>NW_017971433.1:2073385-2696240 GCF_001907595.1 Talaromyces atroroseus
GGGGGGGGGGGGGGGGAAATGAAAATCGTTGCTATTCGACGTTTCTGCAGTGCAGCGAGAGAGGCCTTGCTTGCGTGCCCCGAGCTATACGGAATGATAGTACATAATCGCGGCCGAAATATTTGGTAGTGGTCATGCGAAGCAATGTAAGGTTATGGTTATGGTTATGGTTACTGTAAATGCAATCAGGGCATCATAACGAGCGATTGACACTGTGTGATGCCTAGGTAGTACCCAGAAAAAAGATGCTCGTGGTCTGGAATCTGACGCCGCGTTGGATTCCTCCACTGCACTGTACCCGCCGCAACCCCAACTTTCTCAAAGGCCAAGAATGACACAGGCGTTTTCCGACCTACACGCAGTTGACGCCCGAATTTATAGGCCTCTGACAACATCCTTGAGCACTGCGTACGTGTGCTGCAGGCCGAGAAATCAATGGCAGGCACAGAATCTTTCCCAAACTGGCAGTTCCGCAGCGCAAAGAACCTTGGATCACGTGTCCCCCCCATAGTGTACCACACTGGCGGTCCGATGCCGTCCCACGGGCCAATCAGACGCACCGCCAAGCCGCCCACGCTGCTATTATTAGCCGTACGGTAAGAAGGGCAACAACGCGGTAATTTACGTTCTTCCTCCTCTCGAATCGAGCTACGCTATATTATCACACCACATCAACCAGTAAACAGTGGCGCCCGCGATCGAAAGTATACAAAAATACGACTTGACGAGGGCCGGGCAGAGTCCGATTTTACTTGCACAAAATGTCAGGTCAAGGTGTGTGATATGTCGCTTGTCGATCACGCTTACTAGGCGTAACTAACCTGCTTGACGATGCATATCATCATGCATCATTTCCAAGGTCAAGAAGCCGCGTCCCTTTGTCCTTGGTTCGGAGGGCTAGTTACCTGCTAAGCTATCACATCACCAACATTTTCGTGCCTGGGTGGATTGTTGGCGCCACTGACGGCCTTTTATATGTAGGTTACTTCACTCGCCAATGACAACGCAGTAATCTGGGCATCAAATTCCAAATTGTGCATCGGCTCCTTTCTCTATAAGGAGCTTGACCATGTCAAATCGCCCGGAATATGTCGCGCGCATTTGAGGGGTATGGCCGCGCTCGTATATCCGCCGCCATTGTCTAGGAGAATATCGAGTATTGGTTTGTTGCCACTGCACGCTGCGAAGGCTACAGGCCACAGCACAACCAGTAGATGCTGTTTGTTTGGCATGTTTGCATCAGTAGCCCGACACCAGATTGCATTTTCCAACTTCGCGCAGTCCCGTCAGTACTTATAACTTTACAGCCGAAGCGCCCTTGATTATCAAAAGGAGCTATGGCGTCTTACCGGCGTCGTGGACTAAGTTCTATGGTATGAAGATAGAGCTCCATACACATCTGATAGCCCTAGAAGCTAGAAACACTGGGAAGGGCCTACCAATACCCTTTCTTATGCAGGAAAGTCATTTAAATCCAGTGTCTCTAATATTTGAGGAGAACCTCTTCCCTTTACTTTGACTTATTCAACTAAGTGATACTTGCAGTTGGACTCTCATAATACACGTCGAAACACTCGGCCTGATATTTATCGAGGACTTAGTCGAGGAGAGCCAGCACTAACCATCCTCTGGGAATAGAATTGCCTCCAAGGGCACCATAGGCCAGCCAAGTATCTCCGTTTCCAAATTTGCCTGCCACAAGCTTTCCAAGCGCGTGACCATAGCATACTCTTTATATTCAAGCAGATTCCATACTGTCCACAATAACTTATCCTCAAGCGGGTCATACTCGAAGAAGTTCTTACGGTCAAATCTAGGCCCACAAAGCATCTCTTCATCATCGCTCTCATTGTCCATTCTTGCCAATTCCTCACTCGAACAATTTTGACTTGATATAACCGTGCAACTTCCTTCTGATGGGTAGTCCAGTTGACGTCGTATTGGCCTCTGTCGGAGATTCGGAAACTTCCTACGCCACTCCGCGACAATGCTAGGAACTTTGTTCTGATACCATAAGCGTTGTGGATTCTTGAAGAAGATATTAGAGAAACGCATTACTTTCAGCTGTGTGAGTGGACTGAATTTTTGCAATAGCGGCAAAGAGAGGTATAAGAGAGTGGCAGCCATGTCAAGCACTATCAGCTGTGGGCATTGCTGTGCGATGTCTTTAAGCAATGCACCATTCATATGAAAGTGAAAATGGAGGCAGAGAATTTCGAGATAAGGTAAGACACTTAATATGCCAGTGAACACGCCTTCTTTTAGTTCCAAGTCCGGCGCGCCCGAAACCTCAAGGCGTTGTAGCAGCGGGCACCCGTGTGCTATATCTAGGAGCACAGCCGGGTCATGAAGCCCACACCGCAAAATAAAGCATCGAAGGCGTCGATATCTGGAAAGCTGTCGGATTTCATCATCGCTGATCTCGTAAGACGGTAGTTCATAGTTGAACAATATGAGGATCTGAAGATTCTCGAATGCTGGGAATTGCGGCCGCCAGTGTAGGAATCCAAGGGAAAGCTGTAAAGCTTTCAGCCTTGCCCAAAGCAATTCACATTCCTTCCTGGGCAGTTCCACACGTTGCACCATATGTAAATCTAGCGCTAAAGCCTGCAGGTTTTGCTGTTGTTCAAGACAGCGCAAAAGCTTCGCGATATCAGCAGAGCTATTGGACCAACCGTTTGTATTCACGTCCTGTAAACGAAAAAGCTGCAGATTACAACACCTGATTAGTTCCCAAAAATCTTTGATTGGGTGGTGGCGTGATGATCGATAAATCGCGAGAGCTCTGATGTTTGAAAATTGACGACCCTGTGGGAATTAGAAATCATAAACATATCCGGAGGGAGCAGGCTTTCAGTCAAGATGAAGGCACAAGTAGAACTTACAATAGGTGGAACTCCCAGGTTACTCATTAGAATTTTACAATAGCTGCTATCGATAGCCAAAAATTGAATCGTTGGGCTACACAGGAGATCGGAAGTAATCGATAAGTCTTGTCCTATAACCTCGCAAGGAATGATCAGACTCGTAAGTCCGTTTCCTTGCCCCAGAGACTGCCCATGGCTCATTGCAAGACAATTTTCGAGGCATACTCGCCTTTGCTCCTCTCCTATTCTACCAAATTGGTTTGGAGAAAGTAGTAGATGCTCCACAAAGCTCATATTTCGTGCAAAGTGTTCTCTTGATATTGTAAAGAGGGAATTGAGCGACTTGATATCTGGTGTGCGGAATTTCATGTCGACTATTGAGCCTCTATAGAGCCTCTTCAAAGCTAGCATATTCCAAACACTGTTCACACAGGCACAATTTATCAGACATTTTACAGTTTCCACGTTGTCGAGGACCATCTCGACAATTTCGAGGGGTAAATATGGGCTTGTAGCCATTATGGTGTGAAAGGAGGGACCTTCAACCCCCCGGAGATGCTTGTCAGTTGTCTTGATATGAATGAATGAAATATGGGTTCATAGTTGAATGAGTGAAGAGTTCGACTGAGGATCTAATGTACCCAAAGAGCTGAAGATGGGAGTTGAAGGCAAGGGTTCAAGTGTGGCTGTTGAAGAAAAAGGGCCAGGAGGAACTCATCAAGGTAAATACAAGACGCACAAGGCGGGGGAAGTGCCGATAGTCAGAGAACTTAACAGTTGCGTGTGATTGGTTACACTTTATGCGTTAATTTTTTTTCTTTTTTGTTTTATCTTTAAATGTATGCTCATGTCTCTGTTCTTCTCTGTGAGTCAAGGCTCAGGCTTGTCTTCGTTGTCAGTGCAAAATGTTCATGCAGCCTGGTCCTGTCTTCTCCGAATGCATACAAAAAGGATAAGATCTTTGAATATGTGCTCATTGCAACATGTATTATCCAATATAACCATGGTCATCGCCAATGCTAACACAAATAGCCGCTTGAGAAAGATGAAGACGAAGAAAAAAAAGAAACCTCTATATGTACAATACAAGATCGAAAATGAGTTCCATGATCAAGCCCGGTCTCCACCCATCAAGCAATGCAGAAAAATTTATGCCTTGGCGCCGGAGTGAAGAGATAGATCGAAAATTATCAGGGTCCAAAAAAGGGGGGAAAGGAGGGGAAAAAAAAAAAAAAAGAAAAAGAAACTTGTTAATACACTGGGCAAAATCGAAGTGCTCGACAACTGCCGTATAGCTCCTTGGAAATAGAGCTTGGATTATATTCGAATTCTCGGCTGGCGAGTAGATATGGGGGGGGTTTTTTTTTTTTGGTAGGCAGCGAAACTAAACGGGCCGCTTCCTGTTTTGTTTATTCAAAGACGACCTTGCGGGCAACCTGTATACGTTTCGTCAGCAAGTGAGTTTGACAATATTTCGAAATTGAAACCAAAGAAAAGATTTCCCAGAACATACACTCCAGGCACCTGCAATGCTAGCCACAATACCGCCGGAGATGAGCATCGGTTTTGTGCCCCGAGTGCTCTTAAAGATCATTCCACTCAAAGCACCGGCAGCAATGCTGTTGGCCGCATCGTGCTTTCCGCGTGTATATCCTATCATCGAGTTGATTCCATTGTAAACCATAGCCACGACACCTGCACTATTTCCCAAGAAAGGTCCCCGTCGCGTGATGGAGTTGAGAACGCCATTGAGACGCAGTTTGGGTGGTGCGGTGACTGGTGTTCGTTGGAGACCCTCTGCGAGTCCCCAGGCGCCTCCTATTGTCAGACCAGCCAAATATGTCGTACCGGCGCCATAGCAGAGATCGTCTGACCAACCCCTCGAAGGCAGAGCCGATCGTGATCCGGGAAGTTCGTCAAGGACAGAGTC
Source organism: Talaromyces atroroseus (assembly GCF_001907595.1). NCBI lineage: Eukaryota > Fungi > Ascomycota > Eurotiomycetes > Eurotiales > Trichocomaceae > Talaromyces > Talaromyces atroroseus. Next base: position 2,078,183 of record NW_017971433.1, read on the forward strand.
CTCCAGGGTGAGGTAATCTAGGGTGTCTTGGTTGAGACCAGCAAGTGGGTGGAGCTGGGAAGGATCGGGAAAAGATCCGTGGCCGATAATAGATGAAACATCTGGTGCCGAGTTGGGATCGAATGTATCTTGAGTCGTTGTCGACTTGCGGCCACTGAAAGAGTCCCAGATCGCCATTGTAGGCAAAATAAACGGGTATTAAGAACACGGAATAGAATCGAAGTTTGAAGAGAAAACCTGCCGGTCGAGGCAGGAATACAAGCGAATTGTTAAGCGGCGGATATGCGAACTGGATGATGATGCTGGATGTCGAAGCGGAGGTTGGGTTTGCATAGACCGGCTGATATCGAAGAAGCTCCGAAAAACTTCTTTTTCTCTGGCAGAAAGAGTCACGGCCCAAAGCGGTTAGGGGCTCCGGAGCGGCGGAAAAACTCACGTCCGACGCTCGAAGAATAAACCGCGCTAGTTCCAATGGGGAAACAGGCCTTAAATTTCCACAGAGTGGGATGTTGGATTCGAGAAGACAACGATATGAACAACTGAACAGACAGTGTCTTGCATTATTGTCACGGGAAGCGGAAATAATGGCAGCCGCTGATGCTGACCCTGTTAACGGTGGCAGTAGCATTCAACATGCTGCCACACACATAAATTCTCTCGCCAACAATATACAACTGCTTCCCGCAAATGTCTTATTCGATATTTGCAAGATGGGGAGCCTCAGGGATTTTGTCCAGAACTGCGAAGATGAACAGTGAGTCTCGAATGCTGGATTATGAAAATTATGTAGGAGATGGCTCGATCTAATGTTTCCTCAAAAGTCAGGTGAAATGTGTATGGGAATCACTGTTCCTTACAGTCTCGACTAGAACTATACCGCAAGGTCATACACACCTTGCCTGCAATGCATTCGTGCAGTTTATGCAGAATGCATTGTCTTCAAGAATACAAACCACGCAGCGTCTGGGGTATTCACATAAGACATGGCTCTCTGTCTTCGAAGTGGTTTTGACCAGGCTCGAGGAGGCCGCCTTAAGACCAATGAAACAGGTTCTCGCTACTTTGACCAAGATTCTTGTAAACCATCCAGATATTGATGAAGCTCGCTTGATATTTGCGGGAATTAAGGATGCAATTATGCCCAGTATAATCCTGGGAGATCCGAAGTCACGCGTGAAATCGTCCCTCGCCTGTTTGGAGAGGTTTGTACGTGATGGAATATCTCCATTGACGTTAATGTCACTGGTCTACGACTGGTTGGCTGCGCACTATGGCAAATGGCGACCTCTGTTTGCGGAGCAATTTCAAATTGTATCGACAGATATATCGCACTTCTCTAGCACCAATGCCAGCTACATTGATGCTGGCATCGACGTAAAGCGCAGCGTCGCTATAATATTCAATTTGGCTTTACTGATGCATGCCGAAAATCAAGGCCATAGCCAAGCCGTTGGAACTTTGATGGCTTTATTGTACACCAAATCAGACAACACTGAAGACAAACTCTTACAGAGCTGCTATCCTCTTGCAAGCTGGACTTTGCCAACAAAGTATGCCATGCTACAAATGATGGATACGTTAGATGGGAAGTCCAAAACACTACTCTCGTCACTTTTAGGATCTGACATAAGAGGATTTCGAGCTTTCATTGCGGAACTACCCTTGGAGACAGTACTCTCTGGGGATATGAAAAGCGAGAGAACTATTGATGAGTTTCTTTTGCTGTTTTCTGCTTTGAGAATAGGCAAGGAAGTTGGCTTTGTACATGAAGACAGTAAGTCTCAAACAATCCGCAGTTCCATCTCTCCAACTAACCTGTTAAAAGGCATCAAGGAAACTAAAGCTGCATCGAAGCAGAGTGCAAATATACTAGTCTTAAATAGCGAACTTTTTGGACGCTTTTTGCTGCATAACGAAGCGACAATCAGGCTATCGACTCTGTCACTACTGATAACAGCAAGCCCCCCGAGCATGCCTATCTCTGCAGCTGCATTGAGGTCAATCTTAGCAGGCCTGCCTTCTGTATATGCGGAATCCGACTCTCAGTTCCGCCAAGAAGTGCTGAGTCTCATAAAACAGCTCATGCCGCGTTTGCGAGGTGCAATGACACAGAAAGATTTCCTGGAAAAGGAGGGAAAGGACGCCAAAATATTCATGGAGAACTATATCAATTTTCTGGAGGAGGAACTGATACCTACCGCTTCTTATCAACGCCACATATCCGCGTTGAAGTCGATTTCTGTTGTGGTAAACAGTGGCGTTGATCCGAACGCTACACATGTCCCACAGAACGAACAGGTCCTGTGGCGGTATAAGATACATGTTCTACGACCAAGCCTTTTTCGACTACTGGTGGACCTTCTTCTATCTTCATTCGACGACATCAGAGGACTTGCTCTGGAAATAATCAGTCTTTTCCCAAGTCAAGTCCCTGATCTTCCGGAAGTTAAAGGATCTGATATTAGGGAACGGCTTATCACTGCCCTGTCAAGGGCCGAGGCACTAGCTAGCAGGACAAGTCGTGCGGATCATGCAGACACTGTTGCTAGACTGTACCATGGTCTTTTCTCTATGGCTGACAAGGTGAATGGCGCTGTTACTGGCAATTCATGGTTTGACACCAAGATTGGAGTCGTCGATGAAATTTTAAAGAGACTGGAGGGGAAACTTTTCCATGACGCGGGACTTTTCTACACGTCCCCTCAAGATGCGCCACTCCACGGACATACGTCCGCTCTGAGGTGAGTTGGTTATTTCTAGTTTGGGTGAAAGGAAGCTAATTCACTTTGCGTAGATATATTGTTGCAACTCCAGCATTTCATTGTACTATTTCAAACGCTTCAGACCCAAATGATCCAACGTGGCGAAGAGTTCATGATCGAATAATAGCAGTTTGCGAACGTACCTGGACAAGCGTCAAGCCCGTACTGTGCGTCGACTCGCCTGAGGGACACACCGACGAGCTTCTAGATGACTTTATGGTAGGCCCGAAGGACCTGCTCTCATATTCGTGGCGCGCCTTGAAAGATTCTAGGTAAGAATACTATTTGCCAACATGGATTTTTTATGCTATGCTTATACAAAAGCAGTCTTTTACTCCATGCGATCGTTTCAAACACAACATACGCACCACGAGACGGCGGAAATGGCATGCTGCGCGCCGATTACGAGGCCATTGGTACGCTTAGCTTCGTCCAGCTATCACAGCTTCGACACCGAGGGGCATTTAGTGCGGTTTCACAAACTTTTGAAACATGCTGCGTGCGGTGCGCTGAGAGCCGAGACCTTGAAATTTCCAGTCTTCCAGATATGTGGTACCAGGTTAGCCAGATGGGACCCTTGTCGACTTTGAAAGTATACAATGACTGACACCGAGTAGGAGTCTTTGAAATTAATCCAGGACCAAGCTTCTAAATTGACAAGAAGATCGGCTGGCTTGCCAGCTTTAGTCAATGGGATATCCATTGCCAAGTCTGGCAAACCCCTGTTTGACAAGATCATGAACGAACTCTTAGAAACATCAAATTCCCCGGCGGCGCAAGCCGCTAGCTACCATGAGCTTTCTCTTCCCCAAGTTCACGCTATGAACTGCTTGAGGAGTATTCTCACCAACACGAAATTAGCATCACGCACTGAGCCTCGTGTCATGCCGATTCTCAGACTTGCTGCGGATTGCCTAAGCTCCCCAATGTAAGTCATGAAAACAGATAAAACAGGACTACACAGATCTGGAATTACGAACTGACTGCTTTTCTAGCTGGGCTATCCGGAACTGTGGTCTAATGCTTTTCCATGCCCTGATGAATAGGATGTGTAAACGGACGCCCGGAACACGATTTGGATTCAGCGGCGCTTCGGGCACTGAGTCTAACATGACTATTCCTTTCCAGAAGTATACCGGGTTAACTCAGCTTATGGCTGAATTACTGGCATCTGCAGATGAAGCACGGTATTCCTCTAATGATGAAAAGGGGACGTTGACTTCTGCTGAAACAGAGAAAGTGTTCCCAGCCCTGGAAATTCTTGCCGAGAAAATCCCATCTACTGTTGATGATGACGATGCTTTGCTTCGCGATTTGGTCTTGGTTCATGTCAAGAGTACTATCTGGGCTGTCCGTGACCATTCAGCCAGAGTATATGCGTCCCTACTGCGCTCTGATGAGATACTGTCCTCGACGAATGCATTGCTTGATGGTAATGTTACGAGGCTGTCTCAGATACATATACATGGAAAATTGCTGTGTATAAGATATGCCTTGTTGAGAATCTGGCACTCTGATTATTGGCGAGGTAAGCGGCTGCATCGGAGACATCGAGGAGCTATTTTTCTAACTCGGAGTAGATAATTATGATGGCATCCTTGCGACTGTACGAAAAGCATTTGTTGTCTTTTTCCCTCATATACGGTCCCCTTTCGGTCAGGCTGCATTGTTCGATATTCTATCAGATGCACTCGAAAGCATCGTTAACTCTGGCAACGAAGGCAAGAACTTTCAAGCTCCTCTCATTCTAGATACTGAACTAACAGGCAATCCTTAAATTCCAGTTATCACCCAGACAATAAGTTTCGCGAACGAGGTTCTCGATACCTATGGAATAGAGCACAGCCTGGCAGAACTAGTCAGTACTGTACCAGAGAGTCTAGACCGATTCAATTCAATGCGCGCCGAATCTCTGCTCCGTCGCTCGCTTACTTGGTGTATCATACTGACAAATTCCCTGTCACTCATCGTCTCCGAACCCGAATCGTCGCCAGCCAAGCTCATCGGGCCGTTCTTCGACCTTTCCACGAGTGACAGTGATGCTGCCTGCTGGATCTTGGAGCGCGTCCGCGTCTTGTGTTGTGGCTACGAGAAGCAGAAAAATTTCCTCAGTCTTTATCTTCTTATCTTGCTTCAGGGCTTTCACGAGGAGAATATCAAAGCGAATACAGCCCTGAATCTGGCAGAAATCTTAGAGGATGCCTTAGAAAAGGATGTGCAGGTGGACTTTTTGAGTAAATGGGCACGCGTGTCAGATCATCTCGCCATTCAATCTCAGGAAAGTATTTGGGGTCGAGAATTAGCCGAAAACGTGCTTCGTCTGCAAGGCTCTCTGCTGGCTTTGAAATACATGTATGCAGAGAGCACAGATCTGGCAAAATCAGCCGGAGAACTCGAGTCGATTGATCTGCGACGTTGGGCTGTTACTCTTCGGTCTGCCTTGAATGAGGACACGGTATGCATTTGGTTTGATTCTATATCCTTCATTTATAATTGCTTGTTGGCTAATACTAGTTTTATGATAGGTTTATTCCGCCCGGTTTTCTGCCATCATGTCCCTGAAGACCTTCAGTCGGGTACTTCGCAAGCCTGATCAATCCGCCGATACGTCTCTTGTATCACTCGAGCTTTACATGCTACTTCACGACATGCTAAATGACGACGATGACGAGCTCCGCTCGCTTTCAGCGCTTATTGCTTCGCGAATTCTCTCGTATTCAGCACTGTTTCCCAACCGAACAGTTGCCCTGAGTTCGGTGCCTGCAAGTGAAAGCCTGACAGAATTTATGGCTGTTACTTACTCATCTCAATCATCCTTGTTTCATCACAGCATTGCGCGATTGATGGGGCCATCCATTCGCCAGAAGGACCGGTCCAGGCCAGATTTTATTCCTTTCAAGACACTTTTTGAAGGATATTGCACAGAGAGCGCTGTGCTTTTCGAAGTAGAGAAACAAAACTTGTTCATTGACGACGTTCGAGAGTGCGATAATTGGACGAAGGTTTTCAAACAGTTAGACAGATCTATTCATGATAAAGACATGATCAGCAAGCTTGCAAAATGGGCGTCGGAGGGATTGGGGTATCTCAATGATAGGATGGCGCCATCCCCTGACAGACAGGAAGACAATATTATGGGCTGGACATCGAAGCCTGAGGTGTATGCCCTGGGAGCTTTGTTGTTCAATGTTGCATCGCTGCTCATCTTCATCTCTGCAGAATCAGATATGAAGATTGCCAGGACAGCTGATAATATCATACCAACAGCAGCCCTTAAAGAGGCATTGAACACTCTCCATGAAAGAGGGCGATCAATCTTCCTGCATCCTCACTGGTTGAATAGGGTCCAAGCTGCAATTTCTGTTAGAGAGAAAGATAGCTAGGATAGGAAAAAGAAGAAAATGTATACAAAGATTTTTCTATTTAGCTGCTTTGTGTTGAACAATGCTTTTTCTAAAAAGAGGGGAACATAAAGGCAAGGCGGTCACAATCCTAGCTGTCCAGTCTCCAATATGAGGGTCTGAATGGATTTCACGGACCAGACCACCCAAGTTGAAATCAGTTGATTCAGTCACGGTAACTTCCTTCGGTTTCCTGACAGCTTTTAATTGCTTTTCTGCGCTTTACCTCACTGTTGGAGAATCAAGAGTCCTCTTGTAATACCTTCTAAATGGCGTCTTTTCTTTCTCACCCAAGTGCCTTCTCTGCTCAGTCTTCTTCTGTTCCCTGACACCTTAGAATATCCCTTACCTGTGCACGACTTTCTGAATTCTTCAACCTCCATCACAGTCAAAGAGCCCTCAAGCCTCAGCGACGACCAGTCAGAGAAGTGATAGTGACAAGCAGCTCTGGGACCCTTCCAGAATGGAGCCTTGGTTCAAGTTGTCGCTTTTATTGGCGTCAATTGCCGCTACTCTCATTATACTGAGCACTGTGGTGCTGTATAAGTCTTCTCGCCCTAAGAGCCTTCGTCCACGTCATGTCAATATCGAAGAGAACAACATAGTCAGCAATAATCTTCCAGACAGCCCTCCGTTCAATTCCTGGGTCAACTCCTGGAGTTGGCTGCGCCGCTACAACACCAAGGGATACGAGCCTGTCCCTGTATCAGAATCAGATGCAAATCCTGTCAGTCCCATTCCTCCAACAGATATTCACGAACCGCCGGCAAAAGACCCCCCAATTGCACGTCTTGAATACAATATTTTGAATGTGGATTTAGAGCGTGGTGTCCCCAAGGCTCTTCATCCAGAATTTGACAGGACAACAGATAAAAGACGATCCAGAGGCAAGGCTCGATTCATCAATCGTGAGAACGGCAAAAACGAGCGCACACCCCTCCTATCACGTTCGCGCAGCGTGAGCCCATATAAGCCTACATTTCCTCCTGGTCGCGGCGGCTCCATGCCTATAGATATTCCGAAGAAAAAGACAGAGCGGCCTACCTTCCCACTGCCCCCAAAGCTCATATGGAAAACGCTCACGCCATATGAAAGGGCTGGCATGGTCTGGTGGCGCAATTAAAGGACCCGCCGAATCCAGAGCGCGAGAACAGCCAGAAGCCGCGGTCAGGATCAACTAGAAAACACCTCAAAGAAATGTGCATGGGAGGGCATCCGGAGAGTGTGTGGGAAACCCCTCCGTAAACTCGCTTTCGGGGCCATGAGGCTTCGTTCGGGTCATGTGCGTCATAGATTGTACACGCAGAGAAATGCTTAGACGAGCGTAAATGCGCATTATGGTAAGCCACCACCCTCTCTTTTCTTTGTCGTGTCCAGACAATATGGATTCTAATCCAATGCAGTAGTAACTTCATTCGCGCGGACCTCCACTCATTTCAAGCTTAGACTTTGGAGGCTTAAATAGTTTATGGGACATTCTTTGTGATCCCATCCACTCAGTTAGCACGGCATATCTCTAGATCAACCACAGACAGTGCTCGCCAGAATCGATGCTTGATGGTCTGCAATTGTATTTCTTAGACTTTCGGAAGAACTCCCCGGTAAGAGCGGTGAGTTAGCTGGGGCGAAGGTAGGAAAAGCAATGTGGATTTATGCGGACCGGATTTTTATCTTGATAGACTGAGGGAGTACTTGCTGTACAAAGAAAACCATCAACAATAAACCTCTTTTTTCCGGGTCTAATTGAGTCATCGCTGATGTAACATACCAATCAATGTACGTGCTTTCCATGAAGAGACCCATCCGGGCACTGGAATTCCTTTCCACGAGGCAAGACAAGGGAAAAATGAACGTTGGAATGTAGCTGAAGCCTCCCGTTACATGAGGGATTTCAATAGCACATGGCACCAATGTCTATGTGCCCTGAGTCCTTTGTTTCGAGTCTTTGGTACGCCCAGAAGGCAGTCCAGAGCGTGGTTCGCAGCATGTAGGAAGTTTAGCGTTTCTTTGGTAGTAGTGATGGTGGTGGTGGTGTAGTTGTGGTTGAGGACTCTATTTGCGGAATGACTATAAAAAGATGCTGCGTCGTTGTGCCTCCTAGAGCACCTTCCCCCAGCGCCTTCCCTTCTTCCTCCCTCCCTCCTTCTTTCCTTCCTTGGTTCTTTCCTCGACTGGCTGCCTGTCTGACTGCTTTCTCTCCAAGCGTCAACTTCCCCTCAATACCAAACGCCTCGTATCATCTTCTTCATTTCCTACGACACTCTCCACTCTCCGCATCGCATGCAGCTCTCTGCTACCTAGGTATTCATACACTTCCTACATTCACACTCATCTGTCGCTCCGCAGACAATCATGGTGAAAGCCATTGACGCCGTGCGCTCTGTCGCCAACTCCTTGTCCTCTGTGCCTCTCTCGTTCTCTCGCACAGTCTTCAAACAAGATGTCTCCCGTCTCTGCGCAGCTCTCAGGGCTGACTACAACGACCACGTCATGGACAAGGTCCTCGAAGCCTACGATGAGAACTTCCATCGCAGCGCCGTGCTGTGGAAAGCCACCAATCGCCCCAAGGATGGCATCGCTTTTCGCTTCTATGAACGTCAGAAGGTGGATGTGATTGGGCCAGCCATCAAGCACGGTCTACTGAAAGGCCATCACGAGATGATTCCACTCATATCTTCCTGGGCCAACCTCTACCCAAATGCAATTGCTTCCTGCGACTTTGATCCGTCCAAGGGGCTCAACAAAACCTGGGTCTGGCTAGCTGGGCGCCACCCTGTTGGCGAACTCCTCAAAGCACCCCATGTTCCTAAAGCACTCTGTGCCCTCGAGAACAAGTTCAAGTCCATTGGCTTGGATACGGTACGCCATGCGGCTGTCGATTGGCGCTCGTCAACTGTCAACGTTTATTTTTGGGTCCGAGGACCACTGGACGTGGAAAGAGCCAATAGCCTGATCGCTTTGTCGAGAGCAGGCCCCATTTATGAGCAAAAACTGGCCGAGATCCAACCGTTTTTGCGGCGCGAAGGCTTTACTTTTGCAACCACCATCGACGCACATACCGGAGATTTTAAACGCGTTGCTATCTATGCTCTCCAGCTAGACAATGACAAGCTGCCTCGGGTGGGAGATCGTCTTGCCACCTTCTTCCAAGACGCAAAGAGCTACGACAAACGTGACCTGAACATCATTGCCTGGAGTTTTGGGGGAGGATCGACTGGTGTCTCAGATTACATCAAGGGTGAACGGAGCTACAGCGGAAATCTTGAGGAAGTTCTGGGGGGCTGGGGTTCGCCCATGCAAGCGAACAAGCTTTAACTCCTTCCTTACTATGCTAGTATTGTTGTTGCAGCGTCTCGTGCAAGCAAGCCTAGCATCGGACGATGGTATGAGCGAAGAGTTCGTTTCTTTCACTCCATTTCCTTTCACGGCAGACGGTGGAAAGGGGCTTGTATGACGCCTGATGTACATATCTATTTGCCTTCATGTGTCTCTTTGACTATGACTTTTTAATATGGGGTCCATCAAACTGGAGTGCTATATTCTCGAAACAAAACAATTCCCTTTGCGAGTAGAAAATTTCCTAAAACGGGCATGTCAGACGGGCTTAAAATAGGGCCCTATGCGTGGATGCCTCAGGCAGCATATGCAGCACGCCGGAGTCCTGCCAGTCGGACCGTGCCTCAGGCAGCGTGCAGGCAGCCATCCCCGCGCAGAGCATGTTTGGTTGAACCGCAGACCTTCGATTTTCAGATCATGAATTGGCACATTCACGGCTCTTCCTGCGCTTTTTGATTTCCTACGCAACGCAGAATAGACTAACGCCTGCCCGGAAATACTTGCTCTCTCCTTGTTCCCACAAGTTTGGTCCAGCCTCCTTAGCGCTGCTCGGCTATTCTCTGTTTTACAAAGACGACGACCGTTCTCTTTGTTGCTTTGGAGTCGAACCTCCATCTTCGCCTTTTTAGCCTTTTCGTTGCTTTTCAACGATAACGCTTATAATTTTCCTCTGCTGCTGATTGAACGCCGCCTTCGCCGTTGTCGTCCGCTGGGCGATTGTTGATTGTACCTCCGGAGGCAGCTCTCCTCCGTCCAGACTTCCGCGCTTCCCTAATCTCAACTACCGAACAACAATGTGGAACGACGAAGACAATAATCCGTATGGCGCATTTGACCGCCCTGATGGCCACCTTTCTGATTCCTTGCACTCCGGCGCTGTATCACCCCGTAAGTGTCTCTCTGTCCTTGCCTGCCCCCCGGCGGGCCAATGACGTCGTGCGCCTAACGAAAGGTCAAGCTCCATACGACCGCGATATCTCGTCGCCTTCATCGCCAGTCTCTACGCTACCAGACTACGTATCACGCATAACCGACACCGACGATGAGGGCGATGATGACTACGGGGCTCAGCCAGCCAAGACGTCGGGTCGCAGAAAGAGCGTTTATGACAGTCGTATTGAACAGATTCTCTATGAAAACCCTGAAATGCCCATATTAATTACCGATGCTGGAAAGAATCATGAAGGGGGCGGCGGATACATTGTATACACCATCCGCACCGGGGTAAGAGCTCCTGAGAATTTACTCATTGCTTCCATTGCCGATACATTGGCTCATCTGTTTTCCCACAGGACTTGGAGGTACGCCGTCGTTACTCAGAGTTCGCTTCTCTTCGACAGACGCTTGTCAATCTTCACCCAACGCTTGTGGTCCCTCCGATACCTGAGAAACATACAATGGCCGATTATGCGGCGAAACCAACCAAGGCCAAAGAAGATACTGCGATTATCGAACTCCGAAGACGCATGCTCGGTGTGTTCTTGAATCGTTGTCGAAGGATGAAGGAAGTTCGTGAAGACGGTGTCTGGTGGCGTTTCCTGGATCCTAATGTCAGCTGGGTGAGTAGTTCTAGTCTTAAGACGAATCCAGGTTCGAAACGGTGTGTACTTACATAGCTATAGAGCGAGGTCTTGCATTCACATCCAGCGTCCTCGGTCCCGAAGAACAACCTCAAGGCTCCTCCGCTTGATCCAGCGAATCCCACGCCGGCCCACGCCTGGCTCCCTGTCCCTTCGACATCAGCGAAGTTGAGATCGTCGACGGGAACAACAGCCACTGGCATACCAACTTCACCCTCAGATCCCCCCAAAGCACCCCCTTCTGTCGCACAACCGACGCCGGGACTGCAAATCCTAGGACGTTTCCCTCCTACATCTCGGACACTCAGTGAGCAGGAACTGGACCCCTATTTCATCAACTTCGAAGCGTCAACACGGGAGCTTGAGTTGCTGCTCCAAGGAAACATCGAGAAGGTCAATCGTCGCACTTTATCCCATTTGTCATCGCTCTCCGCAGATCTCATGGAGCTTGGGGCTCGCTATAATGGGTTCTCGCTATCAGAACAGTCTCCCACTGTGGCAGCGGCAATTGAGCGCATTGGCCAAGCTGCCGATACATCGTATATTGAGACGGAAGAGCTCTCGGCGGCTCTAGGCGCGAATTTTGCCGAGCCCATGAGGGAAAGCGCGCAGTTCGCCAGCGTCGTTCGTAGCGTGTTAAGATACCGCGTGCTCAAGCGAGTGCAGCAGGAGATGACACGGGATGAATTGGCAAAGAAGAAAACCCTCCTAGAGTCCCTGGAACGGAGCGAGCAGGAAGCGAAGCGTATTGATCAATATCTGAATCAAGCGGGCTCCGGTGCGGCCGCGACCAGGTCTTCTAGATCGGCTTCCGCTTCTTCAGCGGCGAGCAGTGGGCAAAGTGAGCATGATACACCTCACGGCTCGGAAGATGCTGCCTCGGTTGACTCTGATTTCCCACCGACACATGGCGAGATCACTCCGCATACATCTCCCAGCGCAGGAAACCCGTACCGGGACGTTCCCCCTGTTCATCGTAAAAGCCCCAGCGGCAATTTCGTGACGAACAAGATCTTTGGCCGCATCAGCCATGCTGTCCATGGATTTGTTGATGTTGATCCTGAGAGGACTCGGAGGGACCAGATGGGCAAGACGAAAGAAAGCTTAGTGCAGGTAAGTTCGCTTCATTCCAATCGTCCTCCATGGTAGTGATCTAACGCGGTCCACTCTTCAGCTGGAACAGGCGCTTCAAGTATCCGAGAAGGACGTCAGAGATGCCAGCGCCGGGGTACTGCAAGATCTCAAGAGATTCCAGAAGGATAAGGAGGAGGACCTCCGCCGCTACATGGTATGTGGTTTCTGGCTACGTTCAGATGCAGTAGCGTTTACTGACTCTCGATTCCAATGCGACAGGTCGCCTACGCTCGATGCCATTTGGACTGGGCACGGAAGAATCTCGAGACATGGACTGAGGCTAGAGACGAGGTTGACAAGATCGTTGTGCGTTGAGCTGCTGTACAGAATGGGGGCTTGCTGTATGTATCTATGTAATGAGACCATGCCTATAATTTATTATTCACACTTATCATACTCATATATTTGTTTTTCTCTGGCGCCTTTTGCCAATAATCCGTGTCCCCATTCCCATGGAGTGCTGCCTCAAAAAGAAAGGCACGATTGAAACTGCCACAAGGACTGTAGACTGTATTTCTTTCTTTGCCCATACATTCGCAGACAGCAAGTAGTCAATCTCTTCTTCGGCACTCTCCTCGTGGCGGAACACTGGCAACTCCCAGCATACGTTAGGAATACGCTCGTTTGTGGATTACACTATTAATAATTAATTTAGCAGTCTGCATAAAGCAAGCAGCCCTGCGATTACCCACTTCGTGGTCTCATTTTTTTTTTCTGCTTGCTCTGGTTGGTGGTGCTTGCCGCTCTCTCCTCTCCACATGAACAAATTTCCTGAACCCTTCGTCGCTTCTGCATTTCCCACCGCTCTCCCCTCCCCCATTACTTATTCGTCCAGAGCTGCCACAAAGCGTGCGCAGCTCACATTCACGACGTCGTCCACCAAGCGCCGCAAGATTGTTGAAGAGCCTCGCCGACCGAACAACAGTGCCTCGGGGGCCAGGCACGCTGACGCGGAGGATAGACGTCAGCAGCAGCAGCAGCAGCAGCGTCGCAGCCACCACCGCTCCAACACCAAGGGCCAGGATAACAACAACAACAACAACAAAGACACGGACGTTGGCCGTCGTCCCATCAGACAGCCCTCCCAGCGAGACGATCCCTCGCGCTCGCCCTCTCCGTCTCTGTCAAGCTCAACGTTGTCGGCGCCCCCTTCGTTGCCACACCAGCCCGCCTTGACGCTGGCATCGTCAAACACTCCCCGGTCATCGGGCTCGTCACCACGCTACGTACCTGCGCATCTGCAAGACGAAGTACTCGGCGTTGCCAGTTCCCGTGCTTCGACTCCTGCCGGCCACGCAGATTCCCCGTCTGCGGCTTACGCAGGGCTCACGCTGGACAGTGACCCGACGACCGATATGTCAAGCTCAGAAAAGTCCTCCAGAAACTTTCCCCAGCAAGAAGACCAGCGCGACGTTCGATCGTCGTCTCCCGCCGTCAAACGCCGCATGTCCCAGCTCAACCAGAACGATCAATCCTCGGACGACATAGAAATGGATAATACCGGAGCATCCGACAACCATTCAGACGCGGGCACTTCACGCCCGGCCCAGAGAAGAGCAACTTCTGTGGACATGATAGGAGGCGACGGAGACGCCGAAATGGCCGATGCCGTCGACAACTCTCCCGACTCGGTTTATCCTACTCCTTCTAGTATGTCGACATACAATAGCTCCGCGTCAACCAAGGAAGGCGCCAAAATGCACACAACTGGCTCCGAGGCAGTGCTTCCATCTATCGACGAGCAGGTCCAGCGGGTCCTAGAGTTGGCTCAGAAATTCCCCGAGGACAAACAGAAAGGTTACGTTCTGTCGTACAACTGGCTCAATCGAGTATTAGCTCGTAGCTCGAAGGAGGGCGGTACTAAACCCATCGACAAGAAGTTTGCCGAGGGAGAAATTGGACCCGTTGATAATTCAGATATCATTCTCGACACAGATCCCACCAGCATCTTTCAGGATGAGGCAGGAGAACCATTCGTTCCTTTACGTCCCGGTCTACAGATGAACGAAGATTTTGAGATTGTTCCCCAAGCTGCATGGGACCTGATTATGAAATGGTACGGCCTAGCCGAGCAATCACCAGCCATTGTCCGTTACGCACATAACACCAGCGAGGGCGATGCCACTAATATCCAGTATGAAATATCTCCGCCCATTTACACAGTACACAAACTGCCCGGTGCTAGCGGTGGAATCTCTCATCATGCATTGAGGGACAAGAATGCAGCTCCCGTCAAGTTTCTTGCTAGCAGACAGACCAACTTCCAAAAGTGGCTAAAGAAGGCTAAGGAGCTTGCCCACATCGATATGGCAACTAAAGTTCGCGTGTGGAGGGTTCTGGATGGATTGAGTAGTACCCAAACATCCGGTGTCATCACGCCAGCGCATTCCAGGAGCAATTCCCCTGCCCCAGGGGCGACGCTGGTGGCTAATGCTGGCAACAGTCTTGTGTTGGATGTCAATACGTTTTCTTCTCTGTCCGATACGCACCGCGAGCTTATTGAGGAGGCGAAGGACCAAACAAACAACGATAAATATAATGGCAAGTCGACAGTCGATCATTTTGGGCTCGGTGATAATGCCGTTGTGGTATTAGAGGAACAGATCGGCGGTCCTGGTGGCGGTGAATGGGTTTCTGACGCTTCAAAATCCACTCTCAACCGCCTTTCTGTACCTGCGTCCAATAGAGCTGCTGGCGCTGGCAAAATCAAATCTAAAGCCATTACTACCAGCGGCCGGGCAACTCCTATTTCCGAACCGATTCGAGGGCGTAGGAAGGACGACCGACCCAGGGGCAACACAGGATTTACAAATCTTGGAAACACATGCTATATGGCCTCCGCACTGCAATGTGTGCGCAGTGTCGCAGAGTTGAGTTACTATTTTTTGAGTGTGTCTTTGGTGACTTTCGCAATGAGGCTGGACTTCTAGCATACTAACTTACTCTGTAGACGGCTACTACAAGAAGGACTTAAATCCAAGCAACCCTCTATCACATAACGGTGATGTGGCTAAAGCCTATGCTAATTTATTGCACGCCGTTTACGATGAGGGACCGGCATCATTCTCACCGAAACAATTCAAGCATACGATTGGCCGGTATGGACCTGCGTTTTCTGGTTACGGCCAACAGGACTCTCAAGAGTTTCTCCTCTTCCTTCTCGATGGTCTCCAGGAAGATCTGAACAGAATTCAGAAAAAACCGTATATCGAGAAACCAGATTCTACCGATGAGATGGTACACGATCACGCTGCTTTGAAAGGATTTGCTGACAGATGCTGGGAGATTTACAAAGCCCGCAATGACTCCGTGATTACAGATTTATTCGCAGGAATGTATAAATCAACTCTTGTTTGCCCTGAGTGCGATAAAGTCAGCATCATTTTTGATCCTTTCAATAACCTGACCCTGCAGCTTCCTGTTGAGAACTTGTGGTCAAAGGACATCTTTTTTTTCCCGCTGCATAAGCCACCGGTATTGATTGATGCTGAACTTGACAAGAATGCAAGTATCAAGGCACTGAAGGAGCTTGTGGCAAAAAAGACTGGCACGGATCCTCAGAAACTGGTCATGGCTGAGATCTACAAGCACAAGTTCTACAAACTGTTCGACAATGCCAGTACCATCGCAGATAGCAATATTCAAGCTTCGGATGACATCGGTATCTTCGAAGTTGAAACGGTTCCTACCAATTACAATCCGGATAGACCCAAAAAATCATTATATTCCATGCCCATGTCTTTCAGTAGCATGGATCACGAAGATGTTCCAAACATTGATTCTCCCCGAGCTGATCGGCTTCTTGTGCCCGTCTTCAATCACGTTCAACGATCGCTAGGTCGTAATGGGCTACGGCAGCTTTTTGGAGCCCCATCATTCATTGTTGTGAATCGGGAAGAAGCCCGTGATTATGATGCCATCCTGAACAAGGTGCTGCAGGTTACGGCTACCTTAACAACTCGTGATTTCCTTCACGAAGGCAGCGGTGACGGCGAGGCTCCCCAGGACGACAACACAGATTCCGACGCAGTGATTATGAATGAGGATGACCTCGACTCGGATCCCAAAGTCAAAGATGCTTCGGTTGAGGGTGAGGAAGGGCTTGTTGACGTATCCATGGAAGATGCCGGTGATTCGACGGCGCAGTCTGAAGATGCGTCTAAGCAAGCGACCAAGTCTTCTCCTCCATTGCGCTTCCGTAACCTCTTCGAGATGAAACTCATCAGATCCAAGAATGAAGTTATTCCCTTAGGGTTCTCGGCGTTGGATGAACATTCAAACTATCAATCTATCTCGTCGCGAAAACCGAAGCCAAAAGCAAAGTCAAAGACTTCTGCACGGAAAGCACAACGTACAAGTGCAAGCAAGGAGAGTCCAGATAGCCCAGTTAGCAGCGAAGATGAGATAAACAGTATTCAAAAAGCCAGTACACAGAAGCCATCTCGCACTAGCATATCGTCTAACGAATCTGGACGACTGGCAAACGACGGAGCAACTGATTCTGATGATGAACTTGGCGTTATTTCTACGCATTCAAATGAAAAGTCTTCTAATCGTGCTAAGAAGCAGGATATAATATATCTTTATCCTGGGGAAGGTATCGTTCTTGACTGGAATGAGACCAGCCACGATGGAATGTTTGGTGCCGACCCCAAGGATCGCAACGAATTGCGCGGCTCTCCGACATGGACAAACGTCGAGCATCTGCCCGATCCAGAACTAGCAAAAAAGCGAGCACAGCGGGCAAGTCGCAGAAAGAGGGGACTCACATTGGATCAGTGTCTTGATGAATTTGGCCGCGAGGAGATTTTGTCTGAGAATGACGCGTGGTATTGCCCGCGTTGTAAAGAACATCGCCGAGCCAGTAAAAAGTTCGAACTTTGGAAGACACCGGATATTTTGGTCATCCATCTCAAGCGATTTAGTGCCAGTCGAGGATTCAGAGACAAGATCGATGAACTGGTTGATTTCCCCATTGAGGGACTCGATCTTAATGGCCGGGTTGAATCAGCGGAGCCAGGTGAAAGTCTTATCTATGATCTTTTTGCGGTGGATAATCATTACGGTGGTCTTGGTGGTGGGCATTACACGGCTTATGCTAAGAACTTTTTGACGGACGAGTGGAATGAATACAATGGTGTGTATTGAGAAACCTTTCAGTGTGCATTTGAAAGAAAAAGAGCGGAGAATTGTACTGACTTTGATTATGAAGATTCCCACGTGTCCAAGGCTATCAACCCCTCCAAGGTCATCTCCACGGCTGCCTATCTTTTATTTTACCGGCGGCGGTCAGAAACCCCCCTTGGTGGTAAGTTATTACAGGAAATCACGGAGGCTTCAACGCGAGCCGATTCGGAAGACAACCAAGATGACTCACGCACTGGTTCCCCGTCGGGGGAAGGCAGGCGCCTCGTCGACTCCTCCCGCAATGGGTCTACGAGCGCCTTAGCAGCAGTCGGAGCAGTTCACCAAGCGGGAGATGGTGGTTTGCCAGCCGGGCTGCAAGTGAGGAGCGTGGAGGTTGATTCGAGCGGAGGAGAGGACAATGAACTGCCGCCTTATCAGAAATATAACCACCACCACCACCAACAACAACAACAGGCAAAGTTCTCTCTCACCGACCGACCGGCTTGGTCTTTTGATAATATATCCGGACCCCCGGTTTCGGATGACGATGGCCTGTTTGATGATGATGATGATGATGATAACGATAGCAATAAAGCAGTTGGCGGAGGTGATATGAGTGACCTGGAACAACATTTCGGCGGCGAGGCAGGCGATGGTGGCCGCACCAATTTCCACTCCATCACGGAGGACACTGGTGCTGCCAGTGACGGCGATGAAGATCTGCCTGTTGTAGAGCTCCGAGTGAATGAAGACGATCGACTCATCTCTGAATAAGCATGGTGGTGACAGTTCATGATTTTCAGTCCTGGAGTTTTGTTGCTTTAGAAAAGAACGTCTTTATGATGCGCTTATCTTTCCCTCTCTCTCTGTCTATCTCTCTCATTACCATGTTTATAATTCATGTCCTTTGCATGGTTGCATTGGGGCTACCTAGATAATTGTATGCCTTGTGCCTGTCCTAGACTATTTTCGTACATGGTAGACACCCATAAAACCACTCCAGATACGCACCTACCTAGATAAAAGTTCTGGGAGCAAGGAAAGCTGGGGGTGCTTTATTCCCCGATTACTCAATGCATATTCAGGTGAGTTATTTGTTGTATATATATTCTCTATTCTACGATTTGGCCAGCATCTAATCTACAAGATAGGCATTGTGCCTTGGACAAAAGTACCAGTGTCTACATATTTGCCTCCGGGAGTGAGGAATGGCTATCCTTGCTCTCAAGTAAGAAGGTTGCATTGCAAATCAGAGATAATGTGTTCTGACAATATGAAGTATTCGATATTTTCCTCACCTAGACTACCATAGGTGGAGTAGACTCCAAAAAGCTGAGAGGATATGATATTCCCGAGGTCTATCAGAGGCCGTGGGTAGGGCCACCGTAGTATTTCCAAGAGTTTTTTTTTTTTTTTTTTTTTTTTTTTTAATTTCTTCGTGTCTAGAAAGATCTGTTAAGTATTGTTAAACACCTCATCTAACGGCCACTGAACGGCAAAATGCCACTCTGGCCCTAATATCTCCAGCATTGATCTCAACATGCGCTCTGCCCAACCTTCTAGGTACCATTTCTTAGGGAGATTATTGATCCCCGCGCACCAATGACAGAAAATCACCAGCGCCACAGGATTCCGATCCTTCAGCAACTGCAGAAATTCAGGCGAAACGCCAGCCGGCCACCAGAGCAAGAGCAGCCACGTCGTCGGCAACTTGGCCGCCATGATACTGAACCAAAACCGCAGCACGGTGATAGCCTGAGCACAGATTTCGCGTTCGTTACCATAGCGTAACTCATATACAACCGTGTCGTTCAGTTCGGCGAGGGTTTTCAGCATGGTCTCATACGTCTCGTCGAGGGTTTCGAAGCGGAGGTGTTTGCGATGCACGAATAGAGCGCTGAGACGGCTCCTTTGAAGATGCGGGCCAAGCTGGTCGATTAATGACCATGTTCCGCGCATGGCAGATACGGCGTTGTATGCGTCGATGACTGGGAGGGCGTGGGTCATGGGTCCTGCGCCGGGAACACATGAAATGCCCAGCTGGAACATCAGGATGAGGAGTGAGAATGACAGAATTGCCACGCTATTCTCGGGGGTTATGTCTTTGACGGCCTTTGGAAAGGCGACCACCGCGCTGTGGTAGTTTTTAAAGGCAGCTGTGTAGTAGTCCTCTGGGTTGGGGGGCTGCAAATGGCAGATGTGCAGCGCGGAAATGGCCATGCAGGCGCTATCTAGCCATGGGTCCTGCTGGGACTTGAGAGGGACTTCGCCTTTCCAGACCAGCTCTACACGCCGTGGGTCTTCTTTCAGTAGAGCCAGGGAATCGGCTGCGAGGGCGTTGTAGTGCCATCTGAGGAGTGCGTGGTCTATTGCGAGAGATGGCCATTGTGACGGCAAGGTGTTTGAGAGTTGGCTCTGTGGGCGTTGTCTGCGGGCTATGGACAGCCTATTCTCGCTGTTGTTTTTGTTAAAGTCATTGTCCCCAGCTGCTGGCCTCTCGTCCTTGGACTGAAAGCTGCATTCTTCCCCCCGTCTTTTGCAGTGGTGGCACTGCGGCGCCTGGAGATTGCACTGCTGATGCGTCAGTATATACAGCATAAGACCGCGATGATCGAAGAGAGAGCCAGCCACCTTGACACGCCGCCTCTTGCAGTTGGTGCATCCATTCCGGGTCTTTGTATGGAATTTCCTCGAGGTGCCCATCTCAGTATCGGGGTCTGTCTTCCGAGATGGAGTCTGGCAAACCGGCCATATGAGTATGCCGGCAACGAGCAGAGAGTGCCCTGAACGTCTAATAAGAGCACCGCTTCCATAGGCCCGAAGACGTAGTTAGATGCCAAAAGCTACAGTGCAGTTAATAAGATCGGCGCGGGAATACAGTAGTCCGGCACAGCAAACTAAATCGTAGCCTCCCCACCCATCGCTTCTTTTTGTTAGTGTTGGCTTTTGGGGGCGAGCCCGGTTCTTGTGGCTGCGATCTAAGCAGACCCCGGTGCTTTTTTTTTTTTTTTTGCTTTTTCTGCTGGGTGGTTGCACAGGCAAAAGAAAAGAACACGTTCTGCCGATTCCGTGGTGAACGTTGAGCGCTGCCTCTACAGAGTATGTAGACCGAATCTCCCCAATGCCGGCCTGTACACCTTGCAATGGCACACCGAGCACCGTACCTGTGGATGTACGTGCTGTCTGGGATTTAAGCTTACATATAGCTTTAAGCATATAGCACAGCATCCACCCGCGCACGCCCGATCTGTGGCCAGCTGAATCTACGGGGCTTTGGCGCGTACGTATCCAGCGCGTTGGGGACATTAAAACGCCATTTACCCCTGCCCAGTACTTGCATGGCTATGGTTATACGCTATATCTATAGTACTGTCACTCACACTGCATAGTCGTGTCCCCTGGGCGCGACATATAACCGCATTGGGGCCATCCACTCAGCCCCCAACGAGCAAGCGCAAGACAAGCTTCTTCCCAGTTCCTCTTTCTGAGTCCTGGCCTCGATCAGCTACTACTACATGCTAGATTTACTACGCAAATCAAACTGCTGACGCAGCAACGTCGCTGCCATGCCCCATCAGGCAATTGGTCGTGGGGGGCAAAGTTAAAAAAAATTAAACGCAAAACGGTGAAAAACTGTTGGATTTGGGGGATTTCCGGGTAGATTAAAAGTATCAGAAGGAGACAAGCTTGTCTGACTTCTCTCTTAACCTTGTAAGGCTACCCTATCCTACTTTATTCACGAAAATTCTGCTTGAGTCATGCATGCATACATCGGGCCGAGTTTGAACTTACGGACTCCTACGGGCATGACATGCATGACCGCAGAGTATATGAATAAGATGAATAAGATTACCAGATGTATGTCTAAGAGCACTCACTCACTCTGCATTGCTGATTCATCTCCGTTTCTCAACTACGGAAAACGAGGGAAACGATGGAAATGATGCAAACCTAAATAGATTGAACTGCATAAAAACGGAGTATAATTACCCTCCGTCCTCGTCTGTCAACTTCAGTCTAAGAGAACAAGAATTAGACAAAAAATGGAGACAGTGTGGGGGGGCGCTTGGGCTGGGCGCTCAACTCCATCATGACCCAGAACCCTAATGGTCACCTAATACTTATTATGGCGGTTGAGCCCCCGGTTATGCCGGCGGAGCATTGTTAAGAAAAGGCTGAAAATGGCTCATGAATCCTGGCCTTGCATGATCCATGTCGCCCTATACTAATTACGTCGTAGTAACTACGTACTCGTGCGTGTTTAGACTTTCTTCGACCATTTTTAATTTCACTGTTAGTGTCGATTGCTAGCACCGCAGCACCAGTGTCATGGCCACGAGGCCTCGTTGGCAGTATAATCGGCCGAGAATCAGGCAGCAGATACGTACGTGGTGGTGGCAGTAGTAGACGACGCAAGTAGGGTTAGGAAGACCAGATCAGGAAAGAGTTCTATTTTGTCAGTCAAGCACTTACTGATGCTAGTGTCCCAATTACTAGATTTGAGTTTCTTGTCTCTACGTATCTGATAAGTGAGCAATTGCCTAAGCATGTATGTCTATCTCACTGCAGGCTTAGGGAATTGCTGATCGTAGTAGTGTCTTGCAATGTTCCTTGTGCTGTAATTGCTTTACTTGATTGCCGTGTTCATTATTGACCTCCTTATTCTCCAGATAAGTCTTGAGATGTAAATACTCCCCTCGAAAGGTATCTCAACGGACCAAAGGAAGTATTTAATTGCAATATTTCCGCTTGCTTAGTTACCTCGGTATCTTCAAGAACTAAGACACCGGATGTTCGAATTAGATAGTTGGATGCTAATCTATCTAATCTTGCACGTTACTTACTTTTTTTTTTTTTTTAATGACAAAAGAATTGTAGCTGCTAGATTCATGGAAGTATGCTTATAATGCTCACTATATTTGGCTAGACATACTATGACTTGCTGAACCCAATATAGCGGATAGTGATGTAAAATGCATCGCCGGGCAGGACTACAAGGTATATCTGAAATCAGGATGCTCTGTACCCAACTCATCAAACGCCTTGTTCCTATTCACCTCATACCAGGCGGGGTCTTCCTCGATACGCGTGACTTTCTTCTTGTTCTGCGCAAAAAAGTAGCACTCAAGTACGGCCACAACAAGTAACAAGGTCGCTAAAAGAACGAGCGTAGCCAAAGTCCCATTGGCGTATCGTGGCGGGTTGATATATGTGTAGCTCACAGCTAAGCCGCCCACTTGCCCAGCAACGTTCTGCAGTGGGATAGCCATGGCACGGCGTGATAGTCCAATAGTATTGACGTAAACCCAAGTCAGCATGATGGGGATCAGGGGGTAGTTCCCTAGTGAAATCAGAGCGAGGGCGAAGAGACGAGGACCAGATGCGTCGGGAACAGCATAAAGAATGGCAAAGCCCACCAAGGCGACAGTGGCAAGGCCGAGGACGAAGACACCTCGGCGCTGCGTGCGGTCACTGACAAAGCAGAATAAATTCACCGACAAGAAGCCCAGAACTGCATATGGAACCGTTAGCAGCTGACTGCGGACAGTGCTGTAGCCGAAACCGTTGATAATAGACGGGAGAAAATTGCTATATCCCGACGAAGCCCAGATAACAACAAAATAAATCAGACACATGCCATACAGCTGTGGCTGCGCGAAAATGGTCAATGAGCCTCGCAAAGTGACCTTTTCACCTGGTGTGTTGTACGCTCTTCGAGTGCGTTGTAGAATAAGTTCTTTTTCCTCCTCGGTGAAGAACTTCTTCACTTTCTCAGGCCGGGAAGGGTAGAGCCAAATCATAACGCACCCAAAAATGATGGGGAGCACGCCTTCAACTAGGAAAAGCAGTCGCCATGGCTTGAGCGTTGAAGTAGCGTTTTCTTGAATACCATAGGCAATGAGACCATTGAAGCAGGTTGCGAGGACGCCGAATGAATACCATATGCCAGCACGGACAGCGTACTCCCGAGGAGTATACCACATGGTGAGATAGACGCCATTGATTTCTGTGATGCCTTCGGCAGCACCAATGATGATGCGCAGAATACTCGGCGCAAGCATATTCTTCGAGGTCATCATCAGAATGGTAGCTGCTCCCCAGACCATGTTCGCCAGGCCAAGGATCAGATACGGTTCAAACCAGCGAATAGACAGACCGCCGATTGGTTGGAAGATGATGTAGCCCACGTAGAAGATGGCGAGAACTGTGGAGAAATCTACATTGGAAAGATGATTGTCGGCTTGGAACCCAGACAGCTTCGCATTGCCAAGGTCGCCGCGGTCCATCGACGAAAAGAAGTAGTTCAAGGTACATAGAGGAAGGATGAGGAGGTCAATCTTCTTCCGAACCTTCTTGTCCCGCAACTCTTCGTCCGGGGTGAGTTGAGGCAGGACAGAAGCCTCTTTGTCGAGTTGTGTGGTTGCTGTTGCTGTTCCTCCGGAGTACTCCACGTAGAGGACATCGCCATCGTTCTGTGAATGGCCCATGATTGCAGACTACCAACCATATACCGGCCGGAATATTGCACTGAAGTTAATGAAACAGAGGTCCAGTACGAGGGATCTGGAGTACCTTTTATAGCTGACATCCCACTCCATTTTGAAAAGTGAAGTCTGTTCTTCCAAGTGGCTCCAAAATCCGGGGGACGTTGAACTTTTCCTGAAAAAGCGAGATGACCTTCTATCGCAACTGCGAAACACATTCGCCTACGGCCTTTTCTGGTTAGTATGAAAGTTTAGTCCAACCTTACGTGCATTCAACAGTGTTTAATTTGCCATTCCTTCCCCCGCATAATCTCTATTCCACTTTCGCAGTTGCGAAACCGCACCGCAACTCCGAAACTGGCCAATTTAGTGTTGACAAAGCGTACATCTCACGGGACAAAAATCCCGCAATCAAGGATGGAGGGGGAATAAATCCAGCCTTCTTTCTACTACGAGAGAAAGAAACAATAAATACAAGGACAGAAAGTCAAAGTCATGGCTTCCCAGATCGTTTCCGTTGAACAAGTCCCCCCGGAGTTTCTTGAAGAGCTTGGTCTCGTAGGACGCATTCCCTCGAGCCACTGTCTCGCAGCTCCCCAGTTCTCCTATTACCTTTACATCCCTCGAGGATACCGCCAGCTAGACACGCTGTCTCTGATTGTGCTCGTCCATGGCAGCGGCCGGAATGCTTATCAG
Organism: Talaromyces atroroseus; assembly: GCF_001907595.1. Lineage (NCBI taxonomy): Eukaryota > Fungi > Ascomycota > Eurotiomycetes > Eurotiales > Trichocomaceae > Talaromyces > Talaromyces atroroseus. The sequence goes on from NW_017971433.1 coordinate 2,102,704, forward strand.
CTGCGAGAAGAGTTCGTCTCGTTAGCCGAACGCCGGGGCTGTGCTGTCCTATGCCCTCTATTTCCGACGGGCCTCCTCGACCCAAACGATACCAACAACTACAAGATGGTGAAATACGGAGACGTTCGTTACGACAACGTCGTGCTCCGGATGGCGGACGAAACACATATGAGATATCCGCGCATCGACACAAGCCGCTTCCTGCTCTGGGGATTCAGTGGCGGAGGCCAATTCGTCCATCGCTTTGCTTATCTGCACCCGGAGAAGCTGATGGCTTTGGCGGTTGGCGCCCCCGGAACCGTGACGCTGCTCGACCCCGAGTCGGAGTTCCCCGGCGGTATCAGCAACTTCGCCGCGGTTTTCGGGACGGAAGTGAACCTGGAGGCCTTGAAGGCGGTGCCGACATTGTTTGTGGCAGGAGATGCTGATACAGGCAGTTTTCATGCTGTCGCCCGCGGGCGGACTATACCGGCCGGATATCGAGGACGATATGGAGAGACGCAACGTTTGGAGAAATCTTGGGCTGACGCTGGCATGCAGTGTGGTTTTGTGACTGTGTCAAGAGCAGGTCATGAGGAGTCGAAGATGCTGCCTTCTGTGAAAGATTTCTTTGAGAAGAGACTGGCAGAGGTTTCCGATGCCACAGACCATGCTATGCTCTAACTGAATCTCGGGTGTCAAATAGAAATTTTTCTATGTAAAGGAGCCTAGACCTCTTAGTTATTTGGTATTGTACGTTGTGTTGAGATAATCAAGGTTTTTTAAGTTGGAAGTAGAAGAATCCATACTAGTTGTGGTTCGTGGTATGTAAAATCTCTCCGCGCAATTACTTCTCATTCTCTTCCGTTCCTCATCCACTTCAACCATTCCTTGTCATCGACATTTTTCTTCTCTCCCAATGGACTCGACATTACCACGAGCCAAGTCCTGCGTCGAGTGCCGCCAGCAAAAAGTCCGCTGCGATCGTGCCGAGCGACAACCGCGGCCGTGTACACGATGCACTCAACGACAGTTGCCGTGCAGGTACGAGCCCTACTTCTCTCGCACTCGACGGCGGCGTAGACATGGCTCCAGCGCGCACCGCTATACACGGCCAACTAGCAGCGTGCCATCTAATGTCTCGGAAGACGGTCCTCTGTACATAGGGACTGAAATTGCCATCGAAGACGTCGTGCTTCGTGCTCCCGAAGTCACTGATCTCTTCACATACTTCATCACCAAAATGCATATCCATTTCCCCTTACTCGGCACTCCCTCTCCAACAGCAGACGCCATCCTACGGGCATCGCCACTTCTGTTCTGGACAATCATGGCCATTACCAGTAGTTTTCAAAACCGGCCTCTCTATCGCACCCTTCAGGGCTGCGTGCGACGACTGGTTACCCGGACGCTATATCCCTTTTCAGTCTGTCCAGAAACCTGCCAGGCTCTCTGTTTGCTGTGTCTCTGGCCCTTTGAGGCAGTTGAGCCAAACGATGACCCGGTCTACGCATACGCCGGAATGGCGACCCATTTCGCCCTGCAGATGGGCCTGCACCGTTCTCAGCATTCCAACGAGTTCAAAAACATCAACAGTGTGACAGAGCCATATCGATCATCCCCATCAACTAGGTTACTCACCTGGTACGCCTGCGTCTTTGTAGAGCACCAACTCGCGAGCAAGATCGGTGTCCCAAGCGGCATTCGAGATTGCCATCAGTTGCAGCAACAGCTCAGCAGCAAGAACATAGCTCTTGACAATGAGCATCCACCTGCACCACTTCTAATTACCCAGCATGTTCTTCTGGCGTGCTTACGAGAACGATTTTTCAATGCCATTGCCTGGGATGGTCCGTCCTCAAGCGGCCTGACGGAACCCATTCACCGTCTCAATTTACTTTCCCTCTTTAGCAACGAACTCCAGCGATTCAGCGTCGACCAGGCCCCGCTGGAGCTGTTGACTCTAGCTCTATTGCATGCTAGCCATATCGCAGTTGGCGGATTTGCCCTTGCAGCAGACTTGGTTGAACTCAAAGCTCAGGCTACGGTCCGCCAGTTATTGATTTATCGGGCTGTAGACTCGGCTTCCGCTCTTCTTGATCTAGTGACTCCTCTGGCGTGGGAAACACTGCCAATTCATATCCTTCGCGCTGTTCTTCATGCAGGAGTAGTCGCAGGTCAAATCCGTCGTATACAGATTCAAGAACGCGAGCTTCTGAACCACGATCAAAGCGCCACCTATGGACAACTTTCATCAGATGCGTCAGATATGCAAACAGCCATAGACCTGCATACTATAATGCCTTTACCCCGACTGGAGCAGATCATTGACCGCTGTATCGGGCTGTTACAGTCAGTCGCCTATGGCAAAGACTTCCCTACTCGCGGTAAGATTGTCTTGGAAGCCATTCGAAATAATATTCGACCCCTTCCCTCTTTGCCCACTAGCAGTAGCGATCGCTCGACTCGTACAAACGGGAATTGGCAGCAGCAGCAGCAGCAGCAGTCGACGAGCGTTCCTGTCGGAGCGACACCGAAGTCCTTGGGCGTCCTATTTGAATCGAGGATGGCTGCCAATTTCTACTGGGACGCTGTTGAGCATGAAAAGGGCCGGCATAACTGGAATCAGGATGAGCAGGGGATTCTCCAAGAGGTCATGTCCCTGCTGTGTTGAGTATATGCCTAGTTGAGCCATATGTATCTAATAAGGAACTTTAAAATGGACTGGCTCTGTTCAGTAGTAGTATTAAAGCCGGGAATACACCCTACTTCGTAGAAGAATTTCATCATGTAGGTTCTCAAAGATACATTCAGCATGGAACACCCAAATTATAAGATCTTTTGTCAATTACACCCCAGCAGGCACAAGATGAATAGTGAGATATTCTAGAAGTATGAGTCCCAAAACGCCCGAGAGACAGCAGGGTCTCTTCAAACTAACTCCATGATTGAATAGACCCAAGCAATGCAAAAGACATGGAACACTAATCCCCAAATGAATAACAGGTTCTAAAATATTTTGAGAGAGAAGTCAAATATGTCGATACCGACAAAGTTTCAAGTATCCGTATTATTCCACAAAACATTGGTAGATCAGTGGTCAACATAGCAATTCTATCACTCGGTAGGCTGGATAACGTCTTGCTCGTGTGTAATATACCTAATCAAACCGCGAGCACGGTCTCGGGCTCAAGAAGGGAATTAGGGCAGATCATTTGTGTTGCATAGTTATGATATCGTGCAAGAATGTCTGTCTTGATCAGATTCTTTTGAGGACCAAAAGAAAAATGTGCCACAACTGAGGTTGTTTCCACCAGGATAGCTATTTTTTCATCGTTAGCATGCAGTTCTATACAATGGCTAGAAAATTGAAAGAAAAAAAAAAAAAGTACCTCGATTCAACTGCTTCGGTAGCACCACGGTAAGCATATCCTCGTCATCTTTCCCCTGCAGATTTGCAAGGTTGTCGATAAGATCGCTCCCTCTGATCACCATGAAATTAATGCTAATGCGACTGCCGCGCATATCCCACGTACTGACTGCTTCTTCGTCACTTCCATGTACCATGAAATACCGTCCCAGTCTCTTCTCCTCGATATTTTGCAACAACGAATAGTGCGCTTGTGCAGCCAACGGCCAATACTGCAAATTGGGGCCGAACGCATCATACTGCGACTGTGCAACGGGCGTCTGATACAAATAGCTGGAATTCCTCGTGGGGATCCAACGATGGCTGGGGACTCTTGCCCTGTCATCCACGCCGAAGAGCTCATAGAACTGTGTCAACTCGGGCATCTGCCAGTCCGCTCCACCCCATGTTGGAAGCTCCGAAGCACGCCAGGCGCCGTTCTCCTTCGTAGCTAGGCTGTCTTCCACTGGTCTAACTTCTGGTACGTAAGGATGCACCGCACCCATGTGGTAGTGCACCCAGCCCAAAGCGGGGTTATTCACGACGTTGGACGAGACCAACAGGGCTCTTGGATTATTAAGTAGAGTCATAACCAGGCGCGGAATGGCGCTTTGGTCGATAAAAACCATATCGTCATCCATCTTGAGATAGATCGTATCGGGCTCGGTGAATGCCTTCAGATAGATTCCCATGTAGCCGCCACTCTTGATTGGCAGATATGTATACTCGGGCGCCGTCTCTGCGATTTTCTCCCCGTACGCCATATCCTCGGGGACGTCGGTGTTGGCCGCCCAGATTACTTCATCCAGCCAGCCGCCGTTGGACGCCAGGTTTTTCTGCAAGTAGCATTCCAGCAACGAAGAGCGATCGCGACGGCCGTAGAATACTACGCCGACAACACGGAGTCCGGCGGGCTTCGCGAGAGGCGCTGCGGAGTGGTCGACATGGCTGGTGCCTTCTTCGGATTGGTGAATGGTGATTGAAGAGAGTTCAGGAGTGGGCGAGGGAGGCGAGGGCGAGGGAGTCACGATCGGATTCACTTTTTCCGCATTGTTCAAGTCCGCCGATGACGATGGGGAAAACGCGGTCGATGGCTGTAGGAGCACGTAGGAAAGAGACAGCAGCAGGACTCCGGTGACAGCCAGAAACACCATACAAGTCATGCGAGAAAACTTTCGGGGCGTGTCCATCCAGCGCCTCAAGGGCTTGAAATCGGAGAAGTCCATGGCGAAGAAGATAGATCTAATCGGGCCCTCCTTCGCTCATTCATTCCATGGTCGGTAATAATCCTTCAGCCAAGCGAGTAGACGGTTACTCGTGTCACTGGATATGCAGCAATACACATAATATATAATAAGCGCGAAATATGCCAAAGCGCCTAAAAAGGCGAGGGTTGGTAGATCGTGGAAGGCTGGGGGGAGAATTTGGCCGACGGTGGATCAGTTTAGGTGAAGCTTAGCTCGGAAGCGGCTCGTAATTTTTGAAGTATGTAATTTACGCCCTGCACGTATTTCTCGGCGGCATTTCCTGTGCAGGTTCAACGATTTGACTTGTAATGCCTAGTAACTCGCAAGTATTCTAGTATTTGAGCCGAAATTGCGACCGAAAATACGAGGCTACGCCATGATGATCTAACGTGGCGCTCGCCGTCAGCCAAACGGCGTCCGTGAAATTGCCCGCTTAACCATAAGCGGCTTAGTGTTTCTTCATAGCCGCATGGTCCCAGCTCTTGCGGCCCCTCGTTTCACTGCGCCTCACTCACTGTCTGCAACAGACTCGGAGGGTATCGATTTGTGTACGCAGTATTCGGAGCATATCTTATAAATAGACGATCTACAGCATTGTCCGATGTTCTGTTTCCAATGCTGCAGTTGCATGCTGCAACAGGAACCGCGATGCTCGCCTCCCATTGCCTGGAAATACGGAGTTGAAGTATATCCGATGGGTCTGGCTGCCTGAGGGCACCAATCGCATGCAGTGAATTACAATAGCGTCAAATATTAGATTCAGCCTATTCAGCCGCCTGGAACAAGCGCTAACTCGTTCTCCTAATGAATCTTCACTGTTCAGAATATCATCTTTGAATAGAGGCTTGCTTAACTTGCGATTTCTGTTGCATCGGCATCTGAGGCATAGTTACTTGCCAAAGTAGTTAGTGTGGAACAGATCAGCAAGTCAGCATGTGTAAGAATGGACAGTTCTAGCCCAGTCTGACGATGACAACACCTGGTCAGTAATTGTCATCTTCGTGTAACTGCATGAATGGCCCTGTCAAGGGTGGTGGTCACATTGCCTGTAATTTTGTTGATAGCCGTTGGTAACACGTCCGAGCCCTAATATTTCCGAATCAGGAAAGTTATGGGTGTGATTCGCGGACATATGGCAAGTGTACAAGCTGCCAGTGGAACTAACAATTGCACTATATTCTGTCTGCCCTTAACTCCTTGCGAGATCAATATTTCTCGCATATTCACAGGTCAGAAATACATCAAATAAAGTGTCCAGTTAATTTATCGAGATCGAGTCTGAAATAAGCCATACCATGACTAAAATGTTCCAGGTTGGTGCAACTTGACCTTTCCGAATACTATGGAAGGCGCCATTGGCAGTGTACCATTGTGCAAAGTGTCTTTCGTGGAACATTTGTCAGGCCCTCCATGGCCTTATTTCGAGTACATCGGTGCTCCATCGTCTGTTCTGGGAAGTACTTTCCCTCGATACCTTGGTGCTCATGATTCCACTTTGTTATTAGCCTCGCAGGCCAGGAATATGCTCTTAAGACTCCCTCTGAGAAAGGATTTTATTTCCCCTACATTTGTATCTTAATTAATGTCGGTGGGGTATAGAAACATGTCTAATGATGGGTAAGGCAAACAGAAACTCCAGGTCTGCCTCGTCTCATTGACACCGAGTACTAGGAAGATTCCTGATATCGAGGAGGAAATTATCAAGCTCCGGGGTGAGGTTGAATTCGTTGTGACTTACGAAACCTACATCAAGGGAGATCCGCGTCCAACTGAAGCGATCCTTCGAACCATGTCAATAAACCTCTTTCTGTGGGACGACCGACTACTAGTATCAGGCCTTCAATTCTTACGATGGAGATGTAGCCATGAATTCAAGCTGACAATCAAGCGAGAAGCTGACCCGGACTCTGCCATGGAGTGGATACTGCCATTTCAGCCCAGGTCAGATACCGGTTCAAGGACTTTGACGGCGGAGGTCGATATCCCGATGCGTTTTCAGGGAGTAGAAACAATGCTCGTCGAAATCGGTTCAAACGGTCCGATGCCGGTTTATGATATACGTGGTGTGGTGCTGGGGTTTCGAAACATGCACATTCGCATTAGGGCTTTTGGAGAGGATGAAGATTGTGTTCCGAAGTCGAGGCATGTTTACAAGGACGAGGCGTGGAACAGAGACTGCGAGATATTGGCTAGGCATCATCTCGACAGCTTACTCATGGACGGTCTCGACGGGTTATAGTTCATCTCTTCCCCATTTTTACTACTATTGTCGATGACTATACACTGAGTTTTGTTGAACGTTGAACATCTGAACTACGTCTAAGCGGATAGGAGTAGGAGAAAATGACAATTCTGATTAAGTGATCACCAGGAATGATCATGACTAGACTACTAGCTCCTTCTTATTCCTATTTATGCTTGCAATCCAATCTTTTACTACATTCCTGAGACTCCAATGAAACGTATCTCAAAACACATTTTACTGTTGGAACATTCCAACGGCCTTTGTACGCATATAATGCCTTTTGTTGCATCTCATACATCTCCCGGTTCGGAATGTCAAGGATGCTAGATTTGGACAGGCTTGCAACAAGTTGAATGACTGTAAATGTTACTCATTAATGACTGGTATTGACGATGACTTGTTCTGACTCAAAAAAAAAAAAAAAACAATAGAAAATAAAGGATTGAATTTTGAGGCTGCACTCTGGGTTTATCTCTTTCAACCTTTGTTTTTGAAATCAACTCAAATATCCTGGAGGACGAATTCTGTATCCACATTCTCTCTTGCTCACAACATATACTCTTCTGTGAACGATAAGAATCTTTTGGTCTGGAGCACAAAATGTCACTTGCAGAAGTGAGCCAGTCACACATCCAACGGGTCATTGCCCAGCTTGATAAAGAAGCATCTATTGACCCTAAATACCACATTACTGCCACTGGGCATGGAACCTTAACTGAAGGGCGAGCCCGTCCCAAACCCGAAGACCCTACTGCCACACGAGACTTCAAAGTCAAGATTACCACTGATCGGCCTGGCCCTGACAAACACCATTCACCAGAAAATCCGAAATCCGATGGCGCCCGAGATTACACAGTCGTAATCACCGCTCATCTAGAAGATCGCAAAACCAGAAAGAAGCTGGGATGGGCAGGAGGAGAGACATTTGAGCTCACATACATTCTCAACGGAAACAAGTACGAGTCTCGGTCCGTCAACTTCTATTTAAGCGGTAAATCAAAGAAAGACCTTCAATACAGGGAGACGATCCCGTTCCCTTTTAGTCGGAGTGACTCGGTTTTTGTTTATGCGAAGCTGAAAGCGAGCGCGAAGAGTCCAGTTTATTTCCATCCTAATCCGAGCAGAAATGATAAAGACAAGATAGAAAAACCAATCCGGTTTTACGCCAAGTTGAAGTGATTCCACTGGACACACAAACAGGATATGTTGCGCTGGATTCAGGGGTTGAGTTGAACACAGCACAATCACTAGGTCAGAGCTAGTCTACGTGTACCTGGGCCTGCTCGTTTATTTCATTTCTCTCTCCTCGATAGAGAATTCAAGGTTTTCTGACATCTAAAGGAGCCAATCTTAGTAGCGCCGATCTGCAGGCCGTTTAGCATTGAAGGTGGCTTTTAGCCATGGCGTATGGACACCAGCTAGAAGCGAACCATTCAATCCTTAATATTGGACTATTCAACTTACTTGCAAGATTTAGGCCGTAAGCATCTCCATTGTTGCGGTCATTGGCCGATCCGCATGTCCTGCCGATTAAACGCTATCTAGTAAACTGCCGCAAGTAGATAGATGTACGCTATACGCTCGCTATACGCTCGTAAGTACACAGTTCATCGGTCATAATCCTTGAATTCGCTTGGTTTTTATGGCGAAAGCTTCCCTTATCCTATGACGCCATGTATCAAGCTCTGTCGAGCAAAATCCAGCTTCATCTATACTCGGCATCAAGTTACGCCGTCTACATTAGGTTTTCTACGACTGGTACCCAGGCATTAAATACCTGCCTGGCTTCGCACCGCATAAATAGTTCTCATGCCTCGCTACAATGTCTCGGCAATGTCTTGTCAGTCTCGGTCTTGAGGAAGTACACTATTCTTTGGTATTCTCGTTCAACGACACCGATCTCTTCAATAAACATCTCAAGCGCTAGAGAGCAAACATGCCTCACCAAGCAGCCTTGATCCCCTTCAAGAAAGGTCGGCTTGAAATTGCTTCGGTGGAGTACACCAGACCCGGGGAGAACGAAATTGTGGTCAAAACTGCCGCCGTTGCTATCAATCCCCTGGACTGGTTCAAGCAAGGTTCGGGCAACCTGTTCGCCCCGTGGATCAAGTACCCTTTCGTCATGGGCAGCGATCTAGCCGGGGAAGTAGTCGAGATTGGCCCTGGAGTAACACGGTTCAAAGTGGGCGACCGCGTTCTCGGGCATGCTGTCGGCATGGACCAGCGGAGCAACAAGTCGTCCGAGGGCGCATTCCAGGAGTACACTGTCATCCGAACGAACCTGGCCTCTCCCATCCCAGACAATCTCTCATACGAAGCGGCTTGTGTGCTTCCGCTTGGCTTATCAACCGCTTCCTGTGGCCTTTTCATGAAGGACTATCTCGCCCTACGACATCCGACTGAGCAACCTCCGACTCGCGACAAGCAAGAGACCCTCCTCGTTTGGGGTGGCTCGACAAGCGTCGGCTGCAACGCAATTCAGCTGGCCACTGCAGCTGGATATGAAGTAGTCACGACTGCTTCACCGCGTAATCATGAGTCCCTCAAAAGACTAGGCGCCGTGGCGGCATTCGATTACAAGAGCCCTACTGTCATCGAAGACATCGTGACTACTTTTAAGAATCGTGTCGCAGTCGGTGCATTTGCCATTGGCCAGGGATCTTTGGGCTACTGCATCGATGTTCTCGCACGGTGCCGGGGGAGAAAATTTGTTGCTCAGGCGAGCGTCGACTTGCCCGCGAGCGGATTTCCACAGGGTATACTGGACTGGCCAGCGTTCGGCCTTCGAATGGGCGTGTCGGCGATGTCGCTCAAAACCAAGGGCAAGTTGAAGCAGGTGCATGCAAAATTCATATGGGGAAGTGACAATATGGCTAATGAAGTCGGAAAAGCCATTTACGAGGATTTTCTCCCACAGGCGTTGGGCGATGGCAGGTTTGTTGCTGCTCCGGAGCCCTATATAGCAGGAAAGGGTTTGGAACACATTCAAGAGGCGATGGATTTGAATAGGAAGGGAGTCTCTATGAAGAAAGTAGTTGTGATACTTTAGATATTATTTGTCTTCACATTCCCCTGGCTAGGTGGGTATCAAGCGCATTTCAATATAGTTATTTGAGTAATCCTATAAGGTCGAAGATCTCGTGCACAAATAGAATTATGATAGTGTTAGACCTGCCTGGATAAGCCCCAACTACCAAGGCAATCTAGACTACCTAGGTAGACAGCAAGAAAAGACTCAATAGCATGCAAGTCAACAGCCTCCACCGCATCCTACTCCGCCTGCGCCTCCAGCTCCTTTGTATTCAATGTACCTAAATCCAGTGCCATGAGACCTGGCCGTTGACGCGCAGGACGAGTTAAATGTAGACCCTCCACAGCTACCAGCGGCCATTGAAGGACTGCAAGCGCCTGCTATACAGTTACCTACCGCGTCCTTGTCCATGCTCATGCAACTAGGGTTATAAATATATGCGTCTTGGTGCAGCGGGAAGTCTTTCTCGAAGACTTCGAAGAGTGTTTGGCGTTGTGCTTGGTTTTTCTTTGCCTTTCTATACTGTCCACCGGTTCCATGTTCTTGCTTTTCGTGTTGCTTGATGATTTTCTCTAGTTCTTTTCGACGATTGCGGAACACTGGTCCTTGTGCTCTGACTGCATTGTGGGCAGAGATATGCGCCGCTGTTGTCTCTTCCAGCGTGCCATTCTTTTCTATCCGCAACTTTTCCAGTTGCTTACTGACCTGGGGCGCCAATGATAGTTTCTCGAGAATACCTTCTCCGCGCGTAACCTGGCAGTACCAACAGAGACACTCGCTATAGACTTGGCCCCCCGTAGCCTTGCGGTATTGCTTAACTGTCCATGTAAAGGAATCCGATAGCCGTCCTTCATCAATCTTATCATTGTGATCAATGAAGCGTATTGGCTTTTTGTGCTTCGTTGTTTCGATAGAATGAGTATAATATCTTTTCGGAGCCAGCTGGTGCGTATGCCAGACCAGATCCACGTCCAGCGTAGGTACGACCATCTGCGAGGGATTATCGACAATAATTTTCCAGAAAACATTGTACTTTGCCATAAACCTCTCCATAAGCTGAGGCAGATCACTCATTGGATATGAATGAAGCCAGTTCAACTTATGCATCTTTTGCACAAAAGTTCCCTGCCTAATGACAGCCCCGACGAGATCCATAGCAAAGATAGACGAATTGCCGCCCCAATATCGAGACATCATACGCCGTAAAGTGCCTCTTCCCCTTCCCTTTTCTGTCTGAAACATGTCGCTATTGGCCAATTCCGAGTCCATGTCGAGAACCTTGATCTTCATGTTCCGCCGATATAGATTTGTGTGGATGCCATCTGCCAGTTTGCGAATAGAGCGACATTTTGTCCCATGTTTGTCCAGGTATTTGATAAAATCCTTTCCAATAGCCAAAAAATAATAATTGGGTGTTAGTTGGGCCCATCTTGCTCTCCATTTCTTCCTGTTCTTGACCACTCCGTCGGGGTTGTAAACTGTTCCAGGGAGAGGTAGCTGTCTTTCGATCAAGGCTATATTGTCATTCCTAAACTTTAGCACGGGCAAATAGTCATGATCTAGAGTCTCCTCGCAGCCAGAGCATACGATGTTGAATGACTTGTCTGCGTAGCCCTGGGCATAATCGAAGCCACCCGGTACCCCATAACGCTCTAACACTGTGGGATCGAACATGTTGATAGATGCCGTGGTCCAGAGAACGCGTGTTTTGCTATGGCACAGGAGACATTCAACTGTATGTCGAAGCGAGTCGTCGAGGTTGTCCCATTTCTTGTCCGTGCGACTGAGCCATATCTTTTTGGCTGTTTCGCCGGGGTCGTAGGAATACTTTTCGTCCTGATCGAGAGTAATGCAGTTGGAAACCAGATCCCATGGGAATGGAGTCGCCCATAGATTCATTTTGGCCTGTCTGAAGCAATCCTCCAAATAAGCGCGAGGATTGAGCATGAACGAATGCCAAACCATGAGGACGTCTGCGCGAAAGCTAATGAACCAAGCACTAAATAAGTTGGGACGATGCTCATCTTACCTAGAGGTGGTAATTGATCCTTTGTAAGTACAATCCTTGCATCTTGATCCAACGTTAAAGGATCCATTTCAAACCGCTTCAAGGACATGACTGTGGGCGGCTCCTTATACGTCGGCAGGGTCAACCACCACTGCGTGAAACGATCGACAGCACGAGAGACATACACCTGCCATCTCTTCTCTTCGACACGAGACTTGATTGTCGCATCCTCAAGCAAGGGACTGTGCTTTTTCGGCTTGTTAATTTTGAATAACCCGTCCTTGGTCCTGATGGCATGTTGTAACTGCGCTAGGACAGCGAGAAACTTAAGATGAGCAATACATTCTATCGATGTAACGGTGCTGGGCGCATCATAGACTTGACCTGAATTGCCGGGGAGTGATTCGGAATCTGATGAGGAGCCGTTTTCTTGGTGATTCATGTCATCTTCTTCTATAACCGGTGAGACTGGGGCAGTATATTGTTTTTCCATTGTTGCGGACGAGGAAGCGATGGTTGAGATTGATTTACTGCTCAAACAGCAGACATGCCAGCCTTTATCTATGCATATAGCTGTCTAAGCAGTGCAAGGCGTCAAAGAGTGACTGCCGTTAGGGCTTTAGACTTGTGGCGGCGGTGCTCCCCGATTCGGCTATTATTTCCGTATCAGGAAAACTTTGAGCCGCATGCAATGAACTATGGGTATGTCTATCGTGAATGAGGCTTGTTCTTCTGTTGCTTCTTTCCGCGGCGCAGCTTGGTCAGGATGGCGCAGCACAGTTCAGCACATGGCTTATCAGTCAAAAAGTTCGTATAGCCGAGTGCTCGTTCTGGGATCCGAGTAGGTTTGCCGGCTATATTACAGAGCAAGTTTAGTAATATATCCTGATATAAGGAGCTTGGAAGCTTAAAGCCATGTGCTATTAACTATGCTTGACGTTGATTTACATACCTATGTACCAGAAAGGTAGAACAGACCTGCCACGTTTATCTATCATCCTAGAGAGTTACGAGCATGTCCTGTTCAATTCGAATACCAACGACAAATTGTTGAATTATGCTAAAAAGCGAAGACTTTCAAGTGCATTTCCCTCTTAATTTCTGTCATCCATTACCTACTATTCATTAAGACATCAGATGCTCTGGACTTTCAATCATCATTTAAACTACATAGGTACCTAAGTATCCGTAATATATATATACATCTCTCTCTCCCGATGCCGAGCTAACAGAAGACCTCGAGAACAGCAAAAGCCGAGAATTCAAGTACTACTACCACTACCTAACCTAATGGCTAGCTCGACTTCACCCGTGACCTAATCGGGGATGTGCGTAGTTAGCTGATCGTCAAGCAAGTCGATGCCAAAATGCGGGGAAGCAAGAATCCAGCGTTACACGTGATTTCGAAAATTCCACAGGAAAATTCAGAAATTGACGCAGATTCCAAGGCGCAAGTGGCGGTCAATGCCCACCTTGTGACCGGAAAGCCCCTTTTTTTTTTTGCAGATGATTATGCAACATACGATGTTTAGTGACTCGACGCTTGACTGTTGACTGTTGACTGTTGACTGTTTGACTGTTTTATATCATCATGACTCGGTAATGAGACCGAGGCAGACCAAACCGTCACATATTCTCCAGTCATGTTAGTGGCGCACAGAACGCAAGGGTCGTTCTGCTAGTGATTTCGCTATGACGCGCCCTGTGATGCATTTTTTGCCTTCAATAGTCGGGGATCTATATTCGATAGAGTCATAGACCGATAAAATATATGCGGTGGAAAACAGGGTAGAGGCTTCTGGGCCTTCTCCACTGCCAGCACAACCACGGATCCATACAGTAAACGAAAATCCAATATTGTACCAAATGTAGCCATTGTAGTACTACAGCTGCTTACTGCTAAACACACCGCCTTTCACTTGTTCTTGTTCCCAAGTTCCGTGTATCACTCAACTAATCACTACCGGAACTTGGGAATAAGAACACCAAGTCGTTGCATAATGCTAACTACCGAGGCCAGTTAGGCAGCCTAATTGATTAGCAAGAACCAAATAAGCTCTGACTACTCCGTATTTACATAGTACTAACTAGCAAGTTACCAGATCCGTGAGCAGCCGCCGACCTATTTCTTAGCGAGACGCTGGCCTGTTTTAGCGGCTCCATCGCACCCCAGGCTGCCTGGTTCAATTCGCCGGGCTGGAAATCAGGCATGATTCATAGGTCGTCCCTCGCGCCCTTGATTGGACTCTGCCTTGGGGTCAGCGTGAGTGCATCTGAAATCATCTGAATAAAATTATGCGCCTTAGGTAGGCAGCGAGCCCGAGCCCAAGCCCAACGCAATCGGCACGTACTATATCCGCTGAGCCACAACTCTCACCACCAGTCTAACAGGAATCCGCCTGCCTGGAGCTGATCCAGACCCATTCTAAGTTGTCTGACAAGTCGGAAAGCGCCGGAGAATGGGCTAACCTAGTGTTAGACGGACGAATAAGCCTATTAATAAGTAGCATTCTAACCCTATGAAGGGTGGCCTTGGGCCTTGACAAAAAGCTTAGCCGACGTGAGGAGTAGCACTTGGAGCCCTGGAGGGAATGGCCGGAATTCCTGGTCATATTTGAGCTGTCTTATTTTGTCTCCGACTTCCATTCATTCGTATGACATTCGACTCTCCAGACACTATAAAACATTCCTTCCATGGCCGAGCGCGACTCGCTGCACACCGCGATTTAACAGTAACCTCGCCTTGCCCGCCCTCGCCCACGTCTTTCCTTTCATCATGGCGGACAAGCAGGAGGCCAGCCTGTTCGACTCGTCGTCCGACGACGATGCCAGCTTTGCTGCTGCAGAAGAAATCGGCCTTTTGTCGAAGAAATCCTTGTCGAGGTCGCATCGACGCTCGTCTTCGCTGCACGTCTTTGTCTCGTCTACTAAACGGACATTTGGAGAAACCGTGCAAGATCTGGATTTCGTTCACAATGCGCTGGCTATCGCTCTGCTTGCAGTGCTGTGGCATTCATTCTCTTTGGCCATTTCTATAGTAAGTTCTTTATCTTCAATACTCTTGCGCCGCCCCCCGCGACATACACACAAATCTGACAAGACGGGTCTATACAGTACAACAAATACATGTTCTCCGGAGAGATCATCTCTTTCCCCTTCCCTATCTTCATGACCAGTCTTCATCAGGCCGTGCAATTCGCCCTCGCCTCTCTCTTCCTCTATCTCATTCCTTCTCTTCGACCCCAGCGACTGACACTGCCGCCGTCTTCCGTCCTGCCCGGTGTCGATCCCAAGACCGGAATGAGCATGACACGCTTTTATATCATACACCTCATCCCGACAGGTGCCGCGACCGCATTGGACATGGGACTGGGGAACATGTCTCTTCGATTCTCGTCGCTCACCTTCATCACGGCCTGCAAGTCATCCGTGCTGGTCTTCATTCTACTCTTCGCCTTTCTCTTCGGACTAGAAAGGCCCTCCGCGAGGCTGGTCCTCATCATCGCCGTCATGACCGTAGGTGAAGTCATGATGGCTCTAGGCGAAGTAACCTTTAGCGTGGCCGGCTTCACGCTCGTCACCAGCTCAGCATTCTTCTCCGGGTTCCGATGGGCATTGTCGCAACTGCTCATCCTCAAGCACCCGGCCACATCCAATCCAATCTCCATGCTCTTCTACCTAAGCCCCGTTGTATTCATAACTCTCATCTCACTTTCCCTCTTCATCGAGGATCCAGCCGAGATCCTCGAAGCGTTATACGCGCTTTCCAATGCCTGCGGTGCAAAGACCGCAATTGCGCTGCTGCTCCTGCCGGGCTGTCTGGCGTTTTGTATGGTGCTGTCTCAGTTTGCGCTCCTGCAGCGCTCGTCGGTGGTGACGCTGAGCGTGTGCGGCATCCTGAAGGAGGTGGTTATTATTGGTGTGGCCGGCATGGTCTTTGGCGACCAGTTGACTCCAATCAATATATGCGGTGTGTTGGCTATATTGGCCAGTGTGGTTGCGTATAATTATCTGAAGATTAGCGCTGCGAGACACGCTGCCAGAGAACGGTATGCCAATGAAAAATATTCATGACGTTGATATATTCATGTACCTAGAAATCAGAAAAATCCAAAAAGAAAGAAAAAAAAAAATTACAAACTTGATACCTATTTGTTACATGTACGTACTATTTATGTTTATTCTTCATTATCTAGCGTATCTTTCTTCCTATACACATGTCTTCACCGGGGCTACAAATGCATATCGCTCCTTAAAATCCTCCAGCCACATAGCATTCTCAGCAATGGTCTGATGCCACGGATCATCCCCGTCATACACAAAGCGGCGCGCTTGATCTTGTATCTCCGTATCGCTTGGTAGCCTACCTTCCTCTGCAAGCGTTGCATTAATGTAAGTAACCAGCTGTGCTTCGAAGGAGTCAAAGCAGGAAAGCGCCTGTGTGGCAGGATAGGTGTACTGGCTGGAATATATCTTCTCTGACCCCGTTGACATCGACGACGTCCTTTCCTGATGACTATCCTGCTTTCTGGCGGACGGTATCGATATCGATATCGACCCGCTAAACGGGGAGACGGTGCTCCGCTCATGGTGGATTAAGAACGGCGGCATGCTGTTCTCAATAAGTCGGGAGATGTGCGGCTCAAATCCCCAACCTCCAGACCAATTGGCCATGGTGTGGCCCGCGCGGAAATGGCTGGCTAGGTGGTCGATGCGGCCTTGCCAGGTTGTGAGTTGCTGGTCACAGAAGCCACAGCGGGAGCGGACGTATTCCGGTGTGCGTTTCCATTTGCTCATGCTGGGGGTGAATCGGCATCCGTGCACTAATCGGAGGTGCTGGCGTAAATGGTCTTTGCGGTAGTATGTTCGCTCAGAAAGTGGCCGGTCGTCGCAGGCCAGGTATCGGTGGGTGCGTAGATGGTCTTCTGTCGGGCTTGGGGCGTTGCAGTATGCACATTTCGGTTGAGAGCCGTCCTCTGGCTCTTGGATTATGCTTCCAAATGGTGAGCAGGTCCATGACTCCAGCGCGAGATGAAGTGATTTCTCGTGCCGAGACCAGTCGTACTTTGTCTTGAAGCTATCGGTGCAGAATGTGCATTGGAAGGTCTTTGGAATGTCGCCGCGAAGGATATTTGAGCCACGCAGTAATGGGTTGGTGCGTCGTTTGCGCGCTCGTCGTCGGTATTCGGTAGTACTTGATCTGCCGGAATGTGTTGACTGGCCGGAATGCTCTGACCATGCTGCTGAGTCAAAGATGTCAGAGTCAATAGATGAATCTGATGGATCAGGATGGCGATCTTGGATAGATGAGCCCGTAGAAACGGAGTCTCCGCGAGAGGCAGATCGTGTGCTTGTACATGAAGCGTTGTAATACTGAGTATCAGAGTGTGATAGTGCTTTTGCGATGTCGCTAACGAGCGCTGCTTCATGCTCCGGCGGCGAATTCTCCCATCTCTCCATTGGACACATGTCTTCGAGCGGAGTAGCGGGTGTGTAGAGGATGTCTCTGACCGTTGGTGTAGGTGGCCTTGCCGGTATATTCTCGACTGTGGATGCGGCTGACAACTCGAGCGACAAGGCACTCAACATTCCTCCTGCTCGATGACTAGCAGCACCTCCACCACCAAAGGCTTCATTGCGCCTTTTTGAGTGTGAGAACCAGTTCCGGATCTGCTCAGGCGATAGCCCTGTTTGCTTTTGCAGTTGACTTATATCATGCCTTGTTGGTTTGATGGTCTCGCCGTGCTGGATTTTCCAGTCTTTGAGAGCGCGGAGACTCTGCTTTGTCATTCTCACTGCCAGTTCAGGGCTGCATCCTGACATATCTCCGTACTCATGGAGCTTGTCATTTGTAATGGCTATAGCATCAGGGGCTGAGAAAGACATCGTATCAAACAGCTCGTCACTGATACCACCACCACCGCTGCCGCTCGCCGGGGTTATACCACTAAGCTGTGGCTGTGACCAATATGACTGCTCGAAGATAGAGGTCATTTCTTCGTGCGAGTTGCTACATCTACTAGAGGGCGACGTGTCGATCAATGTCGACTGCAAATTTGACCAGTCATTCGCGGCATCCTGAACGAGGTGGTCATCATAGAGCAAAGGCTCGCAAAAGTCCGATTGCAAAATGCCGTCTGCAGGCATTATGTTGCAATGTATTGCCTCGAGTGTGTCCGTTTCATCTTGCATTTCTGTTGCAAAGATGAATGGATCGTGGTTACTTTCCATTGTTGCTCCAAGCGAGTCATCCAGTGGCACGGCTGAGCTGTGTTCTACCCATCTGACTGCCTGTCCATTAAAGCCGTGGCCTTGCTTATACAATAACCTCGTTTGTACGGAGTGGCATACGCAAGATTATCGATTAACCATAAGCAGAGGAAGAAACTATTTAGAGTTGACGCTTTGAGTTGATATCCCGTGACTTGTCTAGATAAGGGCGCAAATATTGACCCACTCTGTCGCTCTGTCGGAATGCCTTCATCGTCTTGAAATTTTCTCGAAATAGACTACAGAGTAGCCCTCAGGCCTGTACAGTATTTCACTCGGCAGTTCAACGAAGTCGGGGGGGGGGGTTATGGGTCCTACATATACAAACACACCTGGCTTACAAAGAGTGCTAGCAGCAGCAAATGTCGGGCGAAACGGGGAAATGGAAAGATGAGATCCGTTGCTAATTACCAGTGCAGTATTTTCTACTTGCGATCAGTGAAACATACAATCTGGAGGACATCACAGGCATGTGAGATTGGAATGTTGGGGCACTTAGAAACAAACAAGGCTGTTCCCGTTTTTGCCTTGCGGCCTTAGGCTTGCGGCTTGCGGCCTTGTTGCCTAACTAACCAACTGGGGCCTTGTTTTGTAGGCATCCGTAGGCTGCAAGAGCGCTGCATCATCATCCATTTAGCGTTCTTGCTTGCTACCCAACCACAGTTTGTTCCTGATTTTTGTGGAAATCCATCCGGCAACGTGACTGTATCTAGGAGCATTGTTATGAGCGATTTTCCTCGCGGCTTGGGCGGCATATGCTGGCTGTATATCAATCATCTAAAACAAAGCATAGGAAAACCATCTCACCTCCCGCTGTGAGAAAAGTATCGTCGTTGGAGACATTTCCGCCCTGCACTCTGTAATCTTAGTTATTAACTAAGTAATGCGGTGGCGACATAAACCCAAGGTTTCTCTCAGGGTCTCCTTCTACATTCCGGTCAAGTTCCAACACACTAACCCGGTTGAGGGCTCTTGTGCGTCACCAAATCATCGTCATCTGACATGAGGGAATTTGATTAGGCAAGGTTAGTAAGGGCAGGGGCTGTTCGAAAATGAAAAAAGGCTATTCGTCATTTCCCCGATTTCATCTGCGTTAACTAGATAGTATCTTGATCGGGCCAGGGTGAGAATTAGATTAAAATAACGCTTTTCAGGTAGCAAAGTTGGCTAATAATATATTAAATGATTTCGCAGTGTTGCATACTGAATCAGATGACGCTCGTAAACCGTGGATGGGAGAGCTTCATTGGCTGCTGGCGATGGCTCGCAACGGGCCGGAGCCGGGAACCACGATCCGATCCACCGCCCATCTCAGATTGTATTGTATTCACAGCAAACAGTAAACCGTAGCCCGTCTGGATCGGAAGTGTGAACAGCTAGATTTCTATTATAATCTCGGGGTTAAAGTTATCATGTCCTTTACGATCCAAGTCTTTGACATCAAATACAAGTCATGCTGCGTGGCTGAACTGCAACGACCGAGAGCGAGAGTGGCACAACCACAAACTTCGTCCATGAACGGCGATCTAGAAATCTAGAACGCGACCACTGACGGCCCCAGCGGGTTGACAGCGAATCGCTGAGTTGGGCGCGCTGCCAGGATCGTCCCATGATTCGATGTCTCCATCGGCTAGGGAATGGTTGGATGACCAGGCGTCTCACGATTGGGTACCTTTTCCGGCCGAAACATGCTATTTGATCAAGTCATTGGTGTCTTGACTCTTGACCGATTGCAGGTCTGTTCTCCGTACCTACTTTGGGACCGCCAGCAGGACTAATAAGGCACAGTCAGTGTTTACTATCGAATATTTAGCATTCGCTGTTCGGACTTGGGAAATATGACGTCGAACCGGAATCCCCATGATTAGTACATGGGTAATGATAGTTACCACCAGACAATGGCTCTGTACAGGTAAAATATACCCCGATCTCTGAGCTGTCACCTTCCTCCGAACGTACCTAGGTAGCATTATCCAGATATATAGCACTGAAAAGCCGCAGCATGTTCGTAACATTACCGTCGTCGTAGAGCGCAACGACTTAGCCTCTGTCCAAGGAGGAAGAAGTAAGAAGATAAGCAGAAAACGGCTGTACGGCGGCCGTATTGCCCAGCGGTACAGGTAGCACGAGCCGGGCTAGCGATTACGGTAATTACGGCTAGCCCGTCTTAGCGCGGGCCTTCCTTCGTTCCTGCTGGTCCGGCGGTCAGCGAGTGCCTTCCGTGTCGCTGCCTCACTTTTGCGCTGCACACCCTCTCTCTCTCTCTCTCTCTCCTCTCCCTCTCCCTCCTCTCTCTCCCTCTTCGTGTCCGTCTTCTCGTCTGTCCCTCAGTCCCACTGTCCCTGACTCTCTCGTCCGCTGATTCGACTCTGTGCTCCGCCGCGTCGTCCTCCTGAGCGTCTAGAACCTGAGACCCTCCAGTCTTGCCCCAATCGAGCTTGGACAGCCTGCCTGCCCCATTGACACCCTTTTTGTTCCCTGCTCCCATCTCGTTCTTCTTCTCTTCTCCGTCTTCGTCTATGCCCCTGCGAGATCTATAACACGTCTTCTCCGTACACACTGCGGAGTCTCTTTCGTTGCATATATTATTCGAAACCCTGAGCAGCGACAACCTCTCCTGCCTATTTTTTCCCCAACCATCATCTATCTACGTGAGCTACTTCGGAAACACCGGCGAAAGATTGTTGCATACTAATAGGGGATTCTCAGCGTCTTGAATTGCCCGCATCATATTGAACAATTCTTCCCCCTTCTTATCTGTCACTGATCCCAGCATCTATATATATCGGGGAAATCAACAGAGATTCCTTTTCATCATGGCTGTCGCTGCCGCTCATGACGACCTCTTCACCAGAGCCGTCTCTGGCTATCGGGATGTCTTTTGGAACCAACATCAACACCTCTCGGAGTCGGAACGAAATCGGCTTTGGACACAGCGACTCAGTCAGTTTATCACAAACGAAAGTGCTTCGTCTTCCAAAGACTTCTCAGCACAGCTTACAACTGGATCACCCCCGGACACTTTGGGTAAACGGACTCGACAAGGTGCACCACGGACTGTCTCTGAAGTTCCTTCCTCTGCGAAGCGACGTGCAACCGTATGTCTCCGTACACTCCATCCGTGCGAGTGCTTTTCCATGCTTGCGTTTCCCTGCCTCTCCCCATGCATCGCTTTCCTATCCAAGGCTTTCCCTAGGTTGACAATTGGCAGAATGCGGATCCGACTGGTGCCGCCAAAGTACATCGCCCTGGCACATCCACGTCTATGAATACGTCCCCAGTCGCAGTTTCTTCAAGCGTCCCAAGCCGACGGCCATCCACGACAACGAAGAGCACTAGGACTGTAATAAATATCCCCGCCAACCACAAAACCAACGGACCGCCTCCTCGTACCGTCAGCATGGCACGCTCGCAGAGTCACCAAATTTCGTCCACCAAACAACAAAGGCCGGCCACTCAGGAGACGCGGAGACTGTCGGCCGAATCTGCCATGTACAGGCACAACACCAACTTAAACGTGCACGAATATTCGCCTTCGGAGTACACGGAGCAGTGTTTGGAAGAAGTTTCTGGTCAAGGTACCCCAACCTTTGCTCTGCCCATTTCTCCTGACATTGATATGGCCGTGTCATCACAAGGCAGTATCGATATGCAGCAGCAGCAACCGTTTCAACACGCTCAAATGCAGCAACCTCATTTTTCAGGGGTGGCCAAGGTGCCAGCCATGTCCGACCAATTGACGGTCGCGACTATGCAAGCCACTGAGATGAGCCGTAGTACTACGACAGATTCTATTGCTGGAGGTCTGGACATGTTCCGATTCGAGTCCTCAGGACCGAATCTAGAACATGTACCAGACATTCCTTTTCCTTCTGATTTTCTTGCCCTACAGTCCACTTCGGACGTAGGTTTTCATTCTTCTTCTTCTGCTTCTATTTCTCCAATTGGTAACATGAATCATGTTCCAATTGCTTCATCTGATCCTTCTCTCATATTGTCTTCGTCTGCACCAAATCCTGTATCCTTTTTGTCGTCGTCTGCTTCGTTGGCACCTTCATCTGCATCCGTGGAGATGAAGGCTTCTTTTTCTACCGAGAGCAATGCCTCGGGTGTGTCTATGACACCGCAGTCTAAGGCTGCACGCCGTACATCTGAACAAATGGTTCAGAGTACTCGGCTTCTTGCACCAAAGGTGCCGTCTTCTAACAAAAGCAGCCCACTGACGGGAAAGTCGAAAGACCAACATCGGATGATTCGCATCTCATCTGAAGATGGCACTTCCAAAGAGGTTGCTGCCATTCCCAAAGCATCTTTTCAGCGGCCGCCACGGCCCAAGACGTATTGCCATCTCTGTAGTGACCAGCCGGAAGGCTTTCATGGAGAACATGAATTGCGGCGCCATATCGAGCGCGTCCATTCGGTGGTACGCAAAGTCTGGGTGTGTGTCGATATCTCCCCGGACAAGACATTTCTTGCCAACTGCAAGGCGTGTCGAAATGGCAAGCGATATGGGGCCAACTACAATGCGGCGGCACACTTGCGACGAACGCATTTCAACCCTTGCCAGCGTGGCCGTGGCGGTCGTGGCAAGGACAGCGAGAAGCGTGGTGGCAAGGGCGGTGGTAATCACCCTCCCATGGATGTTTTGAAACATTGGATGGAGCAGAAGGAGGAAGTGGTGCTCGAAAATGCTCCATTTCTCCGGGAGGATGATGTATCCCCAGCCGACCTTGCTGCCGCTTCTTCTGATGTCCTTGCTAACTCTGCTGCGGGCCAGGCTGGTGTAGGTGCTGTTACTACGGCAGCAGACTTGCAACAACCCGACATGTCTACCGAATTTGATGCGACATTGCTCGAGTGGGATCCTTCTATGGCCATGGGTCACGAGTATGCGATGAGTTCTGAGTCTGATCCAATGATGAACCTGATGCCCGGGCCATCGATGGATCATCATTACTATCTGAACTCGCAGCCCTTGATCGTGGAAGATCCGTATCTCGTGCAGACCGTTGTATAAGTTGTAATTTTTTCTTTTCTTTTTYTTTTTTYTTTTTTTTTTTTTTTTTTTTTTTTTTTTTTTTTTTTTTTTTTTTTTTKKYTTTTTYTYKTWTWTWTTTYKTTTTWTTTYTTTAGTATGTTTATATTTGTTTCTTTATTTTTTATTTTTTTTCCCCTCTTTTTTCTTATTTCTACTCTTTATTTAATCTTCTGCTGTCGATTCTATTACATTCGGTTTCAAGTTTCTTTTTTCTTTGGTGCGATTATGTGATGACATGATGTTACGATATTTTCATTCCTCATTTTTTGTGACTTGTCTTTTTTCTTTTTTGAATATTTCTCAGTCTCAGTTATGAGTATATGGGCAGAAATTATGCAATAATACATAACTTGAAATTTAATTAACTAGTTAACTAACTGGGCTGTCATGAGTCATGTGTAGCACCCAAGACCATTCAGTTGGCATTCACCGACACTTCCGCTAAGCATTGGCGCAGGCTTGGGTAGCATCCTGTGCCACCACCGGACGGACATGACTGGAGCAAGTTGGCTTTGCCATATGCATTGTTGTAAAGTAAGGATTTGTGCTATTCATAGTTCATTTATAGAGGTTTGATCGTTAATATTTGCAACCAATCAAATAGCTGTTGTTGTATATTACAGCATACGAAATATACATGCCCTAATATAATACAATATAATATAGATATAGATATAAGAATCAAAAAGTAGTAGGCACATATTCGTGCACCGTCCGCCACGTATCGCTCTCAACATCATGCTCGTTCCACGACAACCGTAAGAATATCTGCTTCGGCCCCCGCATCTTCCATTTGGCAATGTCCTGCTCCGTCGTGCCGCGAGGGAAGCCGTCTTGTGGTCGGAATATGCTTACGGGTCCGATGCGCGCTTCTTCGGGGATGAGTGCGGCGGCTGATATTTTGTTATTATTGTTGTTAATGTCGCTGAGTATGGAGTGGGGGGTTGGCGCATATTCGTGGTTGGGGGTGGTGAGAAAGACGGTTGGGTCGAATCGGGAGATGCGGCTGCTGCTGCTGCTGCTGCTGGGAGATTGAGAGAGTGGTGATAGTGGTGTGAGCGGTGCGTTCATTTTCATTGCGTTTCTCTCCTCTAGAACCATGATACGTTCCCCGAAATCTACTGCAGAGTGGCGCTGGGAGAATCCCTGGACGCGGGGCGCGCGGCGTAATAGGGCCAGTGCCATGCGCCGAGTTTGCGGTTCGCGGCACCGCAGACAGGTGAACCAAAGCGGGACGCCGATGTTGAGTTCAAAGGTGTACGGAGGCTGTGTGCCGTCGGATCGTGCCGAGGCGTCTAGAGCAATGCTGGATTGTTCAACTATGTTCTGATAATTTAGTAGATAGGCGTCGGTGGCGGTCAGTGATGGGTATGTGCAGGTTCGGACTATGGTATATAGCATCTCGTGATGGGCAAGGAGAAGAGCGCCGGTGCCGGTTTGCTGTGGTGATAAAAGGCCCTTGGCGCGTAGGGAGTCTAGCAGGTTGGTGACGGAAGTGTGCCAGCTGCTGAGCCTGGCTGATAGGGTTGTTTGTTGCCCTAATAATTCCTGGTCGACGTGAGAGGCGCCGGTCTCTCGTAGATGCTCAATGCATATATATTCGAAGAACTGGACATCCGCGGCGAGAGACACGGCGGCTTCCCGGGCAGCCTTGAGGGAGATAAACTCTTGTCTCGATGCATCTATAGTGTCTCGCTGCAACGTATGCACCCGGGTTCCGATAGGGAGAGCGATGGCCCCCAGACGATCGAAAATGGGGACGATCGTGTCCTCTAGCAGCGAAGCTTTGGTTGCCGACACGACGCCGGCAGCTATTTGGGCGCGCAAAGTAAGAATGAGACACACGCCCTGGTTATAGAGGCGCATGGCCTCCTCCACGCCTTCCTGCAGGCCCTCGATGCAGATGAAGAGGATGCAGCTAATCAGCCCGACAAAGATGTCTAAGCGACCACGCTCGATCCGCTGGCGAACCGCAGACACCGAGCGCGCATACCAGGCCAGCGCATCTCGGTGGTTCTGGCCCTTCTTCCAGGACGAGAGGGGGCCAAACTCCGGAGCTGGCGGCTCAGGGGTCTCAAACAGCGCACTCACGGCGATGATGGCATCCCATATGGCAGGCTCGCTCCGGCACACCTGCGGCACAACGGTGCTCCAGAAAGCCACATCCAGCCCGCCGCCAATGTACGGCGCGGTGTGCTGGAAATAGGAGGCAAAGGACCGGCGCTCTCGCCACACGGTGTTTGGCGACAGCGACAGCGGGTTGTGCAGGTTCAGAATGGAGACATCGTACTCGCACTTGCGACCGGTGCTCGAGCACCGGACGCAGTGCGGCTTTTCCTCTCCACACTTGACTCGCCGGATCCTGAGGAAGCATGTTTTTTTAGTATGTATATCAATCAATCAATCCATCCAAGGAGGCGTCCGGCCGTACTTGCACGTTTTGCAGCCGCGTCTCGACTTCGCCCGCGTCGCGCGAGCGTCTATAAGCATATCGGCGGGAAGTCCATCGAGGATGCGAGATTCGTCCCAGTACTTGCTGTCTAAAAATAAAGAGAGCGTTCCTGGTCCACGTCATCCAATCACATCCACAGCCCGCAAGGAGCAGGAAAAGAAGCGAAACGTGGATCGTTTGAAAAGCTGTCGCAACTAGCCCCGGCTTGGCGCGCTCGTCCTGTGGCTCAGCCCAGCCTTAGTCAGTCTTGGTTCCCGATTCTTCCTTCCCCCGTACTTTACTTTACTTCTGTCCCTGTCCCTTCTTCCTTTCTCTCTCTCGCATCCTCCAGATTCATTCCTTTTCCTTTTTCTTTCTTCTCTCAAGCGAACAGAAAGAGAGACTTCCAAAGCCATGGCCTCCCAGGACTACTACGGCCAGCAGCCACACTACCAACAACAGCCCTACGGCTACCCTCCGCAGCCTCCTCCATCGTACGTGCCTGCCTGCCCCCGGTTTCGTTACTTCAGTTACAAGATCAGAACGACGTCTATGTTGTTTGGCTTGCGCGAGTTGAACAAGCCTAGAGGACGTGGGAAAGACAGTTACAGAATGCTGACTTGACTTCGTGCTACAGTCACCCTCCTCAAGGCGGCTACTACCCTCCTCAGCAACCCGGATATGGCCCTCCGCAGGTAAGCCTGTTTTCTGAATACGTTGTCGAGATGCAGTCGCTGATGTCGTATCGTTATCTAGGGTTACCAACAACCTCCTCCCCCACAACAATACCAACAGCAGGACAGCCGTGGCAGTAGTGATCATGGGTGCTTAGGTGCTTGGTATGTGTTCATTCCCCCCTCTGTCCATCTTTCCATCGCGCACACTAACGGACGTCTTACGTAGTCTTGCGACCATGTGCTGCTGCTTCCTCTGCGAAGAGAGTTGCGAGTGCTGCTTCGACTGCATCGAGTGCTGTGAAGGCTGCTAAAGGGCGCACGCCAGGCCGACGCCGCGCAAGGGGATGTGATGTAATTTAGAATAATGACATACCTTCATTTCCTTTCCCTTTTCACAACCTGCTCTCGTTTTCGGGGGCTATCTATCTATCGGTACTCTTGGGCGACAGTGGTGGAACTCTGTATTACTGCAAGTATGGCAGAGATCAAAAGCCGAACGAACACACCTATCCCGTCTTACTACGTACCGTGCGTGTCATGTCGTATCTCGTGGTGTGGGAATCCATCCTTCCTGGCATTGAAGGTGCTATAACGAGTTTTCCTGTCGGAGTTGCATGTATGCCTCCGTTTCTCCTTTTTTTTTATCTATTCCCCTCGGCTTGTTATTCCCGCTGTGCAAGTCAGCTTGCAATGGTTTTTTGTCATCGAAAGATTTCATCTGGATGTATGGGTTGTTTTATTTGCCTGTGAATTAAAATCAAACTGTTTTAATCCTTCTTTCCCCGGTCGTTTCACTGTTTTTCTCTTTCATAATATATGAGTCTGAACTATAAACTACGTTTGTGAAAAGTTACCATGATTGCACTCCGTCTGGGTAACCCTAAAGTTAAGTCAAAGGCGCCACTCAGACGCTCAGACGATTGATTACCTTTCTCCCTTCTCCATGGTTAGGCTTGGAAGACAGCGCGTGTAGTTAAGCTAATGAAGTCAGAAGTTCTTCTGTCTGTGGCGGCTGATATTTGCCTTTTCTTGCTAATCAAAAAGTATAGAGCCTTGCCTTCATGACGGCATACTCGCCGCAGGGTCTGGTGCATATAAAGGGCGTGAGGAGCGAAGCGAACTTTATCCTGAATCCAATTTTCTTGATATTCAATCACGCCTGCGTATTCTTTCACCTGCCTCGATCGAATTCCTGTCTGCATCACACAAAATGAAAGATCCGCATCCAGGAGACTTCAACCAGCCGTCGGAGCACTCATTCCGCAGCGTCGAGCGGCAATCCCCTTCTTCTCTGGCGCGCGACGACCCGCATACCAAAGACCAAGATGAGAGGGGTCGCGCGCGCATCGCCCATCTGAACGGACAGTCGCGACGGAGGGGCACGGCGTCGAGATCGCGCAGTAGGAGCAGTGGCAGTGCGTCCAAGAGGCTGGCCAATTCGAGACCGAGGTCAAAGATGCGGAGAGAGAGTAAAGGGAAGCCGGATTATAGGTATGCGTATTATTGATCTAGATCGAGTCTCAATGAAGGCGGACAAACTGTATATATAAATTGGCAATCAATCCACTCATTGCAATATATATGTATACCATAAATCGTACTTTGTAGTTCGGAATTAATTCGAGGACGTAAACACTCAGTAACAGTTCCATCTGCTTAAAAGACAGAAACAAGGAGCAACTCGCGTGGCGACTCGAGGCCTGACGTCAGTCAGAGTTGCCTCCTCCACAAAAGGACTCGCACGCTCACAGCCGGCTTTTTTCTTTCACCAAATATCATCGATGACCGGGCTGGCGAGAGACGAGCGAACGAACAAGCTAGGAAACAAGTTAGAAGTCGAATTCATCTAGGGCGTCCTC
The DNA here is from genome assembly GCF_001907595.1 of Talaromyces atroroseus. NCBI lineage: Eukaryota > Fungi > Ascomycota > Eurotiomycetes > Eurotiales > Trichocomaceae > Talaromyces > Talaromyces atroroseus. The sequence continues at coordinate 2,130,898 of NW_017971433.1, forward strand.
AATCTTTAGCTGCAGCTTCTCTCAAGCGGGGAAGTTTTACACGTGATCGACCGCCGCGATATCATCTCACGATCAATCAATTGACTCGGCCAGACAACATTCCATAGACTAATATCTCACGCCGCTATTCTTTTGTTTTTCCAAGGCATAGGGTTACCCCTGTCCGACGCCGTTCATCACTATGGCCGGTTCTGATAATACGCTGTATCTCTACACATCGCTCACTGCGGGGTCGTCACATATCATCACCGCCACTTCGAGACTCGAGACCATTCTCAAAGCAAACAAGATCCCCTTCCAGGCAATTGATATTGCGACCGACGATGCCGCAAGGAGATTGTGGGGCCGATACTCCAAAGGTCGCAAGTTGCCTGGTCTGGTCAAGTTTCGCACAATAATTGGCGTGAGCTTTTTCTGTTTTGTATATATACCCTGTTGTTTCGCAACTGACAGTTATCACAAAAGGACCTCGAACAAATAGAAGAGTGGAATGAGTATGGGGAACTCAAGGCCGAAATTGGCTCCGTCACCGACCCCAATGACTTCTCGTCTTCTGCTGCTATTCAAAAGACTGCTGTCGAGTCAGTCGCGCCGAAACCTGTAGCAGCCCCGACCAACACTACCACCACCGCACCAAGCTCCGAGAACACGAGCGGCATGTCGACACCACACATCCAAATCCAGAACCCTCCCGTGAGCGAGATTAAAGAGGACCAGCGTACCCTAGCTCTGAGGCTGGCCGGCGAGGAAGCAGCGGCGAAAGCCAAGGACAATGCGCGCTCAAAGCTTGGTGCAAAGCCACCTACAACAGAAGCCGAAGGCAAGGCATTGCCCACATCCAATCCCAAGGCCAAAGGCACAGAGCCTATCCCCGATACCGCCGGCAAGTCTCCTGCCGCTGCTGCCGCAACCACTTCTACAAGTCCTACTACAAGCAGCAACAAACAAGAAGACAAAAGAGAATACAGCCAGTCCCCAGCCGGCCGCCGCTCCTCTGTCGCGCCGGAGATTATCCCGCCGCTCAAAAGGCCGTCTTTAGCCGACGAAAGCGCTGCAGTGTCAACCGCAAATTTCCGTGCCGAGAACGCTGAAGCTCTGGGGTTAATTGGTCATCATCGAGGCTCGATCATTTCGGCTACTACAGAGGATGAGCAGGAGAAAGTGCGCAAGGATATTCGAGCGTCGGTTTCGGAGGCCCCTGCTGATGGTGATATTCAGGCTTTGCGGCAATCGGCGGCGGAGAAGGAGAAGGAGAACACTACGATTGCGGAGGATGAGGAGGAGGACGAAGGTGCAGTGGAAGAAGAGGATGATGAGAAGCTCGGAGAGAAGAAAGAGGACAAGACCACTTCCCTCAAGAGTGATGATACTCAGAAGCAGGAAACCAAAGATGAAAGTAAAGCTGGCGTTAGTGTTGAGGACTGATGTCTTCTATGCTCTGCTTAGACCAATTTCGATTGTTTTCCTTGTCTTCTGGCTTGCCGCCTTTTTTTTTTTTTTTTTCCATGACTGAATGAATCCAAGATTTCGTGATACCAGATAGTGGACGTTTTACGTTTCGTTAGTATCACATCATCTTCGCTTCTTACAGATTACTGCGTCGTGTTTGCGTCTGCGTCTGCGTTTTGGCAATGTTCCTGGGGTAGCATTTAGCATGTTCAATTCAAGTATCTATTTCTATTCCTAGACCTATATTCATAGTCTCTTCGTAAGAACCGCCTTCCCAACTCATCGTGTATATAACATAATTCATAAACTAGTACTATCCCGGAGATGGATGGATAAATAAAGACTCTCTACTTTCGCCTCTGCTCAACGGCCGCACGCAGTTTACTAATAACCTCGCCGGGATCCTGAGCGCCAAAGACAGCTGATCCAGCAACAATCACATTCGCCCCCGCGTCGGCTGCCTGATCAATAGTGCCCAAGCCCAGTCCGCCATCGACCTCGATGTTCAAGTCCGGATACCTCTGGCGCAGGGCAGTTACTTTGGGGAGCTCGGAGGCCATGAACTTTTGTCCGCCAAAGCCCGGGTGAACGGTCATTACGAGGACCATCTGTGTAGAAAATACATATTTCTCTTGTATTAGGAATAGACCCTTTCCTTTTATCTTGGTGCCAAAAAAAAAGACATTATAATGCGAAGGCGCGAGACTTACATCAGGTCGTTCGATCTCTTCCTTATTCTCGAGAATGTCCCATAATACGTCGACTTTGGTGTCTGGTTTGATTGCAATGCCGGCTTTCATGCCTTGCTCATGGATGTAGCGGATCAGCTCGCGCGGCGAGGTGTTTCGTGTGGTTTGAGAGTCGGCGGGCTCTTTGGCGGCGGTTGAGGAGACGGCGGCTTCGTAGTGGAAGCAGTAGAGATCGCAGCCGGCGTTTTTGAATTCGGAGACCCATTTTTGAGGCTATATGTGTTATTTTCGCCGAAGTTAGTCGGTAAACTTTGACTGGAAGAATAGAAGACAACGAAATGCAAAAAAACGACGAGATAATACTACTGCAGAATCATACCTCTGCAATCATCATGTGGCAATCAAAGGTACCCCGCTCTCCCGGTGTAGCTGGCTTTGCGACATGCGAGCGAATCTTGGTCACGACGGGCGCGCCAAAGGTCATGTTGGGCACGAAATGGCCGTCCATGATATCGACGTGAAGCCAGTCGGCTCCGCGGTCCATGGTGGTTGCGCATTCTTGACCGAGCTGCGCGAAGTCTGCGCTCAGAATGGAGGGCGCGATGATGGCGGGGGGAGACATTTCGTCTTCTTCGTCTGCTTGTTTTTCCTTTTTCCGTCTGTCTTTCGTGGTGGGAGGGCGATTGATCAATCCAGCGAGTAGGCAACACGGCAATTGACTTGGACAGAGGAAAGAGTGCGCAAAGTTGACGTGAGGTTTGAGCAGCGGCCCAAAAAAATGGGGATGATCTACAACGTCACACAGCTGATGGATGCCTCAGGCCCCACAAATTAGCCCTAACTCTATATCAGGCAAGTCTATAACTAGAAGTAACTACTTGCAATTGTTCTACATTCTATATTCAACTAAAAGCCAAATCAAAATAGATCGATGTTGTGAGCTGCTACTAGTTTCAAGAGCACTACAATTGTCTTCGCCCTGAGTTCATCGTGCTACCATTATTTCAAGGTATCCTTTTTCCGATGCCAGGAATAATGTCTTTTTTTCCTACCGCATCTAGTTCATCGATGTCAATTTCAGATGCCTGATTCTTAGGATTATGTCGCGACCGGCCATTCTCTAAATGGGCCCTTAACAAAGAATGGATGCACATCCTTGTCATCAAGTTCTCGACATCACTCTGTTCAAAGTACCATCTGCTCTCTGGACTGCGAGAAAGCAGGAACTCTCTAGCTGTCGGATGAATCAGAAAGATTTTGGAATCCTTCACGAAAACGAACAACCTGCATAAGTGACGGATCTTCCTCTTCAATACGTCCGGGTTTAGCCCGGCCTGGGCTGCAGACTGTGATCCAGACGACGTAGCAATGCCCAAAGCAGCGGCCATTTCCTCCACCGTTAATGGATGTCTCGCGCGAACAATAATCTGCAGGATTTTCCTCACAGTTTCTGCTTTGGCTGCTGGTACTCGATCGAGGATGCTTTCATACGCTGCTTCGACTGGTGGCGGAACCAATGGAATCGGTTCATCTTTGGGACAAAGACTCTCCTGGAATGTAGTACGGATGCCGTCCATTACAAGAGAAAGCCACAAATAGGTACGATGTTCCATCTGTAAAAGGTGGTTTTCGATTCGTTTTCGAATTTCGAAAGATAATTCTAGGCTTTCAGCTAGCTCAGCTACTCGGCTCTTCACAACCAACCCGATTTCTTCACGGATTCGATCGTTCTCTTCTTCTCCACGGAGGTGGATTTGATGATACAATGCCGTGAGCTGTCGGAAATTTTGCTGGATTTCTTCATAAGGTCGACTAGTTACAAGGAATTTCATCCATCGCCCCTTCGGGTTTAGACAAGGAGAAATCTGGGAGTGAAACTGCGCAAGCTTTCTAATCAACTGCCGCGCTTCGTTTTCTTTGCATTCATCGATCGCATCAAATATGCAAATAGTGTTCGGGAATGCGGAGTCAGATGTTGCTGCAATAAGAATACACCATAACTCTTCCACTTCTTGGTGAAGTTTTGGTCCGTTGCTACGCCAGGATGGCAAAGCATATTGTAAGAGATCCGGACATGTCTCGAAGAGCTGGTGCAGGATAGCACACAATGCTGTTGCTAGATCGTTCTGTTCGTCATTATCTTTGAAGAAGAAGTAGCAAACGTTCAATGGAGACCCAAATTTCTTCAAGTCAATGTCAATCAGAGACTTCGCAAGGACAGACTTTCCACACCCAGGATCTGCTGTGATCCAGAGAATGTTATTATGCCGACTTTCCCACCAAGCAAGGTATTGAGGATTCTCAAGAACCCATCTACAGGTACCATCAACTCGGCCAGGGTTAATATTCTTATACCTTTCGTAAGAAGAGGTTTTGAATGCTTGATGGCATGCTTGACGTTCCTGAGTCAAAGCCCAAGCCATCTGCTCACGATGAAGACTTTCCTGGAGGGCGATAACTTTTTCGAGACCTTTGTTGACGTTCTTGATTTCACGAACCATTTCGCCTAGATGAAGATTAATACTCATAACATCCACAAATGAACAAGCGGATTAATGTAAAGTCTCACTTACCACACACATCTGCAACTAACTTCTCCTGCGAAACTTTGCCCAAAGGCACATAGCTGAGCAGTTCTTTGGTATACGACGCTGCTACCAACGCTGCGTACCCCTGCCACTCCTTGTTCTTATGTGAATCTGCGTAATCACAGATGCCTCGGATGATAATGCAAGGGAAGTCCATCATCAGGCCAGCCGCCTCCATATCGAAGCACAATGCTCCAATCTCCCGAGAAAGCCGATCCCGGGTCACTGCATGTTTTACAACAGCGTTCGCCGATGCAATGACGCCATAGTGTACTTGAGGAGTGGCATCTTCGCGTGCATCTCTTGATACCTCCCAATCTGCCGGACACTCACTACAGGTTGTCATAGCTTCCGTCGGATGCTCATACATAACTTGAAATAATCTGTCGGTTTGGACATCCGGCCGACGGAAGGTTCGCCGGGTTCGTGCGGTCCGTTTGACTGCACTTGCGATATACTCGGGATAGCAGGGATCATCAGTCAACTCGGCGGCCCTCATATTGCTAACAGCGGTCAATATCGATCTCGGAGGACTGTTTAGCGAGCCAGTTCGACGGAGCTTGCCATCTTCGGCTTTTCCCATGTCATATTGAACTACACCACCGCAAGTACCCTCGGGGTGACAAACGACGATGTCGCCCAGTCGTATATCATGAGTAGCAGATGGCAGGCCTCCTCCGATTCCAACCATTAACCCGATCCGAATTGATCCAGAGAAGCTTCGCATCATGTTAATGGCAACTGTCGTAGCTGAAGTTATTCCGTATTGGCCTCCGGGACTAGCAATCACAACATGGTGTCTACCAATACGCCCCAAGATATATGAATTTGTGTCTGCGCTATCCTGCTCTTCGAGAATCCCGAAATTCTCATCCAGCATTTCCTTTGCTGCAGCGACTTCAATCGACAACGCACAGATCCATCCGATCTGGAATTCTTTTCGTGCTGGCGAAGGCATGGCTTGTTCTTGTGCTCTTCAACGACTCAATATGATATCTTCGCGACATCGAAAGAAATACAAATAAACTGGTCAGGCGGAATTCTTAAGTGTGAATGAACTCAGCCTTGCCGAGAGAAATGTCCTGCCGTGAGGCAGAGTGCGGAAAGACATTTGTGTCTCCCTGACTTTATAAATCCATCTATAGAGCAAGCAGTCTTATGCACATCATCATCGAGAAGATCCCTCTGTCTATGGTGCCAGCGCAGGGACCCGTGTTTCAGATCTGAGTATAGCATGGTGCAAGCTGTGATTGGAGGCGCTCTTATGCATGTTAAGCGCCGGCTTTACACTAGGTACTGGTGAGCTATAACTAAACATGGCATTCGTATATTTGGCTGATTCAGAAAATATCTATATATTTGAAATCCAATACGATATTTTATTGGCTTAACTATATTCTAGTCGGATGTTAAAGTTACAAATTAGGACAAGGACATTGCCCAATCAGCGTGCGGCAGTGACTCACTGGTGAATATATACAATAAAAATTTCCACATTGAAGAAGTAACCACCTGGTAGGTACAGGATACAGATAACTCATATGTGGGAAATTTTAAGGTTGCGATATTTTCACATGGGCTCTTTCTGTAGAATATCACTATCATTCAAACCAACCTCAGCGATCTGTTCAAGGCCGGCCCTACGGCAGCACGGATATACGACAATGGCCTGTCTTACTGCTACTCAGACAGCGCCTGAGTTTGATGGAAAGTTACGAGCAGCGGAACATCGATCTCTAGCCCTGTTAGAAAGCGAGGATGATCCCAATATTCGCGGAAAATACCGTCCATTCATCCTCAGTCCCGACACAGCCGAGGACTGGGTCAATAGCTTGGAGTTGACAACCGTTCTGAATATGGCTGAGAATGATCTGCGAAATACTAAGAAGAGACTGAAAGTGCTTGTATTGTACGGCAGCCTACGCAGAAGGTCCTATTCAAAGCTTGTGGCATTCGAAGCTTGCCGGATTCTTTTCCGGCTCGGCTGTGACGTGCGCGTATTTGACCCTGATGGGCTGCCGATGAAGAATGATATCGACCATGGCCATGACAAGGTGCAAGAACTCCGCGAGCTCAGCAGGTGGAGTGATGGACATGTTTGGGTATCTCCAGAGCAGCACGGCAATCTAGTGAGTGAGGTCTTGTCCTACCGCTATAAGCAGTAATCACTGACGTGCTATTACTTTTAGACTGCTGTTTTCAAGAACCAGATTGATTGGATCCCTCTGAGTACCGGAAGCGTCCGTCCAACGCAAGGCCGGACACTCGCTATCGCCCAGGTGTGTGGAGGATCACAGTCATTTAATGCAGTCAACTCGCTGCGTATTCTTGGTCGGTGGATGCGGATGTTCACTGTTCCAAATCAATCCTCGATCCCCAAAGCATATACACATTTCCCGGAGGAAGGCCAACCGGATGATCAACGGCTCTTACCCAGTAGCAACCGGGATCGTCTGGTAGATTGCATGGAGGAGTTTGTGAAATGCACTATCCTGCTTCGGCCTCACATGGCTCTTTTCGGCGATCGTTTCAGCGAACGCGAGGAGAAGAGAGTGACGGAAGAGAAAAGATGAAATAAAAGGCGCTTTGTAACAGCCGTCATCAGAAAGAATATATAGACATTGAGCGTTGATGCAAGCCAAACCAAGAATCATTCAATGTTCTAAATTCAGACGGAAGCTTTTGCCGTGGTGTTTCATGGCGAGAATATTTTAATGCCATTGAATATTCATAGTTGCAAGCTATGTTGGCAGAAGCAAGCAATCCTACCCTCGGACTTATCTAGATCTAACTTTTCAAGCTGACTAGATCACAATATGTTTTTTAGCTGTGTAGACATATAGCTTATGTTACTCTTCTGTGAACATAGTATTCTCTACCTAGGTTATGTGTCTGCGTTGTGGATAAAAGTGAAGATTCATCAACTCTAAATACGCCTTCGACCTCTCCTAACCAATCGTAACGCTGGGGTGACATATCGGAGCTTGATATAGTTTGTCTCTTCCATTCTGTGAAGCTGCTTTTCCAGAACTTAATTATGCATTCCTACGACGACTATTCCTTATTGACTTGACCAAGAAGGCGCATGTCTACAATTTACAAATAGTTCTCGAAGGCACCCGCAAATCAGCATCCATATCAACGTCTTCCACAACGACCATAAAGAGAACAAAACATGGCCAACAAGCCCAGCGTCATGTTTGTTTGCGTCCACAACGCCGGCCGCTCACAAATGGCTGCCGGCTATCTTACTCACCTCGCTGGCGATGCCGTTGAAGTCCGCTCGGCCGGTTCAGCGCCAGCCAACACCGTCAATCCTGCTGTTCTAGAAGCCATGCGCGAAGAAGGTATCGACCTTGCGGACCAGAAACCAAAGATTCTCACCGCTGAGGCTGTCCAAGCTAGCGATGTTGTTATCACCATGGGCTGTGGCGATGTATGCCCCTATTTCCCTGGCAAGCGCTATCTCGACTGGAAACTCGACGATCCTGCTGGGCAAGGCATTGATGCCGTACGACCCATACGCAATGAAATCCGTTGCCGCATCGAAAAGCTCATTGCTGAGATCTTGCCTTCTGAATGAGGTCGTGATGGATGATCTGACACGTGTCATACTTCCTGTACGTGCAGTGCCACTAGACAGTCGCAAGGGCAATTTAACTAACAGCTAGTCATAGGACATGCATATATATTTTACCTTTACTCTAGGTTTAGATCCAGGAGGATAATACTACTTGAGGATTCTAGCTGTGAGTCTGCAGTGATATCCGCCTCCGTTATAGACGTTAAATGCCAAAACCGCCACCGGCGCCTAAGGGCAGCCCGGTTATTTAGTATCATTCAAATATATCAGATGTCTTAGTAATTCCTGGGAATAAAAGAACTGACATTCTTTTCTGATGAAGCATAGAGCTAGGAAAAACAGGAGCTTTCCCCGTGCCACTGACGATGATGCGTTTAGGTGGCAAAGGAGTGTTGTGTGTGTAGGATAGCGAGCTCCAATATTTGCCCATTCCAGGTCATTCTATTGCACTTTCTCACTGCTACTAATAATGATAATGATATACCCAGTTGCTAAAATTCTGTGGTTCTGCTCTCGAGAGTCTTCCTCTCCGTCCAATCAGATTCCGCTGGTGACATCCAACATGAAGTCTTCTATGACGACCAAAATTTCCCGGGCAATCTCTAGATAATTTTACTTCATCAAGGACAAGATATTGTTTTTGATGTATCTGTAAATTAGATACTATGAGCTCCTGAAACCATAACCAGCCTGTCTACCTAGGAGCGCTTCCTCACTTGGTCTGCGTCGAGTTCCGTCACTTTTCGAGGATTCTGGAATACTGGCCATCAAAATGGCCCAATATCCCTCCTGCTCTGCTGACAATATGGCTTGCGATGTGGAAAAGCAGGGTTCCCCAAGCTTGTCAGGCGTGTCCCATGAAAAGCAATCCGCATTCCAGAATCTCGGCATACTTGATCGCTTCCTCGTGCTGTGGGTATTCCTTGCCATGGCAATTGGGATTATCCTAGGCAATTTTGTTCCCGACACCGGACCTACTTTGCAGAAGGGGACGTTTGTTGGAGTCTCCATCCCAGTCGGTAAGCATTGGTGGTGTCATGAATATATGCTTTTTTTTCTCCCCTACCTACTAACCTTGCCTAATCAGCCATTGGTCTTCTTCTCATGATGTATCCTATTCTCTGCAAGATACAATACGAGACGTTGCATCGTCTTTTTCGGGAACGTCGGATTTGGATCCAGCTCGCCTTCAGCATAGTTTTTAATTGGGTAGTTGCTCCGTTCTTCATGGTAAGTTGAGCCTTGCCTATGTAGCATATGGATATTTTGCTCATGCGTAATTCGCTTAGTTGGCGTTATCTTGGGCCTTTTTGCCTGATGAGCCAGAGCTACGCCAGGGGTTGATCCTCGTTGGATTGGCACGGTGTATTGCTATGGTGAGTTATTTCTCACGCTCTTCAAGTCGGCCTTCAGTACTTACTTATACTTTCTATCCTATTCTAGGTTCTGATATGGACTGGGCTAGCCGGGGGTGACAGTGAATACTGTGCCATTCTGGTAGCCATCAACTCGCTCCTTCAAATGATCCTATACGCGCCCTTGGCTATCTTATTTATCAGAGTGATCGGCGGTGATACAATCACATTAGAATACTCCGCTGTTGCCAAAAGCGTCGCCGTGTTCCTTGGAATACCCCTGGTGGCTGCAGTACTGACACGTTACACTCTTCGATGGGCAAGTGCACGATGGTATGATGAAGTCTTCTTAAAGTGGACCAGTCCATGGTCTTTAGTCGGCCTCCTATACACAATCCTAGTGTTGTTTGCCTCTCAAGGCCACCGGGTAGTGCACCAGATTGTCTCTGTTATCCGAGTTGCAGCACCTCTTATAGTATACTTTGTTGTCATTTTCTTCACTACTCTCTGCGCCACATACAAGATGGGGTTTGGTTATAAGTTGGCCGCGACGCAGAGCTTCACTGCAGCTAGCAACAACTTTGAGTTGGCTATTGCTGTCGCGGTTGCAACCTTCGGCGCGAATAGTAACCAGGCACTTGCGTCTACTGTAGGGCCTCTGGTTGAGGTTCCGGTGCTGCTGGGGCTTGTCTACGCTGTGAAGTTTGTGGCAAAGAAACGGGGCTGGAGGGACTAGCCTAGGAACTGTGAAAATAAGAATGAAGACCATGAAATCTCATAATAGGCAAGAAACAAATATTCAAAAATGGAGTCGGGGTTTGCTGTGTTACCTAGGTAAAATCGGTTCAATCAATCCTCAAGGGGTAAGTCCTACTCGGAAGTACTCCCAGACATCTTCGTGAGTGGACTCGACCCAGTCTTCCCAATCGACAATATAACTGAATATGACAAAGTCAGTATACCCATAGTTAAAAATAAAATAGGCCGAGTGAGTGCAAATACCATTTCTGGGTTTTGCGGTCCCAGACCACGTTTCGAATAGCGGGATCCATGTTGATGAGTCCACACGGCAGTGCAATCTCTAGAAGGAATTTCGTTAAAAGGAAGCCCCAAATCCATCATTAAGATACAAAGACTCACAGCCATGCTCTCTTGAGCGCCTCCCGGAGCTCGTCCCGTTCCTCCCTATCCGTCTGACAGTATAGAGGGGCCGCATTTAACCCTGGGGCAAGTTGCATTAGGATATAATCTATGTACCCTCCTGGTACCCATCCGTCATTACCTTGGATTTCGGGCTTCCATGCAAATAATGCAGGGGCCGAAGAACACCCTGCTGTAGTAAGATACTGCAGGCCCTCGACCTCTTTTTGAGTGATCCGCCGCACTTTTGGCCGCGCTTGCTCGGCTCTCTTATGGGGGCGTCTGTGTGCTGTTTCGTAGTATGGAATCTTGGATTAATCGCAAAAAAACTACCGGGTTAGTAGGGCCGTGCACTTGAGAAGATAGCAAAGTGTGCTTACTGCATTCGAATCTTCACGGCAGCTTCCTCGCCTGGGCGATCAAGACTTGAGCACACAAAGACTCCACGACACGATGACTCCATCATCGAGGCTTGCACTTCATTCTCGTACACGCATTTTTCATGTTCGGCGATTTTTCTAGTCACTTTCCATTTGGAAACGACGGGGCTCTTGAAGGCGATTGCGTCGTCGTCTTCGAACCACGTAATCCCGGAATGGGTCTGGACCATATTGCAGGAATCAAGGTATCTGGAAATTGAAAATAAACGTAGGGCCTTTCTGCCACTTATAAAATCAAGAGGCCAAATGACCATCGACGTTCGCTGTCTGATGCGAGCGCACAGACCATGCCAGGTCTATGTTTAGCATAGGGCTAACTACACAACTAGAATTTATAGGAAACGGTTATAAGTGACGATTGTTGGATTCCATACAATTTGGCATCAAAGTTGACCTTGCTTCCAGTTGCATGTTGTATAGTGACAATTCACTCATTCTCTTCGCTTCAAATGACGTGTATACTTGTCTGTTAATTAGCATTTTAGGCTTCTCGACCTCAGTAACCGTATTCGTTAATACTTTGTTGTTGTGAAAGTGAAATGATAGTAGATAGAAAAGTGGAAACCGTTCCTTGATCTTATATGTAAACCCTAATAACGCTTCGGCATTTTCCCCATATCAACAATCCCAGTATATCTGAATCAAAAGAGAATCTAGACGCTCACTTGAGTGTCTCTCAGCTTCCTGTTATTTTCCAACGGACAATATTTTCCATGTAAGGCATTTGATAATCATGGAGTACTAGTTACTGTATGCTTTTACGCCTGGATGGCTCGGCCGACCTTGAGATCCTACTTAATAGATAGATGATTCTATCATATAATTCAATACGACACGAGGAACACTAGGAGTATTGACTGTCAAAATCTTGAATCATCGAATTTACACTCTTTAATTGTTTCGATGGAGCCATAAAGTCAAGGAAATAAAAAAGAATACACAATGCCTTCACCAAGGTACTCGTACTACCAAGTTCCCCTCGGAACTAATATTCATATAACCCAAACCAGAAACTCAGAAGAACTCCCGGTGGTTCTGCTAGATGACCTGGGTGGGTGGCTCAACCTGAGACTTTCGTCCCATTTTTTCCCTTCCTCAACCCGGAGACAAACCGAATTGTTTCCGTCGCCGATTTGGAGGGACTGGCTTGTTATAGCTAGACATCAAGCTTTCTATCCCGCGCTATGTCAACGAGCTGGAATCTCTCGTGGCACTTTTACAAAGGCCTACGGCAGGCGACAACGCATCTGCAGCAGGAGCAGAACCAACACAATACAGAGTGCTCATCGTCGCACACAATCTCGGAGCAATCATTGCCATGTACTACGCCGCCAAATACCCAGAAAACATCCGCGACCTCGCACTACTCGGGCCCAGCCAATAAATCGCCCATATACCAGCCTCCAGAGAGCGGATGTTGAGTTGGCGACGAAAGCGCGAGTAGAAGGTATATCTACTGTTGCAGATGAAGCTGCCAAATCCAACTTCCCTGCCGATTCTGAAGTTTCTGCCCAGGAAGGACTGCTTGAGAGTGTTTGACAGGCAGTAGCTATATGTGATGCCGAAGCATGTGCAAAAACATGGGAAGCCGTTGCTGGTCTAGATCATCTTGACCCGGACTATAGCCTGATTGATGCGCTGACTTTGCTGTTGACAGGAAACGGTGACGTGATACCGCCACCAGTTAGGTTGGTGGGATTGAAGGAGCAAATAGGGGATAATGCTTGGGTGACGGCGCTGGAAGATAATTCAGTGAATTTGGACGGATCAGTAAAGGCGATTAGAAGTATATTTGAGAAAGTTAATACCCAAGTGGCTCTTGGATTTATCAACTAAATTACAAGTCAAGATCGATATATGACTGATTGATTGGTTTGTCTCGTTAATCTTTTATGTACTTAGCCTCGATTATCTTCGTCTATCCAAGTACTAATTAGTCTCTGCCGGGCATCCAAGCAGTTATTAGGCAGAAGTTTACTCCGTTATTACCCTCAGTTGCAGTATAAAAAGAACAGGTTAGCCGAGTTAGGCCAGTGTATGCAAGCATTGGGCCATATCCAGTCAAAAATCAAGAGTAAATGCTACAAGATTAGTAAATAGCAAGAAAAATATGGCTTGTTTATAGAGCGGCCAATCAGTGGCCAGAAGCGCCGGCTTCATGCACGGCGAGACGGCCCGTCACGCTTAAACTGCTAAAGATAGAACGCCGGCGCTTACAGGCCGCCCAATGGGAGACCAGCAGACGCACCTCTTCTTGCAGCATCACACTGCAGAAGATCCTGCCTGCCACCAATCGAGGCCCGGTGGCCTCCTCCATCACGCTGCTGGTTGTCCCGGGCCCCTCACCGTGTGAGATCATGGTTCTTTTTTTATCTCCTTATAACGAGATGCGTCGCCGTCCTGTCCGTGCTTTTGCTCTCCCACTCCTCTACTCTGTTCTCTTCTCTACGGCATCTTTGTCCTGATCTCTCTTTTCTTTGCTGGCCAAAGAAGTTGTATTCCGTTGATCGGATACATCATGTTATCGTGAGATACCCCTCTGCTGTTGAAATTGCAATTCTTGTTTGGCGGTTTCCGAGATCAGGACAAAGATCCTTTTTCCCAACTTACTTCTTTCTTAATATCCTTTGAGTCAAACCCAAAAGCCAAAACACAGAAAAACCTAAAGGGAAAAAAAAAAAAAAAAAAAAAAAAGAGAAAAGAAAAGAAAAGTGATCTGGCATCACCATTAAGCATCATGGCAGACTATCGTCGTCAGGTTACGACCATGAGCTCGCCTGTGCGGCTGGCCCGCAAACCATCACTTAATACCATAATTGAAGCGAACGAGAACTCCCCTGGAGCACAAAGTCGGAAGGATGAACTAGCAAGGCAGAGCTTACATTCCATCCAGATTGCCATGGCTCTCTCTCCAGAGACGGCGAAACGGATTTCGACTCCAGCCGATTCAATGTCGACAACGTCTTCGTCATGCTCCGATGAGGAGTGGCAGCAGGGGATGCGGTCGTTTGATGATCTCTACGACGCAACAGACGATGAGGAGTCCTGTCCTTCACTCACAGAGAGCCGGCCTAGCAGTCTTGCATCGATGTCTATCCGAAGTTCAACCTACTCCACTCACAGTCGGAACCGGTATCCAAGCCTCATGATTCCAACGTCCACTCTCTGGCCGTCTCTGAGAAATCCCCACAAAAGCTCGCCTGTGCCACCGACACCACCTCCTAAAATTCCAGTTTCTCCGGCTGCATTGTCAATGATTCCAGGGATTGTCCCTGCACTGCACGCCCCTCCTTCGCTGGATGGGAGTCTGTCTTCGGATCAGATATCGAACATCAGCTCCCCGGCAACACCGGACTTACGCCCAGTCCATGATAGCGATTGGGATAACACAATAGTTCGAGTGCGGCATGATTCCAACGCCCCAAGCAGCGCTGGTGGATCCAGCGCGGACTTGACCGCTGACGATGAGCGAGCAATTGAAACATCAGTCGATGATTGGAATCCTATGCTCGATAGCTTTCCGGCCATTCCTTCCGGATTTGAGAGAGACATGCCGTCAGCCAACACACAAGACTTGGCTTATGAGCCAGTTCAACCCGAGAGCCCCGAGCTTGATGGGATAAATCTCCCTCCTGCCGCCATCGCCACGCTCCAGCATATTCCACTTGATAGCACGCCAGGTCCGTGGTCGGAGACATCCGAGAAAAATGATGAAATGTGGCAGCTTTCTGCACCACCCACCCGTCCACGGAGCGCAACCCCCGATTCTGAACTGTCTGGTTACAGCTTCACGAATCTAAGCATTCCTTCTCCCGGCGGGTTCTTTTCATCGCTAGACCCCAAATCACGCTATACGTGGTCATTGCCAAGTGTAGCTAATCCGCCAACTTCAGCAGTTGCTGCGCGGTTCTACGATCTCCCCTGGGGCCAAGATCAGGGCCAAGTTGTCGAGCAGGTTGTGGAAGTCGTAGAAGAGGCCCTCAATGATGATCAGCCTACTGCTGTTCCCATTACAGCCATTAGAATCCCTCCTACACACAGGCGTAACGACTCCAGTTCCAGCCATAGTCCCGTTGCCGATGTACAGGAACTCGACCGATCTGGAGTCGTATATGAGTACGACGAGGCTTATGATGAAGAATTGAAACGACAAGCCGTTGCTAACCTCGACCGAACTAGCGTCTGGCTGGCAGCTCAGCGATCGTACTTGTCTGCTCTCCGCGAAACAAACCCCGCGAACGAGCTGACGGAGATGGAGACGGAGATAACTTCGCCTGATGTCGAGAACCGCCCGACCTCGTCTTCAGCGGATTCTCCACCCAGAAAATCAGTCCGGTTCTCAGAGACTGTGCAGGAAGCAATAGTATCTCCACCACCTCCAGAAACAGCCAGCAAGGACTCTATCTACTGGCGCGGGTTTCAATTTGTCCTGCAACAAACCCGCCGCCGAGATGTTTTCCTCCACAGCGATACCCGTTTTGATGCTGTGCAGTCTGGTCGACTTGCTCTTCCTCAGAAGCACACGACTGCGCTATTGGGCAAGTTTGACTTAATCATTCCCGAACGACCCCCCTATAAAGGTCCTTTCTCACAATCACCACGCAAATCCGTGGTTGCAGAAGTACTCGCAGATCAAGCTCTGTTTTCTAAGCTGGAGAAAGAACAGATGGTACTTTCACAACTATGTCAGTCGATGTGGGCTATTGATGCTCTGCGATATCTTAACGGTGGTCGATTGATCTCTAGTCCCGCCGCGCAGCGACTATCCAAGGCTACCCACCCTTTAGGAAGCCCCGAGACAGCTGGCAAACGTCGCTTGAGGATCCTGGATCTTGGTGGCCAAGCGACTGGCGGGTGGGCATGGCATGTCGCTCATGATTACCCCAATGTCAAGATATACACGGTCGTCAACAAGAGCCAAGAAGTCAACAGTCATATCAAGGGGCCTCCCAACCACCGACGGATTTCTGTGCCCTGTCTGTGGAAGTTACCATTCCGCAACAGTCAATTCGACGTAATCTCTGCTCGATCTCTGCATGCTCTTCTTAAGGTCGACCGTCCCGCGGGCGAGGAACTAGATGAATATGATCTCTGTCTGAGGGAATGTTATCGCTGCTTGAAACCCGGCGGATACCTCGAATTCTTCACAATAGACTCTTCAATTGCCCGTGCGGGACCCGTAGGGACTGCCGCGTCTGTTGAGTTCACATTCAATTTGAAGACACGCGGCTATGATCCGTCGCCAACCCGGGCATTCCTAGGTCGTCTTCAGAAGAGCCATTTCGTGGATGTGAAACGAGCCTGGCTATTTCTCCCCATGGGGCTTGAGCCTGTTGTACCGGAGCCAATGCGCGAAACGCCTAACCCTAGAGTCAAAAGTCAAATCGATTGTGAAGCTATCCAAGGGCCTGTCGGTAGCACGGCCGACATTGCCAGTATGACGGGCTTGCTTGGCGGGTGGATGTGGGAGCAGTGGTTGTTGAAGCTGCAGATGGAAATGGGACAGGAGCAGGATGTTCTCTTGAGGGGCGTGGGCGGGGTTTTTGATGAGGGTCGTAAGCATAACGCTGGCTGGACTTGTTTGTGTGGTTGGGCTATGAAGCCAAAGCGTCGAAGGTCGACTATGAGTGAAGTGTTATCTGGATATTAAGCCGTCTCTCTGTCTTTCCTTTTCCCCCTCTGTCTACCTTTTTCATGTCTATCACTCAATCTTATGAAATATACCCCCTCATGTTGTTATAGCTGCCAAGTGGCCAAATCTGATAATTTCTTTTCCTTTGCCTTGTCTGCCAGCATCACATCGTGGAATTCCTTTGGACTCACACTGCCCTGTATCCACTCCAAACTCTAGAACCTTGGACGTCAAACAATGAGAGACGTAAAGGACATGTTCTTTTATATATTCTGGCCTCCGTTCTTGGAATTATCCAGTAAATATTCGTTGATCATCTTGCCATCGTGGGTATAGATCACGTGACCTCTAAGTGGATAGGATAGTGAAGCTTTCCGGTGCAAGTCAGAACTTCCAACGAAAACCAGCAAAGCTTGCGATTCTCTTATCCTCCATCGACGTTGATAGATTGGCGCTAAGAGGCTACTTTACTCGGGACAAATACAAGGAAAGAAATGCGATAAACCCAGTCATTTCACTCTCGCGCTACTACCCCTCCGTCAAAGTCGTTGTCTTTAACGTTCTAGCACGATGTTGTTTTTCAGGTAAGAATTGCGTTCTTCGACACATTATCTAACAAAAACACCATCTTATATATAATGTATCAAGCTGACTTTCTTTATTAAATAAATAAAAGCTTCTTCAAAACACTCACCAACCACGTCGTCACCGTCGAACTGAAAAACGACATCCGCATCCGCGGCACATTGAAGTCGGTCGACCAATACCTCAACATCAAGCTAGATGATGTCGATGTGCTCGACCTGGATAAATATCCGCATTTGTCGTCGGTGAAGAACATGTTTATTCGTGGGAGCGTGGTCCGATACGTTGTTTTGCCGCAGGCTGAGGTTGATCGGGGACTGTTGGAGGATGCGACGCGGCGAGGTTAGTCCTTTTATACCTTTCAATGCTTACTCAGTCATTTGTGTTTTGTGTGGATTTTCTGTGCTGTGTGCTCGGATACGGAGTTTGGTTTGCCTATTTACTGACATGGACTCTTTCTCCAGAGGCTGCAAACCAAGCCAACAAAGCTCGATGAGCGGTAGGCAAGGCATAACATGCGAAGTTCGAATGGAAGGGAAAGAGAAATTAGATGTTCTTATTCTTCGACACAACTTCCGTCGGTAGTAGGAAAAGATACCCAATGATGATTGACGATGGGCCCTGCAAAAACGTAGGGCATATAATACGCATTTGTTGCATGATACAGACACCTTTGAGGATGATGGTGGTGGTATTTTAGTTCCCATGACGGCAATTTCAATGGACATGTGCGTGAAATATGCCATTGAAGGGAGGACATGAAGGTATCATGACACGAGGAGACCGAATGAATAAAGACAATACAAAGAAGATCTATCAGCAACACTGAAGGGATGGATGATATGCCAACGACTTATATATCCGATGTTCAACTGAGGATCGACGAATTGTTTGGCTGCTGGGTGCAGTTGCAGGTCCAGTTGATTTCGATATAGCCCAGAGCAATTCCGTACTCCACGACTTTTTCCAGGCCTTGATGTTATCTATAAACACAGTATAATGTTGAGCATTTTCATCACTTCGTAGTTTATCAGAATATGCAGTGGCGATATCGCGGCCAGAGTCAGACTGACCAATAGCGCGCAGTTATTCAACGAGTGGGTCCCGATAAACCCGACATACTCGAGGGGCGTCACGTTATTTCATTTTAATTTCAACAAACTCAAACACCCCCAGTGCTTGCTGATGCTTATGGCTGGGGCAGGATGACGACCACACCGGCTGCAAAGCGGACTCCGCTACGTCCAGCGAGAGGAGGTTCGTCTGCGGTCAAGAAAAACACCAGCATTCTGAATTTCTTCAAGAAGACGGATCCTCCCAATTCGAAACAGCCTCGATTGACCGAATTCGGAGTCACCGTTTCACGATCTGCGAACAACAATAATAATAATGGGAAAGAGAATGACGCTCTACCAAAGGAGGAGTCTGGGTTATTTGTTGAGGATACGAAGCGCTCGTGGAAGAATCTGGTAGATATTAAAGATGAGGGACGAACGACGACATCCAAGAAGTTGAATCCGATAGGCAATGCGGGTCCTGCCGAGAAGTCATATAACTCCAAGGAGCCCGAGTCCGAACGGTTCAACGAAAACGCGGGGTCAATAAAAAAGCGGAAAGTTGATTCCCTAATTGTCAATAGGAAAGAAAAAGAACACAGGGGCCCCTTCATCGATGAATCTGATAGCGAGGAAGACGACGACGATATCATATCGTATACAGATGTCAACAACACGAATAATACCCAGCCACGGCCTGAACAAAATGTCGATCAAACCTTAGCCTTCGAACCCCCACCACTGGTAAGAGCAGCCACTAGCAACTATGAATCGAGTGCGGTGGCCGATGACTTTGATGATATAGAAGACGAATTAGAAGGAGAAGACTTCATGGAACAGCCATGGATGGAAGAGGAAGCAAGTGCATTGGGAATGTTGGATGGTAGCGTGGTAGACGACAGGCCATCGTGTCCAATATGTCAGGCTAGTTTGGAGGGACAGTCAGATTCTGTGAGTGCTCGTGCTCGACTGGGTCAGGGTTAAGGCCGACTTGTCTAATATCTTTATTCAGGAAGCATCATTACACGTAAATGCATGTTTGGATGGAAACCCGCAACCTCTTCCAGAAAAACGCAAACCTTCAGCTCCTCGTTTGACACGGCAAGAAAAAGCAGCAATAGCTAGACCTGCGCAACGAAATCCATTTACGACGGGGTCCACCGGTACGACTTCTGCGTTTGCAAAGCTCATGGCTGGGAATGCCGAGGATTCGGCGTGGGCTGCAGCTGCAGCTAACGAAGTAGCCTCGCGAGGCAAACAAGCTTATGAACGAACATGTCCCTTTTATAAGATTTTGCCGGGGCTTTTCATTACAGTGGATGCGTTTCGCTATGGCTCTGTTGAAGGGTGCGAGGCATATTTCTTAAGTCATTTTCATAGCGATCACTATGGCGGTCTTACTGGCTCGTGGAGTCATGGTCCCATATACTGTAGCAAGGTCACGGGAAACCTTGTACGGCAGCAGCTTAAAGTCGACCCGAAATACGTTGTTGATCTCGATTTTGAGAAGAAGACCGAGGTTCCAAATACGAAAGGGGTTTACGTTACAATGATCCCTGCAAATCATTGCCCAGGAAGTTCTCTTTTCTTGTTTGAGAAAATCATGGACAACGGCCGTGTCCATCGTGTGCTCCATTGCGGCGACTTTCGCGCTTGCCCAGCCCATGTTCAACATCCCTTATTGAGGCCACAAGTCGTGGACACGGCCTCGGGCCAGTCGCGACAGCAGCGCATCGACGTTTGCTATCTAGATACCACCTATCTCAATCCGAAATATAGTTTCCCGAACCAGGAGGAAGTCATCAAGGCGTGTGCAGATATTTGTGTTCGATTAAGCGACCAGCATGGTGACAGCAGAGAGGTCCTCGAGCTCCACAAAAGGGAAAAGGGAGCGAATGCAATGAGCAAGTTTTTTTCTACTAAGGAACGTGATGGGAGAGAAAAGGAGGATTCAACATCATCGTCACGCGGACGCCTTTTGGTGGTGATTGGAACGTATAGCATTGGCAAAGAGCGCATATGTTTGGGGATCGCTCGAGCCTTGAAATGCAAGATATATGCGCCGCCGCAAAAACAGCGTGTCTGCGCCTGTCTTGAGGACCCCGAACTCACGTCTCTTCTCACGGACAACCCCCTGGAAGCGCAGATTCACATGCAGATCCTCTTCGAGATCCGCGCGGAGACCCTTTCTGACTATCTACAATCGTTCAAGGGCCATTTCTCTCGCGTCGTTGGCTTCCGCCCCACGGGCTGGTCATACCGACCACCTGGTGGGCGTCTTCTTGACAACCCCCCCGTCGCCAATGTGCTTCATTCCGGCAACTGGAAGACTTCCTACAGTGTAACGGATCTCGTGCCCCAGCGAGGCAGCACCAAGGAAGCGTCGTGTTTTGGGGTGCCGTACAGCGAGCATAGCTCTTTCCGAGAATTGACTATGTTTTGCTGCGCGTTACGTATTGGGCGAATCATTCCCACGGTGAATGTGGGCAATGCCAAGTCCCGCGAGAAGATGAAGGCGTGGATTGAACGGTGGGAGGCTGAGAAGAGGAAATCAGGGCTGTTTCGCGTTGAGGGCGATGTGTGGTAGTGCCAGCATCTCACTCAAATCTACTAGTTGGTTATGTAATCCCTCGGAATGCGGAGAAACGCGGGGGATCAGCCTGGCTGCCTCAGGCACACAATGCACTGTATGGTGTATTGTATCATTCATTGTATACTATGTAATGCACACAAAACTGTCTTGAACAATGAATGCCCTTGTTGAGATACACGCGCAGATGAGGTCATGAAATCCTCAATAAAAATAAAAAACTAACAACCAAGCATCACCAGCCAAGCCTGCCGCGTTTCCGACTGCAAGCCTAGGTGTCTGTCTGTAGCCGGTGCCGAATGCCGGCAGTTGTTCATGGCACTGCATCCATACTACGTGCCTTAGGCCTCCTCGCACACCCATGGATGGCGATGCTGATTGGACTGGTCGTGTGCCGCGAGCGTTGAGCAAGTCCCGAGTCTCTGGGCCGAGCACGGTTATTCCCACGGGCTAGCCGAAAGTAGACTAGTATATATATTTTCTGGTATCGCTTCAATCGCAGCAGACTTGAGAGATCTTCTCTTGCTGTATGTACCCAAATCCCACAGACCCCAATCCATTGGGCATTCATCAGTGTATCAATTGGCTTGCTCCAACACCATGTCGCAGTCAATTTTCGCCTTCTTGCTCACCCCCTACACCATCCCTCTCCTTTGTGTGTTCTATTTCCTGCTGCCCTATCTCTCCAAGTCGCACTGGATTGCCCTGCCTGCGCCTTTCCCTGCTGCTTTTACAAATCTCTGGCTTCTCTACCAGTGTCGTCGTGGCCGCCGGTTTTTGGCGGTGCATGAGGCCCATCAGAAGCACGGAAAATTTGTGCGCATCCAGCCCAACCACGTCAGTGTTGCCGACGACGCTGCAATTCAAGCCATATACGGGCACGGCAATGGCTTTTTGAAATCGTAAATACATTTCTTACCACCATCACCATCACCATCGAAAATAAACTGACCTGAAACAGCGACTACTACGATGCATTCGTCTCGATTCGTCGCGGCTTGTTCAACACGCGAGATCGAGCGGAGCACACCCGCAAACGCAAGACTGTCGCACACACCTTTAGCGCAAAGTCCGTGGGCCAATTCGAGCAATACATTCACGCAAACATTGAGCTTTTTGTGACTCAATTGCGCACCATCTGCCAAAACCAGACAGATCCTCGTAGCGGCTATGCCTCGATTGATGCGCTGAATTGGTTTAATTATCTTGCCTTTGACATCATTGGCGACCTGGCCTTTGGCGCCCCGTTCGGCATGTTGGCCAAGGGCAGAGACGTGGCCGAGGTGCGCAAGACGCCCGACTCACCACCGACCTATGCACCTGCTATTGAGGTTCTGAACCGTAGGGGCGAGGTTTCGGGTACACTGGGATGCCTGCCGGGCTTGAAACCGTATGCGTCGTATCTGCCAGATGCATTCTTTAGCAAAGGCCTGGAGGCCGTTCAGAATCTGGCTGGAATTGCGATTGCGCGTGTGAATGAGCGTCTCAAGCCAGAGGTTATCGAGAACAATACCCGCGTAGACCTCCTCGCTCGATTGATGGAAGGCCGAGACGAGACGGGCGCGCATCTGGGACGCGAAGAACTCACGGCAGAAGCTCTTACGCAACTTATTGCAGGCAGCGATACGACCTCCAACACTTCCTGCGCGCTCCTTTATTGGGTACTCCGCACTCCAGGCGTGATGGAGAAACTGCAAAAGGTCATTGATGAGGCCGTTCCGGAGGGTGTCGATGTGCCGAGTTATGCTATGCTCAAGGATGTACTTTAGTCAGTGTTTCCCCCTTCTTTTCTGCAATGTGTTGCTTGAAATTTCTACAAATATTAGCGCCTGCTAACAACCAAAAGCATACAATACGTCATTCAAGAAACAATGCGCATCCACAGCACCTCTGCCTTGGGACTCCCTCGTCTAATCCCACCGGGCAACCCGCCCGTTGACATATGCGGACAAACATTCTATGCCGGCGACGTAGTCTCCGTGCCATCATACACGATCCACCGCTCCCCCGTAATCTGGGGCCCCGACGCCGAGTCCTTCGTGCCTGATCGCTGGGCTCCGGACCGGGTGACGGCGCGCCAAAAAGCGGCCTTTATCCCCTTCTCCACGGGACCGAGGGCCTGTGTAGGTCGGAATGTGGCAGAGATGGAGTTGACGTGTATCGTGGGTGCAGTGTTTCGGAATTTCGAGTTTGTTATTGAGCAGGATCATCCGATGGAGACGCGAGAAGGATTTTTGAGGAAGCCGTTGGGGTTGAAGGTCGGTGTTAGACGGCGGGTTTTGCATAATAATGCATAACATATGCTTAGCTCATATGGCTACTGGCACATTGTCCTTTGTTTGTGATTTTAGTCTGGCCTGCATTCTGTTGGCATCAGCCGGATTCGGAACTGGTGGTCACTCTTGGCACATTTCCAAGAATTGACTCAATTTTCAGACTCTCATTCTCATACGAACCTGAAAATTGGTTAGGTATTTACATGCTATATGTAATATTCTAATTTTAGACCAAGCTAACAAAATTTGGCTAAGCTATGATCCTGGTTTGAGGTCAGCCCGTTCTACCCATAAAATGCCTAATTAGGTATATATGTTCATCAAAACCACTAGGGCTGTTCTTGAAACTATAGAGTAAATTTGTATAAGTTGGTGGTTATCTATTGCTTGAGCTTGGAACTGGAGCCATCATCAAATCCATTAATATCACTTCCACTATCCATTGACACAATCACAAGCGAAGTGACGGAATGTTGCAAAGCATGATATGAGCTTTGGAATTTACTGAAGACCATATTGCCTGCTTATGAGACTGCGAAGAATAGATAGACCTCAAATGCCGCTCTCTATACGCATGATCAAGTTTAGCGGATACTATATCCTTGGAGTTAACAATTGGATGAAATTAAGGATGTTGTATGAGAAATCAGGTATATGGAACATTCCCAGTTCGCTAGCTACATACCAATCTAGCTATGACCCATATGTCATGGCGAGGAAAGCTGTTCAACTTCATGATTCTGTAGCGTATACAGAGCTCAATATATTCCAATAACACTTCTTTGGAAAGCTTCTATCATTCACACGAGCTCGAGAACTCACTCGAAAAGATGAACAGCCTTTTAGCTGAGATTGCCAGTCAATACCCAAGCTCGTTGGCTATTGAGGATGGATCACGATCCCTCACATACAACGATCTCTTGCAGAAAGCTGACGCCCTAGGCCGTGCTATCCAAGAGCACCCGTTGGAGCCGGAAGAGGCAATCGCAGTGATCCATGGCCTCAGTATTGAGATGGTAATTGCACAAGTTGCCCTTCTTCGTCTGAACTTGACAAGCGTACCCCTAGACCCTGGGCTGCCCAAGCTTCGCATTCGGGAAATGCTAGACGATATCAAAGTTCGCTATGCGATTGCTAGTACCGGTTTCGAGGACCTCGGATTTTCTATCATTTCAATGCCAATCGAATCTCGCGCCATTAGTCTGGAGGACTCGTCACCCGGTCTTGTCTCACTGAGAGAACCAACTCGCAGCCATATTCTTTACACCTCCGGATCAACTGGTAAATCAAAGGCAGTTCAAATCACGCCAACTAGCCTGGTTTGTCTTGCCCAGTCAACGATGGTAACTCCACTCCAAAGGACTGATCGCGTTGCTTTGATCAACAATTCTGGATTTGACATCTCGCTGTTCGAAGTATGGGCCACCCTGCTTGATGGTGCTAGAATGGTCGTTGTGCCCAGGGAGATTGTCATAGATCCATTTGCTTTTCGGGGCTTCATTGTCGAGAAGCGGTTGACTGTCGTTCTTCTAACAACCTCTCTTTTCAATGCTACAGGCTTTGCTTGCCCCACGGCTTTTAAGGATGTCCGTGAGGTCTTGACCGGGGGCGAGGTCGCTAGCCCACTGGCAATGCGCACAGTCTTGGAGTCAGGGGGGCCGCCTACACGTCTGTGGAATACCTATGTCAAGTTTTCCTCTGACTCCAAGCAATAAAGTGGATCTGAAAGCACTTGAAAGTGCTTATTGGGGATACTATAAAGGAGTCCAAAACGAAGACGGTAATGAAACTCAGGATTCGGCATTCGTGGCCATGGTCCGAGATCTCTGGTCGTCGTTGCTTGGAATACCGATAATCAAGGAGGAAGACGACTTTTTTGAGCTGGGAGGTTCATCAATCAAGTCAGCGATGCTTATCAGCAGATTGCGGATGACAACGGGCAAGTCTGTTTCCATGAGGGCCCTTCACCAGAATTCTCGATTCGTCGAATTTGTTGCCTATTTGAATGAGTTCGCTGAGGGTGCCGTGGCAAGGCACCAGTCCGAGCGATGGAGAGAAGATTCACACATGGCAGACGGCCTCAGCATCATACTTGGAGAGACACCGGAGTGGACCTCAAAGGATGAAGGCCGAGTATTCATGACTGGTGCTACTGGATTTGTTGGCGTCAACTTCCTTGCCAGGCTTCTCCGCCACCCCCGAGTGAAAGAAGCTGTTTGCCTGGTACGGGCAAAGAGTAAGATGAGACCTCGTACTCGAGTCGAAGAGGCTTTGAAGAAATATAATCTCTGGGACGACACTGCTTCCAGCTTTTCAAAACTCACCGCACTCGATGGAGACATCTCCAAAGACCGGCTTGGGCTCTCACAAGACAAATTCACCTGGCTCAGTCAGTTGGCTAGTGTGATATTCCACTTGGGAGCGAAAGTAAATTTCTGCGAACCGTACGAGGCCCATTTTGAACCCAATGTTTTAGGCACGAAGAATGTGCTTGAGCTTGCCCTGAGCGGTCGACGTAAGGCGTTTCATTTCACCTCCAGCATCGATGCCTGGGGTCCCAATGGATTGATTCTCGGGACACGGAAATGCCTGGAAGACGAAACTCTCGAGCCGAATCTAAAAGGTCTTCCATACGATATCGGATATGCCGCAAGCAAATGGTGCTCTGAGCAAATGGTGCGTACTGCTCGCGATCGGGGCCTTCCAACAGCAATCTATCGTCCCGGATTCGTCACAGGAGATTCAAAGACAGGTGCCGGCAATCCGGATGACTTTTTCGCTCGTCTGATGGTTGGGTCGATTCTGATTCGAGCGTTTTCTCACTTGCCCCGGCAATGAATGGAATATGTGGCGGTGGATTATGTCTGCGACGCGATGCTGCACATTTCCTCTCAACATTCCAATTTGGGCCGATCATATAGTCTAGTTGCTCCTGATCCGGCCGACTCAGTCAATTTAGAGAAGACGATCAGTGTCATCAATGACGCTGGATATCCAGTAGAGAGCATCCCATACTGGGATTGGGTCAATCGACTTCACGATCCCAAAAATAGCGACAATCCACTTATGCCTCTGATGCCTCTTATTCAAGAGAAGGTTTGGGCTGACCTGACACGGTTCCAGACGAGTCAAGATACGCCGCACTATGATTCTACGAATACAGTGGCGGCCCTCGCAGATGCTCCGGATATTGGATACATCGCGTTTAGTTCTGAACAGCTGAACCGCTTCTTGAGATTTTGGAGATACAAGAGCTTCTACCATGTTTGAAGTGATATATAGCAACAAAATAAGCTCAACGTATTGCATATATCCATGAATTTGATCCGCATGGATATGTATATTTTGAGTTTGTGATAGTTTTATGGAACTTGCCTAGGC
Organism: Talaromyces atroroseus; assembly: GCF_001907595.1. NCBI lineage: Eukaryota > Fungi > Ascomycota > Eurotiomycetes > Eurotiales > Trichocomaceae > Talaromyces > Talaromyces atroroseus. Next base: position 2,157,661 of record NW_017971433.1, read on the forward strand.
ACACAATTGCGTAGAAAGAAAGTTGTTAGGAATGTCAAAAGACAGAAATCACACTTGTATTTTATAATATCTTGTAAATAATATATAGAAATATATTGCAATGGCGTTGTCCAAGCGAGGCGACCGTTGGCCACCACCCGCGCATACTGACATCACTCGGCCGCTTATACTTCACTACCCACGCCGCTTCTATTTCATTCATTATCTGTGATTTTATTTTATTTTTTATTCCAGTGTCTTTTATTCGTCAGCGAGCAAGCATTTTTGTTGGAAATTGCAAGATGTCGTTCCAAGATCTCCCCACGGTTAACGAGATCAAACGCGCAGCCACTGCAGGCCAGCGCTTCACTCCGGAAGATGTCTCCAGCATCGCTCAGGCTGAGAGCGAATTGACTGGGGGTGGACCGGTAAAAGGCGGTCCAGCAGGTATCGTAGCCCCTCTTCAAAGAAACAGGGGTAAGGTCTATTACTGACTATGTCCAGCAACGGCACATTCCCTGTCCTCAAAACAGATGAATTTCGACGCGAGACTTGATGCTCTCGCACAAAAGCCTCCATCACATATAACCCAGGAAGATGCTCGCCAGATCCAGTCTGCAGAAGTACGTTATATCCATGCTCATATATCGAGCACTCCCCTTGATGAAGACGAGTCTGCTACATTAACCATGCTGGGAAGTTTGGCCCCGGAGTGGACATTCTTTCTTTTAATCAATCGAACTAGTTTCTGTTCTGTTTTGTTCTATTTACTTGTTATTTTTGTACTAAACAAAGATTCTTGATTATCATTAGGGTCGTGCCTTCAATAGCCCACCCGGCCCAGCCAGCGTCTCAGCACAGATAAGGTCAATTGCTGATCGTAATGAGGCATTGGGACTCCCAGCTGATCCTGATCCGGGCCCGGTATATGTGACGAAGGAGGAGGCCAGTGAGGCACAGTCGTTGGAGGCTATGTACACGGGAGGAATGGTTCCAAAGGGGAGTTTAGCGGCACAGATGCAGGTTCGTATTGTTTTTCTTTTTTTTTTTTTTCAGAACCATATTGGGTGCCTGGTAAAGGCTGATGGTTTGTGGTATAGAGTGCTGCTGATAAACGAGAGGCGGCGATAAATGGGGTTACTTGGTTATCGGAATAGCTTCGAGAGGATATAGAGATAGGGTCAATAGATATATGTATATATAGATTGAGTGATAAATAAAGACATATTCCACGTGATGATGTAAAACTATCCTTGGGTTTGGTAACAATGGTTTCAGGCAGAAAGGGTTTGAACCCTAACTGATGTTTCTAAATCTGGAATTCAACCATCCATCTATGGATGCGTTCATCTTCAAGGACCTGGCCAGCACAGCGCGCGATTATACAATGAATCGTTTTAATAATATCTCTAGACTCGTTTCGCTCTTTACCCCATTGTTTATCTCTCACCCTACCCATCTGTTTACATTGTTTCTCGCCTCTCTCTCCCTCCTACCAGTTTCCAATTTATCATGATATACATGAGCACTATGTCATCTAACCCCAATATGCATTATTAAGGGCTTGTATAGTCCCAAAGGTCCGTCACGCTCAAAGGTTTACTTCATTTTATACTATTTTGTAGGAGAAAAGCTCAGCAGCAACAGCACATTAATCCATAGGTATGGTCATCTGTATTTGGGTTTCTTTGAAAGTTCTTTCTCGTATAGCCCACTTGTTATAGCCTGCAATTTGCTATGGTTGATAAAAAATAATTTGATTCAGGCTGAGATTTCTTTTCCAAGGTCAACTTGTTCCCAATGTTCTTTTAACTCTGTGTACGGCTGCAGAACGGAAATATTGAAGGTCTTTTCCGATGACAAAGGTACTGGTGCAGGATGTATCGACCGTGTCTGGTCGAAGTGAACGCTTCCGTAACGAAGGAATGCGGCAAATGTTCCAGGCTCAATGTCCTTGTTGTGATTATCCTTGTGGTCCCAGATATCTGCAAGAAATGAATCAAGAGCACCCGGAGGACCATGTGACAGCTTCATGGTCGATGTGTTGGCCAGCAAGTCAAGAACAAACTCGTTAGCTTCATCATATAGCTCTGTCTTTTCAGCATCATCCTTGATATCTTTCTTGGTGGCCAGAAGCTCGAATTGTTTTTTGCCGTTCCATGCTGTCAAAAGTTGAAATTTCCAAGTCTCGGTCATGGCTGGAAGCATGAAAATATTCTCACGATGATATTTTGCCCCGTCAAACCCATCAATGGGGTCCACCAGCTTCCGCAAACGCTCAAAGCATTGGAAATGACCCAAATAGTCAGAAAAGTCCTCAGGCGAGACCTTCAACGCACCGGGTAGGTTGAGATGATTAGTTGGCGCGTACAGTATAGGCAGATGAGCCAACAGTGGATGTTTGTGTAGTCCAGTTTGCTCAGTTCGGCCATCCTTCCACACTTCCATGTATATATCGTGCCATCGTTTGATAAATCCGTTTCCCCGTTTCGCTGCAATGAAGCCATTGAGCATATTGGTCGCCCCGGGATTGATCTCAATAGACATGCCAGCCATCTCGTAGGAATTCGAGCTATCTTCAATGGCATTCCAACACATGTCATCCAAATGCCGGAAAAGCATCATGCCCACGTCCATCCAAACTCCTCCATACAGATATAGAAGTGGCAAACGCACCATATCCCCCGAATGTGGCCCGACGTTCGGACCTGTCATCATGCCGGCATTGAAAGCTTCTGGCAGGTGCTCGGCTGCAATAAAGTTCGATACGTGCACAGGTGAACCAGGTACTTTGTTCAAAACGCGTACTGTCCAGGAGGGTCCCAGACGGCGAACCCAGTTGATGACATTGCGCTGTGTCCATGGGTGCATTGTATCAAACCCAGTGTTCCAGAAAGCCCATACATTCTTATCCGACGATGTGACTTCTTTGTATGATTTTAGCTGAGCGGCGATTTCATCGTCTGATCGCAGGTCAAGTTTTGACTCTGAAAGATATACCAGGCCGGGGCCTGGCAAAGAGTCTGGCGTGGGTTCATTCGGCATTGTTTATTATAACACACGAATAACGTGTATCCTTTCAAACGATTATGGACACTCAGATTCAGCAAATCTTGTACGACGATAAGAGATGGGGAATTACTATAAGACCGGGTCCTATATCTTATTTCTTCGGAGTCACACCAGATATACCTAAGAGGGTGGACTTTGGCATTTGAGATCCTACCAACCAATGTCACCCAAAAGGACCAAAATTCATCGATATGTCCACATCTTGTTAGTCAACAAACATCTAGGCTGAATGAAAGTCTATTTCAATTTTTTTTTTTTTGCCACTTTTGCCACTTTTGTAGTAGATCAACCAACGCCGATTACAAGCTATTATCAGCGATGTACTCAAATCGAAGTCTTTCTGTGACTACTGCACATGCACTAAATTGTAGCTCTTGTTGCCACATCAAGTGTGACAAGAAGCAGCTTCACTTTGGTTAGAATGTAACGTCGGCATCTATCAGTCACGGTCAACCCGCTGTTCTTGGCAGTGTTTTAAAATCGATAAAGCACTTATCCATGTGAATCTGCTCATCCCTAGCAATGTAAGTCTAGTAAGCCCTAGGTAGCCCTAGTTGGGTCAAGCCCTTTACTAGTTCATACGGGATGCGCACTTTCAATCGACTAACAGTAAGCACTACTCCATAGCTTTCACTAATTCATACATATGTGTATAGTTAACTATTCAGTAAACTGGCAGATCTAGTAAGCGCCGTGGCAGTGTGAAGCTATCCCCGGGTTCCGCTCCATGGCCTCAGGAAGGAACTCTAATCAGGAGTACTAAAGCTGGGAATAACTTCACATCGGAGCCCTAAGAGATAAGGCCTTCCCAGAGCCTCATGTAGCTAGTCCAGTCCCCCATGCTGTTGACACGCATCTCTAGGGTGGTGAGACTTCCTTATCTGTTTGGCACCGTCACATTTACTAGTCCATATGAATGCAGACATTCAATAAACTAACAATAAGCACTAGTTGAGCCTCCTGAATCCTCAAGGGCCTTGGCCTTACTAGTCGGTACGAATGCACATATTCGGTAAACATACAACACCGTAATGATTTCTGACGCGAAGCATTCGTTCTCGATGCAACTCCGCCAGAGCTACCGAGATAGATATCCCCGCAAACTCCACTTGATTTACTATCGTTATCTGTAAGCATAAGTTGTATCCCCACGTTACTCCTCAGTTTGTCAATCCTGAAGAATTGTGCCATATGATAAGAGTTCTAGTGCTTGGAAATTGTTCCGTAATCCCCGAAGCTTATCGTGAAAAGTTATCTACTTTTTGCTTTTGAAGAAACAAGAGGACAACTAAACCTTTATACTCACATCTGCTGATCTAAACCATTAGTGTTATATGGTGATACAATGAATGTTTGACGCAAGTTCAATTCGCTTCCTACAACGGAATTGACAGGAGAATCTTACCACCATGGACCTCGAAAGCCCTCTGGTGTCCACCTTTGGTGCCATTGCAATAACCACAACATTACTTGCAGGAGTAGCAATCTGGTCTCTTTTCTTTTCAGGTCCAAAGACATTCGACTATCCCATCTATGGCGCCGAAGACGAAAAGCCCAGTACCCTGATGCGCAAATTTCAACATCAGGCGGACATTATTCTAGCTGATGCTTATAAAAAGGTAATGGCTCTTAGTGAAATTGTGTGAACCGGGTGTTACTTTTTTTTTCCTTTCGAGCACAGGGCTTTCGACTAACTTGGATTGAACGACAGTTTCGGGGCGGTATTTTCCAGCTGTATACACCGGATGGAGTTCGGCTCTTCCTGCCTAGAAAATATGCACAGGAACTCAAGGGATATGATCGGGAGGAATTGAGTGGCATGAAGGCATTGGCTGATGTGAGTATGGAGCAAATGTTTGCTAGACAGGTGCTGATGAACGTCAGCGCCATTTAGGTCAATATACTACCATCGACCATGAAAGTCCATACATGTTGAATGCCATCAAACTTGACCTAAACCAGAAATTAGGTATGTATCCCCAAACGATATTCCGACGAGGTTACTAAAGACGCTTGATGACTAGGACAATTTGTTACCGATGTACAAAATGAGGTTGCTCACGTTGTTGATGCTACATTCCCTGCTTGCGAAGGTAACATCTCCTTTTATCTGTTCATGAACCACAATCTTATAATCCATGCTTTGTTAGACTGGACACCTGTCAATTTGAACGATTTGCTCCTTCGAATTATCTCGCAAGCCTCAGCTAGGATATTCGTCGGCCCATCCCTCAATCGCAATAAAGAATGGTTAGATATGAGCGAGAAATTCGCGACAGATGTGATGATCGGAGGTGAAAAGCTGAAAGGCTGGCGCCCCATTCTTCGTCCCATTGCCCAATACCTTATTCCGGAAGTTCGGCGAATTCAAGCGGACCATGAAGAAGCATATCAAATGCTGCGTCCTGTTCTGGAGGCGAGAGACAAGGAGCAGGCTGAAATAGGAGACGCGTACATGAAACCAAATGACATGCTAGAGTGGATCAGAACTAGAGCCACCAAAAATAACGACAAATCAGTTGACTATCGCGAGCAGGCCAAAATTCAACTGCTGACCGCAACTGCAGCTATACACACGACCCGGCTCGCTACACTTCATGTCCTATTCGATTTGGCAGCTAGGCCGGAGTATATCGAGCCTCTTCGAGAGGAGCTTCAAGAGGTTCTGGCCGAGACCAATGGTGTCTTGACAAAACAAACTCTTACGCACCTGAAGAAGCTCGATAGTTTTATGAAAGAGTCTCAAAGACACAATCCCCCATCACTCGGTATGTGATTCCAAGTATGTTAGCGTATGTACTTACAGTACCAGCTAACAGCTATGCGCCCCAGCAACGTTCCAACGTAAAGTTCTAACCCCCGTCAAGCTCTCCAACGGTCTTGAACTGCCTGTGGGCGTTATTGTACAATGTAACACAGGCGTCCTTGATGAAGTGCCCGAGAGCTGGGGTGACCCTCACGCATTTGATGGATTGCGCTTCTACAAGTTGAGGAGTAAGCCAGAGGATGCTCACAAATACCAATTTGCTAGCATTTCTCTTGAGTCCATGGAATTTGGACTCGGCAAGGATGCCTGTCCCGGACGCTTCTTTGCCACGAATCAAATTAAGATCATTCTCGCGCACTTGATCTTCCACTATGATTTGGCTCTTGAGAAGCCCGAGGCCGGACGACCGAAGAATTTCATGTTTGAAGTCAATGTTTTGGCGGATCCTACAGCTAAATTGCTTTTGAAACGAAGGAGCTAGCATGCTAGACAGTCTAGAATTAGGTAGAGCAAGAACAAATCCAAAATCAAATCATCTAGAAACCCGTGAAGGATGGATCTTGAATTAGATGATGATTAAGTTATCGGTCAACTGGATATGAGGCGCAACTGATTATGCCTCATCTACCATTGCCTATCGTATATATTGATATCCGGTTATCAAAGTGTGCAGGGTTACATGCCCAAATATGCATAGACTAGATTTGACAGGGGTGCATAAGGAAAGATTGAGCTCCACCCCCGGTGCGTATTTGCATGTACGTGCGTATTCCCTTCAGCAACGGCATCTCAGCAGCGTATTCGTAATATTTTGTGCATCTAATGTTGAAGGCTTCGCAATTTGGATACGAGAGTAATCGTGACAAAAAACAAGAATCAGAAAAGGAGTCATTTCTCCGCATTCCTTTATTAGTAAATGCTGACAATTCCAAAACATGTTGGACCTAATTCTGCACGTAAGACTCCTTTAGGTTCTATTGCTAATTAAGTCCAAGTCAACTGTTATGAGTAGATAACCAACAACAATCTTTAATTCTTACTGTACCTTCAAATGAACTAGACTTAGGTTCTGCAGGTAAGACTCCTTTTGGGGTCCGTTGTTGACTAGTCGAGTCTGAGCCAATCTCCCAAGACCGAGTGACCCGGACTTGTATACACTATACGCACTTCTTGACGTACAGTTGATCCAAGAAGAACAATTGCTGCAGCATGCATAAGCCTAATTGATGAAGTCAACTTTAATCTTCTACTCGGAATGCTACCCAAGCTCCCAGAAGTCCATGTATATACCTCTTGAAATGCAACGATGGAACACGAACACTATCTGGTTGACTGTCACTTTCTCCTACTTGTCTCGTCTTAGTCCCCACCAGATGAGTAGTATGTAGATTGATCATCCCATCTTAACTCCTCGTCCAGTCGGATTCCTGTGCGGATTTGCCCCCAAACTCAGGTGCCGGTTACATCTGGAGTGGACCATGTATTGTCATTACTAGTCCCTGTTCTGTCCTTGCGTATTATTCATCTTATACGATATACGCATATGAGGATTTGAGTACTACCAGTGATCATGTGCATGGTTGCATTACGAGATAAACAAGCTGATTGAACATGATACGCCATATTGCAACAGCGGATAAGCCAGATTAACTACGAGGATCGCGTAAAAATGCCCAGCTGATAACGGAGTGCCTTGTCGTAGAAAAACGATAAGAAAGCTGGCTGCACGATACGATACAGGAATAGGATAAAATATCAAACTACCCTCCTAATAATCCATCAACTTCTTTTTTTTTGGTTTACAACGTACCAAAAGTACTAGACGAACATGGCTCCCGATATTGATAGAGTCGCAGAAGTGCCATCAGTGCAGCCTTCAAAGCTTGCTTCATCCTCTACAGCCCAGTCAAGCTATAAGGTAGAGCCAATCTCCGAGTTAGAGAAGAAGCAATTATTCTCCCGTATCGAGGGAAAGAAACTACTCGTCCCAGATTTGATATCACTACTTCCAGGATGGAGATACGGCTTACATCCAGATGTTGATCCGGTGAACGAAGAGATCGATGAATGGCTGAAGACGTGAATTGCTCCCCTCTTGGAACGTCCGTATCTTCAATAATAATGTTCAGGTCTGATTCAAATCAATGTACAATGTAGGGTCAAGGTTGAAGAAGTAAAGAAGATCAAACACCGAGCTCGAGGCAACTACACCTGGCTTACTGCAACATATTACTCGGATGCACCCAAGGAAAAATTGCTCCTTTTGTCACAATTTCTCTATTGGGTGTGTATCCCAACAAGAAAATCCTAGTAAAAGATACATGAATAACACTTTGCAGATCTTCTTCTGGGATGACGGTATGCCTAAGTCCATCAACTATTCAAAACTTGCTCGCCGTCAGAAAGCTCAATATAGCCATGCCATAGTTACGTTCTAACAAATAACTTCCATAACAGAGATTGACACCGGCGGTGAGCTCACCCAAGACCGCCAGGGGACAATCAAATGCTGCGAAGAGACGAATCAATGTGTCGAGGACTGCCTCGGCCCTAATCCCAACTTCACCCCTCCCCCAGGGTCTCGTCCTACGGTAGAAATGTTTTATCCTATTCTGGCAGAGTTCAGGCAGTCAATGGGTGCTGGTAAGTTCTCTTCACTCATTTGTCGTTCCAAACGGTATTGATGAATAATTTATATAGTTTCCGTTGAACGGCTACGAAAGGAGCTTCACGACTATATCAATGGCGTGTCGCGGGAGCAGTTTGTCCGACAAAGAGAGATCCTACCAACACCAGCAGAGCTATTCAAAATGCGATGTGATGACGTGGGTGTCATTCCCAGTATAACTCAGAACGAGTATGTGGAGCCCCAATTTCGTGCAGCACGTACGAAGTCGCAGCCTTGAGTAACAACCTTTTCCAGATATGCAATGGACTTTGAGCTTCCTCAATGGATACACGAACACGAGGCTATGCAAGAAGTGATTAAAGAAGTCACCCGTTTGACTATTTTGTCAGTGAACTTGGGAAGCTCAATTCTTTCTGGCATCAAGCTAATTTAGTGATATGGCAGGATTAACGATATTCTTTCCTTACAAAAGGAATTCGTAAGTATTGATCCGCAATTACAACAACGAAAGGGCCGAAGATCCTAACCCCTTATTCTTGTTGAACAGCGTGTCGGACAAGTTGAGAACATGGTTATTCTCTACATGTACCACGAAGGCCTTACCCTTGAGGAAGCCCTCGAAGTAATGCTGGAATTGATCCGCAAGCACTACGATCTTTGTACGGCTGCAGAGCAACGTGTGCCCAAGACAGGAGACGCAAAGCTCGATGCGGACGTGCAAACCTATATTGTCGGTTGCCGTGATTTGGCGATTGGCACAGCTTATTGGAGGTAAGTTGTTCTAGTCTCGTTCTTGAGCAGCATCAGTGCGGTTTTAACGGAGATGATATGATAGTTACAATTGCGAAAGATACTTCAAATTCCACCAGGTCAACGCGAACAGAGAAGTGTTGCTTGACATGTCTTATGTCTAAGTGCATGTTATTGAACTATACACAATGCATAGAGCAGATTAAATTCATTTTCCTCGCAAATTCTTTAATCTTTTTCTATTCATCACTTTCAATAATAATACTCTATGCTGCTGGTAATTTTGTTTTCCGGACTACGCTCTGGAATATCTTTGGCGGTGGCAACATCCACACTTTGAGCCGCAGTACCTGTCGCCAGCCCATTAACTTGACTGCTATGAGCGTCACTCACTGCAGATGGTGAATGGCTAGCATCAAAGGATTTGTTTTCCGGGGACATTCGTTGCGAATACACTCAACAGGTTGGGCCCAGAGGTTTCCATCGTGGAAACAAGCTAAACCTTAACCTCCGAAGGTTCGTTTACTAGCAAGGGAGATCTTCCGCTTAGCTTGCCGATGACCTACCCACCTTTTGATCAGTGCTGTCTTGTTCTTGTTCTTGGGACGGTGAGCCTTGATAGAGCGGTCAACCCTTTTTTATATGCTTTTGTAGCATGGCTCAGAAATGCGTTTTAAGGCGAGGACCTTTACATGCTTTCAAGCCGACGTAGCATCGAGAGCAATGGTTCTCCTTGGCAACGGTGGTCAGACCCAGGACTAAGAGATGCTAGGCTATTAGGCTGCTCCTTCGGCTGATCCTGACGGCGCGCGTAATCATTAGTGTAGAAGAAGATGCAGCGCGCGGATGTGATTGGCTGATCTAGAGCCGCCCGGGCTAAACCCAATCGAAACAAGCCCATCGCTCTAGCCTCTTTGGGGGTGCTCCAAGGCTGAGCTGGCAGACTTACGAAGGTCAATTTTAATCTTCTCGTGTGCTTTGCATAAGCTGGCTGTGCACGGTACGGATGCTGTCCGGTGTCTGCTCAGCTATGCTTGGATGTTTTTGTCTGGATAACTCATAAGGGGTTTTCTTTCTCACGGGCTGGTTTACATCGATGGTTGTCGAAGAAGATGCACTGATCGCCTCTACCACGATTGCCTCAGCATGAACAGACACTCCACGGTCACGCACATCACTCCGCTCCCATCGTCACACGTCTCGCGCGAATCTGTCCTTGCGCTTCTCCACGATCACTCAGCCATAATCACATTGAACCCTTTAGTTACGCACCACGCCCGTTGCGCACCCCCGTCGCACGCCTTGCCCGACGAACTCGACTCGGCCTGGTACGAGATAACCGACAGAATCGAGTATGTGCCCGGCACCGGACTAACCGTTGACGTAACCTATACCGCCTGCATGCACGACATCCCCAATGGCCTCCAAACACACGTCCACGCTCCAGCCGGTCTGGAGATGCGCGGCAAATGGCAGCTACTGGGCTGGCTGCCGGGCGAGGAACGCTCCGCCTTCGAAATCGGCGCCGAACAGCACCAAATTCCGAAAGAAGGGCTCTACTTGCGCGAAGACTGCGAGATGAAGTGCAATGTCCTTCTGACCCCGTTTGTGAAGAGAAACATCCAGAAATCGCATAAGCTGCTGGTCGAGAAACTCGTGGAACGGGCAGGCCACTTGACGCTGCGCCAATCTCTGCATATCGTCAGCTCGCAAAGCAATCTGAGACAGTTGTCCACGGGCAGTTCCAGTGAATCAGCGTCGAAATGGAGTCATCATCAAGAACATGTGGACTGTCTCGAAACACCGGACAACGCCTCACAAAAATTCAATGAGCAGCGACAACGAGCCGCGCTCCAGTGGCAGGCCAATAGCTACTCGGTGTCTGTGACGGGGGGCAAACAGCGGGAGCGAGCAGCAGCGTCGCAACCGTCGCTTATTGACCATAATTCTGCCTCGTTAACGAGGAGAGGTCGTTCCCAGTCTCCTGCTTATTCTCTCGTCAAGACGTCGCTAGGGTCGTCGAAACGGTGTCCCTCTGAAGGCGCTTCTCGGCGTCGTAACGAGTCGCCTGCCTCGTTTCCGTCGAGTGCTTCTTCGCGAGGTGCATCGCGGGCTCGATCGTCGTCGTGGAGGAAGAGGATGGGAAGGGATACTACGCCGGATATTGGCGAGATGGCGAGCTAGTTTATCTCCCTTCCCACCAACATTTATTAAGCTTTCCATATTTCTTTCTTGAATCTGTACCACTATGTAATTCTTTTTTACCTTTTGTTTATTGTTCTTCTGGAGTTTGGGGTTGCACATACATCTAACGCATGGGTGGTGGTGGATAGCGGTCACATTATACAACAAGAATAAGAATAATCGTAGATCCTATTTTCCCATTATTGGTGCATGTGAACACGATCTCACGATCTCCATAAATTTTACTTCTAATTAATCTAATTGCTTATCTATATTAATTGCAGCCAATATAACCGACCCCTACTAGTCATCCAGGGTCGCGCTATAAGCACGACCCCTTACCCATCCACACTATTGATCAGACACGGTAGACGCGCTTTAGCTGCCGAAGATAGGATTTTAAGAAAGCGCCTTCAAGCCAGTCTACCAATTCCACTACTTGTTTCTTGTATTGGCTTTCCCAACAAAGGTTAGATAATCAGAGAGGTTGTGCTTAACTAGTACCAGAAATATATTAATTAAATCCGCACATCACTACTTCGTCCAATCACAAGCCCTCTACTAGCTAAAAAAGCACACCATGCCCTTTTCCGCCTAGCCACAAAATAGACATAAAAGCCTCAGGCCACAAACAACAAACTATCCTCTCTATACTCAACAAATGTATTCATTTTTGCCCGCACATGGTCGCCGTAGATAATGCCCTTATTGACATTGCTTTCATCCGCATCAACGGATTGCACAAGACAGTTCTCGCCGGGCTCAAAGAAGAAAGGTACGCTAAAGCGGCCAAACTTTAACGCCTCTTCTTCTTTGTCTTCCTGTTGCTGTTGCTGTTGTTTGCGAGACGTCCTTGAAGGCGGAGCGCGGACACGATGCATTGTAGCCACAAATCGTCCTCCGGATACTTGCGCCATGAGATCGCCGATGTTCACGACCAGAGATTCGGGGACGTAGGGAGCCGGGACCCATTTGCCGGATGAGTCTTGGACTTCGAGACCGCCGGTCGAATCTTGGTGGAGGAGGGTTAGCATGCCACTGTCTGTGTGGGGGGTGCAGCTGAGTTTGACGGGATCAGAGAGAACGGGAGGCGGTGTTGAGGTGTCATCCGTAGATGGAGGGTAATGGAGTAGCCGTAGTGTGCTGAGCGAGTCGGTCAAGTATGCACTGAAGAAGTCAGCTGGCTTGTCCAGAGACAAGGCCACTAGTGATAGAATATCGGACGATAAGCTTTGTAGTTCCGAGTACAACTGTTCCAGGCGACTTCGAGATGGGTATGTGTTTTGGCTGGGCCAGACGTTTGCTTCGGTCAAGTCGAAACTTGAACTCTTGCTCGACTTGGAATCTTTCGGCATGGCTACCACTGGGCCTATCTCGAAGCCTTCTTTCAGATTGTCTGAAGCCAGGTTTGGCTGAAGAGGGAAGTATCTTCAGTGAATAGAATACTAATTAGTTTTAGACAACGAGAAGATACGTCAGCTTGTCAAAGACTTGCCCCCTGTAGGTATTCTTATTGTCCGGCTGAAAAGAGGCTTTGGCTAACTTCATCTTCTCCTGAAGAGGGAGGTTGAAAAACTCCAATGCCAGACCAAAGACATCAGCATGCTTTAAGCTCAACGGCGTATTGACCAGGTATGCGAACCCTGTCGTAGCAAAGACATTGTAAAGCTGTTTGCTCAGACCTACGCGATCAGACTCCGATAATCCCGATGGATTACAGAGGGGCGCAAGATCGACTATGGGCAGAGATGCGAATGTGGTTGACATGATAATAGTTTATACCTAAAAAGTCTTTGATTGTTCCCAGCTTCGCGGGTGGAAAGACCGGAAAGGGTCCTTATATACTCGTCCATTTCGTCTTCATGACTCAAGGCATGGGACACGAGCATACCTCCTCCATAAGCCAAGCCATGTCCTCAGTGGAAAGCTCGGTACCAGATACCCACGCAAACAGGCTCGAGCTTGCTGGTACGGCCCTTTCATGCACCTCTGGTCCAGAAATCACTTCCACATCAAGTAATTTCATCCTGAAGTCCGATCACGTGAGCGGACTTGACGATAGCAGTCAGGGTTAACAGCCAAGGCAGCCAGTGAGAGGAATGACGAGTGCACTGATCAGACTTGGCCATTGGGGATTCCGTGGTAGCAGCTCCGGTCTTGACCCTTGTGTCACCCCGCAAAAGGCATCCATGGCTATTTGCATATAGATAAGCCAATCAGTCTTCGGCGCAGCATTTATCGGAATGAACACACAGCGCGGAGGAGAATGAAGAATTGGGTCCGTAGCGTGTTCGTACGATCGGACTTAAGACTGATGGTCCGGCCTCGAATGGCTCACACGTGATCAGGCAGGCTGCCACATTCCCCCGGATAAAAAGCACAGCCAGCCAGCCAGCCAGCCTCTCGTCGTCTACCCACGGCAAATGCGAGTCTTCATTAGACGGCTCTTCTCCTCGCCCTGGCGGCGGGTTAACGGCGCTGCTCCGCGCTCATCTTCCTCGACGCTTAGCCCGCGCAGCATGTCGTCTTCCACCTCGGCCATTCTCTACGCGCTCACCGTCTCGGCCTCCCCGACCACGCCCGCCATCCCCGACGACGCGACCAGCAAGCCGCATCATGGCAAAGACCGATTCCACAACCCTTGGGAGTACGCACGCCAGTTGATATGATAGATGTTTACTGACACAATGTACCACGGGCAGCTCGTGGGTTGAATTCGGCCGCTTGGACGTTCCCAAGGCCATGATTAGGTGGGTCCCCAGCCAAACCCTGAAGATCAACAACTCAATGCTTAGATAATATGCAGCCGAGTCCTGTCCGGAGAAGCCAACAAGCCTGATACAACACCGCCCACCGTGCCTGTGCAAACACCGACCTTCCTCCCCTCCCGCGACACGCCCAAGCTGCGAGCCACCTGGCTCGGCCATGCCTGCTACTACGTCGAGTTCCCCGGCGGCCTCCGCGTGCTGTTTGACCCTGTCTTTGAGGACCGCTGCTCGCCCTTCTCATGGCTCGGTCCCAAGCGATACACGAAAGCGCCCTGCGAGGTCACCGAAATTCCAACCATCGACGTGGTCGTCATATCGCACAACCATTACGACCACCTCTCGCTGCCCACCGTCAAGGCAATTGCGAAGAAACACTCCAATTGCCATTTTTTCGTGCCCCTGGGCAATGCCTCGTGGTTCCGTAAGGCCGGAATATCCAAGGTGACCGAACTCGACTGGTGGGATCAGCGCGATGTGACTCTCTCGCCGACAACCAAACAACCGCAGACAGTCACCGAACCCGATGCGCCGGCTACAAAGAGCGCAGATATTGTGGGCCGCATCAGCTGTCTGCCATGCCAGCATATAGCTGCCCGGAGCCCGTTCGATCTTGCCAAGACTCTGTGGGCGTCCTGGGCGATAGAGTCCGGCGGCCAAAAGGTCTTTTTTGGAGGGTACGTTGATATGCTTTGCTGTTGATTCGAAGCTGACTCTCTCTCTTCATAGCGACACCGGCTACAGAGCAGTGCCGAACTTGAAAGGTGTAGTAGATGACCACGCCCCCGAGTACGATTTCCCAACCTGTCCCGCGTTCAAACAAATAGGCGAACTGAGGGGCCCTTTCGACCTCGGGCTCATCCCAATTGGCGCATACTCCCCTCGATGGGTGATGAGTTGTATGCATGCCGACCCCCACGATGCCGTCAACATCTTCCAAGACACGCAATGCAAGAAAGCCATGGGCATACATTGGGGGACGTGGGTTCTGACCGAAGAAGACGTGATGGAGCCGCCGAAGAAGCTGAAGGAGGCTTTGAGGCGATTTGATATTCCCGAAACGGGTGTGTTTGACGTATGCGATATAGGAGAAAGTCGAGAATTCTAGTTTCGACGGAGAAAGAGGGAGTTATTGTATATTGCGAGGCGTACATATAACGCGACTCATGTTTTGGATATCTTGAACGTGTTGATCTAGATCTACTCGCCAGACTATATTCTGCAATTGTACTTATAGACTTATAGTGTTAGTTCCTTACTTCACGAAGCGACTTTTGTCATTGTCTGCGCTTGATTGTTATATTTCAATGAACACTATCAAAGTCTGGGCCGGACTTAGAGCGGAGTTACTGGCACTAGCGCAGTTGCCTAGTGCCGCCTACCCCAAGGCTCAACTTGAGCTTATTGCCATGCATGACATCGATGGGGCCGTAGTTAGATGGCTTCACTGCCTGACATTTCACACGCAGTCTATATTCATTCATTGACGCGATGAATGAATCGGAACAGCGGTATGTGACTGTGCCCGGAGCCCTCTGAGATAGAGGAGGACTAGTCACACTAACCACCCAACCCCCAGAACCGTCTCCGCGCGGCACAAGAAAGCATGCACCGAATGCAGACAGCAGAAGGTTAGTCTTTCCCCCCCCCCCAAACTACATGGCCTCGGACTAACGTGGAGCATAAACTATGATAAAGGCTAAATGCGATGCGTATATGAACCCAGATGCGCCGTGCTCGCGCTGTCGAAAAGTCGGGGCAACCTGCGTCATTTCAGATCCCTTCAAACGCGAACACAAGCGGAAGTGAGTCTGGCCCAGCAATGACCCGTTGCGCGAACAAATTGGTTTCTCTAAAACGATAAATAGACGACTGTCCCAACTTGAGCGCGAAGCTGAAGATCTACGCAAGAGACTACATGGCAATCATCATGGCGCAATGATCTCGCCTGTTGGCGCCTTGAACGTGACGACAGAGACGAGCAGGACTCCACAGAGTTTAGGGTCCTTGACACCAGATACTTCTCCCTCGCAGTCTATAGATCCTCCATTTTCAACACAACCGATTTCAATAAACGCCCGTCCCACACCGGTTGTGTTACCGGCACCATCCGGGGTTAGAAACGATGGACCAACTCAGGCAAGGACATTAAAAGGAACGCAGGTAGAAGCATGTGAAATAAATGATATTTTCCAACTGTTAGTACTCATTAGTCGTCCAGGAAAAGCTTGCTTTCGAATGCTGATCTGAAAATATAGCTTCTTTCAGGATTACGCGCCGTTCTTGCCGATTCTGGACCCTGCGATGAGCCCCAATGGGTACTATGAGCAGTCGCCTCTCTTATTCTGGACAGTTATCCTCGTCGCAAGTCGAAGTTATAACAAAAACCCCACGCTGTTTCCCACCCTGGCCGACCCTGTTTTTGAGATGATGCTCCTATCAATGAAGTCCAACTCGACGCCCGTGTTGAAGATCCAGTCATTTTTGCTTTTTTTGACTTGGCCATTACCCATACTCGAAGTACCTTTTCCTCTTTGTGGCTGGCTATTAAACCTGGCCATGCAGAATGGACTTCATATGCCTATGGCCAGCCACGAATTCGGGCGCAATGCGAGATCATCGGCACTAGAGCCCTCGCGTGCTAATAAAAGCGTATTGACCATGGACATGCAACGCCGATCCGAGCTCTGGGCGTATTGTATTGTTGTGTATCAACGGTAAGGAATCGTTGTCTTGACGCATATATACAAACTAACGTTGATAATAGTGCATGCTTGCAAAAAGGCCAGCCACCTCGAGCAATGCTAGGTCTTGTCCCCGAGTCTGGACAGCATTTATGCTACCAAGTCCCGCCGATATTGGCTCTTCAGTTACGATGTTTGGATATCGTGTCCAAATGCTCGACATCAATATTTGCTGCCGGGGTGCGAAATACATCGTTTGAACATGAGCGGTCAATGAGCATTCTCATACGAGCTCACGAGAGCCAACTCAATGACATGGTATCGCAACTTCCCCCGAGTGAGTAGTTTTGTTTTTATATATGTAATTTTTGTTGTTGTTGTTGTGCTAAATCCTTCGCAGATCATAACACCCTTTACCCGACTATTGCGCGTTTGCAAATTCAAGTGTTCTATCTCTACAAAGATCTAACTGGGTCGTTCAACGACTGCTTTCTACGACTAGCAAACACAGCATGCAGCGTAATCGAGCACATGAAGGTTTTATTCAACCAGCCAGAGGCATACGTAGCTAGTCCGGTTTTCGCGACAAACGGTATGATCCTGGCATGCGCCTGTTTACTTCGACTATTAAAGAGTTCAATGGCATCCAAGATAGACGCCGAGAGGGCAAAGCATTACCTGTTCACGGGAATCACGACAATGAAAAACGCGATTCTCGACCAAAACGACCTGGCGGCAAAGTGTTCTCGCGCCATGAACCAGGTGTGGAACAGCTCCAAGGCCTTTCGCAAAAGCGATGGCAGCGAGTATTCTACACTGCGCATCCGCAGTCGTCTTGTCATGTCGCCAGTCATTGATCTGGCGTGGTGGTGGCGCGAGGAGTTTGAGCCCGAGGAGGTCGCGCAGAGGCTCGAGGCGGAAAAGGAAGGTAAGAAAGATGATCCAATCATTTTTCCATTAATATAACCGGCAAAATGCTCACACATTTACACTTTTTCGCTGCAGCCAATAAGCGGGACGACGGCGGCGATGTATCCATGCTTGGCCCGTCCGATGTGGAGGAATTCCAGTTCTTGAACGACGAGTTCCTCACCGACTTTGAATGGGCATTGACCAGCGACATCCTGCTTCCCACCGGCGGCTTTGTGGATATGGGATGGCCGGGTTCGAGCAGCGCAGAGCTTAGCTTGCCCTTAGTGTAATCGCCACACTTTGTCGGCTGGTCGGCTTCACATGATAATCAATGCGCATATTCAATGGTGTACGGAGTAGGTTTGTGCCGGGCTTCTAGAAGGCTGGCAGACTTTTCTAACAATGCTTCAGTTATAAGGATCCACCGCGGTGTGCATGCATGACTCGTTGTGCACGCAACATCTTGGTGCGATTCCGCGAAGGCGTAGGCGCTAGCTACGATCACGAGCAATTTGGACCTATGGTAACAACGCCCCCCTACGCCCAAAAGTCGTTATCGCGATGCTTGTCCTTGATTCATGATAACCCGCTGACACTCCGTACGGCCACCCCTACCAAAAACCGAGAATAACCGCCGATACGAAATGCATGGTCTTGTGCCTCTGTGGCGGCGTCGGGGCTATCAATCGACGCTCTTGCGAACGGACCTCTCTCTGGTTTTATTCTTAAATCATGCAATTTTTATGCATTTTGAGGCGGAAGATGCCCACGAATTGCCTGATCGGGCTAGCAGAACAGATACACATAGTCATACCCTATGATTCCCTATCCATGCCAAAGTGACAGAGGCGTTTTCCGATCTTAATAAAGAGAGTGGCATGTCTTGGTTAGATTAAGAGATTGTCTATTCCATAGATAATGTAAATGCTAATAAATTGTCCTGTCATTTTTTAGTTCGACTTCGCAAATTGCAGCTAAATCGAGATAGCAGCCCGAACCGAACCTAACATAAAAAGTTATTTATCCACCAATTAATAGTATTGCGACCTCTACCACAAAGGACGTGCAACCCTCTCTGTTCGCAATGATCTAAGGAGATGTAGGGGGCTAGTGGCACAAAGAAAATGGATATATTCCCTGGACGTTGCAATGAATGCGAATGTACTCCGTATGCAATGCAGCCTGTCTCACCTTTTGGGGCTTGAGATCGAAAGCAAATTCATTATTTTTTAATTATTTTTTTATTTTTAGCGTGCAATTACCCAGAGCAGACTAGTCCGCCTGGGGACTGCGACCCTAAGTGGAGCTAAGCTCTGCCAAGAATTAGCTCGAGCCAATCAGCGAGTGCCGTCGGCGCAAACGCACATGCAAGCTTCGCCAAGCAGCCAATGGCGTGCGCGCCGCTTATCTTGCGAGCTTCCCTGGCCCGGCGCTAGTGGTGCGTTGGCATCGGCTTTCTCTAATATCAAGTGCATAAGGGACCGGGAGTGTGCGTACTGGGCCGCGTCAGTTAGTGCAGAAAACTATGAATGAACGCGTTGCATAGCATGGCATTGCCGTACAATTGCATTGTGCCGTTCGTTGTTAGACTGTGAGGCGAATGTATGCAAGCTTGATGCTAATAGTATATACTCATACTCGTGCTATGTATGTATGTACTACGGAGAACGCCGTGCAGCTGAAGTACTAGAGCTAGGGCACGGTTAGTGTGCGACGCTACTACCCCAGGTCCCCTCTGCGCGTCGCTCGGGAGTCGGTTGGACGCCGGGCGCCACTTTTTTTGTGCCTTTTTAACCCTAACATTGCAGGGTTGCGCCACTGAACTTGGGTTACATCTTGCCACCTTCCTGATGGAGCCGGCCAGTATCTCTGCTGCTGCACAGTGAATGACTGGAATCTTATGTATCAGGCTACTTGTCCGAGTCGCCAATTAGGAAGGAGGCCACGTCGCGCGCTTGATTCGTCGACGATGGTCCATGCCAAGCACGCGCCTGCCATTGGCCAATCACGTGGCGGCTGACTGCCAAAGGATAATATATTAGCCTCAATATTCATGGGCACAATCATTAATTGCTGATTATTCGGTGCTGTGATGATGATGATGATGATAATATGATAATATGATAATATGATAATAATAATAATAATAATAATAATAATAATAATAATAATAATAATCATAATAATAATCAGAATAATAATCAGAATAATAATCCTATAGATTACAGAGACTACTATCAGTGGGGAGGAAAACCAGGGCTAGCTTATCTCGTATGTAAAGCCAGCCGGAGCATTATAACTCGATCGCAAGATGGGCAACTACCACGTTGGCTTGGGGTGGGACCTGCCGTCGTGCTCCCTTCCTTCGTTCCTTCCTTGCATGTGCATATAAACAGATCTCTCGCCTCTCCTCTTCCTTCTCTCTTCATCCCACCGTTTTACTCCCTCTCCCCCCCCCCCCCCCCCCCCCCCCCAATCTCGGTCAAGTTCAGTCTGCTTCACTCCAAGCATGGCGGACCAGACCCTCGACGAGAAGGTCGCTGAGCCCACCGTGGCCGTCACCACTGGCGCCACCGTGGGTGACGCTGAGGAGGCTTTGGCGCACGTCAAGAACCTCAAGAAGCAGCACATGTGGGACCCCAACCTGCCAACCGACATCTACGACGAGATCGACGAGGCCCTGCAGGGGGACGTGAACACCACCAACGTCGCGGCCGAGTTGATGGAGAACTCGCCCTACCCAGAGGTCCGCGCTGCCATCCCCAACTACGACGAGGGTGGCCACAGCAACACCATCCGCGCCTGGGTCATTGGCTTGGTCTTGTCCACCATTGGCTCTGGCCTGAACATGCTCTTCTCCATGCGTGACCCTTACATCGTCATCCCCAGTTACGTCGCCCAGGTCGTCGCCTACCCGATTGGCAAGGCCTGGGAGAAGGTCATGCCCGACCGCGAGTACAGTATCTTTGGCCTCAAGTTCAACTTGAACCCGGGCCCCTTCAGCAAGAAGGAGCATGCCATTACCGTCATCATGGCCAACGCCACCTTTGGTGGTGGTGCCGCCTATTCCACCGATGTGCTCCTCGCCCAGCGCGCTTTCTACGGCCAGAACTTTGGCTGGGGCTTTGAACTCCTCATGACCATCTCCACGCAGATGTTGGGATTCGGCATTGCTGGTTTCTTCACCACGTTCCTCGTCACCCCCGCTGCCATGATTTGGCCCGCAAACTTGATCAACGGCAGTTTGTTCAACGCTTTGCACGACCACCGCCGTCCCGACCCCGCCAAGACTAACGGCTGGTCCATCGGCAAGTACCGCTTGTTCCTTTACACGATGATCGGGTCCTTCGTCTGGTACTGGTTCCCAGGCTATATTGCTCCTTTCCTCAGTGTCTTTGCCTGGATTACCTGGATCAAGCCCAACAGCCCCGTCGTCAACCAGTTGTTCGGTGGATGGAGTGGTCTCTCCCTGCTCCCCATGACCTTTGACTGGACCCAGATCTCGGGCTTCAACTTCTCCCCTCTAATCACCCCATGGTTCGGTATTGCCAACACCCTCATTGGATTGTTTGCCTGGTTCTGGGTCGTTACCCCTGCCATCCACTACAGCAAGCTTTACTACAACGAGTACTTGCCTATCAGTGACTCCGCCAGCTACGACAACACTGGTAATACCTACAACGTCACCCGTATCCTGAATCCTGATTACACCTTCAACCTTCAGGCCTACAAGGAATACTCACCTCTGTTCCTGTCCACCACATTCATGCTGTGCTATGGCCTGTCCTTTGCATCGATTGTTGCTGTCGTGACCCACACCATCTTGTTCCATGGCAAGGAACTGTGGGTTCGTTTCAAGAACATGGGCAAAGAGGAGGAGGACGTTCACGGCCGCCTCATGGCTCGCTTCAAGCCTGTTCCCATGTGGTGGTATGGCGCCATTACTCTGGTTATGATTGGTGTTTCTCTCGGTGTCATTCTCGGCTGGGAAACCCATCTGTCTTGGTGGGCATTCTTCGTATCTCTCATCATCTGTGTTGTCTGGTTCGTTCCTTGCGGTATCGTCCAGGCCACTACCAACATTCAAATCGGTCTGAATGTCATCACTGAGTTCCTTGTCGGTTACATACAACCAGGACGTCCCATGGCCATGATGTTGTTCAAGACCTATGGATATATTTCCATGTTCCAGGGCTTGTTCTTCTTGCAAGATCAGAAGCTTGGTCATTACATGAAGGTTCCGCCACGAGTCACCTTTGCTGCTCAGATGGTCTCTTGTCTCTGGTCGTCCATTGTGCAAATCGCTGTCATGGAGTGGGCCTTGGGTGCCATCTCTAACGTTTGCGCTGCCGACCAGGTCAACAACTTCAGCTGCCCCAACGGTCGTGTCTTCTTCAACGCGTCCATTATCTGGGGTGTCATTGGTCCACAGCGTATCTTCTCGCCCGGGCAGATGTACTCGCCTATCATGTGGTTCTGGCTTGCCGGTTTCATTCTCCCTGTCTTGATCTACTTCGGCGCTCGCGCTTTCCCCAAATCCCCCATCCGCTACCTCAACGCTCCTATCATTTTCGGTGGCACTGCCCTTATCCCGCCTGCCACTCCCCTCAACTATCTCTCCTGGGGTATCGTTGGTTTCATCTTTAACAAGTGGATCAAAGACCGCTGGCGAGGATGGTGGATGACATACAACTACGTGTTCAGTGCAGGCTTAGATGTCGGCCTGGATCTGTGCACCATCCTCCTCTTCGTTGCTCTGCAATTGTGGAACCACAATATGCCGAGCTGGTGGGGAGTGTCGGTTGCTGATAACACTATGGATGCGCAGGATACCGCTGTCCAAGTTACCGGCGTCAAGTTTGGACCTTCGAGTTGGTAAACTCGAGTTTTCTTTTTTATTTATCAGTTTCGTTATGTTCTCGATGAAAACAACTGAAATGAGAAGGTGGGGGAAGAAGAGTGGATTGTTTTATTATGTGATGGCTGGAATGAAGATAATTAATTTTGAGATCATCTGATGTTCATAAGATCAGTCTTAATGCATGATGAATATAATACTATTACGGCCAGATTTATCCTGATATAACCCTAAGAGAGGCTTTACCTGGCATCTCGGAGTACACAACTGGCATAGACTTGAGGAGGAAGGATTCTAAATCTAATCCAGCTCATCATCTTCGCCACTGGAATCCTCAAGACCATTCACCTCCATGAATCCCATTTCCTCATCGCCGCTATCGTAACAATCCTCGTCTTTAGGCAACCGGCCGCCGCCATGTTCTGCCGCCGTGAAGAAGAGACTATCTAGATTCCCGCCTTGATCTTCCCCTCTTATGTCTGAAAAGAATGGATGATCGCTGCGAAGCGCTAGGCCTTGACATAGATATCCCATCGGGGTATATGAAATATCCTGTCCCTGCCGGCGAAGAGAGAGCCACTCGCGAAGAAAGTCGACTATGGCTTTTTTGTTGGTGCTGGACGTGGGCCGAGACAACCGCTCGAGCAGGCCCTGGTATTCGGAAAATTCGAAATAGAGTCTTCCGGCTAGTATTCCAATTTCAAATGGCAGCCAGCTTGGTGGAGTCCATCTGGTAGGAAGATTGGGGAGAGAGTAGTAGTCTGCATGGTTGAAATGCAACATCCTTTTTACGACGGGCGCTGCATAGAGAATCATGTGCACCACTGCTGACATGTCGTGGGTTGCTCTGAGACTGGGAATCAGAGCCTCTGCTTCTTCTGGAATGATCACCACCGCTTGTTCCGATTGTCTGCTCCAGAGAAGCCAGTTGACAGGACGCTGTTAAGTCGTAGGCAGTAATATCAGTGAAAAAAATAGTCCAGCAGAAAAAGGAAGGGGGTCAATGATCTAATATTATCACTCACAATGAAGTTGTCGTCACCGCGTGCTTTCTGGACACGAACTGTTCTGACAAACTCTGGCGACACATACAGATGGGGGAGTAGCATGGAAGCGTTGATATTATGCTTCCTCCCCAATCTTGTCGACCTAAGCACAGTAGATGCTTTGATGCAATCTGTTTGCTCTGCCAACGCCCCGGTTTGCACGAACTCGAGGATTGACTTTGACAAACCAGGGAATCTCAATGCTTTCATCTGGCCAGGGCGTTGCAGTTCCCGCTCCTCTTCCATTTCGTATGCAACCTCTCGCTCTTGCTCTACCTCTTCCAGTGCGGATCCCCGTGGAGACCCACGGCCAAGTTCTGTAAGCTGAGAGTCCTGCTTGAGTTGTCGTATGAATGACTCCAATCTATCCCGAGGCTCAACTCCATCTTCACATCCGCCAAGGTCGGGATCGGTGGTCTTTGGGATTACCGGTCCATATAGCTCTCCTAGCGTGTGATGTTCACGAGTCTGCAGAACTTCAAGAAGCTCCTTTTGATGTACAGGATTCCGGAGGATGTCATGGTACTTTTGTGCTCCCTGCATCCGTTTACAGAAATCCATACCTTGCGCAAGATACAACGGTTGCAAGTCCCCGTTTGTGTTACAAGTTTGGACTAGAAGCCATCGGAGGACGTCTGATGAATCTACTGGCAGAGTCCGGTCCTCTCGTTGACGAATATGTGTAATGCTTTGATGAACTTCTGGCGGCGCGACGAATGTTATGGATTGTGTTGTGCCTAGCTGACGCAATCTCATGGCGGCTAAGAAGACAAATCAGTCAGTGTCACCTCCACCAGGCGTTTATAATAGTTTCATGTATAAAAAGGAGTAGATACCTTGTACTGTATGGTCCTTGGTCTGATTCAAGCCCAGTGTCAACGCCCCTCTTGCTAGAGGAGGAAGTTTGAGATCCGTCCCGCGAGTGTGCGCCTCGTCGAGATAGATCAGGCAATTTTCCATGTTGTCCACAAAAGGCGTAGCAATCAGAGGAACAGTCTTGCCTGTTTGATATTGGACCCAAGCCTTCCCATCCTTGTGAAAGTAGACTGCGGCCTGAGCCTTTGTGTCTTCCTCCAACCACGCTTTAACAAGCGCTTGATTGCTCATTTCCAATATAAAAGCACCAGCGTCAATCAAAACCTGAATCCCCTCTTGTCTCAAACGAACGAGAAGGTCCACTTCTGAAAACCGTTTTCGGTTGGAATTGACAGCTTCTATGTATCCTCGATTCCTCGCCTGCAGTAAATACGTGAGAACCTCGGCGTTGGTGTGAGACAATCCGGGGAGGTCGTGTTGTTGGATCGTCAAAGGCAACAGACGACGATTATCATTTGTACCACTAAATCCAGTGGTCAGTCCACTGGTCTTCTTCTTCGGCGGGGACGCTGTTGTCAAATCTCGCATGAGTGGAATATCCCATCCAGATGCCTGCATCTTGATGCTGAACTGTCTCGCGTGAACAGGAAAGACAAATTTGCCCAGAAAGTAGTTGACGACAACCATTTTGCGTCGCAAGTGGCGCCATATTTCCATAATCTGGCCTTCATCGTCAACGTTGATAATGTTCCAATGGCACAATTGCTCCGGTAAAGTCGATGAAGTCTGAGTCCATCTATCATACTCTGTAGCTGGATCGTCTGATCTCAGAATGGCCTGTAGACTTTGACGGAGTTGCTCGGTCGTGATGCCTTGATGGTAAAATGCTAGAATGGTGAAAAGAATAGCTACATCTGGATGGCCCCATTCAGCTTGGTCTGATGGCACCCCTTTCGCATAGAACGGAACAGCCATTGGATCGCGACCAGGATGTAATCCGTATTGCACGTTCCAACGTTTCTTCAGACAAAGAAACAGAATTCCATGAACGAATAAGCCTCGCAAGAGATGGACGCTCTTAAACAACATCGGTTTATCCGCCAGCCATCCGAGCATATTGGTAGCTGTGGCATTGTCAAGTTTTTCTTCGGACATAAAGTTCTTCAACAGCTGTTTTTGCCTGGCAGTGAAATCCTTGGAGGGGAAAATAGCCGTTTGGCTGAAGCAGATTGTGTCCACAAGCCTGTTGGTAAGACTATCTTCAGCATCTTTACGGAGAAAGTAGACAACGGGGAATTCCGTGTACGAGTGTCGGACTAAATCGACACTCTTGGGAAATTCTCGAGCAACGTCTTGTAAATGATGTACGAGGAGATCCAGAACTGTCATAATGAATCCCCATCGATCTGGATGACCGTCCAGCGCAAGCTGGGAGCCGCTGGGGTAGATCAATTGCGTTCTGACTGCCAACGTGAAGTCACATTCGTCAAGAATATCACGGCAGGTTCTCTCCATCCAGCTTCGAATTTTAATCATGTCGATAGCTTCATCGACCCGGGAATCAGACATGCGCTGCAGCCCACTCAGTTTGAACGACAAAATGTGTTCGGGAACCGCCACTATGATCCCAGACTTGGACAGCATATCTTGATGTAGACTGGAATACTTGGAAATTACTTCTCTACTTGTTGGGGTGCGTCTTGAAAACGGGATGTGAGTAATTTCCCTACCCAGAAGCCCTCCAAGACGCGCCTGGAGGATCTGGGCAGTTTGAGACAGCAACGCTTTGGGAACTATTATTCGAGACAGTGTTTTCCCATCGGCAAGGGTGCATGCTATCATCGGTATGATGATCGATGTTTTGCCTTTCCCCATGTTCATCTGCAGAACCGAGTTGGCACCTGAACTGGGCGAAATCATTTCCTTTGCCACGGCGATTTGCTCCTCGCGGATTTGCATGTTTCCATCGATTTCCAATAGTAACCAATCCGGGTAGTGGTATGGGTTCCAATTGACATGGCCCTGGCTGTAGTATTCGTCACGAAGCCTGCCTTGGTCGTCTTTTCCGAATGCTTCTTTGAGCCGTATGAGACGTTGCACATTCCCTATTGCAAGTCCATATGCTACTAATGCCTCTTTCATATGTTGTCCAAACTTGCATTTCGACGTGGACCTGAGTTGGTTCAAAAGTGAAATAGGCATCATGCACGGCCAAAGATTGCTTTGATGTAACCATTGGTAGGAAGAATGGCGACTGACAAGGGAGTTCCTGATGCGAACATATATGCCTTCCGCCGCAATAGTGGCCTGGGTGATAATGCCGTTTAGCCACTTGACGCCGTCTAAGAACTCAACGTCTAGACCTGTTTTCTCGATTGCCGACGCTTTCACCATCTTCAGATCTGCGATGCTGGCCTTGAGATCATGTCCATAACTCGACTGTATGGGACATTCCGAGTTCACAAAGTCGTTTGTAATCATCTCGAGCTCTAGAGTTTCCGGGGCTCGAAGATAGGGTCTTGTAGAGTGAGGAGCTGGAGTTGACGGTGCTGCGTTCTTAAATGCATGCTGATCGACCCAGTTAAGAACATATTGAGTGTCGATTCTCGGGCCCAAGTTACTCATAAGTTCTCCTGCCAGTCGCGGAATAGAGAAAGCAGGCAGGGAGACGTCCAAAAGCTCATAGCCAGGGAAAGCTTTTGGAACTGCATCTCTACCAGCCACAAGGGCGAAGTGTCCATCCAGAACACCTTGCACCTCTCTAATGTGATGATAGAATTGCAAATTCTGAAACAAACGTCCCCATTCGGTTAATACAGCATTCATCGCCGCAGATGCATTGATATATTTTGCAGCGAAATTATCAATAGAAGGTTCTCTACAGGGCCATTGATCAATTAAGAACCAGGCAAATTCTTCGCATTCTTCCATCCGCTGCGCCGATGCCTGTTCTAAAGCAAGCCGACCAGCTCTCTTCTTTGCCTTGCGTTTCACATTCGAGTCTCTGTATATTTCACAGGTTGGCTTCATCAGAGTGACCAAGGTTTCCAGTTGTGGGGCTGCGTCAACCTCCAAGTCGGTGAAAGAAGGATACAGAGGAAACTCGAGTTTCTTGAGGTCTTCCAAAATGAAGAATGAAACGATCGTTCTCAAAACTTGCATGTCGACCGCGCTGCCAAACGCAAGTAACCCCAACTTAAACATGATAGAGTAGGTGTCTTCCGGCTGAGCATGAATGCATAAAGAGATCAAAGGGCCCCATTCATGGAATAGATCTGCAATCAAACTGTCTTCGAGGGTAATTTGAGTGTAGACTTTTGCGTATCCCCCAATGATATGCTGCTCGTTCAGCATGGCAATGAGATCTTGTGTCGTACTGATTACATTAGGCCGATGAATTAGGAGACCCATGATCTCACGAACATTGCACGAGCGTGTCGAGAACGATCTGCCATCTCGGGGAATGTATGGCGTGTCTGCAGGAGGGCACGGCTCAGAACACATTGTATCTGGACGCTCATGAATGGATCTACGCCACATAGCTCGGTGTCGCAGGTGTGGTATCGTAGGATCAGGCGCTTCAACCGTCTCAACGGCTGCCGTTGGAGAAGCTCGTATTTGCGTTTGGAACAAAGACAGATGCTCTGACTTGGCTATGATGGCGTCTATTACTGGCTGAAACGCATCGTTCTGGATGGTTGTTGTGAGGCTAGCGTCCCAGCGAACAGTTTGTTGGGTCTCTTTGTGTGCTGGGTAGTATTCGCGCCGAGGAGCTAGATTTGCTATCGATTTTAGTACTCCCAAATGATTCATGTTTAGAGGAACAACTGGCTGGTATAGCCCGGATTGTAAGGAGGACAATGCTTCCTCTGTCCCGGTACGGCCAGTCAGAGGGTCCGGAATAAAACATGATGTCAAAGCATGCAACAATGCCTTGTGATATAGAAGACGTGGCTCTGCTGGGCTGGAAACTCGACCCAGCACGTTGTCGATTCCATACCTAGCATGGGAGCCATCATTCTCTATATTGATACGGACATGCATTCCGTGCCGTTGGCAGTGAACATTCCCCAAGGGAGTAATGACACTTCGTTGGCTACGATTGAAAACGCTGCGGAGAACAACCATACTCTGCAGTCCGTAAAAAGTCCCTGCATCTTGACAGGGATCTATCTCTGCCGCCAATTGGCGGCATTGTAGAAGATTGCGTCGATTGACATAGAACGTAAGGTCCATGCGCTTCAGTTCTACGGAAAGCTGCTTTCTATCTGGTGGCTGGATGACGGTCAGCATCCAGGGCTCTTCGAAATGGCTAAATGCTTGCGCTATGGATTTGAAAAGCTTGCTATGAGGGTCGACCAGAGCAGCTCGACCCCGACGCCCTGTCCTCTTCAAAATATCAATATGCCAGCTTCCGCCTTGCCAAATTCGAGGATGCCGTCTGATGTGAAGAATGCCAGACTGCAATTCAACCCAGTGAACACAATTCTGGACTAATGGCTCTGGCAAGTCAAAGCTAGAGCCGGCACGAAAGACATTACGAGGGACGAGTTCAAAGGTTGATCCAAATCTTTGAGCTCGTACAATAAGCTGGTTGTTTCGATATCCAAGATAGATATGATTGTCTTCCTTAGTCACTGCTAGTAAGTAGCTCATGCTGGGCACATCGGATGGAAAGGCAACCAAACGCTGGTTACCAAACAGTTCCTTCAGTATCTCCGAGTCTCTGAGGTCAGCGGGCAATTTGCCAATCGGTTGCCCGTTTATTAACAAATGGCCCTCTAGCGAATGGTAATGCACGACTTGAGGCGGAGTATTCCCTGCAGGTTCAATTGATGACATTGTCCACCAGTCATACGGAGATGATAAAAACTGCCAATCGGAGTACACTCGCGGGATATTGCCTGGGTTTGGCCACACTGCATCAATAGCAGCGCCGAGTGTTGCAAAATGACTGAGGACTGAGCTTCGAACAATGTTCCGTAGACCGACTGCCATCTTGATATCACGAATCAACATGTTACGGGTTGCAGTTGAAAATTTACTTATGTCAACAACCAAGGCTTCCTGCATGGCGAGCGTCGCTTCCACAAAGCACTGCAAAGCCTGTGCATCCCATTGTGATGTTCGACAGAAATCAACGGAATATGTGCGACGACACAATAAAGCTGACAAGAAACAATAACGTGCGGCCTTTTCTGAGATATCCAATTCCTGCGCATTCCGCATCTCGTCCCGTAGTGAGGATATCCATCTGTAAGTAATATGCCGAATTTTCAATAGCAATTTATGCGCGCGTGGCGATGCCTCTGTACAGCAGAGGTTCCGGAGTTGGAGGGTCAATGCAAGCATGGTTTCCATGTAATGGCTCTCCCTCCAGTTCTCAGAAATAAGGTCAACATGATGCTCTATCTGATCGATTAGCTGGTTACAGAACAGGTCGTCTTTGAATACAACATGCACAGCCCGATATACATCAGTGTCTAGTCCAGGGCCCGCCTGGTGAGCAAGCAGACGGAAAAGATAAGTGGTGTCTAGCAAGCTCAAGTTGATATTGGAAGAACCCAGTTCAGCAAGAATCGACAACCACCGGCGATGCCGTCCCCCGACAAGATTCTTGCTAGCGACAAACTCGTGAACAGTCAATGTCGAAGGGCACTCAGTAATGCTGGCTATAGTTTCATATGAGGAAGGCCCCGGCTTATCAGACTCAAAGGCAGCACTTGAGTAAAGCGCAGAGAATGGGAGGTGCGGTGGCAGCTGCAAAGCAAAATGATGAGCCAAGGTCAGCTCTCGGGGAAAATCTCTCAGCCATATTTCTCTTGTCGAATCGTAATATGAGAAATTCAAGCTGAATGGAAGCATGATATTCTTAGCCCTCGCTGGCAGTCTCTTCCACCTGTAATGAGTGACCAGGTAGGACTTGGTGGAAGATGCCAAGGTGATGCCGCCTTTATCTCGGTGGCGATTGTACGGTTCTAATGGAGTATATTCGTGCAGTAATTTCTCTGGCTTTGCTGAATTTGATGGGCCCAAATTCCCACAGAGCATGACGATGATATTCCATGTGGTGTTTCGGTATGCAGAAAGCGTCTCTGGCATTCCTAATTCAAGCAGTATAGCTCTCTTCTGCGCTGAACGCCAGTCGAATGGAAGATAGTCCTCGTGGACCTTAATCTTCAAACGATATCGGCGATGAGCGGCGCGGCAGTGTTCGCATCCTCGAACATCATGGGTTCCATCTGGATACCGTCGCTGAGTACATGAAGTAGCAGCCTTTCTCTCAGTCAGATCTTGAAAACTGCGGTTGACTCGATCGAGTTCGGCCTGCTTTGCTTCTCGCGCTTTGAGAGATGCCGTCTGTATCTTTTCTTCAAGTTGAAGCATAAACGCTCCTGGACCATTGTCAAAATACCGATCAGCGAGGCTACCGGGTGTTCCAGGATCGCTGAATATGGTTGTTTTTGCTTCTGCGTCTTGCACGCGCTGCAGAAGGTAAGTTTGGACTTTCTGAAGACGCTCAAAGTCTTTGAGACTTGTGAGAAGTATTACGTCGAGCATCTCAGCTTCAAAGTATGGATGGAGTGCTTTCAAGCTCGGGTGGGCGATTACCGCACATTTATCCATATGAACCCACATCTCAAACAGACACAAGATAAAGACACTCATCTGCTCAGGATTCTCCTGGTAAGCATCTCCAACAGCGTCGAAGTACGCGTTGATCTCATTGGCCATCGTGATACAGCGTATCTCGCACAGACTTTGTTCAGCTGGCAGCCGTCGTGCGTCAAATTCAATAGAAAGCTCATTTTGGGCGAGGGAGGAATATCTCATAGCCAGGGAAGAAAATTGCTCGGTTGTGGCTTTTGTCGTATTGGGATTCGTTATTGCTGCATTATTACCCTTGTATCCATTGTAAGAAGGCTTGCTTCCATCGTTCAATACATCTCGTAGGTATGAATAGCTATTTGGCAATCTAAGACGCAAATCCGTGTCGTTTGCCCACCGAGGAAGTTTCGAGATTTGGCGCTGGGACGTCTTTTTGAATGATTCCCATGCTACCATTGAATGATTGGTAGCAATCTCTATGGACTTCTGACAAGTCCGCAGCATAGATGTAGGGAAACATTGACTAGAGCCTGTAGACCCTTCAATTTTGCCATGTTCGAACTCGAGTTTTGCCAGACGGCGACACAACTTTGCCTTGAGGAAGTTCAATTCCTCCGGTTGCAGTTCATGAACCGAGCTTTTCAGAAGATTCGCTAGAAAAACACAAATAAGTGACTTGTACTGCAAGCGTCCGCGCTCTACACCGAGATAAAAGTAAAGCAAGCGCTGAATACAAACCCTCAGCGCCAGCCAAAAGGGACTTCGACGCCAAGGAAGCTCGGCATCATCCCAACAGACGTCATCTTTGATACGCTTGCGGAGTCGTGGTGGATTTATGCTATTTCCGTTCGCTTCCAAGACAGTCATCAAGAATTGGGTGATAATCGCTGGGTCAACTGTATCACGTAGTTCTGAAATCATAAGCCCCGTCTTTTTTGTCTTGGGGATAAACTCGTCTATCGTCTCAATGCTGGCTTTCTCAATGAATGCCGAGAAGCTATCCTGGAATACCGCGTTCTCGAAATCCTGCACGGCGAGAGAGACTGCCACGCCTGGAAAATCCCACTGCAACGCACCTGTGGCTGCTAGGGCCTGTTCCGCAGTTGGAGACGTCTCAAACGCTTCGAATACAACGTCGGGGTCATTCCTGCTCTTGATTCAGTCATGGCTACTGCCTGATCTTCGAGAATCAAGGGAACACGGACACGGGCAACTAACTAACTTACTTCATTTTGCGTATCAACACCGCGCAGTTTTGGGGCTCGATGTACAATATAATACTCGCTTCAATCTTGAAATCTCCAAGAGCGTCCAGTAAGTCGGCCTTGTTGATGAACCCATTGGCGATCAGTATCATGCAAGATCGCAATGATGCCTCTATCAACTGCCAGGCCTGTAGAACCTCGGGTTCACATTCTTGCTTGAGAGTGCCGATTTCGTCCAGCAATCTCGCTACCAGTTCTTTTTGCACGCTCTGAGTTTCCTCGTCGGTGTCACGACACCCTGGAAGCTTAGGCGGAAAGGCGACATGGTTGAAAATAAGCCGTATGGTAGATGATTTGGCAGACATGTAGGAAATCGGAACTTGAAGCTGTGATATATGTGATTGTGTACATATAATTTTTGTCGGGGCGGGGGAGAGGAAGGATTATTTCGTTTATTTTCTCTTTTCTTTCCTTTTTTGACAAGACAAGGCTGACAGACAAAGGCAGCCTAAAGCAGCCCAAGTCACTAATCATCACGCTACGACCCCTCAATCCTCCGTTTTGCTTGATACGCGTGCCTTTGGTGCGACTTTAAATGCTTTAATTGGAGGCCTTCTCATGCGCATGCTTTATCTGGCTGAAGTGTCATCGCCATGCATGATGCATGATGAAGTATCTCGCTCTATCTTACGCAAGCTTGCAAGGTATGAGTAGCTATGTAGAGGAGTCGAGAACAAATGACTAAATCCTAGTTTCTTCACTGAGTGAGACAATTAATGGAGGGTTCTGAGGTTGTTCAGCGCGTACAAATCAAGACCAGTTGGTGCGCAAACTCGGGATTGACTAGATGAAGTAAAGACCATAGATATCAGTACATAACTACGTGCTCTATGTACAACAGATGCCAAAGAAGCCATGTTCTTCTGCGAAACGTCCATCATTTTCCTTCAGACAAAGTGATAGGTATTGGTGGGACAAAATTTTCTAGGTGTAGACCTTCAATACTATCACTCAACTCGCCAAAGAGTCGTGCAAATGAAGAGCCTAAACAGCTGTGGTAGTATCGCGATCTCTCACCTACTACCCACTGTGGTGATCTGAATCCTGAAACCTTCTGCACAAGTTGTTTGTAACTTACTCCCGGGAAAGGGGTCACCGGCCTTGGTGAGAGCAGATCATTTGACTGCATTTGTTTTGTGAGAGCTCCATACATGATTGAGCGGCACTCATAGCTGCACCCTCGACTGTCATTTAGGAGATCAGTCAGTGTTTGGTGAAGTTTGTCTATCAACTTGGCTATAGCCTCTTCTCGACACTTATTCATCGCCGCTGCAGTTCCATTAGATACAAGACGTTCTTGAAGGCCATTATCTATCCCTTACCTATCACTTGATCGGGGATTGGAAGCCCAAAGTTGCTGATCCAACCACTACTGCTGCATGACATAACAATCGATGTTGTCTCCCGGAATCGGGCAGAGAGCCGGAACACCTTGCATATAAATAGCCACGAAATACTATCTCGAGAATACGCTTTGGAAAGCTCTTTCTCCAGTGCGGCTATCCATAAAGTCGTCCAAATGTACACAGCCTCCGCACATTCATAGTAGTCGACTAGCAGAGCAATATTAGCAACCACATCAAGGCTCAGCTTCTGCGGTATTTGGTACTGTTGTCCGTGAATAGCACGAAGGAGAATCAGGAGCGCTTCGAGATCCCAGCTCTCTGCAATAACTTCTACTGAGCCTGTTTGGAGATACGTGATGCCTTCTTTGAAATGACTCGTCAGCAATTTTTTGAATACTGGGGACGCGAGTGTTAAATGCTTGGCGGAGACTTGGATCCTGAAGCACTTCTTGTCCGGTGATTTAGGAAGGGGGCCAGTCTCGTCAGGCTGTTCGATAGGCTCTTCAGCAGAGGTCTTTTCGGTGGGATCAGGTTCGTCAGCAGCAACGTCTTCTTGCGCGTCGACAGGCTCTTCAGTTGGCGACGACGTCTCTTCGTCATACTTAGTAACAGTATGAGGGGACCCATTCGCAACGACATCCTCCTCAGTTGTCTCTGCGAATGAAGAATTTGCATTCTGTAATACTATTATTACCTCGCCATCAGGGTCGATAACGTGAGTCGGCGAGTCCATGCTGGTTACTTGATGCGGTTCTCAGCGCTAGAAGCGTTTGTTGATAAGAGAGAGAGAGGGAGAGAGAAAAGAAGAATAAAGCAAAAGAAGAGCTTTGGATGCGGGATGATAATTGAGGATAGCGTTGATGCGAGGAGCATGCATTATTTGCCTACGTTGAGGACGTGGTGGCCTTTGATTGGCGTCGATATCGACATTCTCGCATAACTACCCAGACATGGGTGGTTGCATTCAGATGCAGGATGTATAGCATTGACTGGCTCACCGTATAAGATGCTAGTGCACTTTTGATTTAGCACGCAGGCCCATGCAGGTAATTGACTAGTGCTTCTAGCACGTAGATAAGGAGTCTTCCAGCACCTAGGTAATACACGAGGAACACAATTTTCTATACATAGAGTTATAAAATGTCCAATTTGACTTGGTTATATATACAACCTCAAGTTCAGGTGGGTCTTTGACAAAGCTGCTGCTCTACATTTACAAAGCTTCAAACTGCTTCGCAATCTCCAAAAGCATCTCAGCCAACTTCTCCGGCGCCGCGAGCTGAGCGCTGTGGCCCGTCTCAATGTCCCTGGTAATCCACTCCTGCCCACTAGCCTGCAGCATCATGCTCTGCGCCTGGTAGGGCACAGCAGCATCATTGACAGTCTTGATATACGCAATACGGCCCTTGAAAGCCTCCGTGTTCCAACTAGCTGCTGGACAGGGACTAGTGAATGAAGTCATGCCCTGGCTCATGGACGACATTGCCGACGCATCTGCGAGTTCCGAGGGCAGATCATTGAAGAGCGGTGGTCGTGGATCGTCGCATTTCAGCAGATTCGCCTCTTCCTGAACATCTTGGTTTAGATACCAGAGTTATACTGGATAGGGAGTAGGAGAGTCAAGTCTTACATCAGGCCGGATATGAGGCGGTAAATGCCCGCCAAAATTCGCAACGAGATCCTTCCCATCGCCGCCTGGCGTGACCACAGCTGCAATAAAGATCTGGCCCAGCACCGAGGTCGTTTTCCCCTCTGCCACGCGATCGGTTTTCCCCAAGCCGCGAGCTGCAGCACTGGCCGGAATGCCGCTGTACGAGTGGCTGATGAGGATTACGTCGTGCTTCTCAACATCGAGGATGGGTAGAAGCAGTCGGTTACGCACATAATCTGTGTCGTCTTGTACGGTGACGGGCCCCGTGGCGCCGACGCTGGGGAGTAGTGCGGTGAAGGCACCGTAGCCTTTGGTTTGCAGGATATGTAGAAGGTAGCCATATGCTGCAGGAGATTGAGATGCACCGGGCACGAGCACGAAGATAGGAGCCATTTTCTTTTTGATGTTGTTGGAGATTTTCTGGTTCTCGGTTGTGGGAATTATTTCCTGGTTTATATAGGTTGAGTTTGTTCAGCTGAGGCTGGGTTACATTTCAACCATAATATTTTTAAATAAGCTGACAGCTCTTTAAGCAACCCTATATAGTGGATAGAGGTCGCTGATTGGCCCAAAGCAAAAAAAAAAGGTGAAAACCAACATGCTTACATCTACTCAGCTTACGTGTTGCCGGTTGGTGGTACTACGTCTCCATAGGCTTAACTTTATTGATTTTGGTGGAACCTTCCAAAGATTGAGCCGTTCTATATAAAGATATCTCTATATCATACAGTCCACCAACTTCCAAGTCTAAATATACCTAGATATGTTGGTGAGATGAATAAGGTCCCTCACCAGTTCTTTCAATGTTTTTCAGTGGACCGATGATTCCCGAGCGATGATTGATGCTGCCTCTTCCAAAACGCCTCGATCTCCTGGACATAGCCAGTACCTTCTAGTGGCAATTCCCAGTCTCCTCGATGCGCTTCTGCTATGTCGAGATAAGGGCCCAGCGTGTCCTCCAAACTCGCACGTGGCGTCCCCGGAAAATGCACAAGAAGATCCCCTCGATGTACCTGAAGATGCTCCGGTGATCTGGGATTGAGCCCTTTTCCATCGGGCAGCCCCATATACGCATTGAACCAACGCAGTGGGCAGTACACGACCGACCTAGAGAAGTAATGATTTGTTTCTAGTATGTTGCTCAAGGCGGACTGGTCTTGCCAAAAGAGCTCGACGTCTGGGTTCACGATTGGATACGCGATTGCGGCAGACAGCAGTTCAACGGACCAGGGATGCACGCGGATCGGAAACACGCCGTTGTTCATGCCATTCCAGTCTTTTGTGAGTAGCATGTGGACATCTGAGGCCTCGGGCGGCGGTAAGAATGTCTCTAGCGGTAGATTGGGGTTCATGAGTACTGTGTCCGCATCGGTCCAGCTGTTGGAATCAGTATTGCATTGCAAGAACGACTTTTTTTTTCTTCTCTGGTAAAATGGAAACTCACAATAGCCATTGTAGTCGTCGCTCCGGCGGCTTCTCTAATTCTTGTAGTAGTACGGAGAGTAGAATGGCGTATTTATTCCAGAAACCATCGAGAATGGGTCTTCGCAGGATAAAATGAGGGTATCCAAAGCGATGACTATGTACTTTGTGCGTATTCACAGCCCGCTCGTAGATCGTGTTGTTGCCGTATATCATTGTCACTTTGCCGATTTTTGGAGGCGTGTGGTGCGTCCCTAGTCCGGTGATATTCGCTATGAACTGCCATCAGCCAAAGGGTTTTGGTGCATGTATATATATATATACATATGAAGAAAAGACATACGATAGCACAAGAAGAGGTTGCAAAGCCAGTAAATTCCAGCCAAGGAAAAGCCCAAACGCAGAAACGTCCCAGACTTGGAACATAAGCGATTATCTGCGTATGCTGCCATGATGAATGAACGCTTTGTAGAGATTTATGAAACAGTGTCAAGCCCTATTCTTTGAGCGACAAGATCAGGGACTTTTAAGGCGAAAACCACAACCACCAACTTGGGGGGCTATCAAGCTAGCCGGAACTACGGAGCAATTGACTCATTTCTTTGTACCTAATCAAAGGCTCGCTTCACCGAGAACATGGGATGAATTACGCTCGTTGGCCTATTGCATCTTCAGGGTCTGAATGATTGACGTTTCAAGATATGCGACTGACTACTCTGTAGTTATTATTAGGGCTCAAGCGTTGCTTTTTTTTTTTTTGCCTCATATAACGCGCGCCCGGAAGTCATTGACCCTCTTGTACGTTGTAGATGGCTTCTACTAGGCTGCAGGAATCACGAAGCAACCCTAACCAATCCGTCCAGCAATAGGCCACAATTATGGCTTATGGTGATACACCGAGCAAGCGCCGTATTGATCAAAAGTACCTAGTCTTGTTCTTTATATAGATGGTCACATTGCTGCAGTATACAATAGCCCGTCACCGAGCTATTCTACACTTGCCATGGGTCTATCTAAAAATATTTACATCTACAGTAGTCCGTTTTCTTCTCATGATGATTCGCCCTGGTAAGTGAGAAACAATGCAGATGCCCCCGTCTTATTGGCTGCCAAGTGCAAGCCTCCCTAAGACTTAGCGCTAGCCCAAGCCAATAATCGCTGAGATGTTGCTTTTCCCACCTCCCTCTCCGAACGACATCCGGCCGACGGCTCTGTGAATTCTATCGTGTATTTACTGGATAAAGCCGAAATAAAATAGCAGTGAGTGAAAGGAAAGACCATGCTGTTGCCCCTGCTGCTGCTTTCGAGTCTGCAGCTATGGTGTCAACCCGCGACATCGCACCAGCAGATCGCTATACAGCCGGTCCAAGACGAGCTAGATGTTGGTCCTCCCACTAGTGAATACTACATGAACAGTGCCAGAAATAGCTGGACATTCAACTTCTCCTCACCAGCCCCACACATTTTCTCCTCGGTGCACGGCCTGCTCCAGCAATGGCCCAATACCTTCTTTCCAACGGGCCATAGCATCGTGCCCTGTCAGATCCCTGCGTTTACAAATCTGTATCACGGCCGGCAGGATGGCGAGTTGCCGGAGAGCCCGGAATGGGTTGCGTTTGATATGTATGATCTACCTCCGAGACCTTGTGATGAAAAATGTTAGATGGAATCTAATGTAGAAGCAGAGAAATGTCCTACGGGATCATGGGCTCAAGTCGTAATTCCCATATCCTGACCTACCAGACAACAAAGCCCACAGGCTGTCTGTATTTTGACGGCGAGTCTGCGACCTTGATGGGCACGGGCCAGATGGACACACAGATGCTTTTCATTTACGGTAATGTGACTGGTCCGCAAGTAGACGGCGAGGGTCGCAGGTTCAGAGGTCTCGAAGACGAGTACAATCGTGCGTCGGGACTGTGTCAATGGGCTCGGGACAAGAACCTAGGTGGTCCCGGATGGGGTGTTGAAGGGATTGTCAGGATGAATGCCGGGTTTGAGATGATCTGGTGTAATTTCACAAGTCCTTCTGCTCGGTTGTTGACGAAGTTGAATGTAACGGTGCCGTTGCTGCGAGAGAGTATCAATGACCACGAGAAAGAAGAAGAGGAAGAAGAAGAAGAAGGAACGAAAGGCGCAAATTTCGGCTCACCAACATACTACCCCCTACCAAGGGAGACGTCCTCACCAGGCCGATCCAGAGACCCAGACCAGCCTCCGATGCCACCTGGCTGGCGACGAGATGACCTGGAGCCATTCCTGGCAAGTCAGGCATGGGGTTGGTTCGAGAGTGCAACATGGCACTACGGCTCAAGCGGTATGGGCACTGGACGCGGAGAAACCCGCGTCAAGCCATTGACCTGTGGATTTTTGACTTTCTACGATCCTATTTTCCGTCAGCAAGAAGCTGCACGCGCCTCTATTGAGCGTCAGAAACTGAATCTCACTTCCGACGGCCTATGGCAGGGTCCAGGAAAAGACGAATACAGAAAATCAGCTCTAGAACAGTTGATGAGACGGAGGAGGTATCATCTGCTACGTAATATCAGCGAGGTCGATGCCTTGACAATGAATACTGCTGCAGAGCGAGTTTTGCGTGCCCTGGATTTTCATGACACAACGGGCTTGGGAGTTGACGACCGTAATTGCACGGGAATGGATTGGATTGCCGTTTCTAACGATATCGTGCAGCGATATGCACCCCGGCTACAACAGCTGAGAACAATTCTCGAGGCAGGCTCATATGTAGATATGAGCAATGCAACGGCTGTTAGGAGATGGTTCTCAGGCCTGAGACAGCATACGCATTTCCTCCTGATGCCTTATTTTGAATACCCGAGTTACCAAGAACTGCCATTGTTTTCGTCGTCTACCAGACAATTAACACTGTCTCGCTGCAAATATCAATACACCCGCCTCATCGCGCCTGATTATCACACTGCTACGCTTACACCTGAAGAGGCACTGGTGACATCAGCCGTCGAGGAAACACTAGGCAATATTTGCTCCTGGGTAGTCGACGCAGGGTTTGCAATTGAGCGGAAATGGTTTGATTACTTTGATGCGCGCAAGTCTGGCGCTCCACCGTTGATCGAGCAAGTGGTAGACTCGTGGAGAAAAAGCCTTGAGGAGCTCATGGCTTGGCTGGGATGGGTCGATCAGTGGACATACTGCAAGCATGGATGTGCCTGGGACGAAGTTTGCTACATACCCATGTGGCCCACGGAGTCTGTTGATCCAGATGGACGGGGCTGGGGTCCGGGTCCTAGTCCAGGCCGTGGTCGAGGTGATGGCTATGGCTATGGTTATAGCGGCCGGGATCGTCCACCTGGCAGACACAGTGATGCTCAATATACCGAAGAGAAGAATGAACCTGGAAAACCACCTAAAAGACCCCCAGGACCGCCGTTTTGGTTTGTGAATGAAGACTCTTTATGGGAACCGAAATGTATCAAAGCCGAATATGCGATTTGATATAACTACCTACACACACATCTATATATATTTTCGGCATTGTATAAGGTTATGGCTAAATCTTCTGTGCATTTCTCAATCTCCGATCAACACCCATAACAACAGCATAGATCGTATCGAGCGTGGGAGTATTCAGCCCCAATTCCTTCGACTTTTTCCACGGATAGCCCAAGATAACATCCACCTCCAACGGCCTACCGGCCAGGCAGTCCGTCTGCATACTCGAGCCAATTGGCGGCATGCCCAGGATCTTCTCGATCAGGGAATCAGTGAGCGAGTGCTCCAGTGCAGTGACGCCGCACGCCCTCCCGACATCAATGACTTCATTCATCAACCTCCGCGTCATCGGCACAGCCTCGGGGCTGGACTCCAGCCAGCTGTGAGTATCTAGCAGTGTAGCGGTCGTGAGCGAGTTCCAGGCCGCGTTCCACACGACCTTCTGCCAGCGTTGTAGCGGCATGTCTTCTAGAACGGTGAAGTTTGTGTTTCCCCCGCTGAGAAGAGAGGAGAAAGTCGAGAGTCGTGTTTGCTCGGTTGCCGATGGCGAGATGGAAGATGGGAAGAGCCCGATTTGCATGTCTTCGCTTTTGGTGTGTTTGACGTAGCCGGGCGAGGTTTGGGTGGCGCCCGTCCATGTCTGTATTTGTTAGTGGCACTAAGACTTGTATTCGATGAGGTTACATACCACGCAGGTTATGATGGTCGCCTTTGGCCATGCATTTCGGAAAGGTTCCTCATTACCCACACCGTTCTGGATAATGACAATGGTAGTCTTGTCCTCTTCTATTGCAGGCCCGAGTGCAGTAACAGCCGCGTCCTGGCCGATGGCCTTGTGTGCACAAACGACGTAGTCGAATGTCTGCCTTGCCTCGGCGGGTGTTTTGACTACATTCTCGGGGATGATATTGTGTTTCTCGTGGTTTTGTGAGTCGATAACCAGGCCCTTTCAAGATTCAATTAGTCTTCAGTTACAAATATTGAATTCGTGTTACCAAGTTCTTTCCATAAATTGACACTTGGTGACCTCGGAAACGTACATTGCTCTTTACAGCATCGTAGTTTGACCGTGCAACGACTGTCAGTCTGACATTTGGGTTGCGGCTGAGAATAAAGGCGTAAAATGAGCCAATTCTGCATATTCATGGCTTCGTTAGTGACCGCCTAGAGATGAAGCCGAATATGTACTTACGCTCCCAGGCCATAGAGGAGCACGTCGATCTTGCCTTCGAATGCCATTTTTTTCTGGTCTTTCAAGCAAGCTTAATGGTTGATTCTTGTTTATTTGAGGTGTTTATATAAGAGTTGTTCTCCCCGCACAGAAGTAACCCCCGCGTTCCAAGCTTGTTCGGCGCAGATGTGGGGAACGGCGAGAATGCCGAATATCGGCATAGACGGATCCCCCCTAAATAGCGAGGACAGAAGATAATATGCAAACTATAGGTCGCTTCATCACAAAGGTAACCCCCAAGTATGATAAAGAAAAGGCGTACATGTATGTATTTACAGCTTCGCAACAAAACTTGTAAGATCCCTCTCCAGTCGCGATGTATTGAGCAGCTCCCTGTTCAGCTCTGATATCTTGGTCACACCAACCAAGGCCATATTCTGCTCAATTTCCTCACGCAGAATCTCAACCATACGCCGTGTTCCTGCCTCGCCGTATCCGGAGCTCATGCTGTACAAGAATGGTCGACC
This sequence comes from Talaromyces atroroseus, assembly GCF_001907595.1. Classification (NCBI taxonomy): domain Eukaryota; kingdom Fungi; phylum Ascomycota; class Eurotiomycetes; order Eurotiales; family Trichocomaceae; genus Talaromyces; species Talaromyces atroroseus. The sequence continues at coordinate 2,199,585 of NW_017971433.1, forward strand.
CATGCCAACGGCTGTAGCACCTAGGGCAAGGGCCTTGACGACATCTGTGCCTCGCCGGATACCGCCATCAATGAAAACCTGCATGTTCTTCTCTTTTATAATGTAAGGAGCGTATTTGTTAATCTCCAACAGTGTCAGAAGAGGCGGCTGTGCGGTGTCTTGGGAGCGGCCGCCGTGATTCGTAATCACGATGCCATCGACCTTGTGTTTGTAGGCCAATACGGCATCCTCGACGGATTGAATACCCTTGATGACAAGTGGTAGGCTGCTCAGTTTGCGGAGGTAGGCGATCGTGTTCCAGTCCAGGTAGGGAGCAACTGTGCTGGCCAAGGTTTTGGCTATGCCCTGCACAGGCTGGCCTTTACCGCCAATTTTGTCGTTTTGCTCGCCCACCTGTTAACAAGTTAGTCGTCACCTCGTAAAATATTGTATGCCATAAAAAGGATATAAAGCACCAAAGAGTGCGTGACTGTACATACGTCAACCTGGGCTTTCAGGCGCTCGTCCCTTTCTCTCTTGCCCGTTACCGGCGAATCCACCGTGAGCCAGATTCCTTTGACTCCAGCCTTGACAGCCTTGAGAATAGTCGCTTCGGAGATCTTTGCATCTTTGTGCATGTATAACTGAAAGAAAATGGGCTGCTGGTCCCCGCCCGTTCGAGCTTTCATAATCGAATCAATCGACATACTCGACCGAGTGGCAACTAGTTGTGCAAGCCCTTCTCGTCCAGCTGCCGCTGCCAGAGTGCATTCCCCTTGAGGATGTGCAAACTTTGCAATACCGACGGCTGAAATGTACACCGGTAACGAGACGTCATGGCCCAGAATCTTTGTCCGCGTATCGACTGTGCTGACATCCCGTAGGATGCGTGGACGGAATAGGACTTTGCGGTATGCAAGTTCAGCGTCAGCTTTGGAATACTCATCATCTGCCCCGGCAGCGTAGTATGCCCACGCGTTTGCAGGTAGATGGCGTTCGGCCACTTTCTCAAAGTCTCGAACGTTGATCAATGTGCTCAGCGGCGGGGCGGCATCGGAAGCATCGCCCTTTTTGGATGCGTTTGTGGCAGCATTGGCCGTTTTCGGTTGTTCGAGCGTTGACGGATCAACATTCCCCTTGAATGCCGATGGCGAAAGTGTCTCTTCAATGAGCTCAGCCGGGTGGATGGCGTCGTAGTCGTTTGTTGCATCACGGCCAGCGCATTTAAGGATTACACGAGCGCCGCCGGGATGTTCGTCAAGAAAGCCTGGCGATTTGTCAGAGCAATACAAAGCGTAGGCGTATGCGTGTGCCCCGAAAGAATGAGATAATTTTACCTGTCACATCGTACACTTTGCCCCGGACTGCAATCCAGCAGGAGTCTTTGTTGTTGTGCCGGGAGACTTCCGCGGCGGATACGTTGAACTGGCCCATTTTGGAAGACAAACGAAGATGTATGCAAAAAGCCGAGAAGCCAGGTATGCGTGAGAATGTCACAAAATTGGGTGCTGCATGATATATCCCAATGCTAACCAAATAAACAAGTCGTCAATCTTCATGCGCGCTAAATTCCCCAGAGAACCCCCACGCAAACAGACCGTGGAGAAGCGTGGGGGTGCAGGTTGCGGGGGTTCCCTCGTTGGTCTCCGCTCCGCTCCTTCCACGACTTCCCATCGCAACATCTCAGGGGAAATGCTTTGTCCCAGTCTCTACTCCACAGTCGACAGATCCAGCCCTTTTTCCCGCTTGCTTATGATTTATTCACCGCGTCAAACAAAGCCCAGCAGGTATCCATCTTTGGTTTGCGACTAGATGGTACTGTGCCCGAGCAAGGTTCATACCGACCTTGTTGAGTCAGAAAAGGGGTGCGACAAGCCAGATTATCGCGTCTATAAATGGCCCAATGTTCATCTCCTTTCTGTTTCTCATGAGGGCCATCGGTTCGGCCAGTCCACCATGGATCTGGACTGAGTTGTCTTTGATATTCTCAAATATTGAGAGACAACTTCGAATTACATGTTTCAACTTCCTTTTGTTGTTTTATTTGAGAAGCCCCTGCCTTATCAAATCCGTTCTCTGGCTTTCTGGCTTACTTCGGTGTCCTCGTAGCCAGAAGACATTTCTGTAAACGTACTTGACAGCTCGACTATAGAGGCCCAGCAAAAGGCCTCGATAGATGAGTCCCAAAAGTACTTTGGATGGTTAGGGGTTGCAAGGTAAGGGAATTCTCTCTACCAGAAGACCACTTTTCAATATACTAACATTGACCAAGTTCTAAAACCTCCGAGACAGAGGCACACCCTACAACACTGTCCGATCGTGAAGTTTTCATTTGATAGTTTTGGTCGATATTTCTCTCGTGTTTACCAAACTACCAAGTCCTCGCTTCAGCTCCACAAGTGAGAGCCAAAATGCACCTCGGCGTGACCGGTGGAAAAAACGCGATATCCAGGGTGCCTACCAAGAAGCGGAGAAAATCAAACAAAAACACCACCACGAAAAAGAAGTCACTGGAGCCAACCGGACCAATGTTGAGATCGATGCCTGGGTGACGCAGCCCGGTATCTTCTCTCAGTCACTCAATGCCAAAATTCTACCTCATAATGACAAGGCTCAGCAGCTGGGTAGATTCGCCAAAGAATGCCCGGTTCATTACATGAACCGCATTGCATTTCAACGCCGCATCAGCAACTAGCCGAAGATCATGCGGGTTACCCCAGGCGTGACTGATAATTAGGAACTACAACGTACCGCCATCTCGTCCACACCAAGACATCATCACTGCCAGATGTATTTTAGAGTGCAACACTCATGGATACATTCAAAGCCACAGAGGACGTTATATCTGTTCTTTCTCGTCTTCCTAATCAGGTTTCTCGGGAGGGAGGTGGGCAGAATCCTAACTGGAAGACGAGCAATAGGGCTTGAGATTTACAAATCTCAATATCAGCAAAGAGGCAGAGTTATCACTTGAGCCACTCAACATTAGTCACCCTGAGCTATTCAAGAACACTGCCATTCGTCAAAACATACGATGCTTTTATATTCGATTTTGGTGTCCCACCAATGACTACCAGTCTACAACCGCGTTCGCTCTTCAGAACTTGCCACATCCATGCGCTTAGTTGTCTTCGGCCAAAAAGCCAACATCTTTTCGCAGAACGCAGAGTTGCCCTACGCATGCAATAACTCTGTGATCGGTGTACGCCGGGCATCGCTACAAAGGAGCATCATTCTTCTCGAATCTTGAGCTTACTGCAAGCTGGTCACATGGAATTGATTGTACAGTATGAGTGATGTTGACAGTGCAATGTGCAAAATATAGTATCAGAGCCGGGACCGGAACCGGTTCTGGTACCACGATCTTGGGCAACTACAACAGACACAACACGACACTCACTTTCGAATGGAAGATTGTGACCTCAGAGTTCGAAATCTGACAACCGCTTTTTGTTGCAAAATGCGGAACCTGGAGCATATTGACTTGATACATATGAACACGTATGACGATGTTGAAGACTATCCTCCAAACTTATTGTCGAAGACAATCCACTTCGAGCACGACCGACAATGCTTGTGGCACTCACCCCAACTTTCTCTGCGTCAACGGAAGAGTCCACGGGCATCTCGAAGCAATGAAGATAATGCTTTAACTACTAAGCTCAATTTATATCGAGCTAATAGTCCCTGTGGCGTTCTACTTGGTCGTTCCACCAACCCACGACTTTGAGACTTGTGTAAGCCACAGATGTCGTACACGAGATCTCTGAAGGTCTTTTGTCCTAGTTGTTTTCTCAATATTTGATGTTGGTCAGCTGGATGGTCTCAAATCCATACGAGAATCAAACAAAAGCGAAAACAAGAAAAGTGAAGGGAAGGAGGGTGGGAATAGAATGGAATAGGATTTGAGGATGAGGTAAGCCTTTCCTTGAGAAGTCACAGTGTTTAGATGATGGCCGACGATACTAACCAAGTCAATCAGAAATATACTATGGATGGTCCATCATATTGGGGAAAATTCTCAGCTTGTTACTCATCATCGAAGCCCAGCAAATGCTCTACCAGCAATTCGAAAGTTGGCCCGTGTACATATCAGAGCACATGGCAAAGATACGCCCATACCGCTGCCAAACGAACCTTGGCCATTGCTGTCCGTAACCTTGATAAAAAGATGCGCCGCAACTCGAACCGCTCAGCAGAATTCCTTGGTATGAGGACGGAGAAGGGCGGCACCGGTCGCACCTGACAATGGTCCTGCAAAAAACCGATGATGCTCTACAGGAGCCAGCTGCAGTGCGGCTTGGGCTCGGTGATAAGGACGAGTGAAACGAATGGACTAATGAGTCATTGTCTCAATTATCGACAAAGTTGACGGCCATGCAACGACAGACATATCCCAAGATATCGATTGAGATAGATAACAGGCTCCTCATGAAATGGCGAGCTGGTTGCTGGGTGACAATCAGCCGTCTTCCAAACTTGAACGGAGAGAGACGTTGCTCTCATTGAAGAATATGATGATACCGAGCGGACGCTTTGCACAGAATAAGATCACGGCTCTGGTTGAATGACACGAAGTCCGTTCAACGGTATGAATGAGACGGACATCCATTGTAGCAACACCGCTAACCAAAGAATTCAGGAGGACTGCGAGAAAGTATGAGCTGGGCCTCAAAGTGCGGTTTTTGCTAGAGGAAACTTGGGTGTCTAGACAAATGGAGTTCTTCACTATGAACAGTACCTTTGTGGTGATGAGCAGACCGGTTTTCGACGCTTTGCAAAATACATCGTTGTACCTATCTTTTGCAAGTATGAACCAAAAATCTCAAATATGAATCAGGTTGCCCCTGGAACCGAAAGATACGGAAACACCAGGAGCCCTTCGGCGTTTACCCAAACGATTGAGACTGACTTCGTCTCAGGCTCCAATATGCCATCACAAGAGCTTCTAGCCCAAGCATCAGAAGCAGAAGCACCCGCAGGCATACGCTTTCCATCTTATCAAGTTTCATTAGCGAAAAACGTTCCCGACCTAAGACAAACCCATTCGATACATTCTGCAAAAGATCTGCTTGGGTCAAGGACGATTCCATATACACAGACCTGCACTATTCCGGTTATTGGTGGCCATATGTAGGCTTGTCATCGGATTTGCTTCGACAAATTTCTGAGCATATGACTACAGTAAAGCATCGACAACATAATACAATTATCGAGGCTTCCAGAAGAAAGCGAATTCCGAACCGAGTTGGTCTAGAGGCAGTACCAGTCAGCATTTACGCGTGCGTTTTCTTACGCATGCTACGAAGTATCAGAAGACCAGCTCAGATCAGACACCGAGGTTTGTGATAGACAGAGCATGAACACATCGGAGTTGGTTAATGGCATTGCTAGGAATTAGCCTAGCGACGCAGATCAAAACATACAGGTTCCCGATTCACAGAATGAGCCCGAGACATCAAGTATATGGGTTTCCGATTCTTGAAATGAGCCTGAGTCCCCAGTCGTAGGGCTTCCTGATCCACAGGGTGAACATGAGTCTTCAACCATACAGAATATGCCCGTTGGTAGCTCATTTTGGTACGGCAGGTGCTCGAATTGGCATGGTGCTAGAGCGCTGCCTTGTACGCATGGAGGATAATAGCGGAATCTAGACAATAATATCTACGCTTTACCAGATATCCTATTGCTATCTCATTTCAAAAAGGAAAAGTACATTGATCTGGACGGCGGATCTACGTCAGACTCTACGAAAAGCCCCAGTCTGTTCAACATGTCACGGAAATGCTTCTGGAGTGCGACGGCATCAAGATATTACAGGGGAATCAGATTACCGTTGAGAGAAATTATATCACATGAGAACTACATTAAAGTGCCCCTTTGGGTACCGCACCGCACATCTTGTACACGCCACGGCAGGCCAATTTTGTCTACTTCAGTCATCATCAATATGAGCAGCTCCATGCAGTCATTTTGAGCTTGTGGATATTGCTCCCTCGATTCACCTTCCATCATTGTACGCTTCACTTGATTTGGAAGTGTGCCCAGATCCCTCTGGTGTTGTCACGTTGTCAATGTACGCTTTGCGAAGAGAAAATGCCGAATCACAAACTTCGGGCACACCGTTATGTCCCAAGATGAAACAATCTTGCGGGCATTGCGGTGACCACATACTCCGGGGAATATATTGGCAACATGGATCCTACACTGTGTACAAGTATCACACTCACGCAAGTAACAAACGCGTGCGGAAACTGATAGTTGTTGGAATCCCGAGAACCAAAAGCTTCGATTTGACCGTCATACCACCACAGGCACAAAATTGACCTGCACTTGCTCATCGAAGCAATATGGCTATTCGCCAGTTTATTGATCGCCCTGGCTTGGTATACCGATGAGAACGCGGGGTTACACCTTGTTGAACGGCGAAGATACAAGAAGCGGTCTCAGTAGCGGACCGCCGACATTTGTCAAGCCAATGCATATCGAAAAGAACCAAGTAGTGACTTCAGAATTGAATATTTGAATCGAATCCAACGACCGACTTGTATTCTTTCCGGCAGAACCGATTGTCGAGCTTGTTCCGACTGCGTTACGGGGGGGCTTGTAAGTTAGAATCTATTCTATATCCCTCTTCATACAAGTTTTTCTTCTCTTAATAGTTTGATCTTCAATGCTATTTTATCAGACGATCCGGACAACGACCCGAGTGACGGTACATCACTTACCGACCTGCTCGATTCTTCCGAGTCCACCGTCCAGCAGCTCATGGGCATCCAAATCAACACGCCACTCCCACATCTATCCGACGACAAGATGCTTCCGCTCCAAGCCCAGGCAGCATCCTCCTTCTATGTGTTCGATAAGACTCCTGCAATTCCTCTGCCAGACCCATGTCATCCCACCTTTATAGGTGCATGGATACCCGGTATCAACCTCACTCCAGGGGACGCCGAAGCATTCCGCGAAATGGCAGAAATCAACAGGAAGAGCGGATATTCTTTCTACTTGGACTTCTGTATTAGACAGTGGGCAGTCCGGTGAATATGCAGCGAAGCTGTATCAGGGACTTGATATGGCGTTGACTCTTGTGTCTCTACTTTCGCCTCTAGTTTCGAGGGGCCCACAGTGTGTATAATTCCGTGATTATTGATACTACTATGATATAGCTATTATCTATTACACTGAATGGTCATTAATAAATGTATATTATCAGCGTACATACGATTCTTGAGATTAAACAGCCTCCGGCCGACATACTTACAACTCCTTTGCCTCTCCCCAATGCATTGGTAGTAGCACCCAACCCCCAAAGGTTTATCCCGCAAATGGAGATGTACAACTGAAATTAGTTGCGGTGCTTCCACCATCACCAAAAGCACTAATCAGCGCCTCAATAGCAGCGTAGCAACCAAGACCACACACCACGAGAGCACCCAAGAAGTACACGATATTAAATGAGGACATCCAGAAAGACTTCTTGAAGCCTCTCCACCATCTCTTGTAACCACCGTCCAGACGGGTGTACTTCTTCGTGACGGGGTCAAAGTGTTCTTCGGGGAGCATGGCATTCTTCTTGATGTCGAAACCCAACTTCAGCAGTGCCGGGAAGGTGTAGGTGAAGTTACCAATACAGAAGGCTCCAACTAAACTCGAGATATCTCCAATGTTCGGGACGGCTGAGGCGATGATGTAGGCGAGAGCCCAGTACACGGGCACTATGAACACCCATATGATCTTGCCACTCTTAGTGGTTAAAGCAGGGAAGTCTGGTGTCAAATACTGGTTAGAATTTTTGTGTGACATTAAGAATCAAAAGGGGTAATAGGAAGTGGACTTACGGAGAAGCTCCATAAGCACGTTGTTGTAGATGACTTTGATACCAATGTTACCGTACAAGGCAGCAGCAATCAGTCCACCTGTTTCACAGCATTAGTTTCAACTAGATAACGTTTGATGGTGGTAATGACTGTGCCACGACTTACCAATGATGGATAAAATGTTGCCAGCGGTTCGGTAGCTGAAAGGGGTAATGCTCTGAATGGCCGAACTGAATGTGTATTGGCCCTGGTAAGAGTACTGGAAGATACCAAAGAACATGTAGACGAGGTAGATGAAGATGTCTGCAACAAGCATTCCCTTCCAGAAGTCCCATGGGTTGCGCATCTCGGCAAGAAGATTGAAAAAGAGCATGGCTCCGCCGTAGGCGTAGATGATATTATTGATACCCTGGAAAGAGCCTAGGAAGCCCACACCACCAGAAGCGTATCCATATGGAGGTGTACCAGCAAATACCTTGATAGGGATATGGCTCGCGACAGTGCCGTTGGGGAAGTTGACTGCACCAAAGGGAACGGATGTCGACGCGCCAAAGGAGCTGAACATAGCCGCGTAGTTTGGTTCGGATGTGGCAGCAACACCAATAGCTAGGAAGGAGACGAGGACGGTGGTCAAGACGGAAAAGTTGGCAAGCCATCCAAAGCGCTGGAGAGTGCGGATCTGTCCTAGTACCATGCCCAGGATGGCGATGATGAGAAGGCAGATAATGAAGCATAGACCGTTGCCATTTTCCCCGTCTTTGCCAATGGAAATTTGGGAGATTTTGCCTCCTTCACTGAGAATAAGCACAGACACCAGCATGATCATCTGGAGAGTCTGCAGAACGTTGATGAAGTGGCGCATGGCTGGGCCAAAGACACGGAAAAATGCTTGGCCAAAATCGCGGAGAGGGTGACGATCAGAGTCCACTATAGGTCACATTGTTACTATAAATTCTTTCTTTTCTCAGATGGAAATAGGGGGGGTTGAGAAGTTTCGCTTGAAGTGAAGTACTACTTACTGTGCATGTAAACTCCCCAGACATACCATCCAGATACCGAAGCCATGAAACCAAAAGTAGTATACAGAGCAACGCCGGGCCCATAGCCGGTGTTGGAGAAAGCCCATCTGAAAAGCACTCGTTAGATTGTGAAACACACTTGATGAAAGCTTGGGAGACTCACGGAGCGCCAGAGGGACCAAGAATATCTGTCGTGATCAAGAAGAAGATAGAGCCCCAGGACGCAGTCCTAGCGGCACGAGAGGCTTGTCTCCATTCTACATCAGTCACGGTAGACCTACGCACGACGAACATTAGCATTTGAATTACCAAGATGAAAAGCAATGGGGGTTGTCTTACCAATCAGTGTGCGTGGTCACGATTTGGTTTCCTTCCACAGTGGCGTTCACATCGTGCTGGTGACCCTTGGAGAACCGACTCTTGATAAGTCCACCGAGTGAAAAGGGCTCCTTTCGTTGGATTTGAGTGCCCTCGTACGCACGCTCTTCAGCCCGGGTGATCTCCGCATAGTGAAGGTATTCCTCGAACAGAATGTCCGGGTCGTTGTGCACCTGAGCCGCCTCGATAGAGAAGCCATTTCCGGGCTGCACCGGCTCGTGGTCATTATTGATAGCAAAATCAATAGTGTTCTTCTCATCCATACGCGGATCCCCGCCGTCGAGGGCCAGGTTCGCAGGGCTCGACATCTTGACCGATGGATGGATGAGGAGGGCGACGACGATGACACGCCCTGAGCCGGTGCATTATATAGTATCTCTTACTCAAGGTCTGCGACTGATAACAGAGCTGGGCGTCTAAATCGCGTTTACCCAGGTAGGAAGCTCACTTTTCTGGAACAATCACCCAAAGTAACCCAAGCCCTTGGCTATCTTGGCGAAAGTCTGATCCTGCTCTGTGCCAAGTATGCCCGCAATTTATAGCAAGCCACGCGGGTTCGATAAGAGGCTCTTCGTTATCTCTCATGTAAAGATACGCTTGTCTATAGGTTGCCTGATGTTGACATGATAGAGGCAAATCACGCTTTTAGTTATTAGGCTATATTTGACGCAAAATTCGCAAGTAGGAAGGAGGATTCTGTTGGCCGAGCCCTGCGCCATGGTGACATTGGATTTTTTTTTGTATTCTTTTTTTTTTCAGCTTCGCCATCACTTATCGTCTTCTCCTATAGCATGGTACGGCACATAGCAAGCGCTTGAATGGGTCAGATCTTGCAGCACCTGATTTGACACCACCTAACCCATACGACGGACGGATACCCATTAAGCGTTCTGTTCTGGGTGCGCCAGTGCTGTGGATGTGAAAATTTATACAAAGCTGCCAACGGCCCATAGAGATAGAATAACAATATCATCTCAGGAACCAACCCACAGCGCCTTGGCTCTTTCGCCACGGAATGGATATTTAGCCAGAAGCGGAAGACACGTCCGACTGATGTGGCAAAGCTGCTCGTGACAGTGAATCTACGTTCTTGTTAGTTTGTTTCTCGCAGTCTTTTGAATGCAACAGCGACTGTACAGACCAATCAAAGTCTTTACAACCAAAGGCTTGTACTGAGACAGTGGTTCCGTAACCTTTCCGGGAACCTTTGCCAAGTCGTCGAATCTCCGTAGTGCCAATTTTTGTTCTAGAAGAGGGTCCTTCTGGTGGAATTTCACTTCCTCCTCAGTAAAAACACCGCCCTGAACATGCCATAACATATAAGCATGGATGGATTTCACGCAGAAATACAGCTCGCCGCACCCACCTGGAGCCTGAGGGAGTTTTTGCTGATTTCTGTTAATTTGTCATAATAGTCCTTGTCAACTGCCGTCAGGTAACGCTTTGCCATAACATGTGCGCCGACAAGCTGGCAAATCTTATCATTGAAGCCCAGTTCCCTCAGGTATTTCTCTCCAAAAACATCGTGACTTCCTCGCCCAACGCGTGATCCGTTGGGGGCAATCAACGCTGGCATGTGTTCGTACATTGGGATGAATTGCCCAATGTCGTGCAGCAGCGCAGCCACGACTGCATCGTCGTCAGCTCCGGCTTCGCGAGCCAGTTGCGCAGCCTGCAGGGCATGCTCAAGTTGGGTGACGCGTGCCTCGCCATAGCTTCGGCTTCCCTGGACCGTGAGATATTGGAATAGTTCCTCGGTCAGCGACTGTGCGCGGGCTTCGACTGATGGCAGCATGACGGTTGACATGGTTTTTGGATAATCTGACCCAGCCTCGATGCAGGTAGAGGATGCTATTGGGTGCAGCGTGGGATAATTAAAATTAATTGACTTTGATCCATCCATGGACAGATACTTAAAGAGAAGCGGTTCACTCCACAAGTCCGCTTCGGCTACTTCGGGAAGCGGACTATTCCCAATCCGTAAGTTACGAACAATTAAAACGAGAGAAAAAGGTATCGAATAATATTAAATTTTAATATAAATGCGTATAGAAATTATTAATTAAGAAGTTAGTTACTTACTTTTTTACTCCGTACTTAGTAAATGTTGGAAACTTAAATATATTGCAGACTTTTTTCTTGTTATCTAATATGTACCAACAACGACGCTTGGCAAATGATAAAAATTTTTCTTTTTCTTTCTTTTTTCAGTCTTTTCAGCTCACAGGAACACGTACATGAGAGGTTTCTAATGTTCTTTCTCGTCAGGGTTGTGTGGGAGAATTGTAACTCGAGAGAAACTATCTCCGTAGTATGCTTCAAGGAGACTGATAGGTATCATCCATGTAGCTTAAACCTAATCATTTATATAAGGTTCCAAGGTCATTGGCAACAGATATAGACTTTGCGGGGAACCGGGATTCCCGTAACTCGAAATTACAAGGAATGAGAAAGGCGATGGTGAATCAACTTTGACCTCTTACAATGGCTTGCGACGTACTTTATATACCTGGTTGCTGATTTATAACCGTCTTCCTCAGGATCGGATGAACCAACAGAATTTGCACGTTTATCGGCACAAAATATTATTCATAAGTCGTTAATATCATCCAACCACCCATAAATTAGTAAACATGGTATCAAGAAAACGCCGTTTCATACATGAGATATTGTTGTCGTAGGATATATATTTCTGTCCGAGACCATAGACCTTTCGCCCTGCTCACTTTCTTTCCTCGCTATCTCATCCTGGCTGGATTTACTTTGGTCCGTAAGCTGCACGGAAGGGCCAGGGTTAAGACTGTCATTGATTGTCGAGCGTTTCGACCTTAGCAGCCGGAACTGCGCCCAGGAACCCAGCGCTGATGAGTAGGTATTCCTGAGAAGGAGTGAGCGCAGCAGCGGGAGATTGGCGCCGACTACGGCGAGAGAGCTCTCAATCATCGTCCATGCAAAGACGGGGGTGGTGAAGTCTGTTGATATATCGTCAGTCATTTTGTAAGGTACTTTCACACGGGAGATAGGTAGGGAGAGTTACATGTAACATCACCGATATTAGTCTCAATGTGGCGTCCAATATAGATAAAAGTGATGAATCTTCCTATTCCAGCGCCGCAAACACTGCTCGCTGTTAGCGTGACTCCTTCAGAATTCTGCATCTGCAAATTACATACACGGCACCAAGCAGAAGCACACCGGCCACGGCAATGCGGTTCTTTAGCGGCAGGTTCATCTTGTAGATAATGGGCAGAGGCGAGATTAGAATCATCAAGTCGGTGATAAACCCGCTGATGGAAACCGCATAGTAGAACTGGATCGTGTCGATGCAGCCTGTGCGCGCGTTTTCAAAGGTCGTCCACAGAGTCCGCGGGTCTCTGCATTGGAACAGAGTGCCAAAGAAGAAGGAGATTGCCCAGCAGGCCACGATCACCATCATGACAGTGTTGAAAATCAAGAAGCGGTGGTACATAAAGAACATGCGGCGGTAGAAGATGAGGACTGAGGTCTTGCTTAGTCCGAGCGAGGCCAATGGGAGCAGCTGCAGGACGTAGTTGCACTGGGAGGGTTAGTTTAATCCTCCGTAACTGCGAATTTTATGTATATATATATAGTTACCTTTTCATAATTGGCCAACGCCTTTGTGTATATGGGTTGTCCATCGGGGGCATATTCGTTCGTCTGGTGCTGCGCCATCATCCCGATTTGCGTGCCTGAATGGTTTAGCTAGGTTAGCATGGCTACGGCGATAGAATAGAACGGTACAGCAGGGTCTAGTTTTTGACTAACCCAGGATCATGGTAGCAGCAATGCCGACGACACATAGCTGCAGGGGTAGTGGTTAGCCATTGCATTGATAGCACAGTGCACTTGGCTGCTCACTGTGGCCGGAATAATCAAGACATCGTCGGCGCCGAATCGAGCCCTCGAGTTCCTCCGCGCCCAGAATCTCAGAACCACCGACACCACGGCCAGGAGCAGAAACACTACGGCCAGCGCGCTGAACTTGGCCGGCGACCAGGCCATTGTGCATTGTGCAGCGCCGCAGGGCGCTCCGAGACAGGACCAGGGTTGGTTTCTTTTTTTTTTTTTTTGACCACAGAAATGCCTAGGTACGGAGCAACCAAGGGAAAAGAAGGCTAGTGAGCACCATGCAACGAGGGTGAGGACAAATAAATTGTCTCGAGAACAAAGAAAAATGAACAGAGGGCGCTCGCTTCTTCACCACATTCGTGGGCTGGTCCTTGATAGTCACCGATAGCTCCAGACTAGGGGCCACTGACTTGCAGCTCGATAGGGGCCGCTGGTCAGTTGGCATCCCTAGCGGAGTTGATTGGCATTGGCGCTCCGCGAATGTGGCACTGGAGTGATTATACGATGCAGGACATGATTGATGAATCCAATAATATTGTGTGTGCATGCATGGCCCCCACGACAGACTGCTGTCTAGAATGTAACTCGCGCCATGGCATTAGCTTTTAGCTTGTTGGCAGACCCCAGCCTGGCGTGTGCAGCCCTAAATTAGTAACTCGCCGCTTTAACCACGCTATCAAGGTACATTATCTGTCACTACGCGCGTACGAACCTTCATACATACTCATCGAGCAATGATTTTACCAGAGAAAACCGGCCGGAAGATGGGTGCAGAGGAAGCCGAGCCTCTCTACGCACGCTCGTCCGAAGACGACGAGCTCGAGTCTTTTCAGGAGAAAAATGTTCGCTCGTCCAGAAGTAATCGGCTTTTATTATACATCCTTGGAGCACTAGGATACATCATTCTGCTTGGCTTATACACCAGGCTATGGATTCGGTTCAGAGAATTAGAGGCGGAAGTCCACCAACTGCGGCCGGAGCTTTTCCCATGTATGTCACAGATGCTGTTGGAAAGAAAGAGAACATAGCCTGACACATTACCAGCTCTCGCGGAATCCTCTGCTTTTCGCAGAGACAGCCGGGTGTTTTCCTTGACGGTGGCCGATACTCCGTTTGCGGGAGATCCGAGTCCAGAGCTCGACAAGGCGTGGCATGATCTGCTTGAGGGTTTGTTCAGTTATCCTGATGGAACTATTGGGGCTCTGCTAAGAATTGCCAGACACTACTATTCGAGTCGCAAAGGAGGACTTGGACTATTACAATGTCACGTCTTTGCCCTTGGCCGACGGCTCGGGATATGCCTCGGAGCTCTTTATGACGCACGAACTGCACTGTCTGGTGAGTTGTTCTTTTCTTTTTTTAAGAAAAAAAAAAAGGAAAATTGGCCAAATTAACAAGTACAATAGAAAAAAGTCCGCCAGTGGATTTACAAGGATGCATACTTTGATGACGTGCAAGGACTTGCCCGGAACGAACTCAAGCGACACGTAGGCACGTATACGCTTATACCATTCTTTTTGATACCAGATTGACTGCTGACTATCCTAGACCATTGCATCGAGACATTGCGACAGGGCATCATGTGCAGAGGCGACGTCTCGCTCGGAACGTATACTTACATCTCCGCAGGCACCTCGGTGACGGCTCGCAGCTGGGGTTCTCACCAATGCGTTGACTTTGATGCGTTGATTTCCTGGGCTCGCGAGCGTGCTGTAGACATCTTTCAGCCAGGAGCTATTCCGAGTCCTGAGGAGGTTGGGCCAGAGCATATCACGCTTAAAAAGGAGCCTCATTGAGCTGATAATGATTGCGACGATTTATGTACATATATATAAGTAGCAAAATGCCAACACATCATAAAGGATGGGTACTATTATCCCAGTTATGGTTGCGCAACGCATCCTCCCTCGCAATCCCCCATTCATTAGCCCATGCCACCAAGCCGTCATAGTCTCTGCACGTCCGCTCCGTCTGCCACCCGGAAACTCCCTGGGTCGTGTAGTTCATCGCCTCGAGATTCGAGTCAGCCAGACAAATGAGCGACTGGCGCAGATACTCGAAGCAATGGCGAATATGATGCAAGCTGGTGCGATGGTTCATTTCCTGGCTCTGGGCGCCCATTTCCTCCAATTTGCCGTCCACGGAGGCGAAAAAGGCGGATCTGAGGATGTCCTATATCGATAACACCCTTCTTATCAGTCTTGGGTCTTACCAGTAGAATCTTGGTCAGACGTACCAGACAGTGTAGTTCGTGAAACACGGCGATCCCAGCGACGTCCGGTGCAAACTCCGGGTGTTGGATGAAGCCTTTCTTTTCCGGAAACAGCGAATCCCAGAGCCCGTCGCTGATCGCATTTGAGCGCTGCGCAAAGGAGCCGTTGAACTTCATATAGTAATGTACGTCGCCCACGGCAGCTGTCAAATCAGGTCAGTTTAGATGTCGTTCGTTCGTAATTCCGAGTTGTTGGGTCATATATACCGAACGGATTGCCATCGGACGCAGGCCCGGTGCCAGAGCCGAAGTGGTAGCCCACCGCATATCCCAGTGCAAGCGTGCTTGCTACGAGGAATACAATAATGACATAGCGAATGGCTCTTTGCCTATGCGAGACTGGCGGGGGCTGCGACTGGAGCTCGCCGTCGCCGTCTTCAGAGGACGGCAGGCGAGAGTACGTCTTGGAGTCGGCCATGTTGCATGTAAGACGGAAAAAGGTAAGAGAGAGAGATAACTGAACTGAGTACTCTGGAATGTATTGGATCTGCCAAAAACAAAACAAAAAAAAAAAAAAAAAAGCACCAACCAAAATCGACAGACGGTGAGATCGAAAGTAAACTAACTACTTTGACTCGTAAAGGTCGTAATGATCCCGCAAGCCCTAAAGCGGCGAGCAGCGACAGTATGAGAAGCGACAGAAACAGAAACACTTCTTCACTGCTCAAATAATTAATGCCAACCCAAAAGACAAGTCAAATAACTGGAATCCCATGCTCCGGCCGGCACGCAATCTCCAACAAGCTTTGCAGACCCAATAGGATCAATTGGGCTTGCCAATCAGTCAGAATATAGCACAACGGCCCCCAAAAACTGTGCAAAACCTTGCAGATAGTTTTACTTATCGCTGATCAGCGTGGATACAACCAGGTTGTATTCTCTTGGATTCCTGCCGTGAAAATGCAGTCTTCGTCAGCCAGCGCCTAGATAGTGGCAGCATTGGCTCCAAACGTGTCGCCATATCTATGCCTTCATTGGCCTTGGTTCCTGCTCAGCTCAGATTCTCTTCAATCTAACTTACTCGCGTGAATTAAATTAAATACGGCGCAGTCAAGAGATGTAGTAAGTCCCACCGTAGCTTGTGCTACGTCGTAGTAACTAGTTGTGGTGGTAATAAGAAAGGAGAATGCCCTACATAAGATCCTTCTATATCCAGCGCTGAATCCAATCCTGCCAACAATCAAAAATCCATCCAAGACTCTAAGATCTTCTCTACTACAACTCAATTTCAATCCTCTGCTACGTTTTATACGTACATACCTCGTACATCCCCAACATGCGTTACTCCACTTTGCTCCTCTCAGTCCTCGCATTCTGCGCTATGTACGCAAGTGCTGCTCCTGTCCCTGAAGACAGTAAGACCCTCTCTCTCTCTCGCTCTTGGCTTTCAGCCAATTTCCCTAAAAATCGGTACTAATCGTATTCAAAATAGGCGCTTCCACCGAAGTGGATGCCTCAGCTCCTCAAGAGAACGACACCGACGATGCCTTTGCCTACCAGTGGCGTAACTAGACGCAGACTCTCGAAGGCCATAGGCGGTATGGCTAGACGATGAAGTTGGAATGAGCTGGGATGCGGTTTCTTTTATATTGCGGTTTTATGCTTGATGACAATACCTTGCTTGTAGACCGAACAAAAACAAAACAAGTCTACCTTATCAGATCTATCTTCAAAGTAGTATATATACTATTGCTTGTAAAACATCTAGATGATCTGCTGGTTTCGTATCTTGATTCGTACATTGCGTATACCTTCGTAGACTGATCCCGTCAGCCCTCCCAAGTTATTTCAAGAATGGCAAGCCGAGAGCCCTCGGGCTGTATCACGCGTTTAAAGACAAATCGTGGATCAGCCTGGTTGAATAGACTAGTCCATCCCTCGGCGTCGCGCTCCCTCGCATTGCCAATCTCCAACATTGTAAGATCCATAGCCCTGTCACCGATCAGTTAAGTTGCACGCAGTTTGTGCACATATGCTCTGCAGAGCATCAGAAAGAAGCAAAGTCTTACCTCAATTTCCGCTCCAAATCATTCGGCAGCACTCCCGGCGGCGGCATCACAAAGTCCATCACAAGCACGCGCGCCCCAGTCTTCAGAGCCGGAACCAGCGCCCTCAGCGCCTTCACGCAGTACTTATCCGGCCAATTGTGCAGTGTCCAGCGGAACAGATACGCATCGGCGCCCTGCACGGGCTGCTCTTCGAAGAAGTCGTGCACCATAAACTTCACGTTCAGCCCTTCCTCCTCCGTGGAGTTGGCAACTACCTGCGGCAGTTCCTGCACGATGAGACTGAGATTAGGGTAACTTCGCGCGATCGCAAATGCTGCGTCGCCATGCGAGCCGCCGAGGTCGACAACGGTGCCTTTTCCGTCGGATGACGAGAGGATGCTGGCCCAGGGATATCCGTCGGCCAGATGGCGCAGCGAATATCCATCGCCCGTGGTGAAGAAGCTCATTGCGCCGCCGAAGCGGCGTGCTCGATCGGGGTTTTTCTCTAGTTCCGCGTAGAACGAGTCTTCTGTTCCGTTGGCAAGTGCGAAGCCCTGTATAAAGATATATTCTATGTGAGCGAGTCTCATTATCTTTTTTTTTTTTTTTTTCTTTTTTGGTTTTGCTTCTAGAGTCCATTGCATACAGTCTGATTCGGCTCCGAGGCAAGCGGCCATTTCTGCAGAGCATCGACTACTCTTTCGGCCGCGGGCCACATGTCGTCTACATTGGCTCCCACCCAGCTGGCCACCCGTGTGTCTTCTGCGATTTGCCTGGAAGCCGACGAGTGGGCAATCACCCCCGGGCGAGGTTCTCTGAAAATCCGCTGGGCGATTGCAAAGCGGAGAATGGTGGTGAGCGCAGCGGAGTCGATGCCGGCCGAGGCAGCCAGATCGGCAAAGGGGATTTCTCCATCGAGGGGCACTTTGTTGGCAAGGTCGAAGCGCGAAATTGCTTTCAGGTATACAAGGGAGTTGTGCTGGTGGTTCTCATTAATGATCGAGAGTTCATCTTGGGAGGAGCCTTGCATACATGGTGGTTGAAGAGCAAGTCTCGCGGTCCCTGCAATAGATCGTTGAGCTCCTGGCTTGCCTGCAGCACTAAGGTCCGAGACAGCTCAAGGTCCGGGGGCAGGCCCAAGTCTGCAGGCCCGTCGGCCTCGAACGAGGGATATGGCAGGCCCTTCTCAGCGAGATAGGCATCGATGCGCTGCGTATGTTGGGCTACGGCGGATGCCAGCTCGGCGATCCGGCTTGGCGACGAAGACATGTTGTGTCCAGTCGACTATGTAAGTAAGGGGTGTGGTATTTTTTTTCCTGGAGAAGACGACTGACTACCTAGGTACTTTCGGAGCAGGATTTATGCTTATTTTATAGGTAGTTAACTCACTGCTACGAAGATCAAGTAAGCAACGCACATCAAGGTAGGACAAAGAGACACAGCCCCTCTTCCCAAGGTTGTCCAGGGTAGTTGAGTCATATGCAAAAAGGGCTCCAAAATATGAGTGATCGCCATCAGTTCCACACAGCTTCTAGCGCCAACGTGCGTTGGGCCGGCAATCAGCACTAGACTGGCACACCATGAAACTCTGATTGTCCGATAATTCAGTCATTCAGCATTGCATACTTTCCAGGCATGCGCGGCGGTCAGAATCAGAACTGGAGTTAGAATAGAATTTAGGGGGCCGGAAGACAAGCCCTAACCCTAGCCCTACTTCTTATCCCCATTCGGCAGCTCGCGCCATGCTGTATTCGGCGTAGCGGCGAAGCTATGGGCCAGCTGATAGCTTATCTAATCCGCCTATCGACTGTCAGCTGCAGTCTTGACCTACTTGGCTACTCTTCCAATATTGCCGCGTTGAATCTTTATATGATCGAGTCTTCCTCGAGTTTTATCAAGGACAGCTGAAGCCTGCACAGCATGCCCCTGGCTTACACAGTCTTCGTGCGGCTGCCCTTTCCCCGGGGGGACTTCATCGATCCTCCGCCAGTCAGTTGCTACGCCATCAATCACTCTTGTCTGCTTTTCTGCTGACTTGTTGCAGGCCAACTGGGATGCCGTCAAGGATCGTGCACTGTGGGGAATTCTTTCGCGGCCATCCAAGGGCGACGACATAGACTGTACGCTTGCCAGACATGCAATAGAAATGGATTGCTGCTAATATACATCATGTGGTCACCAAACAGGGAAAGCGATGTATGATCATCCACGGCTTGTTTATTGTTATTCGTTCTCTCATTGACAGTTATTTAGCGCCGACGATTTTAATGTCACCCTCTCGTTCCTCCTCCAGCAAGCCGCCTGGCTTTACGATCGACAGCTATCCCAGGTTCGAGCACAGATGCGCAAAGTAGGCAACACACAATCGCAGTTCCCTCCACCAGCGCCAGGGCTGGGTTCTGTGTCCGGAAGTGGTGCGTTGGGCGGACAAACTATGAGGAGAGCGGGCAGTGGCGGTTAGTCTCGCAGTCGTTGGTGTTTGAGTAAGAATAGAGATGCTGAACACTGATCGCAGGATCTCGTGTGCCGCCGAGATTGTCGGCTATTCAAAAAGAAACCCAACCGTCACGCACAGAGAGCAATTCCTCGACTACAGTGCCCAGAGTCAAGGGTAATTGATTAAGGTCAACACGAAGCTTCATGAACATCCGCTGACAACTTGAACAGGCCCCGTTCGAACAAGTTCTGCAACAACCGTTACCCAAGCAGTTGAAACGACGGAAACGAACACATTGGCCGGCCGAGCGCTGCCACGACGGGAAAGACCGAGCTTGGCTATCCTACAGAAACCGCCCAAAGCAGCTGAGAAAAGCCCGTCGTTATCACCTAACTCGGACTCGGAGTCTGACTCTTCCTTGGATAATGACGACGACGACGACGACGACGATAATATGTTGACAAGTCGAGCAATGCCGGGCGGAGTGCGTCGATTTGGCAAGTTTTCAATGCACAAGCCAAGCTTAAGGGGCGAGGCGGACGATGACGATGACGACTCACCTGCGTTCCTCCCTCTACCACGGGAAATCGAGTCTGACGCTCAACGAATGAACTCTACGCTTCGTCAACAAGATGATGTCCCTGAAACATCGCGCAGACGGATAACAGGCTACACTCCTTCACATCGACGCGAGTTGGTCAGCCTCGATAGCTCTGCGAGTTCCGGGGTTGCTATAGCCAGTCCGCGGGCCGGACCTCAACGGCCACCAGAGCCACTCAGTCCACGCCGAGTTGCGAGCCTGTCCCGGGAGAGTTCGCGACGACATGGATCTGCGAATCAAAGCAGCGAAGAGACGCCGAGCATGGGCAGTAGTTTTAGCGATTTGGACGGTACGTAGCATTCATTCCATTGGCCTGCCTCCCTTTCTAATACGCTTTGTAGATGCCAGCGTCACACAGTCTGCGCTGGAAGAGGCGCTCATGAGCAACATGCAGCACGGAGGGGTGGCAAGCCGAATGAGCACGATCAGCCAGGCTCTTCGCAGCCGGTATTTGTGATGTAAACTAGCATTCTGCACGTATGTAACCTTTCGTAAAGCTTGGGCTTGGGGTCTGCTATCTACATCGTACATCTGATCACTGCCGCCTACTCAGGCCACAAATAATTATCGATTATTCTTCGTTCTTCATTCCTTCTTCCTCATTTCCCCCCCCCCCGTCGTCCATTGTCCATCTGCCTTTTGCATAGAAACACCGAGTTGTGGACGCCGGAGATACCCCGCACCGACCGGACTTGGACCGTCATCGATCGGATCCATCGTGAAGCTCAACATGGAGATGGAATCAAACTACTTCAGCAACTATCCACCGCCCAAAGCGCTGCCACGACATGAAGCGCTCGCCCGCGCGTTCATCGAGCTCCAGCTCGAGCACAAGCGGAGAGTGGTCCTAGTGACGAGCGGGGGGACCACAGTTCCGGTGCGCCTCTCCTCTCTCTCTCTCCCCTCAAGCGTAAACATAAACAAACCGCTTGCTGACCAGACGCACAGCTCGAAAACCAAACAGTCCGATTCATCGACAACTTCTCGGCTGGCACTCGAGGCGCCGCCTCCGCGGAGCAATTCCTCGAAAACGGCTATGCAGTCATCTTCCTGCACCGGCAGTTCTCGCTGCTGCCCTACTCCAGACACTACAGCCACTCGACCAACTGCTTCCTCGACTTTATGGACGAAGATGCCACGACCTCCTCCATCGTCGTGCGCAGCGAATACCAGCACGCCATGCGCGACGTGCTGCGGAAATACCGCTACGCGAAGCAGAATAACCTACTGCTTGTGCTCCCCTTCACCACGGTGACGGAGTACATATTCGAGTTGCGCGCGATGGCGAACCTGATGAAGCCCCTAGGCGCGAATGCATTGTTCTATCTCGCGGCGGCCGTGAGCGATTTCTTCATTCCGCGCGACCGAATGGCCGAGCACAAGATCCAGTCCTCTGAAATCCCGTCGGACATAGCCAAGAAACATGACCAACCCATCCAAGACGACGACGTGTACACCGGCTACAACGAGTCGGAAGAACAGCAGCAGCAACCAAACAAGTCTAAGAAACTCATTGTCGACCTCGACCCAGTCCCCAAGTTCCTGCACCGGCTGGTCGACGGCTGGGCGCCAGAGGGCAGCATGATCGTCTCGTTCAAGCTAGAGACAGACCCGAACCTGCTCGTGTACAAGGCGCGCGCCTCTCTGCAGCGGTACGCGCATCACCTCGTGATTGGGAACCTGCTCTCGACGCGCAAGTGGGAAGTCGTCTTTGTCACGCCTGAGCCGCCGCATGAGCGCTGGATACGCGTGCCCAAGTCCAAGAGGAGCAAGTCTATATCCGGCGAGCAGAATCAGATTGGGCTTGCCGAGGGAAGCAGAAACAAGCAGAAAGAAGAGAAAGAGGAAGAGCAGGCCGGACAAGATCTTGATACCGATCTTGAAATTGAGTGCATGATAATCCCGAAGCTGGTGCAGTTGCATACGAAGAGGATTGAGTTGGTGAAATAATTTTTTTTCTTCTTCTATACTCTATAGTTTATAAGGAGATGCAAAGATAGTGAAATCAAACCAATTAATTCTCGTATCCGGTAGTCTTAACACCATCCATAAAGAAAAACGCCATAGCTATGCCTTATGTTGAAGCTCCTCAACGCCTTCACACAAAAAAGTCACCCACCGCAGTAAGAAAGAAAATTCTATTATTAAATCAATCAATGCGAAGAAAATAAAGAAAGGTTACTCCCATTCAGCAACCTCACACTCCCCCCTCGCCCTCGCCGTCACCTCAATCCTCGTCATCATCCAACCAGACTGAGTTCCTTCGCGAGGCACGCCGAGACGCGGCGATTCAAAAGTGCGACATTCCGGCCTCATGGCCGCTTGGCTTGCGCCTGTTTCGTCGTCGTAGTAGCTATCAGGGTCTTCGCCCCAGCGGAAACTGTACTGTCGGCATAATCCGTCTGCCTCGCATATGCGTCGGCAGTCATTGATGTTCTCGACTAGGACGTCCTCTACCAGATCGCCCGACAGATTGTCCCAGTCTTGCTGAATGCCGGGTTTCAGCTGCGGGAGAATGCGTTCGTGGAAGACGTCGGCGTGGAGCAGGAGGTTGTGTTTTTTCTGGGGGGGCTTTCATGTCAGTTCTCGTAGTTTCTTCTATTTTTTAAAAAAAAAAAAAATTGACACGGCATGGTCGCAACTGGCATACCTTGATAAACCAATCCTGGTCGAAGCGCCACATGTCTTCCACATCCGCGGGGGTAAGATGGTGATACGCGACCACAGGGTAACACCATGGCTGACGGTAAAAGGTATTCGTCAGCGGCTCAATCTCGCCCAACCGCGCGTTCTGAAGCAGTGGCCAGGTGAAGGTCAAGTCAACTCCTGCATCTTTCAATGCCTTGCCTAACACCATATCCCCCGCCCACTCCATGTCGGTATACATATCGTACTCGGTGACATTTCTTGCACGCTGCGCAGACACCATGTGCATCGCCGTCCGCGAAATAATAAACCCAGAGCCCCCATGCGCAAACAGGACATCGCCTATCTGCGTCTCGGTGCCCAAATAAAGAGGCTCGTCCGGATCCAGCCGGTCCAGCCAGGCCACCAGGTTCGGCCAGACGATATGCGTATCAGCCTCCATAAACACAAACCACTTCGCATCCGGCTTCGCTTTGAGAGCCTCATCGATCATCGGCAAGAACTTCCACTTGTCCAGCTTCCAGCCGGGATTATTGGGCATGCCAAACACCCCGTTCTCCTCCTCGGTGGCGTCGGCGTCTTTCAGTCCTTCGCGTCCGCTCACTCTCAAGCGGTTGTACAGGTCAAAGTCGTCCACGGTCAGTCTCACATCACGCCGCACATTCTGCAGCACATCGTGCAGCTGTATGCCGTCGATCTCCTCCGAGTAGTCGGAGAACACCACATAATTCGGCACGCAGCGAAATGTCGTCTGGGCGTGCACGGGCACCTTGTCGAGCGCCTCGGTGACACCCGTTTTGAGCACGACCAGCACATCTTCGATTCCGGGCAAGGGCGGACAGGCAAAGTGCTCTTTGCGTTGTCGTTGGCGTTCTCGCTGCTGCTGCTGCTGCTGCTGTTGCAACGACAAAGGAGCCTGGGCCTCTCGTCGCGGGTCCAGGTTGTTATAATTGCTGGCCGACCGGGCGATGAGAAACCACTGTGGCCCTCGGAGAAACTGCAGCAACACCACGAATCCTATGAGCGGCGCAACGACTGTGATCCATCGACGCGATTTGCGGCGAAGGGGCAGCATGGGGTCGTCGTCGTCGTCGTCGTCGTGAGGTGGCGGCAGGAGCAAGAGACGGCGGCGAGCGTGGGTGGTGCGAGCATGAGACGGCGGCTGGATGATGGTGGCATTAACGTATATCGAATAACAAGGGAAAAAAAAAAAGAAAAGAAAATCAGAAAAAAAAAGCAAAAGAGGGAGAGAATGGCAGTATAGTCAGTTATTGATTAATATGGGCAATAAGGAATGGAAGGAGGAATTCAAGGAGCGGCCGACAGAGAGGAGGAATTAACGGTTCCAAGGATGGAGGATTCAGGATGACGGAAGCAGGCCAACCAAGACGATGCCGAATATATTTAATAATATTATATTGTCTTATATGATATGATATGATATAACCACATCGAATAGTTAGTTGGCTAGTTACAATGTGATTGACTATCCTCTCTCCTGATCTCCGTAATAAAAGTCCGCACGAACAATTGACGATCACCATTACGCATGCTCCTACGCAGGCGATCTTCCTCATTCCAGCGCACGCACTGCGGCATTTGTGGAATTGAATTTGCTCGCCTACGCGCACGCCGTCAAGTTTCACTGTGTGTCCGGCGTATGGCAGCGCAGGGATACGCGCGCGCCCCATAAAAGGGACGGCTCGCGATGGAGTCCAGCGTGTTTCAGGTCTTTTGGGCCGACGTCATATAGGATCGTGTGTATATCGATCGGCTCGACGATCGTTGCCGGCGAAAATTATCCCGCTGGCTCGGCGAGTGGATTATGGATACAGAGGGATGAAGGATGAAGGAAGAATGAACGGAGCGGAATACTTAATTCTCCGGAGCATCTACAGTGTCTACAGACAAAGTCACTTCTCAGTCCTGCGTGCGTCCACCAGCAGCACCACCACCGCCTCGTACGGCCGCAGCAGCCACGTCTCGTTCGTGTATTGCTCGCTGGCGCCATAGTTGTTCAGCAACACCTCCTGTGCCTGGCCGACGCCGTTCGCCGCCGGATCCCACTTGACCGTCTGGGCCGTAAAGTTGCAGAGCACCAGCGCCTGCTGGCCCTCGAACTGCCGCGTGTACGCCCACACCTGCTCACTGGTCTGGTCGACCATGGCAAAATTGCCGTACACGAATATGTCCAGGTGCTTTTTGCGCACGTCCAGCACCGAGCGCCAGTAGTTGAATACCGACGTGGGATCGGACACCTGCGCCTCGGCATTGATTGCTTTGTAGTTCGGGTTGACGCTCATCCATGGCTTGACCGCGGCGTCGTCAGTGAAGCCGGCGTTGGGTCCGGACGTCCACTGGACGGGAGTGCGCCCGTTGTCTCTGGATTTCTTCTGGTATTGCCGACGATACTCGTTCAGCGCTTCGGTGTTGTCGGGCTCGGCAGCTAGATGTCTACAGACACCGCGGCGTTAGGAATTTTGTACGTTGGTGAGATGGGACGGGCAAGGTAATATACGTACTGCTTCCAATGGTTCAGGCAGTCAATGTCCTGGTACTCCTCTATGGGCCACTCAATTGGTACATTGCGCATCCCCAGCTCCTGGCCCTGGTAAACAAACGGCGTACCAGCCATCAACGCCAGGCACGTAGCCAGCGATTTCCCGGCAATCGTGGAGTCCTCCGGCTTCGCATGCGTATACCTATCAATCGACCGTGGCTGGTCGTGGTTTTCCCAATACAGCGCATTCCAGCCGTCGTTGTCGTACATGAATGTCTGCCACTCGTTGAACAGACGCTTCAGGTCCGTGAGTTTCCAATTGCCCTCGGCAAACTTGTCAAACTCGCCGTGGTCGATATCCACATGCGCGAATTGAAAAATCATGTTGATCTCGTTGCGGTCATAGCGCACCGCCTTGAGCACCTCCTCGGTGTCTGTGACGAACGGCATCTCGCCCACGCTGAATGCATCGTATTCCTTGAGGATCTGTCCCAGTCCTTGCAAGTACTCGTGCAATCGTGGCCCGTTGGCATAGTAGAGGTTCCCCCATTGCCAAGGCGAGTTCGGATCTTTGACGGGTGCGTCGGGAAAGTCCTGATGCTTGCTAATGAAGTTGATGACGTCCATGCGGAATCCGTCGCACCCCTTGTCAAGCCAAAACCGCATGATATCATGCACGGCCTTGCGTACTGGAGGATGCTCCCAGTTGAGATCCGGCTGTTCCACGGCATAGAGATGCAAGTAGTATTCGCCAGTCAATTCGTCCCATTCCCATGCGCTGCCTATAGTAGATATCAGCACATTCATTGGATTTATGTTTGAACATCTGATGCAAACCTTGAAAATGTGACACCCAGTTGTTCGGTGGATGTCTATTCCCTTGCTCGTCATATCTGGGCGGTTTCCAGACATACCAGTTGCGATACTCATTATCCTTCGAGCTCCGTGATTGCTTGAACCACTCGTGCTGGTCACTAGTGTGATTGACCACCAGATCCATGAGCAGCTTCATCCCTCTCTCGTGGCTCCCTTGTATCAGGCGCTCGACGTCTTCCACCGTGCCGTATGGAGGGTGAATGCTGTAATAATCCGAAATGTCGTAGCCCATATCAACCTGCGGCGACTTGTAGGACGGCGACAGCCAGATGATATCGACCCCGAGCTTCTTGATGTAGTCTAGCTTGGACACGATGCCCGGAATATCACCGACGCCATCGTGGTTGGAGTCCTTGTATGACGCCGGCCAGATCTGGTAGACGGAGCATTCCTTCCACCAGGCGCGATGGACCTGTTTGTTGTCTTGGGCGGCCATTATCGATATCAGAGCACAAACCGTACGTATACTGAGTCTTCTTTTTCAGGGAGAAGCAAATGAACTGGGTGTGTAGGGAGAAGAGGAGCAACCAACAGCAGCACAGAGCCTGCTGAGTTGGCACCAAATGCCACCTGCCCCTCAACTATCAGCGTCGCAATCTTCATTCGATGTCCAGCTGCATCGGGTTCCGCATTTCTGTCTGGCTGGACCCGTCAAGCTTACTCCACCAGGAGTTATCTGCCTGGCATTCATGTTGCGCATTCATTGTCTTCGCAACAAGGCCGTGTGCTGAGGGGAGGGAAGCTGCATGGATGGCATCATACGCGGGACACAAGATATTCTACGAGATGCTCGGTTTCTGCAGCACAACACGAAAGCTATCTATATCATACATCATACGATAATACTAATTGCATTGCATGTAGTGACTCCTAGTAAATTCATAAATACTATACTAAATGGATTGTATCAACGCTTTATTTCCTCCGGCTGAGTGAGTGTTTATCGGAAAAGCCTATCCTGGACTAGCTTCGCTGCCTTTCTGCCTCAGGCCGCACTGTCAGTTGCGCCTTCAACTTCCAACTCCGCTCCTTCTGTCGCTTTCGTGTCTCGCATAGCATTGCATACATAGCAACACAAAATGGCACACGACAACAGGTTCCCCCCGGGGCCCTATCGCTCCTCTGCTTACGACGACCGCATGTATGACGATCGATATTCAAGGTCTCGCTCCGTCGAGCGCGGACACTACGGCGGTACACGCTCCTCCCTGCATGGTATAACCAGTCGTGTTGTTTGAGCGCAAAAAAAGCATTTGGATGATGAAGAAGAGAAGAAACAAATTTTTGCAATATTCGAGCTTCTGGCTAATGAATTGATGGGTTTTATCACACAAAAGACCATGCTCGGGACACTCCTCGAGGACCAGCCGGTCACCATAGAAGACACGACTTCCCTGAAGATCGAGACTACAGAGGCCGGTCACCTCCGCCACCACACCGCGGCGGCCGTCAAGCGGGCTATAGAGATCGCGACCGCGAGGGCTATCGTTCCCCAGATTACGACAGTCGCAGTCGCAGCCGCAGCCATGGTCGAGGTCATGGTCGAGACCGCGACCGTGATCGCCATCGTCCTGGCCAGGAAAGCCGAGAAGTTATCATGGAAGGATTGCCGGTGGACATGATTGAAGAAGACGTTCGACAACACTCTTTTTCCCTCTTTTTATTTCCCCCCCAGTTTTGCTTCAACCGCTAAGCATCTCTGAGAAATCCATATTTTGTTTTGTGGAGACAAGAAGCTGAGATGTGCAAATCGCTGGGCGTGCCCCCCGTTGCACCCCGGTTGATGAGTGGACAGATCTCGAATGAATTATTAGACTATTATCATGTTCGAGGATTGGAAGACGTCCGAGTCATCCGTGATAGACAGACAAGTGAGTGCGTTCCTATATTCCGCAAGAGGGACGAAAAGGTGTTTGCTGACTCTTGACGTCCACAGAGTTATCGCGCCAAATAGGTTTTCTCCGCTTTCATACTTTGAATGACTCGAGAGATTTCATGGATCAAAACGCACCTATTCTCTACCTCTACGGACGAAAGCATGGAAACGACGATCGCGCTGCCAAAGTTCGCATCGCATACACTCGAGAAAGGGACGACCGTCGTGCAAGGCCGGAGGGCGAGTGGACTTGTAGAAATGTCGGTTGGCCCTTTTTTTTTTTTTTTCTTTTTTCTTTTTTACTGCGCTACCTGAAAAATCAACGGCATACTGATGTGTAATATAAAGTGCTCATTTGACAATTTCTCAACCCGCCAAAAATGCTTTCGCTGTCAGGCAGACCGTGCTGGTGAGTACGCAGTCTTTCTTTGCAGGTACAGGTGCGTGCTAACTGGAGTCACAGAAGCGGAAATGGCGCCTGAGGAAATGCCGGCTCGTGTCGTCAACATCGGAGACAACGACGTGGCTCCGGATAACACTCCCTCCCAGTTCTTACTATTCCGAGGATTGGATGGTTCTGCTACTGAAGAGGTGTTTTCCAAGGGAGTCACAAAACTATACAAGCCTAGCGCCGATGATTCTCAGCACGCAGAAAATGGCCCTAAAAAGTCAAAAGTTGTCTCTACCACTGGGAACTCGAATCTAGGTGCTAGGGAAGGGTCTTTACGGCGAGTTCTGCTTGTTCGTGATCGTCGGACGAATGAAAGCTGGAAGTTCGGGTTCGCCGAATTTGCTACTGTCGAGGTATATTTCTATTCAAAGCTACCATTGTAACAGTTACTTATCGTGAATCATTACTTAGGATGCACAAGCCGCTCTGACGAAGTTGAACGCCTTTGAAAAGTTTACAATCGCTTCGAAGACAGTCCTAGCCAGCTATATCCACGCTGGTGTATTCGTGCCTGTGATCAATCCCACCCCCAGCACAGCAAGATTCACTTTCAGTCCGCTGAATAACCCCGCAATGAAACTCGCATATTGGGACGAAGAAGGCTATGTCACGGAACTGCTAGTGTCAAAGGAAGAGCTGGACAAAAAGCCCAAGGCGGACTCAAAAGCTACGAAAGACGGTGATAAAGCCAAAAAGAGAAAAGCAGAGGCTTCCGGCTCGGCGGGTGTGAAGAAGACAGCAATGCCTTCGCATCTCCAGTTCTGGTCTGATCGACATGCAGAATTGCATGGCATCCAACGGAAGGACGACCACGACAATGAAGAATCGAACAAGGCGTCTGAAGGACGGCCTCCTAGTACTACGTCACCGGCAGCACCTCCGAGTCGATCATACGCCGACCCCAATCGCAACTGCTGCTACCTGTGCATGCGCCAATTCAAGTCAGCGGCAGAAGTCAACCGACACGAACGGCTCAGTCAATTACACCGTGATAATCTCAACAATGAAGCGTTCATAACAAGGGCATTGGCAAAGCTCGAAAAACATCGCAACGACCCACCCACCGCCGAATATCGGGATCGCGCCAAAGAACGCCGCCACGCATTTGGGAGTTCTCGACAAACCCAGAACAAAGCCAAGCCTGCTGCTGCTGTTGCCGTCAAGGAAGACGAGCCCACGACCATTCCTGCCCAGTCTAAAGGCGCAGCTCTGCTGAGCAAAATGGGCTGGTCTGCAGGGTCTGGGCTGGGTGCGCAGGGAACGGGTATTTCAGCCCCTATCGCCACCGATGTATATGCACAGGGTGTTGGACTCGGGGCGCAAGGCGGCAAGCTCGGCGACGCATCTGAAGAAGCAGCCCGAAACACGCGAGGTCGGTATGACGAGTTTTTGCAGAAGACAAAGGAGTTGGCTAGAGAGAGATACGAGCGGATGTCCTAGTTTTATAAGAACTTCAAGTAAATGTACAGTACAGTAGCAATGCACTTATTTTATACATGTATGTATGTATATATGTATGTATGCATGTAGTAGCAACCCTTGAAATATATTCATCCCGATCCAGATCCAGAGTGGCGATTCATATCAAACATTCCCAGCCAAATACACCTATATCCCATGCACAAGAAGAAGCAACGGAGGGGAGAAAAAAAAAAAAAAAAAAAAAAAACTATTTTTCCTGCTCCTCTCTCGCCGCCTTTGCCGCCTCGACCCTCCTCCTAACCTCCTTCAAATCCTTCTTACCCAACACATTCTCCAACCAAGCCTCCATATCGCGCTCAAATTGTTCTTCTTCCTCCTTTGTCGGCGGCACTCCCGCACCACCACCGCCTTCCAGCGATGAAGAATAACCGAGCCGTTTTCGCAGCCGAGCGCGCGCAGCATCCACAGAGTCGATGTCGAGGACGCACAGGGTGCCGCCGGCAAGGATCATGGCGGCTGCGAATGTGTTTATGGTGGCGAGGTTGAGTGCTTCAAAGGCGTCGAGGGCGCCGTTCACGTGCGGCTTGTGGTACACGCTGGATGTGTAGAAGGATGGTACGCCGGCAAGGTGTTTGCGGATCAGGGTGCGGCGGGTGACGAGGGAGGAGAGGGAGAAGAAGACGAGGCCGCCGAGGAGGAGTTTGAGGTTGTTGGGGATGAGGCGTGGAGGCTTATTTTGTGTCTGTTGCTGTTGTTGTAGAGTCGGTGTTTGGCTGTCGCCTACTGATGCGGTCGCTGCTGCTGCTGTAGTTGTTGTTGGTACTGGCTGGGAGTTTTCCTCTGTTGAGGGATTTAGCCATCTTCTGAGCAGCCATGACATGTTGTGTTTGTGTCCAGTCCAGCTTTCTTCGACGACAGAATTGAAGCTGGAATGGAATTTGACCAACTCCACTTTTGGTTCTACCCCAGGAAGTTGGCTGCACTAAGCCTGAATGGGAAGGTTTATGCAATCCACTTCACACGAGATTGAGGAAATCAACTACAGGCTTAGCTACAGGCTCGACATTTTTCTAGGCAACGAGATGCAACCCAAAGCGCCATCCATGCATACACAATCAGACCAAAAGCGACGTCGTGTTTTGAGAGGAGTACTTCGAGACGCAGGAATTCGAACACGGCGTACCAACTATATAACGCGAAGCAATTAGTACGTATAGATAAGACATAGGAGGTGAATAAACTGACAATATGCACACCTCAACGTCTTGAAGCATCGAGCTTGATGCGTCAAAGTTGACTACGACTGTTATCTTCGTGTCGTTGAGCATGTCCTCTGGAACTGAATCTACCAATTGAGAAGATTGACATGAAGCAGCTGAGGTAGACGAGACAGGCGACGTGGACTGTGCCCTATCAGCTCGTAAGTTTATTTTCTTCGTGAGTCTAACCATGCGATGCACTTACAAATGTCGACTCAGAGAGCGTCGATAATGATTGAGGTCAGGGGATGTGTCGACTTGATCACTCGCAAAGGGACTCTTCCATCCTCAAAAGAGAGCAGCAGATCGCTTGCTGAGTCGAGGGTATAGATGGGCCTAGCAGAGGCATTGTTTTGGGGACTAACACCAGGCATGGATGGATGATACTCAGCTGAAGAATCCATGCTGTGTCTAAGTTGCAGTACGAGGTTTGTCTCTTGCCGAGAGGGGAAAGTCATGTGCCTTCCAACAACGCGACTGCCATTAATGCATTAGTCCATTAGCTACCTAACCAAATATCTATCTCTCGCTCTATCTGCTTCATCATCACATTCATATTCATCAAGAAAAACACACAGCCCGCTCTAAATGCTCGCTCAGGACTCCATGCTCAGAACAATCATCAAAACATTAGCATGAAACCGTGAAATCAGACATAGGAAATTCTAAAACGCCACATCACCCATCAATCATGATATAATACACATCTCGTCAAGACTTCAATCCCGCAGTCGTTACCAGCATATCCGCCCTGCCAGCACGCGTGAAACGATCAACACCTAGATGATCCTTCCAGTCAAGCCCCTTGTAAATGCCAAAGCCATACAGCGGCTGTGTGCGTTCAGTCGGCGGCGTGACAACCAATCGTGTGACAAGGTCTGTCTTCGTGCGTGGCTCTCGCAGCACCTGGTCATACAAAAGCGGGCTCTGGTAGAGGAAACTGATCAGGTCTGCCAGCGTGGATACATCGTGGGGCAGATAACGGTGGCGGCGAGGCCAGATAACCAAGTACGAAAGTGCGTACAGACCGCAAAACGCTACCAGGACATAGAACGCAGGCAGATCAGCGGCAATGCGCACCTCGCTCTGAACAGGGTACCAGAGGGCAATAAAGACACCCCCGCTCAGAATCGGGATTGCGAGAAAAAGCAAGCTCATCAGCGAGATGTACGCAACTTTGTAGTGCTTGGCGACGAAAGCAAGAAATGTCACCTCGAATGGAAGACAGGCCGGGTACGATAGAAGCAAGCTTCTCTCTGCTATGGCGCCTTCGGGACTGGACATGGCTGCGAAAGGCTGCAGTGCTCTCATGTAGACATCAATTGGTTGCCAGGCGAGAAATAGGAAGTTTCCAATCAGTCCAGGGATGAAGCTGAATAGGAAGTTCGATGCCGAGAACCCATTTGCTGATGCCAGTGTCGGGACCAAGGGCAAGAATCCCTGGGAAATGGCCTCGTGAACGAAGCTGACTACGACGAAAGCGATGAATAAACCCAGCACGATTATAATCCAGGCTATTATGGCAAAATCCCGCAAGAACCACGTCGTCCATCGAAATCGAATAAAGGGGGAATGCAATGTGCGCTCAAAGGACTCGTTTCTGAGAAAGCTCTGCTGTTCCAAGTCTTCAAAAACTGGGTCAGAACGTGTAACAGGTCGTTTCTCATTTCTTGTTGGTGAAGCAGGTGCCGGCATGTCTCCGGAGGCGTACTCCTCACCAATGCCATAAAAGATATCCTCCTTGTCCATCAGTCGCCAGTAGCCAAGACGCAGGGTCCGGAGGGGAAGCATATCACGAACGGATACGCTGGTTTCGGAACCTTCAAAATCTCGGAGAATGTTCGATCGCTGGATCAGTGGAATGAGGTCTGCGTGGCTGATCGGGTCCCACAGCAGACCAGTCCAGCTCCTGACAAAACGAGCCATCACCAAGCCCAGTGCAATTACCAACAGGGCATAAAGGCCAACGACAACCCAGCCCACAACTTGCGATGTAGTCCACCGCCAGGTACCTTGGTCATTGATCGTATAGTATTTTGCCTGGAAAAGACAGCTGATCAATGGCATAGTGAAGAAGTCGGTCAGCCACATTGCAAGCAATCCCACTGCGACAAGAGGCTCGCCATATCGAAAATGAGCAAAGTCTGGGAGCAGATGGTTGCGCGCCAAGATAGGGAGGTTTTGCAGCGCTCCAGCTTTTTGTCGTTCAGATGCCATGATACAAAACGGCATTACGCGGTAGATAGCCGCCTGCAAGACCAAATTCCAGAGGACAATCAATCCTGCGAGTAATTGAGGCAGAAATTGTGCGACAAAGTATCGTGAAGTACCAACACCGTCCCAGTCCCAGATACCATCATGTCGCTGAGACCACACGTTTGAAAAGACCACGCCGGCAATCATCCACAGGACCAAAAAGATGTAAATAGCCAAAGCCCAAGGCCGCAGGACTACAGGGACAAAGTCCAGTGGTGGATGGCGAGCATCGTTGACACCTGGCTCCACAGCTACAAAGACAGCCTTTGCTCCTTGTTTCTCTGTGCCTGCGGAATTAGACGACCCCTGGCGACTGGCTGGTTTTCCAATCTCAACCGTGGTCGGTCCGCTGCGATAGTAGTACCCCAGGTTCTCATCGGGAACAATTCTCTCAACCGAATAGTCAGCGCTGACTACGGAACCATGCCGCCCAACACCAGCGACTTCCTCATCGCGAGTCAGTTGGTCAATGGCAAAGCGCAGGTAAGGACTATCATCGACACCGGGAGTCGTTCCACTAATATGCTGTCTTGGATCCTGTATGTGTCGTGCAGGGCTGATTTCACTGACTTGCGTGGCTCCAAATCGAACGGAATTTGAAGTTGCTGGTCGATTGTATGATTCGGTATGTCGTCGAGCATGGGCCGGAGTAGTTGCAGTTGCAGCTGCAGCTGCAGCTGAAGAAGCGGGGCGAGCCTTCTTCATGTCTTCTGCCGATCGTGACTGTGACTGAGGTTTGGCTAGGTTTGCCGAAGAATGTTGAGCCGATGAAGAATGTGAGGGCAAGTGTGATTGCGGCGTGGTATACCGCACCACGGTCACCTTGCTGTTGGAGCTCTTTGTGGAGGACTGATCGGAATGCAGAGAGAAATAATCGTCCGAGGCTGCAACGGATTGTTTCGAGTTGGAATGCGTGAGCTGGGGTTTACTTGCTATAAGCTGCTTATCAATGACATAGTCCTTCTATTGTGCATACAATAGACAAAAACAATACTTACAATTGACAGTCTTCAGCCGGGCCAGCTCAGAAGGGTTCATGACGGGCGTGAAAGGCTCAGCAGCAACACTAAGAATGTGTCAGCCATGGCAAGAAACGCCGTCTCCATATCGGAGCGCATTGCGATTAAAAAGGTGCAGCGCTTGGGCAGGTCGAGGGGAGGTTGGGTTGAGGCGGGAGGCTGGCGCCGTCTTTGTTGTCGCCAGTTACGCTCTCCCAGCCACCGATGTGGCACAACCCGACTGGCTCATGCAAGGTCGCGAAATTTTCTCCCTTTCTTTTGTCAATTATTTGGCTATTATTTACTGCGTATTCGACTATTATTCAATTTAGTTTTTTTTTTTTTTTTTTTTTTATTTTCGTCCTTGTCTGCTCTATAACGTGCGGTCGGACTGCTTGGGTCGGCGCGGCCCGTCCCTCCAGCCTAGCCTTATCCGATGTACACACTGTATGCGGTATGAAGTCAGTATGTAGTATGCATAGCTCAGTCTACACGCTTAAACCAAAGCTTCTCCCCCTTCATCTCCTCCTCCCAGCCAATCCCCAGCTCACTCGCGCGTCCATCCGCTCCAAGCCTGAACTCGGCCGCATAAACAGTCGGGAACAGCGTGCCGTAGTCCCAATCATGAACGGATCGGACCAGGAAGTATTCCCCGCTCACATGCTCGAAGCTAAGGTACTGCGGGAAAGTGATAAAGGACCGGTCTGCACGTAGCACGTTGGATTCATCGAGGTAGACCGTGACTGTTTGGTAGCCAGGGTGATAATAAGTGCCGGCATATGCAGATAGCGGCAGTGTGGCGGGGAGCGTAGGGGAAGGAAGGGATGGATAGAGGTATTGGACTGAATTTTCCGCTTTTTCTTTCAGTTTCTCCAGGTGGGTTGTATAGCTATGATATCTGTTAGCTTGGGGATATCTGTATATATATATATATATATATATATATACATGTGTGTGTAAGAAACGACTTACTATCGATCCCAATCAAACCTCTGCTCCACTGGCACACCAAGCTTCTCATCAATTAGATGAAAGGCAATCTTTTTAGCGGCGAAATTCGACGTCGACGCCGTATTCGCCAACAGAGCCACACTGTACTGCAGATCAGGAAACAAGATCAGCTCCGCCCCAAAGGCGTTCATGCCGCCTGTATGCTCATAAAACTGATATCCCTGGTAGACTCCAGTAGACCATCCGAGCGCGTAAGCCATGGGCCCAGTGTAGGGCTGTTTCTTCTCCTCCTCCTCCGAGCCTGGAATCAAAGTTCGCGGTTCCCATATCGCTTTGTGCACTTGCTTTGACAGCGGCGGTGTCTTGCGCATTAGCGAGCGTGCCCATTTGGCATAGTCCAGTACGTTAGTGATCACAGATCCAGCACCGGAGACTTCATCGACGCTCATCCACCCGACTTCGCGATAGCCGTTCTCGTCACTGCCGCCATGCCCCGGGGAGTAAGCATATCCATGCGCTAGGTGTTCTTTGGCATGCTGAGCATCCTCCAAACTAAAGAACGTGGCATTCATGTCTAGTGGGGTCCAAATGCGCTGAGCAAGCGAATCGCCCAGCCATTTTCCCGTCAACGTCTCAATGACGTGCGAAGCCACGACGAACATGAGGTTGCAATACTGGAATCGTGTGCGCGGCTGCGCTGTCAGAGGCAGATGGCGGATCTGGCGGACTATTTCTCGCACGGCTACGCCGCGACTGAGATGATGGCCATAGGCCTGGTCGTGGGGCGGTAGGCCCGACCGGTGCGACAGGATGTCTTCGATGGTGATGTGCTGGGTTGCGTACTCATCGCTTAGCACGAAATCGTCTCGGATCAGCTGGCTGACTGGTGTGTCCCATTGGACTTGCGGATAAGTGTCGTTGTCTTCGACGAGCATGCCCATCATTGCGCCTGTGAAGGCCTTGGTGGTGCTGCCAGCGTAAAACAGCGTGGATGGCGTTACGGGGGTTGATGGCATTGACGCGATGCCATAGCCCTGCATGCCTGTTAGAAAAGATCAAGAAAAGAAAAAGTTCTGTCAATATAGAGATCCATTCGGTGTGAAGATGAGAGGATAGATACCTCTGCCCAGGTGTAGTCGCCTTCCACGACCGAGACCGACATGCCCGGAACATGCCATTTTTCCAGCGTTGCCTGCACCAGCTGTTCGAAATCCTTGTTCAGGGGACTTGGGATGCGTCTTGTCACCATCTTGGGCTCAATT
This sequence comes from Talaromyces atroroseus, assembly GCF_001907595.1. Taxonomy (NCBI): domain Eukaryota; kingdom Fungi; phylum Ascomycota; class Eurotiomycetes; order Eurotiales; family Trichocomaceae; genus Talaromyces; species Talaromyces atroroseus. The sequence goes on from NW_017971433.1 coordinate 2,236,446, forward strand.
GTGCTTACTCGTGGGCGAGAATTGGAGTGAGACGGGGTTTAGGCGGGGTATTTATCGTCTTCAGTCCTTGTGCAGGCAACAACTTTCAGCCAATATATTGCAGACGTCTACCCTTGACAGGCATCCTTTGGATTAATTAGGGCTTCTTCTTGACATCTCCGAATTGGCTGACAGGCTAATTATCCTCTCGCGGAGTTCGGACTGCCATCAACCCTCGGAGTGCCTCAGCAGTGTTGAGTCATAGCTTATCTACTCGCACTAAGTTAGTAGGAAACTAGCAGTCTACCTATATCCAACCATTGCTCCGGTCAATCATACAGGAATTATCAAACAACTGCCCACGGTATAAGAACATGGCATCCAAGACTCCCATCCCTGTGGAAAACCCCACGCTCCCCTTCTGGCTCACAGACCGGTCGCCTCTGGACCAAATCCGCTCCACGCCAGAGCTTCCCCAGGAATCCGACATTGTCATTATTGGCGCTGGCTATGCTGGAGTGAGTCTTGCCTATCATCTTCTTACCTCTGAGGCTGCCAAATCATCGCCGCCGCCATCTATCACCATCCTCGAGGCGAGGACCGTTTGTTCCGGCGCAACGGGACGCAATGGTATGCCCCTCCCTTCGAAACATAACTACTAGGCATAGTACAACATGATGCTAGACATGTGAGAATAACAAAGCAGACAGGCGGCCATCTCCGGCCAGATGTCTACGGCGAAATCCCGCTGTACATACAACGGCATGGCTTAGAACTAGCGACCGAGGTCGCAGAGTTCGAGCTGTCGCATGTAAAGGCCATTCAAGCCGTGCTCAAGAAAGAGCAGATTGAGGACTGTGACCTGGTCATCACTCGCAATATGAACGTCTACTTGCACGCCGAACGCGGTAAGCGAGTGAAAGACGCCATTGACAAGTTACGCGACCAAGGATGCACGTTTGTGGATGATATCTTCCATGCTCCGGACAAGGATGCCGAGGCTGTGAGCGACTTTTTCTATCTTTGCTTGCTCAACTAAACTGATGAAGATATGGGCAGATCTCCGGGGTGAAAGGCGCCAAAACCGCCTTTTCATTCACCTCCGGCTCTCTCTGGCCCTACAAATTCATCCTCGGCCTGCTGCGCAAGGTGCTCGAATACGGCGGTGACAAGATCAACGTCCAGACCACGACGCCCGTGACGTCTGTCAGCAGCAGCTCTGCGACATCACACACCATAACCACGCCGCGCGGCACTATCAAAGCAAAACAAGTAGTCTACACAACCAACGCGTATACCTCCGGCATCCTCCCAGAATATGCACCCGCCATCATCCCCGCGCGCGGCATTGTGTCGCATATCGACGTGCCCGACGCTCAAAAGCCGCCGCCGCATTTGAGCTATACGTATGTCGTCTGTCCGCATGAAAGCACCGGGGTGGACTATATGATTGTTCGACCGGATGGTAGCATTGTGGTCGGAGGCGCGCACCAGATCCATGCCAATCCGTCTCGGAAGCCCGAGGATAATACCGAGTGGTATAGGAATAGCGACGATAGCACGCTTATCGAGTCCACTAAGGGCTATTTTGAGGGGTATATGCAGAAATATTTCCGAGGATGGGAGGATAGTGGTGCGCATGTGAAGGAGTTGTGGACTGGCAGTATGTTTCCCTCCTATCTCTGTGTCCTTTTTGAGGTTACTTGACTTACAATGAACAAGTAATGGGCTACTCGTCCGACTCGGCGCCTCACGTTGGTCAGGTCCCCTCCAGACCCGGACAGTATATCAGTGCCGGGTTCACGGGACACGGCATGCCAGTGATATTTCTGACGACCAAGGGCCTGGCCGAGATGATTCTCGCAGAGAAGAAATTCGAGGAAACGGGTATACCGCGCATCTACAAGACCACCGCGGAGAGATTAGAGGCAGCGCGGACCGGAAAGGAGGGGGGCGACATTCTACTTTCTTGACTTGTTGATATAATATATAACGCGGTATCGACATGAAGAATAATCATCACTATTTCCCCCCATTCACAACCACAATACCCAAAATCATTAGACACAAAAACGATGTGATAAACGTCAGCGCCACCATAGTACAGCAGTGGCGCTCATTGTTCCGTTTCTGCTTGCGCTCAAGCAGTCGGTCGCATGCTTCGCAGTGTATGTGTTCAGTGTCGACGACCGCCAGGCTTGCCGGAGGATGGGCATCGTGGTGGTGATGGCGGTGAGGGTTTTGTTCCATGTCGTTGGTTTGCTCGGCTTGGGCGATGGGTGCGTACTATTCAGGTTAATTTGAATTTTACCTTAGGATTAAACGAAAATGAGAGTAAATGAAGTAAATGACATATATGTATATAGACGTACCCCCGAAACCGTGTTCGACGGCCTGGCATGTCCGTCGAACAAGTCCTCATATGCAGGCGCGGCCTCGTGCGAGACAGGCGATCTGGTGCCCATGGTCAATGCGAATAAAATCTGACTCGGCTTGAGCGAATACTCTGTTTCAAAGGGAGGATTTGTTGAGGTTGATGTTGTTGTTGTCCGAGTAAGTTGCTGCCTGCCCTGGCCTGGCCGCAGTGCCTCAGGCCGCGCAAACGTGACCTGTCACCTGCATCTGCATGCCCTAATTCGGCGCTAATGCAGGAGTTAAGCAGCAGATATCGCCCTATCTCTGTTTCTCTCATTCCCAATCATATGTTTCTCTGAATGCATATCCCAATGCAACTTCCACGGCATCTTTCTTTGAACCAGGCGCGTCTTTTTCACTTCGCTCCAAGCAGACGGTTTCTGAAGATGCCAGTGCCACCATCCCCCCCCCCAATTTCAATGAACATGATCTCTCATCACGCACCCCCCTATCCGGACTCGCTCTTCTTCTGCAAGAAACTTCCCACAATAGATGGGGATTTCCCATTTTTCGAACTACCTATGCAAACAATGATTTATTTACCGCATATTTGAGCGAAATCTATCGCTCGGCCAATGAAAGCCTTGAAAATATCGGCCGGAGAGAGGCCTTGAGTCCATATTTTTCCTGCCCCGTGATTGAGCATCCACTGTCCCTGAATGGACTGTCGAAAACTCAGATCCGGGAGCGGTTTTCAGCGTGGGTGAGAGATACAACAGATCAGCGAGATGGCGTGGGTGCAGTGAAAATGCGAGAGTTGAAGGCACCGCAGTACGAATTCTGTCTCATGGTTGATGAGGAGTGTTTAGTGTCTTTTTGGCAGGCGCAGCAGCAACCGCATGGCGGGTGGAAGGGAAATGGGAAGGTGGTGGTTATTGAGCGGGACTGGTCACCGGAAAAATACCGTGGGCAGCAGAACGAGGATTGGACGGATGGGGAGAGCCACAGGATATTTGACAAGGAATATCTGGAGGAGAACGGAGAGGAGTACGAAAGAGACGTTCCCCCCACTCCTTTTGAGGAGATCGACGGATGCCGGAGTCCCCTTGTTGGTTGGATGTATGCCGATATTCACCATCTCAAGTCTCTCTACTGCGAGTGTCTGGAGAACAGCTACCGGGAAAACTGGTATGAATCTTATGTTCGGCCACCGGGGATATATCCAACACTTTATAGGCACGAACAGCCCTGGAAATATTCAATCTGAATGAGACTGTCTACACTCAAATTATAGTTAATGTATAGCGGTGAGTGAGCAGGCAATAGCACTGATAGCTACCGTGTGGACGTGGACTCTTCTTGGACTGTATCTGGTACGGCATCGAATTGTGACTGCTCTTGGAACTCAAGTATGTCCCTCACAGTGACCTGTTTAATTAGTATTTATTTTACTTCCTCTTCTGACTTGATTCCTTTCAGGCTTTCATAGCCCTAATCACGTGACAGATTTGCCCCAATCGCAGGACAGCTGCACTTTCAAGGCGCAAACGAATAACATGACCTATTTCCACTCCTACTACTACTAGAATAGCAGTAGTTCGTTCTTAGTCATGTAGCACAATTCCAAATCATTCTGCAGCAGGTTGACGAATAGCGATAAGCAGCCGTGACGTCGTGCATGGATGGATTGATCGATTGATTGTCCGGGTCCCGTGGAGGTGGGGGAAGAGAGCAGTACTTATACCTCTTCCTCTCCTCGAGAATTCCCTCAAGGTTCCCCCCGCTCCCCGATTCTGAGCACCTTGCGAGCTTACCTTTCTTTTCTATCCAATCAACAAGATAGTTACTCCAACATGGTTCTCACCGGACACTGTCTCTGCAACGCTGTGACGTACAGCATCGACGTCGACAAGCCTCTGATCACCGCCTACGACCACTGTGACGACTGCCAGCGCCAGAGCGGATCGTCTTACTGTACTCCCCCTCTCCCTAACTACGTACGTCCCGAGGTCTAATTGACTTGTTAACAGCCCTCGTTGCCGTCGTCCCCAAAGCCAAACTCACCATCACCGGCGAAACCAAGAGCTGGGCTGGCAAGGGCTCCTCTGGCAACGCCGTGCACCGCATCTTCTGTCCCCAGTGCGGCTCGCCCATTGCGCACGACCCAGACGCTGCCCCGGAAATCATTGCCATCAAGGCGGGCACTTTGGACAGCGAGCTTAAGAAGACGCTGAAGCCGGTATGTACACACGCACGCACACCCCCATTTATTCATATACCTTTTGAGGGCTGTTTTTGACTATGCATACAGGACACCGAGATCTGGACCGTCAGTAAACTGCCTTTCGTGCAGGAAAAGTTGGCTCATCCGTTTGAGCATATGCCCCAGTGAGAGGGAGCGAATTGAATGACGCATGAATGACGAATGAATGATTTCCGGGTAGGAAAGTAGAAAGGAAAAAAAAAATCAATTGGTCCGTTCCATGTTTCTCGCCTTGCGCAATGATAAGTACCATGTAAAAAAAAGTTATAAGAACAGAAAGCGGCAAGAAGTCGAGGAGCATAGAACAAATGTCGTACATTAACAACCCTTCTTTTTCCGCTGCAATACAAAAATAATAAACAAGGCTGGCTGACCGAGGACGTGTCTTGTCATGTGGAAACTGTCAGTCGAGTCAGGTGAATCAAATAAAATGAAATCGAGAATATGCCCTGACAAATCCCAAACATAAGTCTTTCAAATATTCGTGAGAACGATAGGAAACAAAGAGATGAAAAGTGGGAGAGAGTGAAACACGTATGTATGAGGAAAATGACAAGGAGAGAGAGAGAAAAAAAAATTGTATCGTACATCTACAGGTAAAAGAACGAGTAAACAAAAACAAAAATGGTAAAAGCCGTGGCCACAGTATACTCCAGTTCAAACCATGCAGCCTGTCCGCCAAACGCAATCTTCTTGCTTGACGGCGTCGGGTGTGCAACACCCGTCTTAGGGTCACGCTGCAATAACTCCTCGCGATCGGGCATCGATGGTGGATCGATCGCGTACGACACCGGCGTCCAGAGAGATGTGCAAATAAAGAGGAACGTCAATGGTGGCCAGAAGGCGTGCGTAATCAGGCAGAGGAAGATGTTTCGGAAATTGGCGGGGTCTTGTGTGTAGAAGCAGCGATAAGACGTTAAGCATACTCCGACGATCGTCACATAGACAAAGGCAAGATGGAAAGAAGCCATGTAATTCACCAGTATCGTCCATAACCGGCGTATCAAGTTCTTCCGCCTCTTTGGGTCACGCTCTTCAAGCGCCGAGCCGAGAGAACCCGTCGGCTTGAAGGCTTGGGTCTGACCACCGAGCCAAGAAGGCAAGAAAAATGAACGGACAATGCACAGCGCAATGTACGGCGACATCCACAGCTGATACCGCGAGCCTCGTTGACCGGTGTGGTATCCAGCGGGGATGAAAAGCGCAAATTCGCACAGACGGTTGGCCATGGTAGCAGCAAAGCAGGCCCAGATGAGCCATCGCAATTGCTCGTCGTTGGCATAGGCGACAAGAGGGCGGCCCCACATCAGGATGACGGGGATCGCAAACAGCGAAGCAGTGAGGAGGATAGTGTACAGACTGAGGGTGGCATACAGAAATCCTGAGAATCGTTGCGCGCCGGTCATCTGCTTAACGGCGTCACCGTACAAACAAAACTTGAGCTTAAAAGCCGTATCCACAGTTCCAATGGCCCAACGGGTACGCTGCTTGAGGTGTCCACCAAAGTCTTCGGGCACCGTGCCGAATTGAAGTGGCTCGTGCACGTAAGCAGTTTTCCAACCTTTGCCAAGCATAAGAGTAGAAGTTGCGACATCCTCGGCAAGCGAACCTAGGGGGAAATTGCCAATGTCATCAAGAGCCTCGCGTCGAACAACGTATCCAGATCCAGTGCACCAAGCCACGCCAAGGGCGTCCTTGACTGGTTCAATGACATGCACGAAAAAGTCCAAGCTTTGTGCCAAGGGATCGGATGGTGGAGTATTGTAGAAAAGCTGGGGCGGACATGCAAGGGCCATCTTAGGGTCGTTTAGCAGGTGAGGGAGGACAGCGCGGAGCCATTGTTGCTCAGGAATCTAACATAGTAAGCATCTATACGAGCGAAAGAAACCATAAGAACAGGTAGAAGAACTAACCATGTCAGCATCCAATGCAGCCATGAACTGGCCGGCACCACCCGGCATGAGTCGGGTTTGTTCGAGACCGTAGTTGAGATTACCGGCTTTGAAGTGGTGTGGAACTCCTGGAATCTTGGTCCGTGCCATATAGTGCAGGTTCGGATAGGTCAAGGCCAACTGGCGAGTCGAGGCTTCCAGACTCGACGACTTGGCATCATCGAGCACAATAACCCGAAATTTATCCATAGGATAATCTTGGTCACAAGCGGCGTGGACGGTGTCAATAACCACATCATCTTCTTCTCCACAGCAAGTGATGAACACATCCACAGTCGGACAGTCATCTCCCGTCAATCTCAGTTTCGGCCGATGCCTCTCCTTCACCGACCACATTGTCCAGCAGTTGTGCATCAACGAGGGAATAGCCGTAGAAACCTCAAGGGCGATGAAAATCCACGCTCCTGCAAAGGTAGCATGCTCTGCTCTCTGAGCGAGAATCACACAAGCAATACGCAAACCGAGATAAAACAAGTAGAGGGCAGTGTTGGCAAAAGTGAGAAACGGAACGAAGCGGAATACTACTCGGCGCCATCCCTTCCAGATATCAGCATCATCTCGGTCGTGGATACGCGCGATCGAGCCTTGTTGAACCCAGTCCTTTGCATAAAGCGGCGAGGGCGGTTGGTCCACAAGAGCTGTCAGACTTTGGTGACTTTGAAAGCTCTGGTTGTTTTGATACTGTACGGGGGCCGGAAAATACCGCGCCTGTCAGTTATTACTCCCCCACATGTTATTCACGAATTGGATGCAAGATGAGTAGGAGAGAAAGAGGGGAGGGGAGAGGGACAAGAATGGATGGTTGCACATACGAATGCTGGAGTGCCTGACCGAGAACCGGCCGGGGTACTGGACACGCTTGCGAAGGAGTCGACATGTTGACGGTCGTGACCCCGTCGAGTGGCAGCTAGCGGCCAGCCTGGTGACCCCATGTCTTCGGTTGGACTGAGGCCTGGTCTGATGGGTTTCGGCGGAGATCGCACCTGGGATCGCTCGTTGGGGTCATAGCCATTATTATCGTTCATATTTATATTGTTCAAGTACTGATGGTCGTTGCCGTATCCATGGTCATGATCAAGGACGTCGAACTCGACCATTTCTTCGCCATATCCATAGTTTCCATTACCGCCATAGACGTTGCCGTTGGTGCTGTTGCTGTTGCTGTTGTTGTTGCCATTTGGATAATGGCCGTTGTTGGCATACTGGGGATTGTTCCCGTACGGGCTGTTATGGTAGTAGGCACTCATCTTGGACGAAGAGGACAGTGCGTGATCTCTTCTTCCTTGTCCGCCGTAGCGTGGAAGGAAAAAGAATGATTCCCTGGCTTGCTGCGTTTAGCGAGTGAATAGTAGGTGGTGGTAGCGACTAATTGAGCATCGGATAAAGAGGAGTGATAAGGGTGGTAAAGGAGGTTAGTCGTCCTTTCTCGATCGAGCAAACAAATAATGATGATGGAGACAACAATGATGAACGAGCGTGAGATTTGGTTAGAAGTGAGCGAAAGAAAGAGTAATAGATTAACGCATGGGTGTCAACACGCAAGCAGAAAAAAGCAGCAGGGAAACAGGTGAAACCAGAGTACCGGAGAGGAAGGAACTTTCGGGGGGGGGAAGGTGGACAATTGGCGCCGTGGTTGGGTTATCTCTGGAGCGCAAGGCCATTTGCTGCAGCATTAGATAATCCGTATGGCCTGTATGGGCCGTACGTAATTTGACACTAGATACAGTGCTGACTGCCGCACTGACGCGTATTAGGGTAACGACGGCTGCTCCATACTCATAGTGCATAAGATCGTAAGATGCTTAATATAATCGTAGTTACATGATACCCCTCAGAGCGCCAAGACAAGTGGGCTGCAGTGCGCCCGCTGGTTGGCTATGTGTTGCCCCATGCGCCACACACGGACAGGAACAGACGATACCGCACTCTCTCTGGTGCAGCGGCCCAATCACACGCGGCTGCCACCAGGTAAAAATACAAGCGCCTGTATTATTCGGTGCGGGTCCGCCGGTCCCTGTAAACTTTCCTTTTCGAGGCTAGACCCATTAAGTCACTGCCACTAAGCTTCCGCTTGCAGCCTCAATTGGCTGCGGCCATGCTTGGCCCGGCTCCATCGGTACTAGCGACGTCGATGTCGCACAAACGTTTCCTCTCGATCGACGGCTAAAGACTCCAAGAACGACTATTATGATCAATACGGCGGCCGCACAGAGTAACCTGCACTAGTACCATGACTATAGATTGCTGTACTTCAATTCCAACACATAGTTAACCATAGTTAATGTGCGTATTTATTATCCATCAACTACAGAGGGCCGTTCCATTTAGTTGCATTTCTGATCCTGCCACTCCATCCCCAACATCACAGTACTACCAATCGCTGGCTGCGCAGACTTTCCTGCAAATCCTCCTTGGCTTTTGCAGGATGTGATATGCGTGCATGAAATAGAAGGACGCAGTAAACGGAAACGGAAACAGTGGTTTTACTTGCCAGGATTCAGGAACGACCGATATCAGCGGTGGGGCCTCTCCTTTTCGCCCCCTTTTCACCGGTGCGCTTTCAGTTCTGGACCGGATGAGTACGTCCGTATTACCAATACCGCGATTGCAGAGATATGGCCGCAATTCTCGGCGCCAGTATTCTTTGGGTTATTTACCATTCCACTGATTGGTCCATGGCCATTTGCTGACCCTTAGCGGTAAACTTGGCGCTGCGCGATTCAGGAACGAAACATTGGAGTGGGTCACTGGAAAATTTGATTGCAACAGCAACATGAATCGCCCTTACGTTACTGTACTTCCGTATGTACTCCATAGTTCGTATTGGCCGTGGGCCTGTTGTGTCTTAGATTTTTAATTTTCTTTTAAATTATTTTTTTTTTCGCCTCTTCTTTTTTCTTTGGCTTGGCTGTGGCTCACTGGTGGATAGTCAGGGGGGCGGACTACCTAAGAATAGTACTGATTAGATCCAGGTATGATAAGCAGGTCCCGTGATATTCACTACACCTACGAACAACCACGCCGTACTTTTCTCTGCCTGCAGTGCTCCATACGGAGTAATAATCGTAGCACACCTGCAGCACTGCCACTTGTTTGTTTCGCTCGTTCAATTTTCCATTCGTTCATTCCATCAATTCTTCTTTCCGTCAACAACACCGTCGGTTACAATCTCGCAGAAAAGAGTCGGCCAACTCGTTCTTTTCCTTCCTGTCACTCGCCCGTCATGGCCTTCCGCTGGATCGTCAACGCGGGCCTTGTCGCCATTCCCGTCGGCACCACGTTGGGAGTTCTATTTGGAATTGATGCCCAACGACAGGCATCCGGAGAGCCGCCACTATTCACCCCTACGAGCACCCCCGGCTCTGGAGGATCAAGTGGTGGTAGCGGAGGTGGAGATAGCACTGGTGGCGGCGGCGGTAGCAGCGGCAGTGTCTCCGACAATGGCATCGTGAACTCCCAGTATTGCCAGCTTTCATATGGTGTCTCGCCGCCATCGAAAGGAGAGAATTATACTCGTGAGTATCCAGCTGCGCCCGACTGAAGTTTACCCGACTCACTCTTGTTGCAGTCAACCCTAATCAATGGGGTGTCGAGGATGGCGTATCTGGCTTATGCTTGAATGTGAGTTGAGTCCAGTTTTTATTATCAGTTCTGAAGTAGATTGTTGACATGAAAAATACAAAGGTTACCACATTCAATAACGAGACATATCCCACAAATACCTCCGCACCCGCGTGGTCGGCGACATGGAAATACGCCCAAGGACCCGAAACACAGCCCGTGTGGGCCTTTCCTAATATCATGGTTGACGATGGTCTGCCAGTTGCACTGTCCGACCTATCGGCCATCGATTTTGACTTGCTCTGGACTTACACCGTCGGCAACACGACGTCAACCTCAATGGACACCTCGGCGCTGGACGGCGTCTCGCTCAATGCGAACGTTGCCATCGATATGTTCTTGGACGCAAATGCCACAAAGTCCTCAAATAGCTCTGGGGCTGAGTACGAAATCATGGTGTGGTTTGGCCGTTTTGGCGACTCGACATATACCATTGGTAACACCACGCTCGGTGTGATTGATACCTATAATTTGAATGGAACTGAGTTGTATGTGCCTGCTCTCCTCTATTCTTGAAACGCAGATTATGGGCTAACAGCGCAAATAGCGACCTATACTACGGCAAGAACGGTAATGACCAGAACGTGTTCACATGGCTTACGGCGGAGACGACATCGAGATTTACCGGCGATCTCTTGAAGCTCATCACGGAGCTTACGATGAACAACACCGCGGACTATTATCCGTCCGGAACCGATTACCTAGGATACTTCAGTTTTGGCTCCGAAGCCTACTTTGCCGATGACTATGTCACCTTCAATGTACCCGAGCTTTCGATAGATATACAATCATAATTGCAGCGTGTGTTATTGTTATTATTATTATATATATATATATTTATTTATATATATGGATGTATATGGACTACTCACAGCATGACGACTAATGATAATCGGGGTTTTGGGCACTGTATAGTATATACATTAGGTATATATGTATAGATATGGAGGGATTTATACTGAGGAATGCACGTTTCTATTTATATATGTTTATGTAATGTTGTTACAACTACTTCCTCAGCACCTTCCCGATCGGCCGCCGCTTCATGGCCGTCTGTGACCGCTTCGTCATCAGAGCGCCCGCCTCATCCAGCGCCATACCACGGCCAGGCCCAAAGTTCGGGTTTCCTCCCAGCGTGCCAAAGATGTCTCCGATATAGTTATCGGGCCTGACGCCCAATGCGAACGTCTGTTCCCACTGGCCCAGGATCCCCTGCACGACCTTGACGCCCGCGCGGTAGATGTTCTCGACGGCGATTTCAAAGCCGTCCTGGTCGGCGTAGAGCAAGTGATAAGCAGCCGACTCGCCGGGATACGGCCGATCGAAGTCGGAAGCAGTGCGCATCACGATGATGCGGGAAAAGTCGACACGCTTGTGCAGAGCGGCTCTGAGCAGGGCCTCGAGGGAAGCATTGTCTTCCTGCGCGGTGGTGCAGTACGTGCCCGTGCCGTTGGTGAAGAGCTTGGTGGTGTTGTCAAAGGCCTGGCCGAGCAAATCACCACTGTAGTAGACATCGGAGGTGGCTACATCGCATTCGACGACCGAGGGCGCAGCAGCAGCCGCCTGGTAAACGGAGGCACCGTATCCCTTCAGATAATTGGCGCGGTAGGTCTGCGCCTGGGCGGAATCCGCCAATTCAGCCTGTTGCGCAAATGCCACTGCCAGAGACCGCAGGTTATCGTTTACTTCGAACACCTCCGTGCCGTAAATGCTCTCGGGATACTCGCCGGGCGCGTACGTGCCCTGCGCGAAGTAGCCAGTCGACCAATTGCTCGGCATTTCGCGCGCATCGATCTCGTACTGCAACGCGACCTGTACGGCAAACCGCGCGAATGCGACAGAGCCCGTGGTGGCGACTTCGGGGTTGATGCCTGCAATGCCGCCAATGAAGAAGTAGGTGTTGGTCAGATCGAACTTGTCGGAGAAGGCGAGCGAGGTCATGGTCGTGGCGGCATTGATCTCGGACTCGCCGGTGATCAATTGACAGACCTCATGGTCCTCGGTGCAGTGCACATGCGGGAACAAGGGAGACAGGCCGGGCACGGTGATGTTGTGTGCGAGGAGGTTGAATTCAGGGATTCCCCACCACGCTTCACCTTCGGGTGCGAACTGTATGCATATTAGGGAGGATCGCTATCTATCTTTTCAGGCATTGAGACCTACCATCGAGATGATGAACACCTTGGGGGCCATTTTCTCGCACTCGCATCGTTCCTCGACCGGAGCCGCGCCTGCAATGGCGGGCAGGACGGCCAGACAAGCCAGAAGCTGGCGGACAGCACGCGACCAGACCATTCCAGCTTGATTTACGACGGTTTGTCTATGGCTCTATGCAGGGAGGAAGCAGTCACAGCATGCACGAGAGCATCGGACGCGGGATATACATCGTTATATAGTTCTACAAACCAATTGATATGCCGTAACGCGCTTTGCTTTTGCTGTCTCTTATCGCGAAGCAAGGAAAGCCAAGTGGGTACAACCAGTCTATGCGTATCAAAGCAGCGAGATGTCTTTATCATTAAATTAACGCAGACTGATAATAGCGCCGCGCTGGATGCGACCTGCCTGAATCCGTCTGGATCCTTCGTCCGCGCCCCACAGAAAACCTCGGAACTCGCCGATTAATAGCGCATTGCTTATCTTCTTGTTGATTATAGTTACTGTGGGAACCGTGGAAGAAGAAGAAAAAAAGAAGAGAGAAGGAAAAAAGAACATCATGGAACAATCACAGCCATCTGCCCAGGACCGCTCTGCTCAGCAGCTGCGTCAAATGCCTGCTTCCACTGCTCCAGCCCAAACCGTCCGATAATCCCCTTCTTCCCCAGCCTCAACCTGCCACTCTCCACCATGTGAATCAACCTCACGACATCCTCGCGCTCATACATCCACTTGCCCTTCAGCGCCAGGCTCCGTTGCACAACCGCATTGATTGGGATGCTGACATCGCTCCCCATCCCGCCCATGAGGGACACGCGGCCGCCCTGCCTCAACGACAGAATCCCGCTCTTAGTGTACGTTGCCCCAGCAGCTGCGGGCGGCGAAATGTCAAAGTAGACATCAACAGGCAGGCCGATTTGGGCAATCGCGCTCATCTCCTGTTCAATATTGTTCGTGATGGCCACGGTGTGGATGTGATGCCCTTGCCCACCCGCCACAACATCCGCCTTGAGCTTCTCTAAGGCATCCGTATTGCGTCCCATGGCAATCACATTCGCCCCCATCGCCAGCGCGACATGCACGGCGGCACTGCCAAACATCCCCGTTGCTGGACTGACGAGCACCGTCTCCGAGACTCCCAGTCCGACATCCCTCAGTCCCCCAAACGGGACAAGGTATGACGCAGCGTGCAGCAAGTCTTCAACCGTATACCCAAGCCCTATCTCTCCCTGAGCAGTTGCAGCAGCATAAATAGAATCCGTAGACGGCGAACCCAACAGCCGCCTCTCATCCAGCACAAAGCAATTCTCCAACGGCAACTTTGCATATTCCGCATACGTCCCATCGCGCCATTCCCCATGCATCATGCGTTTCGCGGGCCCGGAATGCCCATCATGAACACCCGAAAGCGCACAGGCGCGGTGATTGTCGCGTCCACGCACAAATATGTCGATGAGCACCAAGTCGCCTTCCTGCAGCGTTGTGGCGTCTGCGCCGAGGGCAACGACGCGTCCGATTGCGCCGTTTCCCGGCACGCACGGTGTAGACAGGTTGTATTTGCGATTGCCGTTGTAGATTTCGCGGGAGTACGAGAGCGTTGCGGCCGCGAGGATTCTGACGATTGCGCTGCCGGGCGTGGGTTGGGGGGTTGGATAGGCGTTGTCCACTCGCAGGGGCTGGCCGATTTGGTCGAGGATTAGGGCTCGGTGGGTTTGTGGATGCGACATTTTGTTATAAACTTGTGGTGTTTCTTATACAAAACGGGATGAGATGACTCAATTGTAAGCCTATATATAAGTAGTTGAATAACTGTCTTATATAAAGCAAGAACAGTCAGTGATTATGATTTTTATTTTCTAACCCTTCACCTGCATCTTTCACGATTTATACATGTGTACATGCGATGTTTGGATCGGACACGGAAAAAGACCGGGCGCCCGATTCCGACGGATTAGGGCTAGCCGACGACATCTCCTAGACAAACTCCATTATCTCCGACACCAACGTAACGACGTTGGTTCATTTTTATTCAGTAGAACAATCAAATACTGCTTTGTTACACTGAGGATATGCCCGATATCTCCAGTTTGCTATTTGTTGTATCGTTGGGATTGACAGCAGTCGGTATTCCGTCCTGTCCGGTTGATTACTTGACTGCCTATTTGGGTAATAATTGGATATACGCCCGCTGGTGGCGGATCCCTTGTCCACTTGATTCCATCTATTCGTGACGAAAAGCTGGCGGGAAAGTCATATGCTTGTCCGGGTGAGCAGATTAGAAGCTCTTGGGATGGACGAACCCTCGTATACACCCCGAACTAACCACCTGGTTTAGAGAAATTGACAGCGTCAATCAAGCGCACCAAGGCAAAGTTTCACTGGAGTTGATAGCGCTGATGGTGTCATTGCTAAATGAAGAAACTGTGCTTACTGTCTCGGGACCGAAAGGAGTTGTACCACCTTGTGGCTTTACGAATGGTGGCCTGTGGGATTAGTAAAAGGCATGGTTTACAGAATTCGTACAGCTTCCGCCTCATCAATCAACCTGCTCAAGTGAATGCCGATTTTTTTGTGTACGATGATACTGAGCAGAAAGGATGGCGACCATTGCATAATGAATGGAAAAACTCAGTTAGCGGGTGAGCTGTCATCAATTTCCCGGGTTACTGTATTTCGTCAGATGTTTGATCAAGATGGGCACTTTATTCGGGAATTTCGAATCATGAATGCCTCTGGAGTGACCTTGCCTCGCAAGCCGGTGGCACTGTCAGATAAAACCAACCCTCCTCTTCTTTGATATGTTATCGCAGGCAAAGCTTGCAAATCCCGAATTTCTGCCCGATTTTTTCAATACACTCTCCCAACACTCTCCCAGCTAGGGAGTCAATTAAGCATCCGCCAACTGCTTATGCTGAATCTATGCCTGATTTTCAGGGATGTATTCATTGAGAAGGTTACAGTTGGGCATATTACTCCTGAATTATTTGACTGTCAATATGTCACTTAGTAGTGCGTATGTTAGCAGCCACGACGATTTTGATTAGGGCTAGGGCTATTTCCGTATCAAATCCCTCGAGTTAGCAAGGGCATTTCGGGTAGTGGATCCCACCGAATCTGACAACATGACAACTAGCTACATTCCTCATTCCAATCAAAACCTAATTCTACGCGACGTCCTAATACAGCCGCTTTGCAAATGTATTACAGTTGATGCTCAATATACGTACGTTCCCGTGGCGTTCTCCAGCATTTGCCCTCTCGCCGAGATTTGATCATAATCCAGCCCCTGCCGTATAGGCACACCGTCGTGAACGGTCCATACGTTTTCTTCGCATTATCTACATCCCAGATGGTTGCTGAAGCCGTGCGGGTTAGGAAGATAACCTTACTACACTGAGCTCGAATATCGTAGGCATATCCCTGCCAGTTACGTTTGGGGATGACGACCACGCGTTTGGTATTGCCGCACGAGTCAACCTCTTCGGTCTGACGGCGCGCAATGGTGACATACCTAGCAACGAGCTGGTAGTGCTCATTACGCCAGCCAGTGGCCATTCTGTTCCGTAAGGTTAGCCCGTAGCAATCGAGTGGAGAGGTTGCACAACTTACGAGCTTTGATGGCCCATCCCTGTCCATCGACCCAGTCGGCGTTTCTCTTGCTACGCACCGTGCTAGAAAGATTCTTGAACCCGTTGCTATTGTCACAAGCACGGGTGCATCCGCGCGTTTCACCTTGGCCTGGCAGGTTGGTTCGTCTTTGTCCCCTGTCTTGGTTGAGCTATCGGACTTGGCAGAAATCTGTCGGTTTTGTCGTGGCATCCATCCCTTCGTCTCTTGTGCATCTTCCTTTGTGTCTTTATCCACCACCCTATCCATGAAGCTTATCAACATATTGGAAGCTCTCAATAAAATCTTGTGTGATCTCCAGTTTGGCAATCATGAGGGCAAAGTGCAGAAGTATCTCAACGAAGCAACTATAAGTGAGTGACAAAGAACATAACCAGTGAATATTAGACTGACCGCGGGAGTTCAGATTCAGTGTTGAATGGTCTTAGGCAAGTTCTCAAATCATCATCACTAGATATTAGGGGTTTGTAGTCAATATTTAAAGTATACTATTTTACTAATGGTGGCAATGAACAATATTATATTGTAATTATGTTTGTTTCGCAAGGGTAGCTAATAGCTAATTAAAAATAATCTGGATTAAAGTAAGTCTTAAAAATTATATTAAGAGTAACCATCCTTATATTATTATTATTAAACTTATAATTAACCTCCTCTGGTGATGCTTTTATTTCTATGCTTATTATCTATTCCTATAGCACCTAGTTATACAAACGGTTGCGTTTGGGGTCATGCAGATTGACAGGACCTAGTGTCTGGGCACAATTTGAATGCTTAGAATTGCCAGACTGTTATAGCCGGTCATGTCAAATATGCGTTCCCCTGGAATGTTACAAGGCCAAGGCTTCATCTTGCGTGTACCGTGGATGTCTATAGTCGGGTTGAAAGCGTCCACCAACCAGAAGATCACGATTGGGACGGATCGGACCGCGACCACGTGGCATAAAGGCAATCTACCGCTGAAACGGGCATGTACTGTGTATTCCGTAGTTGTCTAGATAAAAACGCCCCTGTAGAGTGTCCCGACGATCATCAACAAGGACCTTGCCTTGGCTGGTCACATGGAAGATCGAAATTTCGCGGTGGGAAATTCGTCTTCTGCAAAGTTCAAAGCGGGCGGCGGCCAATGGCGGAGACAGTCGGTGGTTCCCGTGCTCGCCGCCCACAAGTGCTCGGGACGGCGCTATCAGTCCCGACGTGTCGACAGGTATGTACTTGCTACGTACTTTGTCAAGTTGATGCCTGCATGGAGTTTCTCATGGGCCATCTCGGTCTTCGCCATCGTGCCTCCTTGCCCTATATTGATAATGATACCATGACCGCATGGCGGGTCGAAAGCCCCCAACAAGCTTTAGTTAATGAAGAATCGACTCATCAGTGGGGCACCACGCTTCCTTGCCATCGTTCTCTAACAACTAACAAGAGGCAAAGAGCCTGTTTAGGGCACTCCACGCTCAGGGGGCCCACCACTTAACCCCGTGTGAGTTTCGTGTTCCTTGCTCTTTCTTTTATTCGAATTTCTTTTTTTTTATTATTTTCCTAATCGCACGTACAGCACCGGGGCTAGAAATTCGGGGCGTCCGTTCGTCCAAGGGATGGCTTCGCAAGAGTCGGTACCAACGTCGTCCTTGTTAGCGACGGAAGAATCCCGCTATCGAACTGAGGTACTCCTGCTTCAGGAAGACGAGACTGAAGAGAATCTTGAGGAGCGGCTCGTCGCAGAAGCCTCCCAACTTGGCTTGAAAATACCGGACATCCACATTGCAGCCTCGCTGGCAGCAACCATCAATGCCGGGTTTTTGGATGTATCCGTCTCATCCGCCGGCTCCACGCGCACTCGACCGTCGCTCACCCATCCGCACACATTCGCGGACCTTGTTCGATCTAGCGTCGTGTCGTTCGATCAGCTTCCTGGTTCGTTGTCGGAAACAACGCTGTCCGATCGCGGGCATTCCGGCAGTATACCGTCCATTGACTCCTTCTCTACGCGGCCAACATCGATTAGTTCATGTGATATCAGAATAATTCCGCCGTCAGCACAGCATGAGCGCCAGTCGCAGCATCAAATTCCTTCTCCATCCTCCACCTCGAGTGGGACGAGGCTGACTGAGCGGAAACGCTCTAGCTTTATCAATGCCCTTGGAAGGCCGTTCCGGAAACGACGCACCCCGTCCGCCGTCAACCTGCCCCCGAATGCGCATATAAGTTTAAAGAAACATGAAGCAGCAGCAGGGAGAGGAGCGGCGACCAGTACGGTTCTTGTTGAGACAAAGCCTCTTAGATCAACCGAAGCCGATCATCCCGAGGGGGAAGCGCAAGGGCAAGGAGTCACTTTACAGGTTGAAGTGCCCGTGTTTGACGAAGCGGCCTTGCAGAGAAGCATGGATGATGCGCAATTAAAGAGCCTGTTTGAGAGGCATAGAGAGGAAAGATCGAGATTTGTGCGTCTACAAAATGAACTACTCGACTCGTTGAAAGAGGCGCACTTGGTAGTCATCGCGGAGAGAAAAAGGCAAAACGCAATAGCTGAGAAGGAGAAACAAGAGCAGGTGAGAAGGAGCCCACGGTTCGACCATTTCGAATGATAGACTAACCACGTGCATGTAATCATGTGATACAGAATAATGGATATATTTCGCGAATGGAGGAACGACAGCTTTCCGTGGAAATCGATCAAATGAAAGAATTCCAGAAAACAAAGCGAAACTCACAAACCCGCATCAAATATATGGAGGGATACGTAAGCACCTCGAGTCCTCCACAGTCACCAGTGCTCTCGGGACGAGAATCGAGGCCACATTCAGCATGCTTTGAGCCGATACCGCGTCGTCAATCGCAAGCCAGCTATAGTAGTGATGGCGGCTCTCAACAACCGCAATATCGAATCGTGACTCGTCGACAAAAGGAACAATTGGCCCAGGAGTATCTGGACCGAGACTCGATGGACCGGCTCCACGAAGCACGTATCAAGGTTCTCCGCGAGCGGCAAGAGCAGCGATTACAAGAAACGACAGCTCGCCTAGAGAGAGAATTGGAGATGCTCGTCCATAAAAACGCGGAAACCATTGGAGAGCTTGAGCGTGACCATCAGCGCGCAGAGCAGGAGATGCTTCGTGTCTTTGAAGCGAAAAAGCATCGGCTCAGACGACGCTGGAATATCGAAGAAGCTATTCTGCGGACAAAGCTTGAGCACCAGAATGGCGTCCCGTATGGTCCCTTGCCGATTATTTCTTTCAGTGTTCCGGATCATGATGAAGATAGTCGTGCTCTTCTTGACCGTGATATACCCATTTTAAAGAACCCTTTCGCCTCCTCTTGAACGGCTATGAAACTGACACCGTGCCCTTTTATATCTGACTCAAAAGGTATTCTACTTCCTTGTCCAGTTACCTTTTTAAACGCCATATGCATTTCCCTTCCACCACCTCGCTTTATATACCACAATATCCATGGATAGATACCCTGGGCGGCAAGTTTGTTTTTCTTCACCTTAATTGATACCCATTTTACATTTCAATTCTTCATACATTACATTTAATGACTCATACTGCAAATTATGTAATTATTTTGTGCACATACGCATGGCGTTGATTTATCTTGCGACGATGTCATGTCTACCCTGTTTATATACGTGGCGTCGTCATTGAATGGAGTCCAATTTTCTATCGGGTCGCCTTAAAAGAGTTGCACAAATATTCATCTACGTACTCAATAACCGACCAACCAGCGTCTCAACTCGCCGATCTCCTCCCATCAGAATTGTCTCGGTTCTTTTATCGCGGCCTTTGTCCCCAATAACAACCGCCCGTTCGACAAGTCCCGCGTTCGATATTTTGAATCGACCGACCCTACCATCTCTCCACTCCAATCGCACATATCTGCATTCTAGCGATGTAGCAGCAAGTGACACAAGAAGCGTTGCGTGATCATTTTGCTGTCTTTCCGTTTCCTCTTGCTCGGATACACCTTCATCGCCATCGTGATTCTCGCTAGTAACACCCGTACGTTCTTGTAGCCATGAAATCGAATCACGGCGCACATGCCACGCGGCTATCTCCTTGCGCAATTGTCGCACAAAAGTAGAGAGGTCCTGTTTCCTTGTTTTCGCTTTCGCCTTTAGCATCTCGATCTCATCGTCCGCCTCGCCCCGCTTCCGGATAGATCGAGCTTGCGGGAGATATCTCTGCGCCAATTTCTCTATCGGAATGAATGCCGGGATCGTATGTCGATAGATGGAGAAAAGAGCCATTGACCGACGCTGCCTTTGTACCGACGACGACGATGTTGGTGTTGTGTTGTCCTCTTTCTCCCGTCGCAGAAGCACATAATACGGTTTCGCAAATGTGCCGCCCCGCTCAGATACATCAATTCTTATACCCAGCAGATTGGGACAATCTGAATACGGATTTGGATCTTTCCAGGGAAATGACGTTGTTGCAAATGCTAGGCGGTGGAGGTTCGTTTCGCGGTGTTTATGCGCATTGCTAAGCAACGATGAGACTTCTTCGCGTACGCTTCTTGCGACAGTAGCTGTAGAAGTTGAGGCGACGACGCCATCGCGTTGGCTATTGCTTTGTTCGATTCGTTGGCGTACGTAATCCGACGATAGGAGACTGGCTGATAGCAAGCGTCGTCTATTCTGGAAGTTGTTGACTTTGAAGTCTTAGCTGATGTGGTCTTGTTTACTGGCAAAAAGGTTAGACATACTCTCCTGCCGGATTTTAGCGATTTCCGAGTCCAGCTTCTCGATCGAATTGTCGATGTTTGCAATTGTTCCGCTGTCCATTGTGTAGTTATAGAAGGTTGTGGTTGTGGTTGATGTCAAGTGGAAGTTCAAGCTGTTTGTTTACGTCGAGGCGCTAGCCGTTTGTGCACGGGCCGCCGGCATGCAAGTGTAATTTCTCCGTTGCTTACACCACAACATTTGTCTGCATTTCTACCTTAGGCAACTTATTGGCAATCCCTGCAGATATTCGCCATAAAAGCTACTACATCCTCGTCTCCAAGCCGAAACCGAAGATGTCTGCACTGGAATCATTGCCAGAGAGGGGCCTATCTTGGCACATGACCTGCGAGAAATGACCGTTGGCTCGTTCACGTCGGACTGGTTTTGCCTGACCATCTTTGGCCTGTGTGACTATCCGGCTGTGACTCCTTACACGGTTCCTTTTCCATCTCCTAAGACCAATAAAACTCGCCCTGCTGTCAGCGGCGAGACCCCAATCCAGATAGTCCATTTCAGTGATGTTCACGTCGATCTCTCCTATGAGGTCGGGGCTAATTATAACTGCTCTGATAACATCTGTTGTCGAGCGTACACCGCTGCCCAGGGCCTAGGAAACACATCATATCCCGCAGGGCCTTGGGGCAATCACAACTGTGATGCCCCGTTCGATCTGGAAAAGAGTCTGTATGCGGCTATCCAGGAGATTGTCCCAAATGCCGCCTTGACCCTGTTCACTGGAGATGTGGTGGAAGGGGCAGAATGGGTAGTCACAAATGCCGAGGTCGTCAGTGACTTGGATAGCGCATATTGAAAATGACCAATTTAACTCTCGTTTATGGCGTTGTCGGCAATCACGATATTAACCCCATCAACAGCTTCCCGCCATCCGACATCAACACGACCATCAGTAGCCAGTACACATATGATGCATTGTCCGCTCTGTGGACGACGTGGATTGGTTCTACCGCTGCAGCAACCGCTGCCACAAACCCAGGAGCGTACTCGGTAGTTTATCCGGGAGGAAATCTGCGTATTATCTCCTTAAATACCATGATGTACTACAAAGACAACTTCTGGCTCTTTGAGGCCACTATGGAAACAGACCCAAGCGGACAGCTGGCATGGCTGGTTGACGAGTTTCAAGCAGCCGAGGATGCTGGTGAACGCGTTTATATTCTTGCATCGTTCTACAGGCCACACCCATAAAGACGAGTTTCAAATTGCTTACAGTAAATATACCGACCAAACTGCTGATACAGCCGTTGGAGTGTTGTATATCGCTCCGGCGCTGACACCAACCAGCGGCAATCCAGCCTTTCGAGTATACGATGTTGACCCGGTGACTTTTGCAGTGCTTGATATGACGGAGTACATTACCAACATGTCAACCAGCACATACCAAACGGACGGTCCCGTATGGGAAAAGTACTACACAGTTAAAGAGGCGTACGGTCCGCTAATGACGCCACCGTCCACTAGCAGAACCGACCCCGGCCTTTTGGCATAATCTGACCGAGGTGCTGGAATCTAACTCCATGGCAATCGACGAATACTATGCGCGTAAGTGGCGGGGATACAATGTGGCAAGCTGCACAGGCGCATGCGTGACAGACGAGATCTGTCAACTGTGAGCGGCTGAGGCACAGTATAACTGTGTTGCTGTCACTCCAGGCATTCAGTTCTCTAAGCGTGATGCTTCTGAGACTGAGCATGAGAAAGGCCAATGTGAGGGAAGTCGAGCAAAGACCATTTTTCGCAAGCTTCTGCAGACGGAAAATCTTGGGCAAATCATCCAAGAGCGGACAGAGCTGCGAAAGTCGTCTGAATACTTCTCTTCCCTGTAGTAATACTTCAAACAGAAGGACACAGAGCGTTTTGATTGGTTGGCGGTGAAGCTGTTTTCAAGATTAGTCAGACAGTTTACGCTAGAGCCCGATTGGGATTGGCTCCTTTAGGCTTTGTAAGAATCAAATTCGTTTGAACAGTAAACACATAACCATGCTCGTTTATTTTATGCCAATCGCATAACGGAGTATATCTATATAATAAAGCATCACTTCAGCCCTAGCCGACCAAACGCCAATTCCCCCATGAAATATCCAATCGTCACTGCAAAAAAGAATCCGACATTCATCGTCATGACCAGTATCATCCTATCAGCATGATTTAGCGGGCGGCTACTTCAGGGGAGAGAAGAAACCACATACAGGAGATATGAAATGGACTGTGTGACATATGCCAGCGCTGCGCGTGGCAGATTGACAGATAA
Organism: Talaromyces atroroseus; assembly: GCF_001907595.1. Classification (NCBI taxonomy): domain Eukaryota; kingdom Fungi; phylum Ascomycota; class Eurotiomycetes; order Eurotiales; family Trichocomaceae; genus Talaromyces; species Talaromyces atroroseus. The sequence goes on from NW_017971433.1 coordinate 2,259,395, forward strand.
CCTCCACGCATGAACAGAGCTGGAGTGTGTGAAGCCGGGCACTTCTCGCAGAATATCGGTATGTGAGGGCGACGAATATTTCTTAATCCAGTGCTGGTCGAGCCGGCGTTGCACAAAGACCAGGGCCCGCCATATCACTGCCAGGATGAAAATGAAGAACCACGAGCCGACATACTGACCCGTGGTCGAGGGCATCCATGCTGTGGAGAAGATCATGGTTGACAGGTTGTCCGTGTTGAAAGCCATGGACATTGACATTGCCGCCGTGCTTGACATGGACATGGACGTTGCTGTCGTCGCCGCCATTGCCATTGCGTCGGATGTTCTCGACATGATGGATGCCGTTGTGTGTATTGAGGGCGAAGTGAGGATTGAAGTAAACACCATATGGCATATGCCATAGGGTATAAGCACAGTAATGCTCGGCTTGCCAGGGCGGCGCTGTGATTGGCGGGCGAATTGCTTAAATGGAATTAGGTTGCGCGGGAATGAGCAAATTTGAGAAGAATCCACCGCGATCCGCCGCTGTGATTGGCTGCCGGCAAATTTCCTCAGCTTTTGGAAAAGTGACAGGACGCAATCCTCACGTGGATTTGGCATTACGCATTACAATAATGGCATGTCATGTCCTGCGTGCATAGCGTGACCCAGAATGCTTTCCCAATGGCACAGTGGACGGAACTTGGCGACTGCCATCCCTGATGCCATGCCATAGATTGTCCGACAAAGACAGACTAACTTCAACATGGACATGGGCATGGGCAGCACGGCCTCATCAGGGCCGCTGACTGCTGCCGGCGTCGACTTCTCAAATGAGACCCAGGCCGTCGACTTTCTGCAGGAGATTCTCGACGACTCTGTCCTCGGCGTCGTGGGAAACCAGTACGCACGGTATTTCTGGTATGGCATTGTCGTTGTCATCGGCATTGCCACGATTTCCAACTTGGTGGAAAAGGTGATTCTGCAAACGAGGTGGGATTTCCTTTCCTTTCCCCGGCTGGTGGCGAGTCTGACTGACGCCGGCCATGTATCGATATATCACAGAATCAGAGCAAGCTCTGCAAATAGAGCACGACCTGCACAACCAACCAACGCGTTGACTCAATCTGTGGCAACCGCGACTGCCATTCTTCGCGAACTGTCCTACCTGCAAATCACTCCCGTAAGGGCGTCCTCATGGGTGAAAGTTCCACCCTTTGGCTCTCTCTTCGTCTGCGCCGCATACTTTGCTTTTCTAATTGCTCTCGTATTCACCAATGACGACGTTCCGGGAGCTCAGCACTACCAAGCCCTGGGCATCCGCGCTGGCTGGCTCGGCGCAGCACAGATGCCTTTGTTGGTCCTACTTTCGAGTCGGACGAACCTGATTGGCCTACTATGCAACTTGTCGTACGAACGGTTGAACGTCTACCATCGATGGGTTTCTCGGGGGTTGCTCCTCCTAGCAACTTTTCACTTTGCCTTCCAGGGCCATGCATGGGACATTTACGGGTTGATGGCGCTCGAGTGGAACACTGACGAATGCCCGCCAACAGGCATGGCCGCATATGCTATATTGCTCTGGATGAATCTGACCACCGTGGCTCCGTTACGATACCTCTCGTACAAATTCTTTGTTGTCCAGCATGTGCTTACCTATTTCGGATTCACCATTGCTCTCGCGTATCATCTTTATGGAACTTCGTCGCCTTATTCGACGAATTATATCTATATTAGCGTTGCGTTGTATCTTGTTGGCCAGCTTGTCCGGATTGCGTGGGGTGCGGTTAATAATTTCTCGCCGAGCAAATGCACCTTGACAGCGCTTGATGGCGGCGCTACCAAAATTCGCGTGTCAAATAGACATATCAAAAATTGGAACCCCGGCTCGTATGCGCGAGTGTATATCCCCCGCTTTGACATGGTGTGGGCGCATCCGGCAACCTTGCTATCAACACCAACTTCTCATGACGGCGATCTCGTTTTTCTCTTTCGGTCGTACAGGGGGTTTACCCGGAAGATCCACGCTGCTGCCGCTGCCGAAAGCCAAAAGTCACATCGAACCCTGATCGGTGGACCGTGTCCCAGCTCACAACTAGATTTGGGCTGCTTTGACACACTAGTCCTGATTGCCGGCTCAACGGGTGTGACATTCACACTGTCAAATCTATTAGATCTCGCACACCGAGCACAACAACGGAAGCCACTACCTCTTCGAGTGCTCCACTTCACCTGGGTGATCAAAAAGAAGAGCTGGATATCCTGGGTTGCCGAAGAGCTTCAATCCGCGTTTGAAGCGCTAGCAGAAGCGGGCATTGAGACTCATTTTAATATCTATATCACTTGCGATGATTCCATAGCCGGGGACTCCATTTCCTCCAGCTCAAAAGTAGGATGCCAGTGCAATGATGGATGTAAATGCTGTCAGCAATCACCAAACGACCCAGCGATTGAAATCACAGAGAAAAAGGTTTCGACGTCGAAGAATGAGCTCGGCATTGCACCGTACGCAGCCATACTTACGGGCCGTCCTACATTTCACCACTTTCTAGCGGGAGCGATATGCCAGGCACAGGGTGAGACCGCCGTTGCGGTCTGTGGACCTCTGGGACTGTCAGTGTCGGTCCGATCGGCCGTGGTTTGGGCTAGTGACGAGCTAGCTGTGAGTAAGGGGAGCGGCTTGCAGGGGGTATATTTACATGTGGAAAACTTTGGCTAGTTGTAGTGTATACTGTATATAGACCAATGATGAACTTGTGAATTGACGTATGATCTCAAAACAGTTAGTCTGTCTCACGTGACTTTTCTGCCAAAATAGGACAAGCGGTCTTGGCACAGCCGTGGTGCCTGGGGCAGCGGCCCTGCTTGCGCAATCGCCGTCTGACAGGGAACTACATCTGCAAGGACTCGTCGTGCAACAAGTCACTCGTTCATTCAATTGCTTTTTGTGTTTTTGTCGCCATGCCGCTCAACTGACGGTTGACTTGTTCAGCAAAACAGTGTGCACGCGGGCGCAGCTTAAGCTCCAGCAGGTGGAATGGGACCCAATCAGGAACGAGACAACTACACACTTTCCTGTTGAGGCCAGCTTGCCTCCCGCCGCCTGAATGCATTCCACAACCTTTACTCCAGGTACTTCACACGCTCTTTAGAAAATCAACACTCCTGTGTCTGAAGAAGACATCACATCACGCTCTCTTTATTTTACTAAACATTGCTCCTCACTCCGTGCCCACAAGACCAAAACGAGCTGGAGCTGCGAGACTTGCCTGCCGTTCTTGACGTACACGACGAATCAGCTTCCTCTGCGAGCGACGCCGACGAACAAGAAGAAAACGCTGGGCTGCTTGAAGGAAACTCTGGATCGCGCCCGAAAAAACCGATGAAGCGCCGGACTCGCGATAAAACACCTAAACGGGGCCCTCCTTCACGCCTGACGATAGAAACGGGCCAGAACGGCCACTCCGACGGCGATATGAACTCGCGTCTTGAAATGCGGAGGAAAGACCCATCAATTGAGGCTCCCTCTTCCGCACAGCATGCCACCAGGGTCATGGGCCGCGAGAGCTTCACACTGGACGATGACCCTCCCGCCGTACCCAGCACGCCGATGTTGCAAAACACAAGTTTCTTTGCCCTGCCGGAACAAGACCGAAAGAATTTCCTCTTGCTCGTGTTGTTGTACTTCCTGCAGGGTATACCCATGGGCTTGGCCATGGGTTCTGTGCCATTCCTTTTGAAACCGTACCTGTCTTACGGCCAAATCGGCGTGTTCTCCTTGGCGTCATATCCGTATTCCTTAAAGTTGCTATGGAGCCCCATCGTGGATGCAGTTTGGAGCAGACGCTTTGGTCGTCGGAAGAGTTGGATTACGCCTGTCCAATTATGTTCCGGTCTCGCCATGATTTATTTGTCTTCCCAGGTCGAGTCAATGATGAAGACTGCCGGTGACAGCGACTCTACCGTGTGGGCCTTTACCCGATGGTGGTTCTTTCTCGTCTTTCTATGCGCAACCCAGGATATTGCTGTTGATGGCTGGGCTCTTACACTCCTTTCACCCCAAAACATTTCCTATGCCTCTACGGCCCAGACAGTGGGCCTCACCGCCGGACATTTCCTTTCGTACACTGTTTTCCTTGCTCTCAACTCCCCAGAGTTCGCCAATCGGTGGTTCCGCACCGAAGCCACGGTCGACCCGGCCCGTGGTCTTATTTCGCTCGGAGGTTATATCGCTTTCGCCGGATGGGCGTACATTATCGTCACTATTGGACTGTTCCTTTTCAAGAAAGAGGAGCGCACCAAGGACAAAGACGGCATCATGGAGGTATACCGCAGCATGTGGAGTGTGCTTAAATTGCGGAACATTCAGATGATCATTGTGCTTCATCTGATTGCTAAAATCGGATTTCAAGCCAATGATGCCGTGACTAGTTTGAAGCTCATTGACAAGGGCTTCGGACAGGATAACATGGCATTGGTCGTGTTGATTGATTTTCCATTTGAGATTGCTCTAGGTTACTATGCTGGTCAATGGTCGACCGAATACACGCCAATGCGACTGTGGTCTTGGGCTTTTGTCGGTCGGCTTGCAGCAGCACTATTTGCCCAATTCACCGTCATGATATATCCTGCCGGAGCCGACGTGCCAACTTGGTACATCTTAATTACCATTGCAGAGCATGTCTTGTCCACTTTTATGAATACGGTCATGTTCGTGGCGATTTCTGCATTCCATGCTCGTATTTCTGATCCAGCCATTGGCGGAACTTATATGACGTTGCTGGCTACGTATGTCTTCCCAATGCTCTCATTTGTCCTTTTACTGCGATTCCTGACTTTTGATTAGGGTGTCTAATCTTGGAGGAACATTCCCCAAATTCTTCATTCTCAAGATGGTGGACATGTTCACATCAGCGACCTGTATACCGCCCACCACGCCTCCAGATGCTTCCCAATTGACCGGCGACCTGGTCACGTCTGCGTTTTCCTGCGCGCTCGAGGCAGATAAGGGTCGCTGCCAGGCCGGAGGTGGCCAATGCGTAGTCGAGCACGACGGCTATTACATTACCAACTTGCTTTGCGTGCTTATTGGCGCTGTCACATTCTACGTGTATATACGGCCGACGGCGCTCAAATTGCAGGCCTTGCCTCTTCGCGCTTGGAGAGTGACAACTGGTTATGGCAATTCAGAGTAAGTTGTTTTTTGGCAAGCGTGTTGTATTTTAGAATTTATCTACATAGTTTATCTACATCATATATGATTTGAGATTTCTCTAGCATAGTAACTCCAAGCTTCTGTGTCAGAGTATTGTTATTTGTAAGAAAATATTTAGCGTGGATTTTTCCATGCTAGCACAGGTACGTACCAAGACCTCGGATGTACGGCGAGAGCTTCCGCTGCCCTAAATATATCGCTGTTGATTGGTTTTGAGTTCATCAACCCCTGCTATAGTTGCAAGAAGTATTAATATCCCATGAATGAGATCGATTAAGTTAGGTTTGGGGGGTCCTTAGGGCTGTCCGGGGTCATTACCAGCCTACTGCAACCTATGCCTGGGTGCCTGATTCAAGCGACTTCCAAGAAATTTGGTGATAATGCACGATCTAGTCTTGTGCCGATCTGGAAACTGCATTTCTCGAGGCTGGCGACAAGGAATAGGGGTCCGCCAAGATGTGAACACGGCGTGGCGACTCGAACGTGGTTGGATAGGCACTAGATCGGTCACATACACTAACCGCTTCAGCCTTCTTTGTCTGCCCAGGGGGGAAGAAAAAGTAAAGTGACAATGGGCGTCCGAAGGTGACACAGAAAAATGCATCTCTCTCGCTCCCCCGGTGAAGTCTTCCAAGATTATATATATGTATGAAGCAGAAATTGAGAATTTGTCTGGATGTTTCCGGCCATATTTCGAATATTGCAATACATATACATATACATATACATACATACATACATACATCAGTTCTTAGGGCTAGTACTGAGAGCAGCCCGCCATGGCGCATCGCAAGAGCTGGTTGGCGCGCCAACCAGTCAAGACTGTCTATACTGTCTGCGCCGCGGTGAGGGCTATAGCACGACTATCCTTTCTTTCCATCTACTATATCCCGCACTCGCTGCGGCCCAGAAAAACCTGGACCTGGAAGCTGGCTCTCGGGTCCGAGGCCACGAGGCTCTCCGTCGTCTACGTGACTGCAATCCAGCTGCAGGTGCCCATGTCCCTGGAACCAGGCGACGAAGGCGAGCGATTCGTCAAGTGCAGTCCCCGGGCAGACCTGCAGGCATTCTACAGCGGAATCCTGCAAAGCAATAAGAACATCCAGCCCGAGACGCTTGGTGGCACGTGGTATCCCCATTGTTACGACAAAGACACCAGCAACAAAGTCGTGCTGCATTTCCACGGCGGCGCCTTCGTTTTGCTGGACTCGCGCGAGGAATATTGTGGACACGGACTGCGCACGTTAAGCGAGCAGTTCGATGGAATCCCCGTGTTCTGCCCGGAATACCGTCTGGCAACATCGCCAACGGGGAAATGGCCGGCCCCGTTGCAAGACGCAGTCACCTCTTACCTCTATCTGCTCTACGAGCTGAATATTGATCCATCCCGGATCATCCTCTCCGGTGACTCAGCCGGTGGCACGCTGGCTCTAGCTCTGCTACGGTATATCATTTCGTCGCAATCGCGGGTCGGCGTGAATGCGCTGCCGCTGCCTGTTGCAGTGCTCCTTTGGTCTCCCTGGGTCAATGGGCATGGCACGGATGACGAAGCCAACAAAGACAACAGAAACAAAGGCATCGACACAATCGGACCGGGCTTCCTCAAATGGGGGCTCCAAGAACTGACTGATAACGAAACAATTATATCGTCCTCTGATCCATACCTCTGCCCTCTCGCGGCCCCATTCAAAACAGACTCGGTACCGCTATGGATGCAGATTGGCACCGCAGAGCTGTTCTACAATCCTGTGCAGAAATTTGCGAAGAAAATGCGAGCAGTAGGGAATACGGTTCATTTGTATGAGATTCCGGATGCTGTGCACGACCCACTGATCTCTTGGAAGTTGGGTTTTCAGGAGGAGCTGAAAGAGGGGATGCGACAGGCATGGGATATGGTCAATAATACTACTAATGGGCGGGTTGAATAAAGACGTGGCTTTTTTTTTTGTTTTGTTTCTTTATGGGCTATAGAAGAAGTACATGTTTCGCACCGGACTATGGGATTTGAAAGGATTATTTCGGGATTCATGGATTGGGCTGAAAGAAGTTACAAGCATAAATACGGTGTAATCCTTCAAAGTAGTCAAATAGCTCGTCACATTTCTTTTAATTTTTTTTTTCCGTCCGATCTACGTATGTTCAACAACATAGAAGTTCTCGCGAATGTGTCATACAAAGAATTGCTCACCAACTTGTCCGTAAGAAAATTGGAAGACATCGAAAAACGATTTACACCAAATGGCTATGAGGACTTTGCCCCTCGAAATTGTGGGCATGATCATAGAGAATGTCGACATGGTCCCGGATCTTTTAAATTGTGTCTGCGTCAACAGCACCTGGAATGTGATAGCCTCGAGGAAACTCTACAGAGGCTGCCAGAACGACATGCAATTCCGCACACCAGACATCGAGGTCCTTATGTGTCTATATGTAGCATCAAGAGAACGCTTTACTCGGAATATGAATTTTGTGAGGCACTTGCTACTCTCTCCCGAGGCCCCCACGATTGATGTAGCGGCGTTCCCAAGTATCAGGCTTGCAGGCTTCGAGAAAGACGGTTCTGTACGCTACAGCAAATTTGCTGAGCATCTCATCAAGTCGGTAGGAGGGCGTCTTGAAAGTCTTACGATCCCCTTTGACTTAATGGGTCAAGCTTGGTCGACCATTTCTGATCTCCTTCTCAGTCCCACCATTGAATTTTTAGCTATTGATGGGCGATATTGTGAAACATTGCTGGCCAGTCCAGTCTACATTCAAAGGCTCAACTTATCTGCTGTCAGTTGTGCCTAGTTCCAGGTCACCGTCTAGGAAAAATGATAATGGTCTAACTCCAACAGGGTAAATTTTCAAACCTCAAAGCTCTTACAGTCTACAGATCAGACTGCAGACAGAAGATTGAGAAGCTTTGCCAATTCATAGACACTTGCGACCTGCAGTTTTTCCAAATGGAACACAAGTGCACAGAAGACTGTTTAACTGAGCAGGCTAGTCTGGATCTTTTGCAGTGCCTTGGACGACAGAATAACCTCAAGACGTTGGCTCTGATCATTCCTGAAAAAGCCCTCGCTTTTGGATTGACTGATTGCCTGTCGTCCGCGGATAAACAAAGGAATATATGGCCGGAGTTGAGGTCGTTAGAGCTGAGCTTTGCAAACCGGTACTTGCTGGAGCAATTGCCAAATTTCAAGGAGAAGCTTCAAGTCCTCACTTTACATGCACTCGATACTGAGATCCCCTTCTCTGTCGGTGAGGTAGCAATCAAGAACATTAGCCAATGCCGAAATCTCCGGGCCATCGAGATTATCCTCCCTGAACTTATCAACTGGGATGCGCTCTTGGTCATGGCGCGCGGGTGCTCTCTCCTACGCAAGTTCAGTGTATGGCTTAGCGTGAGAGAAGAGAGTTTGTCTGATTCTGTTTTCAGGGCTATTGTGCGTGCCCTGCCGCATCTCGAGGCTCTTGAACTCAATGCCGTCTTTCAAATGGATGCCACAAGCTTTCAGGAGCTCGCACAAATCTGTCCTCAGCTCATTATACTCGACATGCCTTGTACTGTAGTGCATCTATCTGCTGAGGATTTAACAAACTTCCAACCATTCCAGCAGCTACAATCACTGACTGTTCAAACGATAGCCTTCGAGAATGCACATCGCTTCAAGGAGCAGTGCACAGTCCAGAGCCTTGCAGAGGAATGGCGCAAGGTATTCCCAAAGCTTCGAGCAATCCCATGTCTTGGGGACATGCACCTCCCACCGATAGCAAAATCGAGTTTAGATGAGGACTCATCAGAAGAAGATCAAATGTCCCTTTGTGAAACTAATCTGGACGATGAAACAGAAGAAGAAACGGGCAGCAACACCGAGGAAGAACTATTACCTAGTCCAGCGCTGGTCACGAATGACTACAAATCCGACAGGTTCAAGTTACGCATGAAATTGTGGAAAGCACTTGGTTATAGGGAAGATCAAATGGTCCAGGTTCAGGTTCAGGCTATGTGGCGGACAACTCTGCAAATTGAGACGGTCGGCTGGCCTGTGATTCCTTCAGAGGCTTTTGTCAGTCCGAATTCGTATTCGACATCGGCCAATGAAGCTGAGGATGTGGAGGCTAGTTGCTTGCCATCAGTCTGACTGAGTATGTTCAAGGCTGCTGCCTGCCCATCGGCATATTGGGGGAGAAAAGAAGGCTATAGAATCATATACGACGATGTAAAGGACATAACTACCTATAGATAAATCTAAGCACGTACCAGATATGATGAAAAAGATTAATGCAATGTCTTGCGTGGAAGGGGAAGTTTGAACGAATAAATTTGAGCTTTGCTAACATGAATATAGGGTTAGGGTTATACTCCACCCGCTTATCGGCGGACTGATAAGGAATGGAGGGGCTGGAAAAACTGCATCATCACTTCACAAAGCTCCCTTTCTGTCTCGTCTCGTTTTTCAATAGAAAGAACTATACCTATACACATGAGATGCCGTCCTCACCATCTAGTTCTACGTACACTGCTCCTATTGCATCTCCAACTACGACAATGACATCAACACACAGCGAGCCGGAGCCAGACAGTAACAACTCGCTCGACGATATCTTTGGCTCGTCGCCGGTCGAGCATCAACAATACATATCTACGGAAGAAATACCAGGAAACAGGACTTCTCACGTCCCAGCATCTGCTGCTGCAGAGCCCTCCGACCTCCCCTCCCTGCGCCGCCAACACGTCACAGCCGGATACCGGGACGGAATCGCGTCCTCCAAAGCGGAGCATGTGCAGAGAGGGTTCGATGGCGGATATCCGGTGGGTGCGCAGTTTGGGCTGAGAGTAGGCACGATTTTGGGGATATTGGAAGGTGTTGTGGGCGGGCTAGAATCGACGTCGTCGGGGACAGGGCCTATTAAGAAGAAAACAATGGCGGCAAAGCGCAGTTCTTTGCGGGACGGTACATATAAGGATGGTCTTGGTCCGGACAAGGGTGAGGAATCACAAGAAGCACAAATACACAGGCAAAGAATTGAGAGGATAAGGCAGTTATACAAGAATGCTCTTAAGGAGTTGGATGTTGAAGCATTGTTTGGTGGATTGAAAGCGGAAGATCAGGAAGGAGGGGAAATACAAGGCCCCGATTTCACTGACGAAAGCAGGCCAGAGAATCGACTGCGGCATAAGGCTGATCCGGCCGTTGCTCGATGGGAGAAACTGGTCGATGTGACGAAATGGGAGGAAAGTATGGAGGCGATTGAGAGCATGGAAGATCAGACTGTCAACACGGCTGAGAAGGAGCTGTGAGATGAGCGAGAGCTGCACTGTTTTCGATCTTTCAGTTTGATCGTGATACCAACTTTTTCGGCCCTCGATCAGATGGAAAGGACTAGCATGAGTTCCTCCCGCCTCGTACAACCCGGAGACTTCATTCAAGCATGGGAATTGACGAGGCATGGCTTGGTCCGAGGTCGCCTACATGAATAGGACAACGTGTTTGTTCCTCGGCGTCCCGACGAACCCTGCCCACGGCATGGATGCAATAATCATTGATATATGTGTAACAGAGTATGCACGCACAGGCCCAAATAACGGGAAAAGTAGCCAGCCAATCATGCCCGTGTGGTGAAAAAGAAAAGGAGGGAGGGCTATAGTATACTTTTAAGAATACGCATCTTCAAAGCTCGTGCTTGCTCGGCCCAAGAATGAAAAAAAGAAGAAAAGAAAAATACGACTTCACCTCGCATCGAAAATGCACCTAGCTACATGCATTTCATATTATGTAGCTAGGTATAGGTTAAATAGACGAGCCAAGAAAAACATGCATGCTCTCATCACATTCCACGCTGTTCTACTGCGCATATCTTTAGCCACCCCTAACTCCATAAAGCCGCAGTTGGTCAACCCACAGCATAGGAGCAATGGGTGGACATGCACATGCAACCGTCGGCAATCCTTACTATCTATCCAGCTGGTCACTGACGTTCGTATGGTGTACACGAGGAGTCGAAAAGGGAATTTGCTCAATCCAGCCAATAAAATGAAATCAACCCTAGTAAATAAAAAAAAGGGGGGGACTTAAATTTTTTATATCATGCATGAAATAAGATATCGCATTAAACAAGCCCAGTTTCAATTCATTTCGTCCTTAGTTGCACGGACGTAGGTACGAATGAATGTCTTGTCTAACTAATGCATATGATATATGCTGTCTGTATAACCCGAGTTTTAATGCTTGCAGGGAGAAAGATTTCCTTTTCATTCTATGGTCGGATTGCAATGCGAGTTCTTGAATACTATTATACCATATGCAGCGTTAAGCAGCCCATCTTCCTGGCTTGCTAAACAGGAAGAACATGAAACTCCGAGAATTGATAGACACACCAATGCAACCTGGAATATCGGCAACAGCGATTATTTGGCCTCTATCGAGTACGCACCAATTATTTTATTCCTTTATTGAATAACACAGTCCCTTGCACAACGTCATCTCGGGATAGGGCAACAGGATGTTCCTGGCTAGCTGAACCAGGCGCCTACCTATCCTTCTCGATTATAACATATTTAGCCTGCAGTGCAACAAAATCTTTTTGCCCGCAGGGAGTAAGTACTACATAGGTATTGACATGCGTTATTAAAGTTGCTGACATACAATTCCCAATTGAGGTTGTACTGGTGCTGGCCACGTTCCCGGTTGGACTTATGCGGGTTGTTTGCCTAGTTTATTTTATATGGATGGCGAAATCATCATTCTATCCAAAGTGGCTCGTTAGGCAGTCTGAATGCATTGACGGTCAGGTATAGATTGGGTATTCTTACCAACCTAGGGCTGGAGCCAGCGAACATCCTATGTTATACGCAGGTACAGAGTACTGTCTAGCTGTTATGGGTAGGTACTTGATCGACAAGGAGTAAGTATCTGTCCTACTAGGTGGTCTTTCCAAGGGATATGTATGTCTGGGTGATAATGGCAACACAGTCTATTCAGTTTAATTAAGAATTGTAGTAGATAGTAGCTACAATATGTGACAGCGAAAGGGTAGTTATCGAGATTTGCCCCAGTCAAGAAGTTCAGAAGCTCCTTGTTGTGCTTGTTGTTGTATTAGCTCCTGTCTGTCTACCTAGCTAGGTTAGGTACATGCAAAGAAAAGAAAACTAAAGGAAAAGAAGTCAGATGCCCATTTTTGTATTATCCAATTCACCGCCTCGATCAATCACATTGCGAAAGAAATTCTTGAAACCCGACCAACCGGAATGACGCCAGAAAAATAAGCTAGAAAAACGTGAAACTTACGCCAGGTGCGTTGATTTTGGGCTTGCGCCGTCCGTATATCTGCACCTTGTCCCTAGATGCAGATAAATCTTGTGTTGAAACATTGAAGGACAAAATAATTGCTAGGAGAAAAAGGCGGAAACAAGGAATGAGAGAAGGAGCGAATGCTCACAGATGAGTCAGGAGATTTCGACGGAGACAAAGGGAGAGGAAGCAGGTATACTAGTAAAATCAACAGAAAAAGAAAGAGTCATAGTCATGACCATTGAGTCGTGGGAATAGAAGCATGTCCGTAGAGCATAAGGAGCGTAAGACGTACACGAGCATTGGAGAAAGCATGAAACATTCATCATCAATTAGAAGCGAGCTAGAGCAAGACAAGAAAAGAAAAGAAGCGAAGACGCCGCCAAGTAACAATTCTCAACCTTGACGACAGTCGAGAGACCTCAACGAACCCCATATTCGCCTGAATACAGTGGGTTGATCCATCGAGGGGTTGTTTGACGATACAGTGCCGGACGATGGTAGCACATGACTGCTACAATAGTACTGATTCACCGTCTCGGTCTTGGGAAACGGTAAGAAGTCATCCGTGGCATTAGACCGCTGTCGGCGTCGTGACTGTGCGTGGATGGCTGCAGCAGTCGATGAGTCAATGTCTCCAGACAGCTTCTCGCTGCTGTGTTGCGACTGGGGCCGTGGCAGTGACGTGGTTGATGGCGCTACTAGGCGCAGAGTCTGCTTCAGGGGTGGGGGAGGCAGCATATCGGGGATGGACGTGGCACTAGCCGCAGTGCGGGTGTCGAGTGAGGCCAGACCTGGCGGTGGTGATGGGCGGGCACCGGCTTCGGGCTGTCCCGCGTTTAGCGGGGACGGCGCCCATAAGCCCCCATTGCCATTGGCAGTGTTGCTACTAGTTAGCGAACTAGTAATGGTAGCGCTATTGATCTCCGCGTGCAATTTCGCATCCGATTTGGCAATGCGACGCAGCTGCACTCGACTTCGGACCTTCCGAAGCGTGTCGATGGGCCCCCGCCGCGATTGTGATTTACCACTAATCGACCCTGATTCCGAGTCCGATTCCCAGACCGACTGCTCACCATGAGCCACGGATGTCGAAGTAGAGGGGCGCCCTTTCGTCGATGCATTGGTGTTCTGTCGTGCAATCAGTGGGGTCATAGGCGTGTGATTCGGAATTGGACTTGGACAATCATGTGCAGGAATAAAAAGAGCATGGTTGAATGGTGACATGTGGGGTTCCATTGTTACTGGATTGACCAGGCTCGGCGGTGAGATGAGGGACGCATCAATCTGGCTCTTCGACCCACCGTTTTGACACTTTTTGGGCGGGACCGGACAAGGATTTTTGAGGATAGGCGGCAGACTGGGTAGGGGCTTGGAGTGTAATGAAGATGCTGCAGCTGCAGCAGGCTCCTTTGGAACCATAGTGAGTGTTTCAGATGACAGATTGTGATATTCGGCGAGTGCCGCGGCTGCTGTTCTCTCGACGGGGGTACTGGGTCGCGTGCAAGCTCTAGACTGTGTGTCCGGAGTCGCTGCTGGGAGGTAGAAGCGTGCTGCTGTGTGCGATCGTTCGCGAACTGCGCTGTTATGGTACATGAAGTGTTGCTGCATAGGTTTTCTTGTCCCTGGGGTGTAATCAGGGTCAGAGTAGGTAGAAGAAAAAGAGCTACTTGGCGTAAGATCAGGAATTACACCCGTAGCATCAGTTTGGATGGAGCTGCAAGAACTTTGGCTTTGATGGTTGTATGTCCGCGTCCAGTCGGGTGTTGCTGGATACGCTGGTTTCTGTAACGATTGAGCTTGCTGGTAATGACTGGCGTGAGTATGGACAGAGTGATCGTGATGCTCTGGTATCGTCTGTGTTTCCTCAGTCATGTACGACATGAAATATTCATTCTCAAGGTCTTCAAGATCGACTTCTGACTCGTCGTCAGGACGAGCATCCCACTGCTTTGAAGCCTCTAACGCTCGCTCAAGGTAAAACGGGTCGAGGTTGGGATCCTCAACCAGAGGAACTGTCTTTGACGAGACAGATCTCTCCACACTGTGTTGCAGTCCCTTCAAAGCATAACCCGCACAATGGTTCCCAGGAACTTCCGGATGGTGGTAGGGAACCTCAGCACGATCGCCAGCCATGGGCTAGATTATTGAGAGGATTGATGCTTTGGGAGCAACAGGAAGGGCATACAGACAGACAGGTAGACAACAAACTGTGCACAAATCTTAGCCAGGTTGCAAGGTTGAGAAGGATATGGCAGGGAAAAGACTGGTCAGTGGACAGAGATTCCAAGGGCAATGGCGATCTGTTTATACACTCCACAAGGAGGGCAGAGCCCAAACAAAAATTTCATCCATTTCAAAGGTGGCTGACATTAGACATCTGCATGCCGATGCAAAGGCTTGTAAACATACATTGATCCGTGCAGCACTGACCTATCAAACCTTGCATATCTCTTGCGCAGGGATGGGGTCCCGGTAAGGTGGATTTGTCTTTTACAGATTCGATCGAACTGATCTTCGCCAAGGACCAGTCCTTTAGCAAGGAGGCACTGACTCCCGATTCGGGGGTCATTGCTGATGCAGGCTCAGCGAACTGACTTTTATCGGAGTGCACAAATCCAGCGGGAATAGTATTTGAAGCTTTTCCGAGATGCAAGCCTTGAATTTCAGTCCCATTACACAGACATGCAATACGCAATAGTGCCATGAGCTGCTGCTGATTTGCAATTGATGCTACGTGCTACACCAGACATTCCGTTTCTCAATCTTCGGCGGGATCTTGCTTGATCCAGACTGCGATGGATGATTTCCCAGAGCGTTCCTATCGTCTTGGGTGGGAGACGCCTTCGCCTTCGTTTCACGTCCAAGTGCGAGCACGGACGTACCGTACCGATCAGTCGCGTTCGCTTGAAAACAACTGACTGATTCGTTTTTTCAGTCATCTTCCTTTATATAGAATTAGGCTCTCCGGTAGTATAGTTCCCAAGATGCTAGCTCTGCAGCCAAGGCGACTAGACATCTTCCCGCGGTTCCGAGGAGGGGACTGTTTGGGTCGTTTGCGATTAACAGTGCGTCTGCAAGATACAAAATTATGTCACCGGCAAGGAATGGCACCAAGCTGTTGGGAGAAGGTGTAAACAGTGTGGTTTCATCAGCGTAGCATCGGGACGAGCTTCACGGATGTTGTCGTTGCTATGCATTAGGGTGGGATCCCCGCATTCCAGAGCTGTAGATGTAGCAGTACGTATATGCGTGCTGCCCGTCGACTGTTAAACAAAGAGAGCTTGCTACAAAGGTGTTTGCTTGCTGGAATCCTTTTTTTATTCTCCCGCGATGTCAAACACTCCATCCAATCTGCGTCGTTTGGATTGGGATCCATAATTTTCACTCTTTTCAAACACTCTCGATGGGACCGCGATTTGCCTTCAGCACTGATGTATCAGCTATTTGCTTATCATAGAAGCTATAAACAAAGACTCGTAACGTAAACTCATGACCCTCGATAGGTGACGGTTTGCTCTGCTAGGAAGCAGTAGCGCAGTGGATGATCTGGTTAGCTCTTGGGACACGGACGGCCTAGTTACGGACGATGTCATCGCGACTGCTAGGTTTCAAAGCGGATGGATCCAGTGGCGATAGAGTCGACAAAAGAAACAGTTGACACGTCTTCGCGGGATGCGCGAAGTTTGGAGGTTTGGGCGATTGTCTGTGGGGAAGGCAGGCAGGGGCCCATCGCTCTTGCCTCACAGCCCGCAACGCACAAGCCACCTCATCTCTCTTTTTCTGTTTTCATCCTCGCTTTTTCTTTTTGGACATTTCTCAAACTGCCAGTCTACTCTTGCCGTGTCGGCCTCAACCTCTGTGTGCTTCCTGTTGCTTCAACCAAAAGTTTCGTCCGGTTACTTGACTTCCACTCTCGGCCAGTCGCCGGGTAAATCCCCCGGAACCAACCATACTACTCCACAGCTTCTTGGTGATCCTTCACAGAACACTGAGTCTAGACTTGGAGCCCATGCTCAAACGCTGCACTGGACGACGCACCTAACTGATTCTTCCTGCTTCCCCGTCGAGCTTGCAGACCAATACTCGGCCACTATCAAAGCCAAGGCTCACCAAGCACGCAAGGGCGGCAAGGCTGAGACGTTTTCTTCCGCTGGTAACGAATGGGAACCCCCCCAGTGAGAGAAGGAAATTTTGTCTGTTTTAGGACCAACTTAATTTTCCGATTTCTCTGTTCCACCACGCCTAGTGTTGTGAGCAATCGCCAAGGAGTTGTATGAACGATCCAGGCGCCCCCTTTTCCCCTGCGTATGGAAGGGTGCATGCAACAGGGCTTCAGAGTCTGCTAATTTCAGAGCGATACCCTTGCTTTCTGCTCATCGAACACTACTCCCATCTCAGAAGTTGTTGGCTGGGCTGCCCTAGCAACGGAGTCATATATTCTACCCTCTATTTGTCTTGCTGCGAGGGTTGAATAATCGATTAATCCATAGGTAGTTACACGCTAGGTAGGCTCCAGGTAATAGTAACCAGTACGTAGATATGCTGCAAGCAGGCTATTGATCGATTGTCGTAACTATCATAGCCTACGACGTGGTGGAAAGCAGAGGGGAGCCCTTTCTTCATTGATACATGCATACATTCAGTGCCTCTCTCAGTGATTCGACGAACTATATCCGCGTCCCGGCCCGCTGATTGGCTGCACCAATAATGCATATGGTGGTATAAATATATGACTTCGTTTTTACCTAGGTATTATTGTGGACAACCCGGGTCCATTATTGACGTAGGAGACATAACTCGCCAGCAGCAGGATACTAGATACTAGCACTAAAATGAAAACTGCCAACGCATCAGTCGTCCGCCACCATCGTAGTAGGCTTTACCGCCTGAAGGAATCAGACAGCTTATTGCACACTTAGGGGTTATGCCCTAGCCATCAAGCACATAGTTAGTTAACCAAGACCGCCACAGCTGTGGCTAAGCAGGCAGTTGACAGCGCATCAGTCAGCAAAGTGGCCGGGCGGGAAGGTGCCCTGCCCTATCCCCGTGACAACCCGGGCCCCTTCAACTTCAGTCCCAACACAGACAGCACCAACGAGAACACCTCGCAATGCCATTGTGATGCGCAACTGTATCTCAGACAGCGCAATTGAGTCGCCTGTCCCGGCTCAATGACAGGTGGCTCCACTGCTGGCGTACCTCTCGCAACCCAAGCGCTCCGCACCGCTCGCCCCAGCCATCTGAATTTATACAATCCAGTCGATTCCGCGCCTCATCCTATTCGACCAGCCACACCGAATGCCCTCCCTGCCATTTTTGGGTAGTTCTCGTCCTTTCTCCCTGTCGTTTCCATATTTCGAGTTTCTTCTCTGCGTGCTCACATCCCCTATCGTGTTAATCGATTTCGCAATTTCCCGCACATTCCTGTGATAGCTTCTTTTCCTTGAGGAGGCGCTTCGAGAGACCGCATTCGCTCAACGACCTTGGATGATATCTAGATACCTTTGGGGATCCAACGGTGCCTGCCTGAACACCAAATTGAATGATTAATACCTCCTTGTTTCATCGCATTGTCCTCACCACATCCTCATCCCACCACACCAGCAACTTCCGCGGTGCCTCCCACCGACACTAGAGTTTTTGACGATACCCACGAGATTTACGACCCGTCTACGTTAACGAATCCTTCGCGGCAGCGCCAGCAGCAGCCCGCTCTTGAGTCTACGTTTCATTCGTCTTTTCAGCCTCTACCTCGATTAGCAAGCGCTTCAAGTAACCTTCGCCCATCGCGACGGTTCTCACCTCGAGGCGGGAACAGCCAACCGCCATTGACAGCTCACCGCCGTGTAGCTTCGATCGATGCAAGTTTTCGCGCTCCCCACGAGCGCAATTATAATCGACCCTTGATTAATTCAGCATTTGGACGCCGTGAAGCTGGTGTTACCTCCGCTGAGATAGATCCAGCTCTCTCTGAAGCAGAGACAGAAGCTGGCGCATCAACAGCAGGCGACTCGGTCACCCAAATCGACCAATCCTACTGGCCATCACGCTCCACGAGAGTTTCTCCGCGCACTGCTTCTGCAATCCGCTGGGCTTTGGAGGAAGCCATTCGCAAGCCCTTCCCTTTCACCCCTGTCCTGGAGGAATTGAACGCTCCCATGTCGGAGCTGGCAGGTCCTTCTGGACCAGTGGGATCAGGAGCTCAGTCTCGCCCACAGAATGGAGGTTCGCGTCCGGTCCAAGGGCCACGGCTGCACACGCAAGTGCCTGCAGGTGTGCGAACACCGACGGATATCATGAGGGACCGCCGAGATCGGGAAGCAAAAAGGAAGGCAGAAAAGGAAGCCCGCGAGCGTGAACTGCAGGAGCAAGAGCAAGCCAAGCAACACTTTCAAAGCCAACAGTATGCCCCTGCTGCTGGCGCTACAAGCGGAGATTTTCCAGTCCAGCGACGGCAGCCCAATGTACGCCAACCGGCTGGAGTCGATCCAGCAGCTTACGCAGAGCAACCTCCAACTTCTTTCCAACAACCATCCGCCAGTAGAAGGACAGAAATTACTCGACCTTCGGGTAGTGTAGCGAGTACTCAGCGATCAGGAATACCTCAGAGCCAGATCAGACCACCGCCAGCTGCATCTCAGCAACAGGCTGCCTCAGTTATACCTGCAGCAACTACCTTTCAAGCCCCCCCAGCTCAACCCCAGCCACAGCCACGACAGGCACTACCTACTCAGGGTGCTACCCAGCCGGGCCCAAGCGCTTCTCAATCCTCGCAGGACGCTAGCCAATCTCAAGCTCAAGAACAGCAACGCAGGACTACATTCCCTCATGCATTCGAGCGATGGGAAACACTGTCATCACATTGGGAGGGTCTAACTGGATATTGGATTCGCAAACTTGAGCAGAACAATAATGAGTTGAGCCAAGATCCATTGAATCAGCAGATGGCTCGTCAGATCAATGACTTGTCTGCTGCGGGCGCAAACTTATTTCATGCAGTGGTAGAATTGCAACGTCTTCGCGCATCGTCCGAACGTCGCTTTCAACGGTGGTTCTTTGACACTCGTTCAGAGCAGGAGAAAGCCCGAGAAGTACAAGCTGATCTTGAACGCCAGGTGTCCGCGTTGAGATTGGAGCGCGATGACGCCACTGAACTACGCCAGAAGGCGGATACTGACCGCAAAAGATCCGAAGACTTGGTCAAAGAGATGCGCCGAGAATTACAGATTTCCAAGGAAGAGGCGAGAAGAGCTTGGGAAGAGCTTGGTCGCAGAGAACAGGAGGAACGAGAACGAACAGCCTCCCTTCGCAACGGTGAGCCTACAGTTGTAGGTGGAGTACAAGTCTTGCCTATGATCGCGGGATTGCCTAGCCGACAGAATAGCAACGCGAACAGACCAACAACACGTGAGGGACCTTATGCTGGCGGTCCCGGAACGTCTAGCATGGGTGGCCAGCACGAAGAGCCGGTAGAACAAGATCAATATGAGGAGCGGTCGTCTTTGTCTGAGACAGATCCCTTCGTTGAACGGCCGCGAACGGGCCAAGGAAACCAGTCTTCCGCACATCCGCCAACGTCTTCTTCAGGTACATTTGTTGGTGGCACTCCCACTTCTCAACCTCCCGCCCATTTGGGGGTCTATGCAAACCCACCTGGTCATTTTTATCAACATGGCGGGTCGGCTCTCCATAACGATCCAGAGCCTGATACTCGCTCCTACGTTGGCAGCACCGAAGGAAGTGAATTAGAAGAGTACACCACCAACCCCGAAGGAAGATATCATCATGAACCGCAGGGCCACATGTATGCGGGCAGCGATGACTATGATGATGAGGACCAGGCAGAGTATGATCCTGCTTATCCGCCAAGCACTTCTGCTTCGGCTCATGGGTACGACCAGGGCGTTGATTACAGCGGGTCGGGCTGGGGTGGTTGGGATTCTATAACCCCTCGACACCGGCATCCTACGCGTCTGAGTGACGTACTGGAAGAGGAAGACGAGCGTAGCCGAACCAGCCCCAGTCGTGCCAGCCAAGCAAGTCGTGGTTTACATTGAAGGTCAGACCACAACCATGGTTCAGACACCAAAACGGCTCCTTTTTGACGAACTTGGGCTTGACTGTTTATAATCAAGTCATACATCAATGCCTTTTTTAGATGTCTATTTCTATCTCTTTTCCCCCTTTTTTTCATTTTCTTCTTTTTTCCCCTTGAATATGATATGGAATCCAGTCTCTCTTACATTCGGTGTCTCATAGCCTTTCTACTATTTCCTTATGTATGTATGTGCTTGATTTCTGAACATTTTCTTGTCTTATTCTTCATTACATACACGCTGTAAACCCTCGCGCTAAGTTATCATTTATCAGTTATTCAGGCGTTGCTACATCAGATATTTATATTCCACAATTGCATTGTCACACAGCGCGGGATTGGTAATTCATTTTTTCTCTTCTGTCTATCTTTGCCAATGTCATCTTATTACCTAGAAAGTAAGCAGCAGAAAAGTCCGTTCTTGTTTTATCCAATGCTATATCTTTTCTCTTTCTTCTCTTTTCCCCAGTTCTTTGGGATTGTGTTCAGTATTGGAAAGTAGACAAATTGGGTCATTGCAATACAATTAGTACTTTGATTCGTTTCCTGATTTCTTCTGAACACACTTGATCTGACATGACATAGGATAGTAAAGAGCCCTATCCCATAACTGACGTCTCAAGGTTGCCAGCTGTTTAGGTACGTGAGTGAAGGCTACGAATTACGTACCTAGTAAGAAACCAATGCCCCTCCTAAAGTTATAACCGTATTTGGTCTTGTAAGCTGAGGATATATCTGTATAATAAATTTTATGCAGCTACAATGCTGAAGAACATTTTGCATTTTTGGTCACACAGAAAATTTGGTCTCGGAACTATATATATTTAGATGTATACCTGGAGCAATCTACTCATTGCTGCCTAGGTACAAAATTAAGCCTTTTTCTCAGCCTCTCAGTCAAGTTGTGGAGTAGTCTTTAGGTGTTCTTCTAGTTGTTCCTTAACAATGGTGTTTTAAGTCACAAGTAACATGAATGGTGATAAAAGAAACGCCTTTTGTTTGTTTGCAAGAACTTAGAAGAGAGATATGAGGCTAACTAAATCAGTCCTAGTACGTATTTACTAATACGGCCACCAGCGCTAACCGCATTGGGTACTGCCGCATGATATCTCCGCAATTTATTCCAGCTGTCAATCTGCGAATAGTCAAACACCTCGAAAGCCACCATGGCCTCCTCTCTAACGTATCTGGCCCAGTCAATGGGCAGGGCAAGCCGTATTTATGCGCGAGCCTCATTCAGATGCCAACTCCTATCCTCGCCGCATCCCGTATCACAGGCTGCAACTCAATTTCGCACAATCTGCAGCCGACAGTATCAGCAGCAGCAGCAGCAATTGCTCAATGGCTGTGGTCTCCTATCAACCCGTGCCTTCTCGACGACATCTACAAGGCCCGCTAAGACAATCCAGCAAATGAAGTCGAGACATCGAACTGGCCCTTTCTCCTGGAAAGCGGGTCTGTTGTTCATCATCACGGGCGCGGGAATGATCATCTACTTTCGGGTTGAGAAGGCTCGGTTGGAGAGAAAACGAATTACTGAAATGAGTAAAGGTGTTGGAAAGCCTAAGGTTGGAGGTCCGTTTGTGTTGAAGGATTTGGATGGCAATGAGTTCACGGCGGAGGACCTGAAGGGAAAGTATAGTTTTGTACGTTGATTCCTCATTTTCATTTCCCCCCCTCCTTTCTCTCTTGAAATTTGTGAAATTTGTTCAAGGTTGATGAAAGTCGACTAATGCGGTTGACTTAAAGGTGTACTTCGGTTTCACACATTGTCCAGACATCTGCCCCGACGAACTTGACAAAATGGCCGCCATAATCGACAAGGTCAAAGAAGCCTCCAATGGCACCGAAGTTATGCGTCCAGTCTTCATAACCTGCGATCCGGCACGTGATACACCTGAAGTGTTGCGCAAATATCTCGCGGAATTCCATCCGGACATTATCGGTCTTACGGGCACCTACCAACAGGTGAAGCAAGTCTGCAAGGCGTATCGCGTATACTTCAGTACGCCGGAGAACGTGAAACCTGGCGAAGATTACCTGGTCGATCATAGTATTTACTTCTATCTTATGGACCCCGAAGGCGATTTTGTGGAGTGCGTTGGTAGGCAGGATACCCCGGAGAGTGCGACTCGTTTGATCATGGAGCATATTGAGGACTGGAAGAGGGAAGGAAAGCAGCTGGACACATCGCCGCGGTGAGGTTAGTTATCGCATTAACCGGCTTTGTGTGGAGATCCGAGACGGAAGTTTCAATACTGTATTATTATTTTTTCCCCTTATTATTTTTTATTTTCACTTTTGGACAGAAAGCGGTGATACGATTAGTTAGCGTAAGGGTCATATCACAGCAACCACTCATCTCGAATTCGTCAGTTTTGCTGCGTCTGGGTATAAAATTCTATACATGATCGATTGGCTCTCGTTGAAGCTGCTCGATTGATTTGATACACTGCCCATCAATTGCATGTTGGCAGTGTCAATCGAAGTACCATTATGTCTTGTGTCAAATTCTCCGAGGGCTATATTTCTTAGCCATTATTCCAGCATTATAGGAAGACAGATGAGAGCTCACCGGTGAAGGTTCTATTCGCCGAGAAGCCGACCTTCATGATAAACAAAAGAAATTGATTGATCACACTTAAACAAGCCTGCCAGAGCGAATGAAGTCAATCACTTCTCGACAAACCTCCCCTCCGGATCCGTATCCCTATTAGCCCTCCACTCCCCATCCTCCGGCCTCTCACCTACAAACTCCTCCCTCTTCCAAACCTCCAACTTTTCCTTACAGCTCTCCAACAATGACTCCGCTGCTCTCCACGCTGTTCCCCTATGCCCCGCACTCACGGCAATCGCTATACTGGCCTCAGAGATCGGGACAACGCCTAATCTATGGGCAATGCTTATTGCTATCAGGCCACTATTGCCATTGCCGCTGTCAATGGCGAATGCTCGTTTGGCTTCTCGCGCAATCTCTGTGAGTGTTTTGAGGGCGAGCGTCGCGTAGCTGGTGTAGCTTAGTTGGGATACGGCGCGGTTGTTGAATGAGTCGCGTGTTGTGCCGAGGAAAAGGACGTTGGCGCCTGCAGACGGAGAGGAGACGTGGGATAGGATCGAGTTTGTGTCGAGAGGAGTGTAGGTTAGTTCGAGGTAGATCTTTTCGTCGTCGAGATGGACTTTGCGTGGGTAGGTTGAGGGGTCTTGGTGTGCTGGTGTGGACATTGTAGATGATGCTGGCTGTTGATTTGGGGCTGCTGTTGTGTTATGGTCTGAGTCATTTGGAGGCATTGTTTTATCTGTGTGTCTTGTAATGCGTCCCTGAGCTTTGTTTCATTATGGTGATGAGGTGAATTCAAAACGAGATGCGGGGTGAGGGGTGCTCAATCTGATAAGATCAAGCCTTGATAACAGAGGCATTTTTTCTTGATAACACACTGGATGGGCATTCAGCATAACTATGCAATACTGATTCATAATTCCTCTATCTATCTAAGTACGCATTCAACTACTCTAATAGTCGAGTGAAGGTATAAATAACATAATGATAGGTGGGTACAAATATGAACGTCCTCTCTTCCACCTTTGCATGGCATAGCGTAGTCACCTCACAACTTGAGAATCAAGGACACTTTGCGACTGTAGCTGCGTCCGCAATAGTTTCCCATTTTCACCAAGTACCGAAATCAGCTCAGGAGCATCGGGGTCCATCATACACTGGTCAACCCTCATGATTTGCTTCCCCGTGTCCCTAGCAATTTGTATGAAGTCGCGGAAGTATTGCACTGTATCCCAAGTGAGGTAGTGCATCACTACCAAATCACCTCCTCTATCGACATCACGACGGAAGGCTCTTAGTTGCCTTTCTGGTCGATCTGTGCCAGCCCACAACCAATCCTCTACGTCCACACTCCAATTCACGATGTATGGGTCATCAAGAAGCGTCGATAATCGTTGTCTTGTGCGAGCTCCCACGGTACCATACGGCGGGCGAAAGTATCGAGCTAAGAATGGAGAAAGTGCATCAGTGTTGATCTCCATGTAAGACAGTGACTAAGTAACTGACATTCAACGCCGAGAAGTTCCTTGATGGCATAATATCCGCCCAAAATCTCATCATCAATCTCATCACGAGTGTGCAGGCCTTCCATTCTGGACACACCAAAAGATGAGCCTGAAGTGTTTAATATATCCGCGTGACACAGGGAGATACCTACTTTGGGTGCGTAGATGAATGTAGAGCAACCTGGTGACCCCGTCGAAGCATTTCTGTATAGACATCTGTAAAGTTTGTACTCGGATCTAACAGACCCATCCCAACGACGAAGAATGTCACCGTGATATCCTCATCATCAAGTATTTCCATAACCTCTTGTGCTAGCCTGGGATCTCCGTCATCGATACCAAATGCAAAGGAGTTCGGTCTCTTGCAATTCAGGACTAAGGTGCCCGTTGGCAGCTTCCGAGGGATCTCGACATCGTCTGGTAAGTACTTTACAATCTCGACCTTTCGAAGTATTGTTTCGTCCGTAGTGTAAAAACCGTGGAAGCCAATTGATGATACGATGTCGAGGTCAACGTAGAAGTGAGATATTGGGACATAGATGTTGTTGTTGTTGTCTGAGGTTGTGTAGCGAGCAGCCTCAACACTATCCGACGTCCCTGGGTACGGTGCTCGGTAAGAGTTACATTCACCATTGTGCTGAAAGATCGAAATTGTGAACGCGTCACTCCCGGAATACTCAACATGAAGGTACATGTCCTCATGGTCGGTGAGATCGAAGCAGGAATAAGAGAATTGGGTATGATAGTTGTGATCGGGATTGGAGGGAAACAGGCGCATTAGACAGTCACCATCGTCGTCTTCGTCATATTTTATGGGTAGATTTTCTCCAGGGCCATGCCACGCACCGAGTTCATTGAATGGACTCTCACAGAAGGTATCAATAACAAACTCGTACGGGCCCATTCGTTGCGGTATCATCGCGATGGTTTGGGAGACGCCTATGAGAAGGATAAAGTACACCAGCACAGTAATGGGCGCCATTATGGCGATAGTGAAGGCGACGAAAGAGTAATAGTTGATGCTCCAGAGATATTGTTGAATAACGGAAGTACTGCATGGCTCGGTTGGAAGAATGTTCTTGATTACACTGAGCTTGCACTGGAGGCAAGAGCCCTCGCAGGCAAGCACACCTGCTGTACCGTCCTGCCCATACATCATAGATAGTCCTAGACTCATTAATCATCTTCATTGGTAAACTTTTGTGAATAATTACAGCCTTTCTTTTTTGCTTTGGCATTTTTCATTTTTTTGAACAAGGAAAAGAATCACAAGATTGATAGGAAAAGAAAGGGAAAAAAACCCCATTCCACTCAAAATCTTCAGAAGGTCTTCTTGTAGGATGATTATCAACGATCTTATTCGAAAATCCCTACTAGATCAACAAGAGCGAAGTATTTCAACACACACGCACATGCAAGAGATGTCTCCGGTAACCTGCTGTGTTGAAGTCGCTTCTTGATCGCTCTCATGGTGTGTTTACCAATCAAACCCGTCGGCCGGAGGTGGTACAGTTTCGTTTGAAAGGACGGTCTCAGAGAAAGAGGAAATCTCTGGTTCTTCTATTGGCGTTGTCTCCTTAGTCTCCGCTTCTCCGTCGGTATCGTCATCGAACACAGGCTTGCCTTCAGGTTTTAGCTCCTGAAGGAAATCTGGGATGTCTTGATCGGTTTCCATAAGTACCATGACAAGATCACGAGCTATCTCAGTATTTTTTTCATTATTATAGAACGATGTTGCGAATCCCTCGTTGCCGATACGCGCAGTACGGCCTTTGTAAAATCACATCAGAGATTAGAAATGGGACGATCAGATGCAGGATAGAGTTTTTCCCCCTTACCAATTCTATGGATGTATTCGTCAATACCACCGTGATCAACATTGGGCAAATCATAGTTGATGACGTGCATCACATTTTTTACATCCAACCCACGAGCGGAGACGCCAGTTGCAATCAGAATAGGCGTCTTACCAGAACGGAAGGCGATCCTAAAATACTGAAATGAATGATGTTCAATGGCATCACAAAGACGTGTCAACTTACATGGCATCTTCGCGTTCTCGCTGGGTACGACCACTATGAATAGAAGTACTGGGAAGGCCCATGTTGTAGAGGTAGTCGTCAATCAAGTCAGCCTGTGCCTTGGAATTGACGAAAACCAGGGTACGAGCAGGAGGCATTGACAGCAATCGATCATATAGACACCGCTTTTTGGCGTCTTCATCTGCATAGACAATCTGTACTACCAGCTCAGTTGCTTATTCTTATAAAATGTGTATCTGCAGTCCTCACCTTCTGCTGAATGTTGACATGGGTACTGCCGGCACGACCAACACGGATGCGAACATGGTCGTTTTCCAGATGCTTACGAGCGACTTCACGACAGCCCTTGTTGAAAGTAGCCGAAAACATCATGTAGCAGTGGTCACCATCTTCGTTTGCATCTAAACACAACTTAGCTTTCTGATAATATGTGTAAAAAAGAGAAGGAACTTGACATACCACCACCAGACAGAAGCTTAGTGAAATCTTCTTCCCAATCAGCCTGCAAGAGCTCATCGGCCTCGTCGATGATGGTGTACCTAGATCAGCATTAGAGATGCACAATACGGGTTTGAATAGGAAGTTCTATACTATACCTAACGCGCCGCAGTGAGAGGATATGGGGCTTGCTCATAAAATCGATCAGGCGACCGGGAGTTCCAATGAGAATGTCGCAGCCCTGCTGAAGTTCCGTTCGTTGATGGGAGATAGGGCCACCGCCATAAGCCACGCAAGGGCGAAGCATAGACCGATAGCATAAACGGCGAGCTTCGTCAAAGATTTGACAAGCCAGTTCTCGAGTAGGAACAATAACCAAGACCAACGGCTCGGCGCGCACTGCGTTCTCTTTAGGGTCGAAGCTTGCTCCAACGTTTGGACGAGGAGCAGTCAGCTTTTTTGCTTTTCCCATTAATTTCGAGAGAATGGGAATGAGAAAGGCCGCAGTTTTCCCAGAACCTATATGGCTCAATTAGACACAAGAAGGCGCCTGTTTTGATAAAGAGCATACCTGTTTGTGCTACGGCCATGAGGTCGCGACCTTCAAGGATTGTGGGTATCCCATACGCTTGAATCGGGGTTGGTATCTTATACCCACACAAGGCAATGTTTTCTAGCATCACGGGATGCAAGCCAGCGTCTTTGAAGCTGGCAATTGGAGCAACCTTCGTAGTAGCTTCGACGACGACTTTGATGCTGCTGATACTGTAGGCAGAAATTATTATTTGAGACATCGAAACAGCTAAAGTTGTCATAAAGAATATTATCTACACCAGGCAATAACCATTGCGAAGTGCTCAGACAGAGTTCGAGGAGGCCAGATAGACACTGCGAAATATCGTTCAAACGCCCAAGAAGGAATAACAGGGAGAAAAGAAAAGCTACTTACTTCTCAAATTTGACACCAGCACGGTTGATGAACTCGCTGCGAAAAAGCATCTTTTCAAGTTCTTCATCCTTTGGCCCAACATCGCCGTACTCCTCTTTCCACTCATATTTACGAGCGTCAGATGCCCAGGGAATGGTGTTGACGGGGACATTGTGACCGTTGGCAGGAGTCTCAGTAGTCTGCCCAGCATATCGCGTGTAATCATACTTTTCAGGCTCTACCCAACCCTTGTCACGAGCAAGTGTGGCTGCCTCCTGGTCCAGACGGCTTACTGGGGGCATGACCTCAGGGAGAGCATCGGCCATGTCCTTAGTAGCAAAGGGGTTCATAGCGAGGAGTGTGCCTTGAGGAACAGGTGTAGGGACAAGTGTAGTCAAAAGTATGGTTGAGATGCAGCCTTAGAAGGCTAGAAGGATGAAAAGTGGTGAGACGAGAGTGCAGAGGAAGAGGTGAGAGGAGGGGAAAGGGAAAGTGGGAGGAGAAAGGAGGACGGAGGAGACAAAGGGAGGGCAAAAGGAGGCTGTTGCCTCTGTTTGCACTGCAAACGCCCAATATCGCACGTGAGAATACTCACAACCAGTGAGTGCCTGGGTGCCTGAGCGTGCCTCTCCTTTCTCTTTCTCTGTAACGCTATAGTCAGTGGTACGAGGCAGATATGACCAGAAGCAACAACTGCATCCAGGGCCTCGGACAGAGCTGGGATGTGTCGTCTCATTAAGGTTTACTAAAGGGCTGCACCGTTGGTGATATTTTGACAACCACGATATTGACATAAGAATACCTAGGTATCTGGTATCTGATCTTGGGAAATCACACTTCATATAAGAGCTAACTCACCATAACAAACTGTCCCACTCCGGGTACTCCATCGAGCACGACGTAAATAACATAAGGCCCAGGAGGCACGATGCTGCGCGAATGCGCCATGGATACACTAACAATTTGGTACTTGAAGCCTGGAACAAAATGGTCGAATTCTAGGAAGATCAATCGTTGACCCATATGTAGTGAGTGTGTAACAAAACCACCATGATAGAGGCCAATATTTAGTCACTTTGCACCTTCGAACCCAGTAAAGGCGGTAACAAAGGATGTCCCATCAGCACTGATGTGCTTCTGAGAAATCCAGATATCTCGCGGCCGCTTGAAGGCGTTATCCTCATTAAGATAAGGAGGAGTATAAATTTCAACCCGAAATTCTGTCACATATGTAGTTGCTGGGCTTCTGAAGTCGGGTTCCAGCCTGGGTTGTTCTATAGGATTTGAACCGGCAACCATGACGGTGCCATCCAAAAGTAGGGTGCAACTGAATGGTATAAGCGAGGGATCCAGGAGGAACCAGCAGTCGTCCACCTGTGTCCACTAGGCTTGTCAGGGTCGTATAACAGAGCATCGAAGCAGGGATCTTTGGCTATGCCGAAGCCTTGGGCGCCACGCCGAGCTACATTCAACCAGAGTACTTTGCCGTCTGGGAGAAGAATTCCTTCAACCATTACCCTTTCTTCGGGCATTTTTTCTATTTGCCATACGGGGTCCGCTGACAGTGGTTGGATATGTCCACACGTGCGGTCAGCAAGGCTCGTTATGTCTGCGTAGGCTCCACCACCGCAAACAATAATATCAGGTTCCCAATTGTTGTCCATTTTTAGTGGTAAAAGAACGCTTCCTCCTGAATTAGGATACGTCCTATGTGCACCTCGTAGATTTGGGAGCCGTCGGGTGGTCTTTTGGTTAGTCACGTCGTAAATCTCTGCAGAACGAGAAACAAAGATAAAAAGCCTGCTATCTTTCAGCAAATGCAAGAACGGGTACATGTAATACGGCTGGTTCCTTTCTAAGATAGAAAGACGGATACTGTGGCTAATGGACCTGCCATTCTGGTCTAAGATTTCAAATGTCGGGTTATTATTTTCCTCTTTCGTGGGATCCAATCCATTGACGCTGCCGGAGGCCACGAAAAGTCTTTTATCGGGCATTATCTGAACACTTGGATACCAACGAGGAGTAGATAATCGATGGCCAGACTCATACCATCCGTCATCGTCATCATCACCATCGCTATCATCAATTTCCCGCTCGAGATAACGTATTGCACGAAACCCATCACCAACAGTTGGGTCGATGTGCAATAGGGGCCCATTGCCACCAACCGATATGACACGGCCGTCGGCGAGAAAGGAGCCTCCAGAGCAGAAAGCGTTCGTCTTGCAAGTCAAGCCTCGCGCCGTGTTTGTCGTGAGATTATATTCAGCTGAGTACGCATACTGCCCATTTTCTAATATAATTTGCGTATAATTTTAGACCTTGTCGAGGAACACAACGTTTCCATTTGGCATGAGAACAGCTGCCATCGCAGGAACGCCGGATTGACCGATGACTTGGAAGGAGTCCCTATAGAAATGTCGAGAATATTCAACCTGGTCTCCTGCCGAAGCACTAAAGCCGCTGGGTGAATGGCGTTCGATATCTCTGCCGTCTTCGAGCCGAGGATTGTCGCGGTCATGCAGTGACTGTTGATGAATGAGAGCAGAATGGGCGCATCTCGTCAATACATATAACCAAGGAAGAATGAAGTGCATTGCCTTTATGCACTCAAAAGTGCGTTGACTTGGATCGACGAGTATCAACTTTTCTAGATTGATGGTGGATGATCAAAGGCGTCAAGATGTAGAACAGGTTGGCATGGTTGCCAGCTTTGTGCTTCATCTCGAGCTGGACACGTGAGCCGGCCAACTAACTTCGGCTGTGACTTGGAAGGCGCAAGATGCTGTGTGGAAAGAAGGAGGCGCCTTCCTAAACTGGACCATTCCAAGGCTTCCGGCAGTTGCCCATCCTCGATTTTCTTCTGGACATCGACTGTCACCGCAGAACTATTTTCGCAAAAGCTTGCTGTTGTCAGCATCTCATCCACTCCACAAATTTAGTTGACGCGAGCGCATCTTCTACGCCAATATCGTACGAGCTACTCAGCTGGAAATGTGTGCTTGGTGGCTTGAATATCACATGAGGCAACTCATTGCAATTGATTCCTATCACTCTTTTCAGGAGCTGGTAGGGTCTTCCGCGACTCGCAACCCCATTCGTTCTAAATCCTGTCTTGGCTTTTCAGATACAACGTGTGTGCTTTGTCAATTTCGTTCGGCAAGGAGAGGCGCTTCAGGCATTTCCCAGCCTCCATTTGTCAAAGCCAATCCGAGAATGTTATCGCTGGTGCCTGGTGCCTGGACTGCATATCGACCTCGGAGAAAACTGGATGCCGAAAACAGTTGCCCCAGTGGCCTAGGCTCCCCAATTCTTTCTGACGTTTTTTTGTTGAATTGCTGAGTCAGGCACTCCGAATTCAACCCAGCAAAATTGACAAAGGAAACCGAGGGATAGATCGTCCTCGGGCCGATGGAGTGAACCAGAGGTGCAGACAAGGTGCAGCTCGGTGAGATACTACGCTGGTCAGAAGGAGATATACGCTGTAAGACTGGGCACGGCCACCATATTGGGAAAATCCTGCGTCGATATCCCCAGCCATGATTCAAAATCTGGTTTCACATTACTTACTACTTTGTCACTGCTTATATATTGCGACGCGACCATTTCTCACATAGTCGTCAGCTATTGTACAATGTCGCCCTCTCAAAATGCTTCCGCCGAGGCCGACCCCTCCCGCCCCAGTCTGGAGGAAGCTATCATCAACCCAGGCGCTGTGAAGATCAATGTACAAGGCGCTTATATTGTGGATGATCAACCTGAGACACCAGACAGCCCGGCAGATGAAGATGGCATCGTATATGAGCGCAAGGATATTCGACTACCGCATCATACAAGTGTGGTCAGTCATGTGGCAGTGGATGTGAGTATCACGCTCCGCGGCAATTCCCCGCACTTTGTTTCTCCGAGTTGAGACGGACATTGTATACCAATTTGCCTGGAACCAATATACTGACCATGGAGTTCTAATTGCAGATTGGAGGATCTTTAGCTAAATTAGTCTACTTCACCAGAGAACTTGGGTCGGAAAGCGAAGGAGGACGACTGAACTTTATCAAATTCGAGACAGAACGCATAGACCGATGCATCGAGTTTATAAAACAGCTCAAGGAGGATCATGAGAGACTCAATGGCTCCACACTCGGAGAGCTGTGTGTAGTCGCAACGGGCGGAGGTGCTTTCAAATACTATGATAAGCTCAAAGACACGTTGAAGGTGGATATTATGCGAGAGGAAGAGATGGACTGCTTGATAACAGGCAAGTGACTCCATTGATTGCAATTTTGTGTTGCTATCAACTAGTACTAACCATATCTTCTATATTAGGACTTAATTTCTTCATTACTGAGATACCCAACGAAGTTTTCAGCTATAGTGAAACCGAGCCCATGCAGTTCGTGGAAGCGCACGCAGGCGTCTATCCCTATCTACTTGTCAATATCGGTTCGGGAGTATCCATGATAAAAGTATCCGGACCGCAAGAATTTCAACGTGTTGGAGGAACACATCTGGGCGGCGGCACTTTCTGGGGCATAATGGCGCTTTTGACTGGTGCTACTACTTTTGATGATATGCTAGCAATGGCCGATCGTGGCGACAACAGCGGTGTCGACATGTTGGTCGGGGATATTTATGGAATGGATTACACCAAAATTGGACTCAAAAGTACCGCAATTGCAAGTACGTTTGGGAAGGTCCTGAAAATGAAACGGATAGCTGAGCGCCAGGCTGAAGACGGCGCTGATTTGGGAGAAGACCCCGAAAATGCACAGCCAGTCGAATTCAGGCATGCAGATATGAGTCGAAGCCTTCTGTTTGCAATTAGGTGAGTACATTTCTCTTTGAAAATAGGATTCAATGAGGCTAACATAGGGATAGTAACAACATTGGCCAAATTGCCTACCTACAATCAGAAAAACATCAACTGAAACACATTTATTTTGGAGGTTCATTCATCCGGGGTCACCTCCAGACTATGAACACACTTTCTTATGCTATAAAATTCTGGTCGAAAGGCGAAAAACAAGCATATTTCCTGCGACACGAGGGCTATCTCGGCGCAGTTGGCGCTTTCTTGAAGAGGCAGCCACAAAATTGGGGACGCCGAAATAGCATTGAGGATTCCGCAGCGTCTAAACAATTCCGTGAAGATCTTGCTCGGGAGATTCGGCCATCCCAGCAGTGAAAGCAACATTTTTCATAACGACAGTGATGTTGATTTTGTCTCCATCACTTGACGACTACAGGTTATTATTTGGTACCTGACTTTCTCGACTGACTCTGAATTCCGAGTTCTGAAGCCGGCGGAATTCCCACATAAAACCCTCTTTTTAACCACGCCTTTGCAAAGTCGAATGGAATTTTTGGAGTCGCATTATATTGCATTATTGAATATCTTAGATATGATGGAACTCGCTAAGGGCGAGTCAAGCTTGGAAACTTTTGGTATAGCGACTATCTGACGTTTTTGAAAAAAATTAGTTTAATAGACATATAGAAGAACCGCAATACTAATGGTTTTACTTTCGGGGCATATTTAAAAAGATACTTTTCCTGTGGTCTCTTTTGTCACTTTGTTCCATCAAGACTAAGAGCGCCGACTTGATATAGCCAACGAATTTAGTGGACAAGTCGTTGGAAATGACCTCCAAATTCGAGGTTGGTTTTCATTCGTTTAGTGTCCCTAGACAATGTACTAGGGCAGGTTGGTGGGTACTGAGTAAAGAAATATCCGGAGTAAGACTGAACAAACCAACAATGTGAACCAGCACACGCTAAAAAAGAAAAAGGTAGCAAATCAGTGAAGATTAAGAACTTTGCGTGACTGTGACTTTGACTATTCCTCGTCTTTCACGAAGCTCCTCGATATAGTAACTCAATTCTTTCGCATTATAGATGCATCTGCACTCTGGTTCGCCTTCGACAACACACTCTGAAACAGGCGTCCCAACAAGTCTGTCGTAGCGGCGGAAGAATTCCCTGGCCTGGTTGAATAGATATTCCGAGTTCTCTTCGTTATTTTCGACTCGTAGGTCGCGCACCATTTTGGTCCTAGGGACCATGAATTTGAATTTAATGATAGTTGGGAGTGCAGAGCTAGAAGAAGTCGACATGTCAACGCCTGAATCGCTTGTACCCGAGGTATTGACAAGGGGAGATGTCAGGAGTCTTGTATTGAGCAGTTTCGATAAAGTTTCTCGGGCTGGTCGGCTTCTGTCTGATTTGCCCTGTGCATTTGATGATCCGTGGACAAGCCCCGTACGAGATAGCGAACGTGCAAGAACAGGAAGTCCCTCATTTGATAACCCAGTAGGAGCTGCTTCATCTTCATCCTCCTCTTCCTCGTCCTCCTCGGAGTCATCATCGCTGCTAGCATGCCTCGACGCCCTTCCAGAGGTATTATTACCACTTTCTTGTACAGAAGTCCCTGTGATGATTTGAGGAGGAATGTCGCTCCCTGAACTGCTGACACTTGTCAAGCCTGACTCGGTGCCCTCCCTAGCTGATTCGCGACGTCTTTTGCTGGGGATAGCAGATGGCATTATATTTTCTACCCGTTCTTCTTTGAATTCGCTTGGTAGCCTTCTCAGTGTGGCACTCTCCCAAATTGTCTGATCAGGTAAGTCTGGGAACGAGCCATTTTCGCCCATCTGCCGAACCGCAATAGGTTCTGCTTGGAACCTATAGCCCCCGAGCCATTTCTTCAAGAAGTGGCGCCGGGCGCCCCAGCTCAGGAATTTTGTAAGGACACCCGTGTTATTCCCATCGCGGACGGGGAAGTAGTATACACTATAACGCGCTGGTCTCACAACTGTAATCTCTTCCAAGGATGGTAATTCCTTCGAGTTCCGTGAAAAGTATTTCATGACTTGCCCCTCCTCGCCGGAGATGGGCTTCTTATCTTACTGTAAGAAGCACATGGCGGCTCTTCTGTGTGCTCTTTGTGCCGGTCTTCGAGCAGTTTGAGCAAATGGACAGGCAGCTGGTCCCTCGCCGCCAACACGATCTTGTTCTTGTTCTCAGAAGCTGCCAGGGACGATGGCAAGGATTCTCTTTTAGGGTCAATGCTTGGCAATTGGACCAGTGAAACGGAAGCGGGTGATCTTCGGCCGACGAGTTAGCGACATGATGACTTGGGATAATTTGCAGGCTCGGTCTGTGAGGGCGATAATGCCATTGCAGGGGTCCCGCACCAGTTGCGTACCTCAGGATTGCTGAGCTTCGTGTGTCAGCCATTAGCCCAGGTATTCTTTGGTTCTCGATCCTGCTTTTGCTCTTCAATGAGTCTGGTTCTCAAAAAAGGCGACTTGCAGGTTCGGCTTCCAAGTTCTTTGACATCCTCATCGAGATAACGCGTCAGACGCGCGCACCAACAACCACCAACAACACAGCTGCAAAGTAGTCGCATGCTACATGCAGCCTAATACTCAACAAGTTAACGCTTGGCACGGAGATAGCGGGCATTCTGCATTTTCCCTTTTCCACCCGTTTTTGTCCGGAACAACTTGTGACGCCCAAGTTACTCCGTCAGTCGTTGGTGCCATGAACAGCAGTAACTTAGTTAACTAGTTAACTCTTTGTTGATTTATAAGCACCGTTACCCCAACTGACGTACGGAGATAATCCTGGTTATGTCAATTCCCAGGATCATAATTAATAATCATGCAACTTGACAGGCATGCGAGAAAGGCTGCAAGTAAACTGTAAGTAAGCTGCAAGTAAGCTGCAAGTAAGCTGCATACCTCTCTATATAAGGCCCGCGCTTCCCAGGTAGGTGCACGAACGTCAAAGACCTGGCTCTCTCTCCAAGATTGTTTTGCTGCGCATCATCTCTAGAATCCTTCGAAAACATGGCGCCAACAGCCAATAATCTCAAGATCGTCTTTGGAGGAGGTGCTTTCATGGTGCCTGATGGCTGGACTGAGGAAAAATTGACTGAGTTGCTCGATTACTTGGAAAAGGAGGGGATCGACACTATTGACTCGGCCGAAATATACGGAGAGAGCGAGTCGATGATTGGAAAATCCAAGGCAGCAGCCCGTGGGTTTTACATTGACACCAAGGTTTCTGGTGGATTGGTGCCAACCGTTCGTGCAACAAAAGAAACTGTCATCAAGTCCGGAGAGGAGAGTCTGCGGAAGCTGGCCGCTGACCAAGTACGTACAACGTGTCTCCAAACTTGCAAGAGCAGGTAAGTTGACGTAGAAGTCGAACAGGTTGACATCTACTATATCCATGCTCCCGACCGCCAATGTCCGTTCAAGGATACCCTCGAAGGCATCGATGAGCTGTACAAAGCCGGCAAATTCAAACGTTTTGGGTTGTCCAATTTCACCGCCGAGGAAGTAGAGGAGGTTGTTCGCATTGCCAAAGAGAACAACTTCGTCGTGCCGTCCGTCTACCAGGGCAATTACAATGCTGTTGGTCGGCTTATCGAGACAAAGCTCTTCCCCACCCTTCGTAAGTACAATATTGCTTTCTACGCCTACTCGCCCATAGCAGGGGGCTTCCTTACCAAGACCCCCGAGGATATTACTGTGCATGGAAAGGGTCGTTTCGACAAGAGCACGGGATTCTCCGGACAGCTGTACAACTCCCTGTACAACACACCCGTCAAGCTAGACTTCCTCGCCAAATTTGGCAAAATTGCTAGCGACGATGGGATCTCGCAGGCGGAACTGGCTCATAGATGGGTGACATACAACTCATACTTGGATGCCGACAAGGGAGACGCCATCATCGTCGGCGCTCGTTTTGGCAGCCAGTTGACCGCAACTCTCGAATGGTTGAAAAAGGGACCGTTAAGCCAGGAGACTGTTGATAAGCTTGACGAGATATGGAAGGGCGTCGAAGGAGAAGCTATCCTGGACAACTTCAATGATTTTATTTCCAAAGCAGGAGGATTGAGCTAGACAGCGTAGATGCTTGCGTTCTTGGTCGAGACCAAATTGAATCCAATGGCCCTGCATATAGTGCAGAATGAGCAATCTCTCGAAATATCTGGCAGATATCAGTAGTTTCCATCCTGTATCATCTTTCCTCATGCTTGGGCGAGGAACGTAGTCGACAAGACAAAAAGAGGGTCCCGCACTATTTTATTCTGGGATAAGCGTTGGCTGCAGTGTTGCAACCTGAGGCATCCTTGCATACTGTCACGTGATGGACCCCTTGTTGAATGAGAGCCTGCAGAACCGTTGTTGATGGTCCTCAACCATGACTGTCATGATCGCCTCATAGCATCGCTTGAGGCCTGATGGCGCCTCAACCACAGTCTTCCCCGCCTCCAATCCCTCCTCCAGTCCCTGTTGAAACTCATCCCAACAGGGCTGGAGGGTTAAAGCCGCCGCTGCCACAACGAGTCCCGCCGGATCCGACACGTCTCGCTCCGGAGCATGCCTATGCGCACTCCCAACCGCGGTTCTGGCAAGATAGCTCAGCTCCTTTAAGACCGATTGATGGCGTTGTCGCGACACCCGCCGCTGTTGCTGCTCTCCGGCCGCCGCCTGCAGTTCCTGGCAGTGAACCCAAAAGAATTGATGCTCGCAAGTTCCGAGATGGACGGCGAAAGAAGCGCAAAGGGGTTTGGAAGAAACTTCTATGGGTTCGCCAGTCATGTATGATATTGCTGTTTTCATGTTACTACACAGTTACCAGAGGGCTTATTAATTGGCGTTGATAGATCCGGATAATTATACCGACGTGGAAACCTTTCTTGACCATTTGCAACGAAACCCACGCCTTAGGCCGTACGATTTTTGGCCGTTAGTTGCCGACTCCACAGTTATTGTTCAACATGTCTGCTCCGTGGTAATATTCGTCTGCTGCTTCGTGGGGATTTTTCAGAACAGGGTTAGCCCTGTCTCCGTCGTGGGCTGCGGTAGTATAGGCACAGTGTTGGGTTGGATATTGTGGGATTGGTGGGTGTGCAAGGAGCAAAACGAGGCCCTCAAAGCGGCGCAGTTTACAGATGGCAACGAAGTTGACGATGGATCAAGTGCCAGCTCTACAGCATCCCAAACACCGGCTGCCGGGGTCCAGGCGAATGGGCATGCAGATAATAATGTTCATGGTCTGGGATTGAATCTTCCACCTTCAGGTTCTGAAGTCAATCTGCGACGCAGAAGCACTGGGTTGAGTGCGGCGTCATTACAATCAGTCAATCCAATCCATCCAAGCATGTCAGCAGCAGCGTCATTCTATTCATATAACGAAGACACCAAATCCGTATTCTCGGCGCGAAATCGACAGCGACTTGCAACAATAAAATCCGCTGTTCTCATCTATTGCGCCCTGCTTGGGTTGAGTCCTATCTTGAAGTCCCTCACAAAGTCCACCGCTAGCGATTCTATTTGGGCATTGAGCTGTTGGCTTATGATAATAAATATTTTCTCATTCGACTACGGCAGCGACGAGGGCAAAGCTGACGCTACTAAATTCCCTGCATCGCTGTCCACAAATGCCGCACTGATGGCATCGACAGTGCTAGCGTCGCGTCTCCCTTCGACTACACATGTCTTCAGTCTTACACTCTTCTCCATAGAAGTGTTCGGCTTATTCCCCGTTTTCCGCAGACAGTTGCGTCATGTATCATGGACGGGCCATGTTCTATTAACTTTTGGTCTCGTCCTTGCAGCGGGCGCAGGCGCCGGTATTGCACTGCGCGGCGGCTGGGCTGCAGCAACTGTTGGTGCAATTCTGAGTACTATTCTCACTGCTTTGGCGATGGGATCCTGTAGCTGGTGGCTTATCAGTCTGCAGAAATATAAGAATGTTGTTATCGGACCGTGGGATCCTGCGAGACCTATCATCCGTGGGAATTGGGATTTGAGTTGACATAGTTGTCATAAGACAATGTAGATGATTGCAAATAAAAGCTACGATTTCTGGTGATTTACTGTTCTTCTTAGGAAATATATAATTGCCGTGAATGTGACGAAATTCACGTCTGCTCGTATCAATCGTGATGTTTACCTATCAGAACACGTTTGCACGCATCCTGAAGGTCGCTCGCACGTTTAGTACCGCTCTATCAACCATGTCCTTCTCTCGTTCTCTGCCATCTCAGCCAGCCTTTTCGCCTCCGCTCGCTTTACGGCGATGTACTTCTCGACGAATCCGGCGCCTAGTATGGCACTCATGTCGTCGTCATTCTCTAGCGCAACAAGACTTTCCTCCAACTTTTTGGGGATCTGATTTGTAATACCTAGCTCCTCCCTGGCCGTTTGCGACAGTGTTGACGCATCAACAGGACAGTCCTTGTGCGTGAGAGACAACGAATGAGTGATTCCCAGGTATCCAGCAGCAAGCAGCGCAGCAATTGCGAGATACATGTTCGCGAGACCGTCGATCTGCTTCAATTCCCAGTGACCCGATGTAACTTTGCGGATCGGTACTTCGCGGTTTTGGGTGCCCCAGGCAATCCATTCGCTGCCTGCCCAGACACCTGAGGCAACCCGCTCATAGCTAACTTCTTGCGAGAGAGAAAAAGCCGTTATAGATGGGAAATGCTCGAGTACTCCGGCTAGAAAAGACTGCTCTTCTGTAGGCGGTGATATCGAGAAATGTGTGTGCGAGGCGGTACCTGCTGCGTCCGGATATGGGCGTGGATAGAGAGTGGCGCGAAGATCGTACTTTTCGGCAACATTTACGATTGTCTGGCGAGCCTTTAGAAGTGTATCAATGGCGCTGAGAGGCTGGTCTGGTGGAAGAACGAATTCGAATTGACCAGGCGCAGATTCGGCATGGAATTGCTCGATGTGGATGTCTATACTGGCCAAAGCCGTCATAATCTCTTCAAGCAAGCGGAGAGCCTTCTGTCGAATGTCTCTTGTCATGTTTGACCAAGAATGGTTTTCTGTAATAGGCTCCCACGTGTTCTTAGCATTTATGTAGGCCCGTTGAAGGAAGACTACTTCGATTTCGAATCCGAGTGTGACCTCAATCGGTTTCAGCGCAGTGACAATACGCTGCAGTGTTGTGCGTGGACAGCCCTCTAGTTGTTCACCACTTTCATCTTCCCAGAATGTCATAACAGTGGCACTATTAGATTCGAGGGCGACATTTCTGCAAAACGAGGAAAGATCCGGTCTCATGTAGAACTGCCCAGTGGCGAGTCCGCCTGGTGCAAGCAGGTCGTCTTGAAGCAGGTGGTAAACCGCCAAAGTGATACCGATGCGCCGTTTTCCTTGAACGATCTTTATGAATTCGCGGATCGGAAACATACGCACACGTATTGTAGCTGTATAGTCTACCCACTGCATCCAGACGGCCGTGTTGGGGTTACGGACAGCCAGGTCATTCAGGTTTTCTAAATTATTGGTGACTGATAGTTCCTTTTCATCAGGCTCGTGTGGCTTCGGCACATATGCCGGAGGGAGCAGTTTGAGATCGTACAATCTGTTCGAATTGTTAAACAAGATATCCGCGGCTACGTCCTTGGCCTGCGAAAGTGTAAATATGTCTTGGTGAACATAATCAACTAAAACCTGAGGACCGAGCCGGAGACAACGGTCAGCAAAAATATTCAGCCTGTGATGCTCAAAAGTTTAGGACACTCACCGTCTCAAGCGTATCTCTAAATTGCCTGTTCGATAGCCAATAAGTTTCAGGATGAAAATGCCCATCTGTGCTCCACAACAGACGACTTGTCGGCGTGAGTTCCATGCTTTGTCGTAGGATAGAGTGTTCAGCATCTTTGCTGACCATCGAGAATACTTCACCGAGATCGAGGTAGACGTTTGGATAGACGGAGGCGAGATAGCCAGCCTCTCTGGTATAAGGATATGATGAGTGGAGTAGAACAAAGTCTACGTTCTTAAAGTGCGCAATCAGCGGTTGCATATATGCCGGGTTTGCAAGCACTAAACTGATATCATTATCGCCTAGCCCGGTGTGGAACTGTATAGGCTTGGATCTCTGCTTGCCATGTTTTGCAACCATTTCTTCAATAATTTGCAGCGTGGTTGTTACCAATAGGTCGTTGAATGACTTATCTGATATACGAAACGGAGCACCTATCCGCAACAACCGTTGGAATGATTCTTTGAAGGCCGCCTCACTGCTGTTGACTTTGATGTCCAATCCAGTCCTATAGCAGATGACCGATTTGAATGCAACCACATTGGGTTCCATGAGATATTGCTCAATATGTTTGTGGAACTCCGATAAGAACGTCTGAGGGTCTTTTCTCAGCTTGTGCTGGCCTTGCGGGCCCCAAAAATCAAGCAAGATCTTCGACGCAACGGCCTCGATTCGCACAATCCTCTTTGCTCCGGACGCCGCGCCTATGAACTGCTTATGCCATCTGTAGTCTTCAATGTCGGAGTCTGTGAGAAGATCGTCCAGAAGCAACGAGTAGGTCCCGTCAAGGCATCTCTGAACCAATCCATGGTAATCGGCAGTAACCCACGTCTGTCGCGCAGCCTTGATTGCCTCCCAAGTGGGCTGGCAAGAAAAGAGCGTTGCTAGCTGTTTCACTGCGAGGCGATGGGACAGTGTATGTGGCGCTTGCTGTAGCGCTTCCCCCTTGGCTTCAGAGGTGATCGACTCCAACGGATACTTCTCGTAGTTCAATGCGTTGTCGGCAGAAAGCAGATTGTGTGCATGATTGTCAACAATGGGATGCGATTGAATCAGAGAGCGCAAGCCGTGTAGATTTTCTTCTCCCATTGTGTTGGCCGTGAATGGTTAAGAGGCAGTCAACTTATGCAAGGCGGATGTTTGTTGTTGTTGTTTGTTCGGGCGTTGTCGCAATGCCGAAGCCTAATCGCGCCTAATGTATCACGCTTCCCTTCTGACGCGGCCGACTGCTGAACCTCAAGCAAGATCCTCTTTCTCTGCGTCAATGAATACTCGGATTCAGCTTATATCTACGGTCTTGCGTTGTACACCACGCAGTAACTAGTTACGTGACTCGTTGCTTATTCACCCGCTGACTGAAACCATACGTACAAAAAATAGTTACATGCGAATCGTCTATTCTTTCGTCAAAAACTCAACTAGATCTCTGACTTGGAGTCCTTTTTGGAAGTGTCTTTCATATCTACCGCCCATTCGAGGGTCCCTGCGAGGCACTTTTCGGCGGCATACTGCTTTTTGAGCTTGCGTGTATCCTTGTCGTCGTACGAGACCCTGTGAGAAACAGTTCAGCATGTGTCAGTCAGTTCTGTCCATTCACAGGGCGATATGTCATATGGCTGCAAGACAAACTCACCACTGAGTCTGGTCCCAAGAGAAGTACTTGACAGCAGCCTTCTCGTCCATCACAGGCTTGATATTGGTGTTCTTCTGGAGGATACTGTCGATCTCAGCGTCATGCAAAGTGCCAGCCTCATTGGAGCACGCTCCTGCGAGCCCGGGCCCTGTAGCAGCGCAGCCAGGCTTTGTACAGGAACTGCTAGCCAGCGTATAAGTCTTGCCATAGTCCGCAAGCCCCAAGATAACCTTGTCCGGGCTGACACCTGCGTTCCACACAATATCCAGAGACTCTTGGATATCTGACAGATTTGTATGCGGCTTTGCGATGGTGGGCTTTTCCCAACTTCCGTGGAGGTCATATGTCATGACATTCAACCAGTCGACATACGGCTCAAGACCTTTGAGGTCAAAGCCTTCGATGTAGACTTCACGGGGTTAGATGGAAATATTCTGTCAAAATAAATACGGCTGGCACTTACATTTTCCTCCCGGTACTGTGACACTCAATCCTTTGTCCTTACACTTATCTCGATACTCTTTCACCAGCGAGACCATATTGGCAGTATCCGCCGTTGTTCCGCCTGTATCTGTGGCGGCAGGATATTCCCA
The DNA here is from genome assembly GCF_001907595.1 of Talaromyces atroroseus. Classification (NCBI taxonomy): domain Eukaryota; kingdom Fungi; phylum Ascomycota; class Eurotiomycetes; order Eurotiales; family Trichocomaceae; genus Talaromyces; species Talaromyces atroroseus. The sequence continues at coordinate 2,302,245 of NW_017971433.1, forward strand.
GTCGAGATCCATGCCCTTGAAATCATACTTATTCATGAAGGCGCACGCTGAGTCAATAAATGCACTGCGGCCTTGCTGGGTGGCAGCAAGTCTCGCAAACGGCGCGGACCCGACTGCATATCCGCCCACTGCAATCCAAAGCTCCAGATCACTATTTGTACTTTGGTCGCGTACAGTCTGCAGCTGATCGAACAGGACAGTGTCATTGGAGAGAGATAGCATGATCTTGCCCTCCGTATCGATTAATGCAAAAGCAAAATTGATGTGTGTAAAGGGTGCCGGATCGATATCGGAGGGCATATATTTGTTGCAGGCGCGATGGCTGGCCCAGCTTTCATAGTATGCAATAGAACGAGTCATTGCATCTGGGCAGGTTGAGGGCCTATTACATGTATAAGTATTTTCCCCTTTCCTGAATGGTACCAACGTACAATTTCACATTTGACTGCGATGCCTTGCAGTTACTCTGGCATCCAAGGCCGCAATAATCCTTTGTTGTGCCGCAGTATCTGGATCCATCAGTATCAGAAAGTTATACATGGTTTGTGAATTCGAAGAAGCAGCATACCCATATCGAGAGCAACACATGCCTTGGGGACATAGTTCCTGTCCTGGTGGCGCGTTTGCTACAGAAGCAGTGATCAATCAACGTCAGTCTGAGAGTAAGAAAATCGACAGATGCAGATCAACATACCACCACATTGAAAATCCTTCTTTTGATGATGATGTTTGTATTTGCTAAGTGACAATACCGACGATAATGGCACCACAAATGGACAAGTAATTAGACATATCAGTGCGAGAATGCCTTGCACTTTCTGTGTCTTCAAAAAGTGGAAGAATCCGGTGTACAACATGACGACTGGTGTATGCTGGTAAGATATGACCGAGTTCAATGCGTGCTAATGAGAAATTGACAAATATGTTCTCTCCACGCTGACCCCGAGGCAAAGTCATTTCAGGGGCACACCGAGTCAAGTTCCAGCACACGTTGTGCTTAAACAAGAAGTAAATAAAATTGTTAGTGCATATAGGTTTGTGGATAACGTGAAAGAGAAATCAATACATAGGTTCTAGTTCGTGTTAAACCAGCTTCTACCCCATGCTCCACGTGTTGATTCAGGATGTTGACACCCAAAAGCCCTGTATACGTGGATGTAAATAACGGAAGCTCAGTGGTTCTTACATGAGGAATGCCTCCAGCTTGGCTTGTGGTAGATTAGCCTAGGTTCACTGTTCTATTTGCCAACGAGCTTGGATGGAATGTGATGGGGCATGGGGGTATAACAGAGCAAAGTGTCACAAATAATCCCGTGGCTGGTATTTAACCACGCAGTACATGAAAACCTGATGATACATATTGAGCTTGTAATTGAATATTAAGTTCTTTCCTCCGTAGTTATGGATCCAGGGGCCTGCATTCCTAAGGTTGTTATGGACCGAACAACCAAGTGAGGCTTGCATTCCATAGTACGGCTTTTGTTTGAATATCCCTTTTAAATCCGCTTAATGGTCTGGATCTTACTATGGAGATATCTGTTGCAACTGGAAAAATGACATTGGTACCTCAATGCTTTGGGGACTAACTATATAATCAATAATGGCCCTCCAGTGCCAGTACACCAGTTTTAGTGATTAAGTACTCTTCAATGGCGGCCCTGCCTTGTTCTTTGCCATAGCCAGACTCTTTAATTCCGCCAAATGGAGTTTCCATTGTTGACGATTGCGCTATTAGTTTATCAGAGATAAGAAATCAGTTATGTTCTCAAGTTAGGTGAAAGAAAGAGCAGTGAAAATGTCTTACAAGCATTCAAACCAACCATACCAGCCTCTAGGTTTTCAAACATGCGCCAGAGCCGGTCGACGTTCTTGGTGAATACATAGCTAGCCAGACCCATGCTCGTATCGTTGGCCTGTTTGGTAACTTCTTCCTCGGTGTCAAACTTGTACAGGGCGGCGATAGGAGCAAAACTCTCCTCGCGAGAAATCAGCATATTGGGCTTCATGTCCGCAAGAATTGTAGGCTGGAAGAAGTATCCCGCCTTGTCTGAGACACGGCCGCCGCCCAGAACTACTCTAGCACCCAGTTTTTTGGCATCTTCGATTTGGTTGCAGGCCTTGTCAAGGCTTTGAGGAGTGGTTAGAGGACCCATAGTTGTCCCAGGGATAGCACCGTGGCCGACAACGATCTTACTGGCGTGTTCTTGCAGGGTAGCTATGAATTTATCGTATACACCCGACTGAACAAAGATACGGTTTGCGGAAACGCACGCTTGGCCAGCATTCATCCATTTAAGAACCATCAGTGAGAGAGCAGCCTGTTCAAGACCGGCATCGTCAAAGACGATGAATGGAGAGTTCCCACCTAGCTCCAGAGTCACCTTCTTAACACCCTCGGCACAATGGGCAGCGATGATTTTGCCCACGCGCGTCGATCCAGTGAAGGTAACCTTCCTTACGAACTGGTGCTTGCAGAGAGCTTCACTAACAGAGGGGGTACTTTTGAGATCGGTTGTAAGCACAGTGAATACGCCAGGTGGGAAACCAGCTTTTTCGGCCAGGTATGCCAAAGCCAATGCGCTGATGGGTGTCTCAGGACTCGGCTTCACGATCATGGAACATCCAGCCGCGAGCGCGGGGCCAGCTTTACGAAAAAGCATGCCAAGTGGGAAGTTCCATGGTATCAGCGCAACTGTGACACCGATGGGTTGCTTGATTGTGAGCGCTCGACGACCAGGAGGAGCTGAGGAGTTTGTGATGGTGCCTTCAATACGTTCTGCCTCCCCGGCGGACCACCGTATACCTGCTGAGAAGACGTCGATCTCTATTGCTGCTTCTCTGACTGGCTTGCCGGCTTCGTGGGTCAAGATTTTGGCAATGTCCATCTTGTTTTCTTGGATGAGATTGTACCATTTGTAGAGCCAGTCGGCCCGTTGTCGAGGGCTTGCTTTGGAGTATTTCTGAAATCCCGCCTGTGCAGTCTCGACAATATGCGGAATATCATCTACGGTGTTTATGGGGCAGCTAGCCCATGCAACCTCGGTAGCAGGGTCTACTCGTATCTCAAGTTGTCAATAGTATGGTCAATATCTGGGGAGATCAGGGTGGGATTATTACCAATGACTTCAAACCTGGCACCGGTCTTTGAATGAACCCACTCATTGTTGACAAATGAGTCATATTTGAGCAGCTCTGGGTTATTCAGCTAGTTAAACAATTAGAATGAAAATTCGCTCGACCGTTGGGTTTAACCGGCACGGCCGTACCTCGAAAGGGACTTTGTATTCTTTCAACATTGTATTGACTTTCAAACAGCTTCCCTCAAAATAACAATACCTAGGTAGATGCGAAGGAGAAGAGAATATAGAGAGGAGAGGAAATGGTAAAAATTCCTTCAGGAACGCGAAAATCTGACGAGTCTTACATGTACCCACCACGCATCTAAATGTGCAAAGAGCTACGCGCACACATATATTTCGCTACATCATATGCATCCATGGGACATTATTCTATCTCTATGCGCTTTGAATAGCTCGGGTTGGCGGAGTTTTTGTTCTCGAGCTGTTCGGACGAACTATAAATGAGACGCATCAAGTGCATGCGCAGGCGTCACGGCACTTCCTGCGTGCTAACGGCCTGTGTAATGCATATGCAGTGCTTGAATAGGACTAGACTAAACTATTATCCATCACTTTTTGGGAAGCTTGCATGTAATGTGTATTGTCTAGTGTGCTCTAGCAAAAGAAATTCTGAATGGCTTTCTTCTTTCATTGGTTTGACGGTGAAATCGGTTTTTACTCCATATCCCGAAGTAGTAGTAGTTGCGGTATTCCTGCAGGGATGTTAAGAGATCTCCCTACTGACTGGCTGGATAATGTGATGGGTAATATCTTAGAGTAGTATTTGATGCCAGGGTAGTCGTGATAAGCAATGGTCGTCATACAGAGCTGCAGCCACTCTGCATTTGCAAATAACGAAGTGGTGTTCTCTGGGATATGGACGTGTCGGCATACGCCGGGGAATATACTGTACAGCCTGATAGATTGATGAATAAGGGCTGGTGAATTGCCTCAATGGACCCGTGCAATAATCATACGTTTTAAATAGTTGTAATCCGTGGTTTGCTGTACTTGACAGATCTAGCGTGCTCGGGCAACAAGTCTGGTAAACTGCTTTTATGGTGCGCTCGGTTTTTGCTTTGCAGGATTGAAGCGGTTTCAGGTAGGTAAATACTCGGAATGGAGAACCAAATCATTCTTCGTCTGTCCTAGATTATCTTTGAGGACTCGCCGCTGGTCGCGACACAAAGAGTATTGCCTCCGGGCCTAATTAGGAGATATTTACTCAAATAGGAAGGTAGCCAGCAACAATCATATAAAAATTATCTACGGAGTACTTGGAACGGGTTTATGCCACGAATGACCTAACCGAATCTATATGCCAGATGCAGATTTCCGTATATTCTTCATCGGAAACTAGCGCGATGACTGTCTTGGAAGTGGCACTCCAGCAGTATCTCTGCGGATGTCACCCGCCAACAATCCTAGACTTCAAAAGCGCCCAATGCCACCCGGCAGAGGCCAACTATGGTATTGAAGTGTCTAAGCCTGTGAAAGGTTGTCCCTTTTAAAAGGTATGGGGAACTTTATGACGCCCGTCTTGAACCTTTAGTCATGAATGTAATGATCGGGAACTCCTAATGGAGCTTCTAACTACACATACTAGATGAATAGTTCTTGCCGCCTCAGAAAATACCCACATATCTTATTCACTCTTATCTATTCCCTATGTAGCCTTCTATTATTCAGTCGGCTATCGACGGCCCTGACGAGCGCGGATCTCTTGCTTCCAGGACCATCATAACGACGACTCTCTGTTTCTACGGGAATGTCTTACATAGGGTTTGTTAAGATTGACCCTAAACACTGCGTGTAGTCCGAGACAAGCGCCTAATCAACAGGCCATAAGTCTATATGAGCTTTGCTTTTATGATGAAATGCCACAAATCATCGTGAGAGCCTCTTGATATTCATTTTGTCACTTACAATTTTAGAGACAGCTTCTACTGGAGTCAAGATTTGCGCGTCATAACTAGCTAGCAATGAAGCATGAATCTCTATCTAGGTACGGAATATGCACAGTTTTGAAAAGAACAATCTGCTTTCAGTCTCAAAAAGACATATATTACGATTTCAAAGTTCATTGATACTACAATACATGTATATGAAGTTTTGGTAGTACTGTGCCCAATTCCCAATGCGGTTGTTCTATTTTTAGTACACAAATCCTAAGTCAACTTCATACCTGACCAGCTATCATGTATGCGGACGACAATCTTTTGCTAAACACTTGACTCATTATAGATTGACAAGACCATGAACTAGGGTAGTTTTCTTGCAGGACCTGGTAATGCGGAATTAGGTCGCATTGACGTGAATCCTGCCCAATTGGGTTGATGAAGGATGTCATCTTAATTTCATACTTTCATTGAAATAACAATGCGAACCAGGGTATATACGCGATAAAGATAAAACAGAGGAAACAATAAAGGAGAGCAATATTATAAAGAGTGACGGCCCGCTCAGCTCAACACCCGTTCCTCGACCCCCGTCTCGTACTACTCCAAAACTTTTGTGCCTGATCTCTGACCGCTTTCTCGCGCTCCCATTTTTCCAATACGCGCAACTGTCTCTCTGGACCAGTGAGGCGAACTCGTTGACGACCGCGTTCGGGGAATTGTTCCGGCACCCAGCGGTCATGCAACATGTCAATAACCTCGACTAGGATGACGGCGAGAGGCACGAGAAAAAAAATGCTTAGTGCGACAAGCTCGGTGCCATATTCACTGCATACTGCGATTATATCTATATGCTTGAGACTGCGCTGTATCTGTTCGAGGAAGCTTGTTGCATGTCGTGATTGGTGCGGAGAAGAGAGTGGAGGGCAATAAGCTGTTGTAGCAACTGTGCATGGTGGCCCCATGCCACTATGATTATGTGGCAACGGCAATGGCCGTGTTGGGTATTGCGTCCGGTAGAAAGTAGACCATGTTCTCAGCATTCTCCGAAAATCGTCTATCCAATTGCCATTTCTGCCTCTGGCCCTTCCGTGTGATGCTCGAAGTGCTTCAGCTCGTAAGAGTGCATTCCGCTGTCCGGGCTGAGACTCAGCCAGCCATTCTAAAAAGTGCGGTCCAGACTTGGATGATGATGATGATGATGATGATGCTTTCATGACTGGGATGGAGCCGCCATAATTGGCAGTGCGGTGCGGTGCTGCTATGACGGCTGCTTGGTCGCTGTTATCGATGTTGATGGGAAGACTGACGGCCACCCACGCATTGAGAGCGAGGAGGACGAGAACGAGTCTGCTCTGCATCGTGAGGGGCGACGTGACGACAGGCAAAAAGAAGGGACAGAGAAGCGAAGAGCGAGAGAAGACATCGCGACCATATATAAAACGGCGATCTTCAGGGAAGGAGCGCACTGTGTAACAAGCAGCCAATCAGGCGGAGAGCCTCCAATTGGCACATGCGCTGAATGAATGCGGAGGGCTTTTTTGACCAGAGGCACTTTTAGATTTAACGCTCAAAATCCGATGCTTTGAGGCAAAGGAATTCGCCGTTTCTGAACGCGTGGAAGCTACGCATGCTATGATTGGCCCAGTTAGGCCCACCCTATCTGTATTAGCATGGGCCAATCAAAGAGCCGCTCGCTGTCACGGGTGTATGTTTTCAGATTACGCTCCCAATACGGGTTATCTACGGTTGCAGCGTGAGGGACTGTGTACGGTATTTACCGCTCAGGGAATAATGATATTCCGGAAGCGTTTCCGATAAGCGATAAGCGCGTATGATTTATTTACCCACGTCATTGGTCCACACACTTTTACGCTCGAGGGGAACAGCAGAGAATGCTACTTCTTTCCCTACCCCAGGAAATCCTTGTGCTTATTGCAAGCCACTTAAGGACAATCGATTTTGTTTCCTGCTTACAGCTCAATCGTACGCTTTATGACCTCCTCCTTTATGAGCTCTTCAGACGAAATGTCCGCGAAACCGGTGGCTTGGCTATATCATTCTATGCCTTCTGGGGCTATGAGCGTCGTGTGCGCGATATGCTGTTAATGGGTGCCACCGTTGATATTCCACACTTAGGATGGAGAGACAGGACACCTTTAATGCTCGCTATTAGCCGGCATCATGTATCGGTTGCCAAGGTACTCCTTGAACATGGGGCCAACCCGAACTTCATGGAGTCTGTCAAGAGCGGGCCACTGGATATTGCCATTTTAAATGCAAGCGACAATGATTTCTCCATGATAGAATTGCTGCTGGATTACGGTGCCGATGTCAATCTGAAGGGCTATCAGGGTCGTACTCCCATATACACTGCAGTGCTTTGCCATGAACCTGCTAAAGTGGCCTTCCTTCTTGCTCGAGGGGCCAGTGTGTCTGTACGAGAATCGAAGGGAAGAACGCCGTTGGAATTTGCAGTTGGAGAACGGCATACTCCTCCTGAAATAATCACGATGCTCACGGATGCGGCGGGCCCTGTCTATGGTTCTCCAGACTAGACGGGCAGGGAATCGGTATATAAACGCAAAATGAAGAATGTACTAAACATATTGACAACTCATGTAAATAGGATTATTTTTAAGATCATCTCGACGTATTCATCAAAACACAAGGCCAACAACAAAACGAGCACATCAAAAAGGGCATGGTACAGTATTACTAACCACAAAAATGACCTGGGTAACTATACAATACACTCAAGACTACGATACTATACGTAATAATCCAATAATAATTCCCCCGTTATAACTTATCTTCTGGCATCTCCGCCATTGCCGGCAGCTCAGCAGCAAACTGGTGCTTGACATTGACGTGGCTATTATTGTAATTATTATCCACCAGCACAAACGGCGCAATCGTACTTGTCGTTGACATCGGGCGTGATGTATTATTATCGGCGCTGCTGTTATGGAACGAGGGTTTGTTTGTTGTCGACGATGCTGACGATAGAGAGGATACATGCGACCAGCCACCTGTACTCGGATACGAGAGTGTAGATTGAAGCGAGTCACGCGCATTATTGTGGTTGGCTGTAGTGGGACTTTGAACTAGACTCGTATCACCTGGGAGTTCAGTGGCAAATGATTTCCCGGGAATATGATTGTCTGCAGGACTTGGATAAAGGTACGTTTGCTGTTGGTAATCGTCTGGATGATAGATTGACCCACGCGTAGACGCTTGATACAGCTGAGGCGAGGACACCGACACAATCGGCGATACAGGATATTGTTCTTGTTCTTCTTGTTGCTGGTTTTGTTGCTGCTGCGCCTCCACAGACCTATCTGCCGGATTGATCGTTTTCAACTTCCCATTCTCCATCATTCCTTTCAATACACCAGCATCCAATAATTCAGCCTTCTTAATCAACCGATCAACAAGCACCTTGGTCGCCGATTTGAGCTGGTTTTTCACAAACCCCACCATTGCAAAATTACATCGAATCTCAATGTCTTCGCGCAGATAGAGGCCTGTCGCAGGCGCGTTGATCCCCAATTCTCGATATTCCGCTGGCTCACCGGGCTGGGTGCCCGCAACGCGATAGTTATGCCGCAGGTCAATCCCCATCGGAGCATAAACATGTGTTTGAACGCCCCAGGGAACGTCGTGGAAACACGCTCGGAAACTGATTTTGCTACCCCCGAGTCGACCCGTGCCGGGGACTACTTGGATGCGTTCGACTATTTCGTACCAGCTGGAGTAGTATTCTTCGGCCGGGGCATCGCGTGGGGCAGGTATGGCTCGATGAGAGAGTACGAGAGGGTTGAGCGTAATGATCTCGCTGTGGCTGTGGAGGATGTCGAGGGCGAGTTGGCGCGGAATGAAGGATGGGAGAGGCGTGATGTTTGTGTGGGCTTCTTTCTTTTTCATCATTCTGCCTGTCGGACTGTTTGTTGCCTTGGGGCTTGAGCCTGCCACGGATCGAAGATCTTTTCGGTGATAGTCTCGCAGAGAATGTGAATGTCCGCTCTAGCTAGGTGACGTTGAACAACAAAGAAGGAGAGATTCAAGTCCTTTCTTCTCGAACACACGAGGCTTTTTGCACGTGGTTCTTTCTCGATGTTAAAGTGGGCGGGCTGGAAAGCCCCTTGCCACGTTGTCGCAAACAAAGAAACAAGTGTTTGCCTTTTGGGGCATACAGTCAGTGCGGGACGGGAGTATCAAAGGCGACAACGGGTTGTTGGGTGTTGGTCGATCAACCACTGACTAGGAATGGGCATTGATGGAGACAGAGAAGTCGTCGCATCGACATAAACATAGTCGAATACAGGAACAAACATTCCATCGGCGTCGAATGTCTTGGATGTTGTTCAGCCTGCATGTGGGTCCGCATTGGAGTCTGGGACGGACGCGGAGCGCCCCACTGGGGCTGATAGATCTACCCGCAGCAAATCAGAGGCGGCCTACACATAGCTCGTGCTGAGGAGCATGAAGATGACGATGTCGTCGTACTTATTTTGGTGTCGTTTAGATTTCCAACAGCACCATATGACAGCTTGATGGGAAGTGTCGATGATGGGTGTCTTGACGCAGAAACTACATGGCAGAACAATGCTTGAGGATGACTAAGATACATCTACATATATATATCACAGAGTAAGAATTGACTTGCAAAAGAAGCTTCAACATTCGTCTGCTCGTTGGCCTAATAACTTGCAATGATCGTGTCGCAAACATATCAAGAAGAACAGAGAGAGGAGACCACCCCGAACCATTCAAACAACTAAATAGAGCACGCTCTATTTCACTCAATATACACTCACGTCGTGTCAAGTATGTCAACTGACGCGCGAGAACCCTGAAAAACGCCGCAGGCGGAGAATTTTCTCGACTATATGAAGTAAAAAAAGATCAAGTGTCACAAAATAATAATCGCAAAAGGGGTATTCAGTTTCGTATGCTTCTGATATCTCCCAGAGTATCATGCATTCATGCAAGGGAAAAAAAGGATTATAAATCCAGAAAAAGAAAACAAAAAATTCGCTCACATCATCCCCTTCATAAGTATACTTACACGATTGAGGACGTGAGAAAGAGAAACTCAAATCAAGAGTCGGATTGTTGTTTGGGCTGCCATTCGTCCAATAATCGTGACACCTCCTTCAGTGAAACTGGTTTGGTCAGGAACAGATCGACGCCAGATGTCATAGCTTCTGTTTCATCACGCGCACTGCTGAGACCAGTCAAAGCAATAATTGTGGCTGGTCGTCGTTCATCTCGCTCGTTCTCCAGAGAACGAATTGCTCGAGTTGCTTCAAAGCCATTCATGACTGGCATAGAGATGTCTGTGGGAGGAGCCGCATTAGTGGATATTCACAAAATGTTCTGGGCAAATCCTCTGTTGACGTAAAGAGTCTCTACTCACCCATAAATATTATGTCGTACCCCTCCGAGCGCTTCTCAACTGCTTCTACCGCCATCTTTCCATTCTCAGCCGAGTCAAGATTGGCAATGTTCCTCCTGCTGAGGAACGTCAACAAAAGCCGAAGGTTGATATGATTATCGTCGACAACTAAAACATTGACTGGAACCGCAGGCGAAAGAGATATTTCCTGTACTTCCGAGAGTGACACCGCAGTGTCTCCCTTTTCGTGACTAAGAGTGGGAACGGTAGGTGCCGATCGCCGGCCAGCGATTCCTTCATCTTGAATTTTGTGGGGTTCTTCACCCGTTGGCGAGAGCACGTCTGGCGGTGGGAATCCGATCTGCGACTCACTGCCAGACCGTATCTGTGCAAGGAGGGGTTTTGAGTTCTTGTCTTGCTGTACGTTGTGTCCTGTATTATCGACATTCGCTTCCGATATTGTCAGGCGCGTGCGATCGACTAACCGAGAATACTGGACGCTAGCATGCTGGGATGGCGGAAGTCCCGCAGACCCTCTGAAGCATCGAAGAAGACTGCGAGCCAATTTGTAGGGGCCACAAGGTCGATAGAGAAATTCAACAGCACTAGTCAGCTTCGACCAAGCAGAACGGTAAGTATCGTAGTCAACTGTGTTACTGCAAACAACCACCATAGCCCGCGCCTTGATGTTCTGTCGAACTTTCAACTCCTCGTTCACATCCTTGTCTATAGCCAGCACAAGATCCACGGAGTCAGAGGCAGGCCATGGGACGAGTGTGAGCCCACACCATTTTGTCACATAACGGGCAAGTACTGAGGTCATGCCGAAGTTAGACAGAAAGTGCGGATCGTGACCAAGTATTGCAACTGTCTTGTCTGCAAACCGCTCTTGGATCACACGTAAATCTTGACTGGGTACCGAGTGATGAGGCCGTAGAGGCGGAGAAACGGCGTCTTCATAGTTTGGTCGTGTAAGAGGCAAAGTAACTTTGACACTTGTTCCTTCTCCAGCTCGACTTTGAATCCCGATATGACCACCAATCGATTTAACAATACTGCGCACAATTGACAAACCCAAACCCGTTCCGACAGCCAGGGTATCTTCTTGGGCGAACGGTGTGAACAGACGGGCTCGTAGGAAATCTTCCGATATACCTTTGCCCGTATCTGAAACAGTTAGAACAACAAGCTCGTCGGCTTCCTTTTGGATCTTCGACTTTGCAGATGATATGTCTCCCTTGAGAACCTCCAAACGAACAACGATGTGCCCACTATCGGTATACTTCATGGCATTACCAAAGACATTCATAATAATACGACGTAAAGCTCCCGGCTGTGTCTTGTAAACCCAATCTCCTTCCTCAATGTCTACAATCACTTCAACCTCTGGACGGATTTCGCCTGTGGACTCACTATCTGGAGTAGATAGCGAATTTGATGCAGCACCCGATGGCATTGAAGCTGTGCGTGATCGGCCCGTAGAGCCGCTCGCTGAACGGCCATATAAATGACCCAAGCAAACTCCCTCCACTACCTCTTCTACTAAGATACATATGTCTTCACATATGTGCGTGTCGAGCAGGGCTGCCATGCTGTCAACTCCTTGTATATTATCCACTACATCTTCTTTCGGATCCCGTCGGGCCTTTTTCACTTGTCGCCAACTCTTCTCCAGCGACACAATTTTACTGAAATCGAGTACCTGATTCATCGTGTCCAGTAACGTCCGTCCGCACGCGTTAATTGTCTCGAGCAAGGATGCCTGGAACTCGTTCATATATGTACCATCCATGAACTCCGCGGCGGCGAGAATGCCATGCAGGGGACTGCGCAACTCATGTGAGATACTACCGATAAAATCGCCCTTCTGGCGGTCGGCAATGATGGATTCTAAACGACTTAATTCAGCCATTATAGAGTAACCAAACCCCATAATAGAGGCAAGTTCAACAGAGGGACTGAAAACTTGGGTTTCGTTACTGTTCCAACAAAAGCAACCGGCATACCATTGCGATGTAGCAGCATTCCACAGCGGCACAAAGACAACCTGACTTGCATTAGGGAAGTACTTGGATAACTGGGTCGCTTCAGAAGCCCGCCATTTTTTGTTGGTGCCTGGAGGGGGGTCGGGAGTTTTAACCGCCGAAACGGGGGAGTTCGGGCTCTTCTCGTCGTCATCAGAAGAAGCGAACAAGGATCTGTCATGGTGAAAAGTCCAGATCTTGCCCTTCGGATAGCGGCGAAGAACATTTTGCAAAAAACGTCGGTCGCAATTTGCAGCCGCGCAGGTAGCAGTTGATCCGGGTACAGGCGCAAAAGGTTCATCATTGGTCGATACTCCGAGAACGGGTGCAGGGGTGTCTGTGTCTTCAAAATAGTCCACCCGACCATTATCAAGATCCAGTGGCATGTTGCTATTTTCTAGGAAGATAACACCACTATCGCCGGTTAATTCCAAACTTTCACGGATAAGGTTTGCCGCACGGCGAAATGTCCAATGGTTGCTGCGCATTTCATCAGCCAGGCGAGCTTTGGAGCTTTTCGTCCCGGCAATCAGCCAATCTGGAAGGGGCGTAGTGATATCAGACGAAGTGCCAGTGTCAGCCTTTCCTTCAGATGAGGACGGTCCTGGTGATCGACTGGGTCGTACATCAACGCTACTTCCTCGTGACCCATGAGATCCTCTAGAACCCCGAGACCGGGCAAGTGGACTTCGAGCGGCTGGAGGAGAGGTGGATGACCGGGCAGAGCCAAGCGACCAAGCTGATCCGGAATTAGTACCTGAATGCTGAGATCCAGAGACTGGAGAGCCAAGACCGTCCACAAAACTAGAACTTCCTTCCACGAAGCAACTTAAGCCACGAGACAAACGAGCAGCCCGTCGCCCTTCGGAAGCCTGGCGACTTACACGAAGAAAATCCATGGACATTGCCGCCATGGAGCTCAACACTTGCTTCTCAGTATGAGTCAAACCATTGCGAGCATCGAAATCAAGAACGAACAAGACGCCAATGTTGATGCCATTCTCCGTAGTTAAAGGAGTGCCAGCGTAGAAACGAAAATGAGGAGTACCAGACACAAATGGATGGTCTGCATACCGTTCATCGGCGGATAAGTCATTGATGATTTGATAGTGGGCTTCTGTTTTTGAAGATGCTGGAAGTGCTACTGTGTTCTGATTCAGGTCGGGATAAAATCACAGTTAGATCTTTCAAGCCCTATGCTCATTCGTTCATTTGCAATGCATATGCTCACCAGGTTTAACTTTGGACCGAAACGCCCATCACTGCCATGTCCGGTCCACAGGCGTTGAGAACTAGTTTGTTCATCACGAGCAGCTTCAGCTAAGATATACTCTGTGTCGCGGCCCAAAACACTACAAGAGACGAACCATTGTTGTCAGAGCAAGGCATCGAAAAGGGGATTCATAGTACCCACCAAATAATAGCTCGCTCGACATTTAATTTGTGAGCCGCCAGCTGTGCAAAAGATGTCAATATGGTATTGGGGCTGGCCAAATCCTCTTGAGGGGGCATCAATGACACCGCCAGTGGGTTTGCGGTGCCTTCGACTGTAGGTATAATAGGATCCGAGGTCTCCAAAACGGGAGATTCCTCGGTAGCTGGGACATATTGTTTGTAGAGAGCGGCGGCAGGGTTTGTGGGTTGGAAGTAGCGGTAGAGTTCGCGGAAACGACGGTCGTCGCGATGAGCAACGAGCTCTTCATGCGATGGCGCCATAATGTTCAATCTTACGATGCCATATGTCTGAACAATAAAATTCAAACCATTCTTTCACCTAGCAGTGGGCGGGCGAACTGTTAGATGGCCCCGCCTCTTTCTGTCCTTCCTTTCTCTAAGTTATCAGCGGGAGACGAGGGTTCGGTTGGATATGCACGACTCGTGGGAAGCAATCGATGGGTAGTAATTCGCGTAGACGAGGTTTTTTTTTTTTTTAGGGGTTGGCGATTACCGATTGTTCTTGCGATGGGAGGAAAAAGCGATTTGTACCCACACGCACACGCAACAGAAAGGCGGCGGAGATTTTTGGTTGACGGGACGGAACAGTTGACCAGAACCTAATCTGCGATGGGACTTGCGGTGGAGTGTCAATGGATAATAATAAATGCGACCGAAGCTTTTCCAACATACGTATCCGAATTTGTAGCGCAAAACGATAGTTGTATAAACGAAAATAGGCCAGAAAGGGACAGGCTAATTGGGGCGTTGCGACCGACGAAAGATATACGCATGTAGGTTAGCCGCAGGAAATCCTGGTACGATGGTTGCTTGATGCGATCAGACGCGCGCTCGTTGGCTGATGAAAAGGCGCAGAACCGGTTCTGAGAATTTGTTGCAGGCACCTAAGACGGGCTAGGGCGATTTGCATGGCATCATAAGACAATAAGCACAACTATGGGTCGCCACGGCGTAGTACGTGGAGGTACTAGCACGAGGCGGAATATTAGTCCCCCAGACGTGGAAGGAGGAGGGAGGCAACATACTATGTATGATAAAGCGAATCACACCACGGTCAAGCTGCTTAATCACACGGCGGTCGAGGAAAAAGCATCCGAAGACTGTGGCGACAACTGAAGTCTGAAAGCCCAAGGGAAGCGACATCCTGAGGCCGGCAAAAAGAAGAAAGGACCTCAAGGAAAGTTGGAAGAGCCAATCACATGTCTCCGCCACCGGCCAATCACATCGCTTGTGTTTCTTTCTCCGCAGTGTCACTCGATCCTGCCCCATTTCTCAGGAGCCAATAGGTATGAGCCCCAGGCATC
The DNA here is from genome assembly GCF_001907595.1 of Talaromyces atroroseus. Taxonomy (NCBI): domain Eukaryota; kingdom Fungi; phylum Ascomycota; class Eurotiomycetes; order Eurotiales; family Trichocomaceae; genus Talaromyces; species Talaromyces atroroseus. The sequence continues at coordinate 2,317,446 of NW_017971433.1, forward strand.
AACAGAGAGGGTGCCTGGAGTCTGGACCAGCGCAGCATCTAATGCGTATTCGGCGACGATCTTTTCATCGTCATTCTATTCCTCGACTTGCCTAACCACGAACACGAGGAGCATCGAAATCGAAAATCATCGTGATGTGCTCATTCGTACCGTGAGCGATCCAATTGGCGGGAAAAGCTTCCGTTGCTGGTCCTTGCTTTCTGCCTGAAATCGCAAGGCATCAAAACTCCACAATCATAAAGAGAGTCGGATGAGGTTATTTCAAGACCCAAAAATTGAAGCAAAATCAACAGATAAAATAAAATGCCGTCGTTCTCTGTGGACAAATTTGAAGCGAGGTTGTCTAAAAGGAATGCAAGTGGGAGACAATAAATAACAAGCCATCACCGTTCATTCCAACGAGCTGGGGACGGAATGAAGAACGGTTCTGCAACTCGCCTGGCTGATATAGAAGTTTATATAGACAGGCGTAGTTAGAGCTTGCCAGTTGACGGTGGCTAACTATTCCGTGGCTTGATGGCGGGCGCCCTGAGACGGGCCTAGTGCCTAGGGACGGAGTACAGTCCAGTCCAGTGCCTATTCCATGTTAAGTCTTTGCTCTTAACGACCAAGCCAGGCTAGTCCACAATTATAGACAAGAGAACTGGAACTTACGCTGTGTACCAGGTCATGTCAGTCAGTCAAGTCGCGCGGATTCGAAACGTAGCTGCTCAGGACAATGAGCAACCATTGCTATCTAAAGGATACCCCGAACTAGCTTGTATGTCCGAGTGTTGCGCTTGGAATATGGTTAGTAGGAGAAACATAACAAGATCATAAGAAGACAATTTTTTCAATTGAATAGTAAGTAATTAGTATGTACAACTGGAAGCGCGAAGAATAAAAAGGAAAGAATGAATCTCAAAGAGTAAGGGAACGCAAAGAGAAACACAATGGGAAGTCAATCTGGCTATTTATATTTGTCCGATTTAGCTCGTTCGTTGACGCCTTTAGGACCGTTGGATCGATTGTTGCTGTCCATTTCTGTCCATTCGTGATCGCCAAGAACCATATGATGTCATTTCCCGCTGCCCATGGTGTTCCTGTGCTTGCCATTGGTGTATGGGTTCCACATATACGGCTAGGGCCCACTGTGGCTGCCTTTTCGGATTGTGATTGATTGGTTGCTGGGTGGGACTGCGTTTTGGAAGCGCCACAGCACACACCATGCTATCAAGTTAGTATTCAGAGTAATCAAAGAAACAGGAACAAGCATAGATTCTGACTGTGTAATAAAAAAATCCACATGGTCAATGCATCAAATAGGTATAGATAATAATTAGATCATCACAGGTGTCAGGAACATCCTCAAAAACAAGTAAACAGAGCAAAGATGGAGACGCCAAAAACTGCAGAGCAAGCAAGGAAAAACGACCAAAAGGGTCAAATCTACGCTCTAGCCAGAACTCAATAATCACTGTCTAGACCTTCTCCATCAACTTCTTCTGCACCGTCCACATTCGCGCCCGCTTCCCATATATATACATCGGGATGGAAGTCAGAAGACAGGCAAGCTGTATGCCGCCAATGGCAATAAAGACAGTGCGAGCGCCGTCGCTCTGGAGCCAATCCACGATAAACAAGGAGAAGACCAGTCCATGGAAGATATCTACAAACGCCAAGAGTCAGCTCACAAGCAAAAAGAAATGAAAGCGGGAAGAACATACTTTTACTGAAATTCAAGGTCACCAATGCCTCGCCCGCATACTGTCGATAGCTATCCACACAGAATGTGATGGAAGTGGTACTCCCCAGCGAGCAACCAAATGAGACGATTCCGAAAAATACGGTGGGCACAATCCAGGCGTCCCTCTCCTGGGCGCTCCATCCAAAACCCATAAGGCCGATGGTGGTTGTAATTGCAATAGGAATAGCCATCACAAGACGAAATTCCGGTTCATAAATGCCTCCATTGCGCCGGGTCATGTATTGGACTATGATATCAGACACTCGTCCCGCGACTGCTGTGCCGAGAATGCCGCCGATGAACGGAGAAATATAGATCAGTCCGGTTCCCAACGCAGAAAAATTATAGGATGCTTTATTCTCATAAATCGTTGCAACTGACTCCGATAAAACAATCAGCCACCCGATAGACAATGAATAAACAAGAGCCGACCACAGAACTGCCGGGTGGGCGAAGAGAATGAACGGTCGAGCTGCCACTCGAAGCCACTTATCATGGCTTAATCGTCCATTCCACGGTCGCAGAGTTTGCAAGTAAGGAAGTCGCGGTCGTTCACGTAGGTTATGTGTATATAGGGCGGATGGGTTCATCGGAACGTGTTCCTCGGATTCATACCTCACAGGGGATCGGGTGCTGGCGTGTAGAGCTTCCACGTCCACCACGTCCACAACGTCTGAAGAACGGCGACCAGTCTCAATTACTTCGGGACCATCCTCAAGCCTTCCAAGAGTCGTATTTGCTGCATCTGGAGAAAGGTACCTTATATCATCAGGGTTGGCAGTATCTGTTGATTTGAATTGCGCCGCATCTGAGGAAACATTCGCTTGATCCACTGCTACCGTGGCCAGCTCAGAGGGATCCTCCTTGTCTAGAGTTTGCTGCGCCTTCTCATTTAACGCTTCTTCAGCGAAGCCAACACGCACATCTCTTCTCGGTCTCTCTGGCTTTTCTGATGTAGGGTGTTGGGCACCATCAGGACTCTGCGGAGACGACCCTTTATCACCGGAACGGCGTTCTGGATGTCTTCCACGCCACAAGCCAGAGTGCGCAAGCTCAGAAACGTTCCGGTAGAATCCTGGACGTTTCGACTTCAATTTTGGCCGAGGAGTGCGGTCCCAGAACGTTTCAGGAACAAATAGAAACAGGAGCACTAAGCTAGCTCCGACAACTATAGCAACGACCCTAGCTCCAGTCAGTCGATTAAAATTGGCAACAGAGGGGTCTTTAAATCCGCCTCACCAGAACACCCAGCGCCAACCAAGTGATTCTACAATGGCCGCACTGACTAGTGGTACGAGATTTTTGCCCCCGAGAAGAAGCAACGTATATATGCCAATGCGATAGGCTCGTTCATGTAGGAAAAAAATCTCCGCAATCGTTGCGGAAGGCAAGCACTCTACTGGGCTTACCGCGATGCCCATAAAGATCCGAGCTAGGACCAGACTCGGATAGTTTGGGGAGAGCGCACACCATACTGCAGAAATAATGAATAGAGTAGCACCTAACAGATACACGGGCCTTTTCCCAAAAAGAATGGCCGTCGGAGCCATTATCACGGACCCTATACCCAAGCCCGTCATGTAGAGGCCGGTCGTGTAGGCCACCTGCTGCGTACTCACATTATAATCAGTCGCCACGGCATTGAAGCCGGCAGCTAGGACCGGTGTCATTCCACCTCCCAGTAGGCAATAAAAGCCCAAGGAAAGCAGAGCAGCATCTCGACGCCAGCTCGGCCAATTGAGAGGGTCATTCATGGACTCCTCAGGTTGAGGATGAAGGACGATGCGGCCATCGGGTGTTTTTTTAGTAGCTGGGCGAGAAGGCGATCTGCTGGGAGGATAGGGAGAGGGGAATGACGACGCAGATGTCTGAGCTGGTTGGTTTCTCAGACCCAGAGGTTGATTTCGGTTCGAGGATAGGAGGAGGATGGTGCCTTGATGTCAGAGTTAGACAGCTAATATAATAAGATGGGTCAAAACATACCAGGAACTTCGTCTGTCTCTGGATGACTCAGGACACCAAGAGTCCACTTTTGGCGGTTCTCCCAGGGTGAAGACATTTTGGGCTGTCGTGAGGTAGCTGGAATTCAAAAGGGCGTGGGAGGGCGCGAAGCAGAAGTGACAAGACAATCAATCAACGGGGCAGACCCCGCGCAAAAAGAGCTCGAGACAAGGCCGCCATGGATCTATTTCACTCCATTTTTGCAGAGTGCCATAAGACGGTAGGAAAATAGAAAGTGGTTCACAATAATGAAGAGGAGAAGGCGTTGATAAACAGCAGCGCATGTGAAAGTACCATATGGCAATGACACTCCGAAGTCGTTACGCAGGCCCAGACCCCACACGTGCTGATACGTTTAGTACCGAATGAATACCTTCCCTCACCGCATGTTGCACGCAGTAACCACGGGAGCTGACGGTACTGATACGGTACCGATACGAGCGCGATACTCTCATCCGTTGACAAGCTAACTAACGGGATATTTGTATCTTAGCATCCATTAGGTATCGGGATCTAGAGATGCGTATCCTCCGTACTGACTTCCGACTCCCGGCATCTGCCCTCTTCAAGAGCATCATGGCCGGGGCATGACGTGTGTGTCCCCAATATCGCACGCGGCGGCCGTCTTGAGCTGAGGGATCTTCGCATCACACGACGACATTCGCCTCATCGCTCAAGCCTTTTGCCAGGTGCCGCATGACTGGGATTGCTTTGGCGTCGGACTTCAAGACGTCACGATCGTCCAAATAACGCTCGCGCCTTTCTATTCGTATATGTCCCGGGCAATGGAAGGACACTACTCTCGGCATTGGTGCATTTTCCGAACCCTTGAAAACCGATGTGGTAGTTCCGTGGTGTGGGCCTGAGGCATCGATAGACCTCGTCTGAGGCTCTGAGCGTCGGAATTTAAGTAAATCATTAGTGAACAGGAGAGACCATATCCTGTGTATGCAAGAATAAAGATAACCTGGTTTCCCAAGTCTGGAAATAGATATCGGCGTAGGTTATGCATTTAATATATGGAACGCTCCATTACCTAGGAAGTTATTCTCACATTATATGGCTAACCAATGTTGTATGATGTGGCATTCAGAGAAACCAGAGACTAATAACCTAAAAATCACAGGGAGATAAACATACAACATATTGTACGTGAGCTGCTAACACCGCAACAAAGTGTGGAATGGAGTTACCAAATATGGTCACGTGCCATAAGCCAGGGGTGGATGTGGCGCCCCTATGGGCTTTGCCAGGTGGCTTGGAAATATTGTTATTTTTATTCGCCGCTCCATCGACCATCTTTCATTTAGTGTTGCAAGTCTTTACACACAGCAATTGGAACTATACCTTGATCCTTCTATTCATACCCTTATAATACTTCGATGAATTGATTCCGAGTCTACATCTTTGGGATCTGCGGATCCGCGCTCGAAAATAATCGCCAGACAGCCACCCCCGGATTTTCCAGTCGTCGCAATTACTTAATATAAGTCGCTGCAATGCGGATCAGTCGTCTCTCGACGGCCGCTGCCGTGCTTATATTGACCATTGGTACTGCTGCAGTTGACACCTCCTCAGATAGTGTTGCAGGCGCCAACTATGGGGATATTATCGAGCCGCCGCCGGGCGCGTCAGATTTGCAAAAAGGCTCCAAAGCAGCTCCCAAAGGGACGCTGGATGCCCCCGTTGACGGTAAAGATGGCAAGCCTCACGATGGGCCATGGGTGGAAACCGAAGCCGAGCGAGATCGCAAGAAGGACAAGGCAGATGGCCGAACGTACATGGCTGCAGCAGATACAGAACAAGCTGGAGGTCGTCTAGGGCAGGGTGGGAGTGCTATTCCACACTCCAACGAAGGAGTCATGGACGATCCTGGTAGATTGGGTCCCAAAGAGGGTACGCGAGGTACGGAGGGTGGTATGACAGAGAAGACTAAGGATATCAAGCAATCCAAGGAGAAGGTCCCCGAGACTCCCAAGGAGGCACGCCCTCTACCACACAGCGAACAGGAAAAGATCCCAGGCTATGAGGACGTGTATGAAGCGACAGATAATAAAAAGACAGGAGAGAATGTTCTAGAGGTCTGATTTTTTCTCCTTTCCATTCTGCTTCCCAAGCCACCAATCGATATGTCATAGCTAACAGCGTCTGCATGCAGAAACCCGATGATCTTCCAGAAAAGCCCCATGAAATTCCTCTTCCCAAATCTCCCGGTCGAGTAACCGACGATTCTCACGATTATAAACAACCAACACCAGGCAGAAAGCCCTTCCCAAACGCCGACGGATCGTCTAGAGGAGCTGTTGGTGCTTCTGGCCCATTACATTCTTTATTTCTCTCATTCGTCATGATTATTTTCTCCGAGATTGGTGACAAGACCTTCCTTGTTGCTGCGCTCATGGCAATGCGCCATCCTCGGCTCCTCGTTTTTTCTGCCGCTTTCTCAGCCTTGGTCACCATGACTGTTCTCTCTGCTCTCCTTGGACATGCCGTTCCCACACTCATACCTACATCCTACACTCAATTTGCGGCTGGAATTTTATTCCTAGTCTTCTCAGCAAAAATGTTCAAAGAAGGACGTGCGATGTCACCGGACGAGGGTATTGGTGAAGAAATGAAGGAGGTCGAGATGGAATTGGAAGAGAAAGACCACGAACAACGACGTTTAAGCCGCAGACGATCGTCAGTTAGCCCGTATGCTCTGGAATCTGGCCGAGGCGGTCGCACTCGCTCAACCAATCGCCTTCCCTCGCCTCCAGAAAGCGTTTCCTCTGCATCGTCACGGGAAGTTTCTCCAGAGCGAGGCTTTTCGTTGACAACGGTCACTTCCGGAGCCAGGAACCTTTTCTCGCTCCTTCTAAGTCCTGCATGGGTGCAGACCTTTGTCATGACGTTTCTAGGTGAATGGGGTGACCGCAGCCAGATAGCTACAATTGCCATGGCTGCTGGGCAGGATTACTGGTGGGTTACAATCGGCGCTGTTGTTGGCCATGGCATCTGCACGGCGGGGGCAGTCATCGGTGGTCGAGCAGTCGCCGGCCGTGTCAGTCTTAGAGTTGGTAGGTTTTCATTTTTTCATCTCTTCTGGCATGAGACGTCACTAACTCACTTGCAGTCACTTTGGGCGGAGCATGTGCTTTTCTCGCCTTCGGCATCATCTATCTCATTGAAGCGATTTTCTAATAATATGCTTGATCTGTGCAATTTTTCCAATGTATTGGTACACACTTGCTATTATACATACATAATACCTATATTTCCTTCTTCTAATCTTGAATTACTGCCTGTAGCCAAGTACGTAGTTTCAACACACTAAACTTGATCTAACCGTAAACACGAAAAGTTGTTTGCAATAATTTTAGCACGCATTTGGCTAGTCCAGAACCCGGACTTTAGTAAATCCGACCCGGGCAGTCTCCGGATTTCGAGTGTTCAAGACTAAACACCAGAATCGATTCTTCGTCATTTAGTTTATTTGATTTTTATTGATAATTGCTCAAGGAATAAGCCCGCCCCAAGGCGCATGTGTGAGTACTGAAAAGATGGAAGACCAACGTATATAAGGAAATCATCAAAAAATGCACCACCATCTAAGCATCGCAGAACTGTAGGGTTAGGTTTAGGCTTAGGCTTAGGATTGGGGTTAGGATTAGGACTAGGGTATGGTAGGGTTAGGCTTAGGTTTCGGGTGCGTTTTCAAAAAGCGAGGTTCGGTCATGCTCTGTTCGAAGTGACTAAGACAGACGGTCGATTGGCTAGCTGCGGCAGAGTCCGGTTTAAAAGACAGAAATATTTTGTAAAGACGGAAACTTGAATTTACCGGGTGTGAAAAACAAATACGATAATGCCAAGTCTGTATTTATGCTAGCCAATCACGGCAGGCGGTGGGATGCGTGGCATAATCTACCCTAGTGTTAGGATAGTTCGGTCGCGCCGTCCGATCGTCCACCAGCTTCTCCTTTTCTTTTTTCCTCCTTTTTTTCCCTCCTTCTTATACACACCACAACAGACGCGTATCTCTTCTCTCGCCGTCCCAACGCTTGAAGACAACAGCATCTATTGTTTTTCCAGTTGTTCGGGTCTCAATGGTATGCGAAGCTTATCTTATCAGTGATTAATCCCTCGTCCATGTCGTCTGCGAACGCACCACACAAGTACCTATTGGGTACGACTCCTCGCAGCACGCGGTCGGCCGCGGCATCGCCCATAAAGAAGGATTCAATTAAGGCCTTGGGCGCGACTCCAGTGCAAGCGAAGCCCCAGACTACTCCACACCGGTCGCAGGCTGCTGGTGGTGGGAGGAGAATGACGAGGAGTCAGAGCCGAGAAGCGGAGGTGCCGCGCGGGAGCGGGAATCATCAGGAGAAAGCCCAGCCTGGTTAGTATCACCGTGCTTCCCACCAAGCACATCATGAGTTTTCATCGCTTTCTCATTGATTTGATCTGTTTCCTCACTTCACTTTACGCCTTCACCTCCTCTGCACGTTCTCGCCTACGGCTGCACAGATATCATTCCCCTAGCCCATACCATGCATTGCCTGCCTCAAAATCTCCATGGGCGGAACACAATCAAGGACTGCAGACACTAATCATGACAGGACAGGACTGGAATCTGTGGATGAAGAAGACACCAACGATAGTGGTTCGTTAGAAGTAACCTCGAATGCTGCAAACCAGCAGTTGAATGATGAACTGGAACATCAAGCCGTTCCGGAATCTCCCAATGGCCACGATGTATCTGGTGCTACGCTTGTTCCCATGGATCTTGACCCGGAAGCTGGTGAAATTGATTTGATTTCCATGGCTCAGTCGCTCCCTTATTTGCAACGAACATCTACTGAGCTTCTCGATTTTTTCGCTTCTAGCTTCTCGTCACCTAGCCGTTTTGCAGATTTGGCACGAGAATTAGCAAATCCAAAAAGCAACCAGTCCAGAAAATTAGAGTATTTAAAAACCAACTTTTTCACGCAACAAGAATACTTCGGCTCCGACGTTTATCTTTCAGTTGAAAAACTAGCTGCTATCTTCCCAACTGTCGATTCTGCGTCCAAGACCTGGCGCGTGGATGGCATCATCTATAAGTCGAACTGTGCTCAGTTTGCCTTGGAAATTCTCACCAGAATCGCAATGACAAACGACACCGAAGAAAGCATATGGACACTTGAGGGAGCGTTCCCGTTGCCGTTCCTAAATGCTCTGGAAAGTGGCAACGTAATTGAGAGTGCAGGGAACAGCGGCTTGCGACGGCCAACACTTGATTTGGCTATTGAAGTGAGAACTCAGCTCCTGAAGATCCGCCTCCTCGTTGAGAAGGACAAGGACCCGAACGCGATACTGGAAGCTGTGTTCTTCAACGAAATTCTCGACTCACAGCCAGCGGCAGACGCGGTATCTCCTCTCCGAGGTTTTAATTTGCCAGGGTTCTTTCAAGACGAGGATGGAAATCTACCCGATAAATATTTTGAGGATGTTCAAGAACGCGTACGTGAAATTCGAGCCTGTTTCAAAGAGCAGGATCGAGACGTTTTTAATGCACTCGAGGAACGCTTCCCTTGGGAAGAATTTATCTTTTCGGTAGCGAAATGGCTCCGTGCACGGAATGATGAGCTCAACCGTCACCTGGCTCAACAGCCCTCGGTGGATGACATTCACGATCAATTGGAGGATGCAATTAACCAGTCGGAGATATATGACTCTGTTCAAGAAACGCAGACTGGGGAGCCAACTTCTCCAGAAGAACAAGCCAATCAGCAGCGTCGGCGTGAGTTACTTCCCGCAGCCGAGATCAAGGACCGGCGTGAAGCAGGCGAACGAAAATCATTTAGTGACATGGATTCCCTTGTAGCTTTTGCCAGACTACAAAAGCAGCTAAATTCCGGCAATCTCAAAACTCCCGCAAGACACAACGATTTTGCTCCTCGACTCTCGAAACTTGCTTCTAAACCGGGTGGGAGAATATCGGTTCCGGTCACACCTGCTCCAGCTATTGATTCTGGCGATGTTGACCAGCAATTGGAACCTGATATTCGCGGAAACGGATTTCAGCAGAGTGTGACTGGTCAGCGACGACGAACTTTGCTTGAGCAGTCAAGAGGGACGCTGGCAACCAATCAAAGGTTGTCATTGCCGTCGCAGAGCGCGTTGCACGGAAGAGAGCGCGGCCTTGCTCCGGGATTTATCGATCGCCAAGCTAACGCTTCTAGAGTGTCCCCAATTGATTCTCAGAGATTGGGTAGTGGTGGTCCCAGCTCGTCCCGTAAACGTACGAGAGATGCATCCTTTGAGGATGACGAAGATGAAGATGGAGAAGGAGAATTTGAACTGGACAGCAGGCGCATTGATTTGCAGAACAGACGTGGCCAGAAACCGATCCAAAATGCGAAACGTCCAAGATATGATAATGAGCTTGATGGTAGACGACAAGGAGTGTCGAATGAGACCCGAGTGATCGCACGCCCTGCAGAACGAACGACCGCTCCTGTGCCTGTTCCTCGTCCTCCCCATCACTCATCCCCGCAAAAGCCGCCACAAATCCGCCGACCATGGACAGCAGAGGAAGACCGCCAATTTATTCGTCTTATTGAGCAACACGGCACAAGTTGGGCAGAAATTAAATCCCAGGATGAGACATCGGAATCGCCGAAACTCAGGAATCGAGACCAGGGAAACCTGAAGGATCGAGCACGTAATTTGGTTATGATTATGTTGAAGTGAGTCTATGCATTGACACATGTCCATCCAGATACTTTGCTAATTTTCTCCTTTGCAGAGGTGGGACACCGTATGACCAATTACCATTAAATTTCAATCGCATTACCCTAAAAAAGGTCGATATTGAGAATCTTCGAAGAAGGGGGATTGAATTTCCCGACCCAATTGAGCAACGTCGAAGGAACTATTTCTGATACCTTTCATGCTAGTATTCTTTGCGGCGACTTGAGCGAATTATTTACGCTGAAATGGTCGATGCAATGTATATATTAATTGCCAAACTGGATCGACCATTTGGGTTCCTTTTTGACCAATACAACTTTTTTTTTTCCGTTTTGCTTTCTCCTTTCTTTCAGTTGGGACTGGGATTCTTTTTTACACATGAATATGTAATTTATCTATTCATTGGGCCACTGAAAATATGGTTCGTTATTCACCAGGGTTCGATATCAGAATCAACATGCAAACACCATGCTATGACAGGCTTCAAAGAAGCTGCAAAAGTCTCTCGGCAATCAGTTCTCCCATCAAGTCATACCCCTTGTCCGTCAGATGCAGACCATCATCCCAGATCTCTTCGCGCCGCTGTTCGTCCATGGCATGATATGGAAGAGCGGACCTGAGGTCGAACGAGTAGCTACACCACTGTCAACGCTGATACAAACAATGTGCACATTGAAAATGGGCGATCCACTTACTATCTATCCTCCTTGTGCGCAAGAATAGACGCATTCAATACATCCCGATTCCGGTCTAGTTTTGCAGATCGATATGCGCATTCGGGAACGGTAAGGGCGAGTACTTTGGTAGTTGGCGAGGAGCCCAGGGCTAGGGCGTAGGTTGCCTGGAGTCCGGCGAAGATTTGCTCGGGGGTGAAGGAGCCGTACCCTAAGTCGCTATAGAAGCGTTAGCTGGGTGCTACCTCGTACCTAGGTAGAGAGGGGAGTATACTTGGTTCCGCCGAGGATGGTGATCCAGTCGTGTCTTGGATTGCACTGAAACTCTACGTCAACTATGGAACTGATGCCTATAGAACTATGTATGATACGTACACGCCAGCTTCATCCTTTCCAGAAACCGACCAGGCGGACAATTCACCAGGTCGCCGGGCTGCCCTTCAACGTCGATATCGACAAGCCCGCCGTTGGATGCCACGGCGGCATGCTCGGCGGACAGCAGCTGCTCTTTTAGGGTCAGTGCATAGGGGTGGTTGGTTTCGACACCGTAGTGCCAGTAGCCCGCGGTCAGGGAGTTGCCGAAGCAGAGGATGTTGAGGGGCATGGCTGGAATTTGCTCGCTAGCAGCTCAGTTACTCCGTCGTTAGCTACAGCGTGGATGCCTAGGTACTTGATACCCATGGCCTCAGGCACCACTGTGGGGGTGGCGGTGGTGAGGCTGCTCTATAAATAAATCCATACATCAACACGGCATATCTTTATATGCTCCGTACATAAACTAGAAGAGCAATGTTGCATGCCGGCTCCGAGGCAGCGGATTGATACTATCGCGTTCTCTGCGCATGTCTCACTTGGAGAGTGTTAGCATGTATTCGCAAAATAGTAGGCGTACGTCACAATGCTTACTTGCCCATCCTGCTGCAACCTTTCCAGCAAAAAGAACCGCAGGTGAAACACACTCTGGCGCTACAGGGCTGATCAGCCGGGCGTGATTGGGCGCAGTGTTGCATTTGGTTGCTGTGCTGCTAGTTTGGCCCCGACGAACTTCCTTTTCACTAGTTTGGCCTCTGGTTGGCGCGCTATTTCGTTCATTTCTATGCTGATCCAACTGTGCCCGCCACATGATCACCGAGGTACATTCTGCCTGTCTGTTTTTTGCTACCAAGCAGAATAAACACACATCAACGAGTATACATTGACGACTGCACACTTCTTTCTCCAAGATCTCTCTTGACACGACTTCACGAAGCCGACGATTTCCTACATTTGCTTACCTAGGCACATTTCAGCCCCGAAACGTCAACTGTCAACTGGCGTTTGGGAAATTCCAGAGTTACATCCAGTGAATCTTAAACGACGTGATCTCACTGCCAATTTCCCTATTGACTACGACTATTACCATAATACAGCGTTATTAAGAATTGGCCTGTTGATTTATTGTTTCAACGCTAAAAAGAATATCTGCTGAGACAGTAAGTTGAATCTGCGTATTTATATGAGGCCGCCGCACCTCTTCCCTGCTTGAATAAGCCTATTTCATACTAATAATTTCTTTTGTTGTTGTTAAGAAACATACCGCCTAATTTGTTTATACCATGCATTCGTTTGTCCCCGTGTCGCTTGTGGCGACTGCTACTCTCTTTTCTGCTGTGCAGGGTGAGTCCATCTCTCTTTTGCCTTCCAAAGCCAGACAACTAAGATTACCAGGAATCAACATCCTCGAACCTGCCGATGGCGAGACCGTCTACGCATCCCAGGGATTCGACGTCGTCTGGACCTACGACTCATCCGACTTCACCAACTGGGAGATTGAGCTTGCCAACCCGACACCCGGCGCACTTTTGGCCACCAATGTCATCCAGCCCTCGCTCGCCAGCGGCGCCACTTCCACCTTTACCTATCATATAGCAGCCTTCACTGGCGTCGCTGATGGAGACAACTACCATGTTGTCATGGACCCGAGGAACGGAGGAATCGGCTCATACCCGGAGTCAGGCGCATTCACTATTGTGAACGGCGCAAGTGGTACGACGACGACCTCTTCGACTAACCCGACGCCTACTTCTTCTTCTTCTTCTTCGTCATCGTCATCGTCGCCGTCGTCCTCTTCTTCTTCCTCTTCCTCCAGCTCAACCAGTACTAGTGCCACCCCTCCCCCATCACAGACCAGTACCACTAGCAGTCCCTCTATATCAACACCAAGCTCTTCATACAGCAGCAGTCACTTACCAAGCACAGCATCTTCATCTTCATCTTCAACTTCAACTTCAACATCCACTTCGGAAAGGTAAGAATTGCCCTCTCAGCCTTCTCTCGCTGCACAAATATCAATATCTAACCCACTCACAGCACAACACTCTCCGTCTCAACCACCTCAACCCTTATACCCACCACGGGCTTAAACAGCACCATCGTCAGCGCCAGCACCAGCTTCTCAACCTACACATCCGGCACCGTGTCGAGTGTAATTCCACAGTCAACCATCTACAAGACCACCGTCGTCGGACCCAGTTCGACCACCTCATCATCATCGACGGGCACGGAATCGGCCACTTCGTCGCCGACCATTGCGCTAGCAGCGGGTGGCAAGGCTGTTTCGCCCTTGGGATTGGTGTCTGGTGTTGTTGGGGCGGTTCTAGGATTGTTTATGCTTTAAACCATGCAATCTTAGTATGTTGGATGGATTTTCTTTTGGGAAGTTCACACTAAGGTTGAATTTGTGTGTATTCTGCATACATATGTATGTTTGTATATATGGGGTTCGGACATGGTGAAATATTATCCGAATGAATGACAAACGTTTGGCGAGGTGAAAGAGACAGTTCCATTTAGTATTCATTATATCTGTGTTTGTAGACCAGGCAAGCACTGCGTCCTGGGTATATACAATCATTGACATACGAAATTCGTGTTTTCATATCTCCATATATAACTTCTGCGAATTGATTCAGTTTACTCCTCCCATGTATCGAACGCCCTGATCAATTCTACATATACGCGAAAAAAAAATGTCAGCATAAACCCGAGAAAAGGGGGGAGAGGAAAGAGAAATTTACCGTAATAAAATGCTATTCCCTCCAAATGCACCGCAATATCGAGCTTCTCGTCAACGGTGTGGATGTTAGCGGACCCGCCATAACGCATCGGACTGAATCTCCAAATATTACGCGTCAAGTTCCAATAGAACCGTGTATCGGTGTTTCCGGTCATGACGTCGCCGGTGACGATCACCGTCTGGTTGAATGGAAGTATACTCTCAAAAACTTGGCGGGTGACGCCAGACATGCGCGTCCAGACTGCGTCCGATGGCGATGTTGGGCTGATCGGGGCCGGTTCGAGGGCGAGAGAGAAATCAGAGACGTCGATGTGATTGTTTGATTCGCCTGTCTTGCCCGAGCCGAACGCCGAGAATGTCAGATTGTGGCTTTTGGCGATTGGGGTAATAATGTCAATAGCCCGTTGACGGACGATATCGGTGTTTTCGTGCAAGGCAACTCGGTAGTTGACTGTCGCGTTGATTTTTTCTGGAAGTGCATTGATTTTCACACCGCCGTTGATGAGATCAGCTGCCTGGGAGGTTTGATACAGAAATCGCATGCGTTCGCCTCGTGAAGCAGCTAGTGCCTCGGCTAATCCAGCGAAATCTGATGATTCTAGTGCAGACCAAAGCCAGGGCTCGACATAATCGGCCGAATGCTTCGCTTGACATGCGAGACCGTGTCGAGCAGGGTGAGAAAGATCAAGTCGAGGAGTGAAGAGTTGTTCCCGCTCGAGATGGTAAATGATTTCGGAGATGATACCGATTCCCGTATGTGCTGGTGGTACGGAGGAGTGTCCACCGGCAATGCTGAGTGCGATATGCAAATCAATTGCCCCTTTCTCTCCTACACCTGGCACCGCATAGACCTTATCACCGAGAGGCAGCAAGCCCATCCCACCCTCATCAATGATGAACTCGAAGCTATCTTTGCCATAGCGATTTTCGAGGTGCTGAGCCAGATGGCCGGCCCCCTTCTCGCCTTTAGACTCTTCGTCATAACCGAAGGACAGCACGAGAGTACGTGTTGGGGTCCAGCCTTGCTTTAGCAAATCTTCGACCGCAGATAACTCGGCAATAAGGGTGTTTTTGCAGTCGCTGGCGCCTCGTCCCCACAGCCATTGGCCATCGAAGTGTCCAGAAAAGGGAGGGTAGGTCCAGTCATTTGGATCGTCAATGGGGACGACGTCTTGATGAGCCATAAGAAGCATGGGCTTTAGCGCGGGATTACTTCCATTGATCGTGTATAGAAGACCAAGACGATTGACCTTTTCGAGCTTGGCGTAGGAGTGACTGGGCCAATTAGTTATATAACTGTTACAAAAGAATGCACAATACAACGTACAGTAGTGGAAACGACTCAGCCAAAACATCGTGAAGGTCGAGGAAAGGAGCATAGTAGTCGCTCCACGGGTCATCCTCAAGCTCTGTCGAAGTGCTGGGCACTTGGACGACACGCGACAAGCGCTCAACCTGTCTTTGGCGGATGGAAGAATCATGGACAAAGTCAAGAGAGGAGTGGAAGCCGTCATTTGGCGGGGTGACTATTGGTGGAAGAGGGCAGACATCGTCGCCAGGCGAGCCTACAATGTCTATGTTGTGGTGGCCATGATGACCGTTTCCTTGCTTATCAATCGGAGTCTGGCCGAACGGATACGAGACCGAGCGGGCGAGCGCCCCTGTTGCCAGCACGGGCGCGAATAGTGCTGGGACAAGGCGCATTATTAGATGTGCTTGCGAAAAATTAACATGGAATGAATACCTAGGCAAGCAAAGAGAGAAAAAGTGAGAGGGAAATGAGGGAAAAAGTGAGGAGATTCCGTGCTTGCTTCGTGCTTCCCCACACCCAACCAACACTTACCTATCTGGGTAAGTAGCTTATCTTAGGTTCTTATCGCACACGAGAGCTAGGCCAACTCAGGAAGGTCCACACGCTAAGAAACATGTAGGGGCATTGGTGATTTCTAATTGCACAATATACATGATATCATCTATAAGGGCGATAGTACAAGAGCTAAGAGACTAATTAAGGCTTAGCCAATCTTTCCATTCATCGTTGTCTGTTAGAATTCAGATAGTCCCATATATTCTGTAGCTTGGAATCGAGCTGTGCCGAGAACAACTCATGGATTTCTTGTTGTTGACCGAGTACAGAGCTCGCTACTCATCCAAATCTGATTTGGGGTCGGGCCGTGAACACGAGAACACAGATAATGGAAAGGATAAAAGTTGGAACGAAACCAACCGTCCTTCTCTGGATTGCGGCGTTTCTCTCCGCCAATATGTTCAAGATCATATACTTCGCCCTCGACGTTCTCCACCCTCAATTTCCACGTCTGACATATGGGTCGCTCTCCCTCGTGATGTATCCAGCAGTTACTGGGAATTGCCAGTGGACTATGGCATCCCAGATGCCATACATATGATTCTCGGAATTGGTGGACCTCAAACTGTTGATCTCGCGCTAGATTAAATTGATCTAGAGGTACTAAAAATGGTTAGAACGGCCACAGTTAGACGAAAAATGGTACATACATTCAGGGAAAGTCATTGTAAGATTATATGGAGGTTTGGGGGGACCTGGGATTGAAGTTTTTGACGAGTCTCCGGGAAAGCCTTGGCTGCTGAAGGCGAAGGGTTCTGCTCAGTCTCAAGAATGTTCTAACAACGCAATATTAACCATTAAGCCAGCAAAAAGAGTACTCTTAATGGGGCTTCTGGTAGGTGTAGATATGCCTCGAAATTCCGCTGTCAGGTTCTTATGACGGCACACATGAACACGTACCAGCATCGTAGCTAGATTAAGGAGATGGAGGATATTGAGTTTGGTGATATGTAAAAGAGAAGGTCAAAAGTTTGAGAGACGAGGTTGGGGATATGGCGGAGATAGAAGACGGTGAAAGAAGAGAAAAGATAGAAGAAAACAAAGATCTAGCACTAAAGTGGATTAGGAAGTTGGAGAGGGTAAGAGCCCTATAACAAAAGCTATCTTCTTTGTCATGTTATATTTCTTTGTTGAAAACCACTGCCTTGAGTTTGTATGTGAACTCACGTATGAATGAAAGATGACCTCTTTCGATGGAACAGGGGTTATACAGAGCTAATGCTAAAGAGGCAAGGCTCCCGCCACTAACCAAAGGCGGGAAGGCTCAAGGCACAAACACACAATAAAATTGTCCATGAGAAAAAGGCATCTCCATACAAGTCGGAAAAAAGCACAAGTTTCATTGCACAACATGTAATGGAGAATTAGCAGAGACAGAGAGATAAGATGTGAGGAGTAGATCCAGATCCAACCCGCACTACCTATCTGTGTAAACAGCTTATTGTAGTCGCCGCACATGAGGCTAGGCCTATTCAGGAAGGTTCCAATATCCAGGCACTGGTTAGTTATAGTTAGTTATCACGTGCGGCTTACCTCATCATAGTTTCCCATAACAGTTAGTACACTTTAATTAGTTCCTCCAATCAGACACGCCGAATAAACGACCCATACAACAATTCCAGTCAACTCACTACCAATCAGTCAGTCAGAGTTTGAAAAAGATACAACACTACGAGCTTAGTATGAAGTGTGGAGTCGCAGATTAGTGATTGATTCGGAGGAAGTTATCTGATAGCGTAATCGCACATGCTGCGGTATCCCCTCAACGCACTCAGCGTGTGATCCCTTCCATTCGACGGTAAAGGCGGCGCCAGAGAGGAAAAGAAAAAAAAGAAAAGAAAAGAAAAGAAAATGTCCGACATACAGCCACTCCCAGCACCACCCCTTAACGCTCCATCATCAGCCAATGCTTGCGATTTGTGGGTGATTGACGCAGCGACCGAGATTGTCTGCGACCCAGCATGTCTCTTGCAACCCACCATACACGGACACAAGAATCTCAACCTGCCGACGTTTGCATTCTACATCTATAACCCGCGACACAACAAACGTGTCTTATTTGACAGCGGCACACGCAAGGACTGGTGGAATCTGCCGCCGCGGGTTGTGGAAGCCGTCACTTCTCGCGGGGTTCTGGGACTCCATGTGAAGAATGAAGTTTACGATATTCTTGCCGAGCATCATACAAAAGCCCCGGATAGCACTATTGTCGACCCGGATACTATTGATGCTGTAGTCTGGAGTCACTTCCATTATGACCACATAGGCAACATCCAACGCTTCCCCAAATCCACGAGCATTGTGGTCGGACCCGGGTTTAAGAAGGATTTTCTTCCGGGATACCCTATTCGTGAAGACGCCCCCTTGCACCAGGCGGATTTTGACGGGCGCCAACTGGTTGAGGTATCGTTTGACAGTGGTCTGAAAATTGGCAAATACGATGCCCACGACTATTTCGGGGATGGCAGTTTTTATCTCGTGAATACACCCGGGCACACGCGGGGACATATATCGGGCTTCGTGCGAACGACCGCAGACACATTTGTTTTCCTGGGTGGTGACATTTCCCATTTCCCGGGTATGTACAGACCAAGCCAGTACAGGCCCATGCCAGCGACAATTCCTGCTGAAACGCCTCTGGATACACCGCGATTACCTGTTCCGTGTCCCTGTTCGCTATTCACGGCGTGTCATCCGAGGCATCCAGACGAGAAGGCGGCGCGGACTGAGCCCTACTATCAAGTATCGCAGGACCCGACGTCATGGTACGATTTCCCCGCCGAAGCCTCGCGCACCGTCGAGTCGCTTCAGGAATTTGATGCGGATGAGAACGTCTTTGTGGCTATTGCGCACGACCCGGCATTGCGGGAGATTGTAGATGCGTTTCCAAATGGGAAACTGAATGATTGGAAGGCTAAGCGATGGGGGGTGAAGAGTCATTGGCATTTTGTCAATGAGCTGCCGGTTGATGGACGTCCTGGGCGAGAGGCGATTGTAGATGGATTCTATAAGGAGGGGAAGCCTTACCAGGCTTAACTGTGGATAGAGCATTGCGTGTAAATAATTGCAGCATAGAGTAGAGCACACAGCGTAAATTACCTAGATGTAACGTGGGACAACAGAGATGCTACATTCCCCGCACATCCAGCGGTGGACTTTACCAGCTACGTCCTTGGACTTCACTGCAGGTGTTAAGAATATCTCTCAGGCGACGGCTTGTATTAGAATGTCACCGTCTTCAGTTGCAATCATAACCGGCGGTGCAGGCGACATCGGGCGCGCAATCGCCAGACACCTCGCCCCGACACACTCGCACATTGTGCTACTCGACATTGATGAAGTCAAACTGGAAGAAGCCCGCGACAAGCTCCCCATCGAGATACGCAGAAAGATAACCATCAGAGTCTGCGATGTCACGGACTCAAATGCGCTGTCCCGAGTAGCAGAGGACATATTCGGGGCTGCTGATGCTCCGAAAGCAAGCCTCAAAACGCTCGTCAACAACGCAGGCGGCACAACGATCGGGTCTCTACACAAAATCACGCCTGCGGAATGGAAGCAGGAAGTCGCACTCAACCTTGATGCAGCCTATTTCTGCTTCCATGCGTTTTCAGCGGCGCTACTCAGAAACAACACAGGCACAATGATCAACATTTCATCTGCCAATGGCGTCGGCATGTTTGGCAACCCAGCCTATAGCGCCGCCAAAGCCGGGCTGAACCATTTCACGCGCGCGGTTGCGGTCGAGTATGGCAAGGGTGGAGTTAGGGCTAATGTGGTCGCGCCGGGGACGGTGATGACGGACGCGTGGCGAGGGAAAGTGGAGGACAAGCCTGACGTGTTCGCTCGATTGAGCGAGTGGTATCCCTCGGGACGACTGGTTGAGGCTGACGAGGTGGCCAGCGCTGTCGCGTTCTTGGCCAGCGAGCAGGCCAAGGGGATCAACGGAGTCTGTCTGCCGGTGGACGGCGGGCTGACGGCGGGCATGCCACCAGTCGCGCGGAGTTTTGGCGTGAGTGAGTATTATTGATGCATTTGTAGTTCTAGCTAGCCAATGAAGACGCTCAGTTCGTTTCGCGATGAAACATTGCGTAGCAGCAGCAGCCAGTGAGCTCGGTGCTCTGCGAGATGCTAAATTGTTGGGTCTTTACGAGCAGGAAGGACTAAGGGGTAGACTAGCACGCAGTGCGGGTCGGCCTTCATGGGCCAAGCTCCGTTTCAGCCTCAAATGCAGAAAGTAGACCAGACCTTGCTTTTTCCCAGCTGCAAGAAAAACTTAAAGGGAAAAAAAAAAAGAAAGAAAAAAAAAAATTCTCTGGCCGCCGACAGCTCACTCCAGTTCCTCCTCTTCTCTCTGCGTGTTTGCTGCACGGAGTGTTGACTCTCTCGCACCCCCCGCATCTCACTCAGACAGACAACCCAAATGTCGACGCTGCAGGTGGACGACGCACGCCTGCGCAGTCGCTCCAAATCCCCCAGCGGCAGAAGTCGCGATCGTGCGCCGTCGCGTTCTCCAGCGCCGTCGTCGAGATCAGCCGGGAGGAAATACTACGACTCGGATTCAGCAGAGGAAGAACGGCGCGACAGGCGATATTCCGGCCGCAGTAGCCGTGCTGACTACGACAAGCGAAGCAGCTCAAAGTACGGCCTTTCCGACTCAGAGGAAGATCGCTATCGGGCCAAGGAGCGCACCAAAGATCGGTACTACCACTCGGAATCGGAGGACGATGGTGTAAGGAGACGCTACGCAGAAAGAGTGCCTCAACCCACCACCAGCAAGTCGTCACGCTACAAAGACGAAGCAGAGAAGAATCGTGCGTATCGTCGCTCAGGTCGCGGCCATTCGCCAGTGTATGACAGTGACTCGGACACGGAAAGCGACTCTGATACGAGTGCGCTCGCATACGGAGAGGCTCATGGCCATCTGAAGCACCGCCCGCCTCAACAGCAGCAGCAGCAGCAGCAACAGCAACAAGATCCACGCTCGTCGCGTGAGTCGATAACAAAACTGGCGTCAAAAATGGCCTCAAGCGTGGCCTCCAAGCTTGGTGCTACTTACCGACTGGATGATGACTCCGACCACGAACGGCCCGGTGCTCATCCCCGTTACGCCAAGCCCGGTCAATTCTCCTACCAGCAACCCCCCGTCGCGACGCATGCTCAGCCAAGCCAATACGCCGATGCGAGGCTACAGGCGCAAATTAACAATGGCCAAATTCCTCCTGTGCTCCCTCCCGATTGGGCTCCGATTCCCCCGTCTGAGATGCCCGGTTATGTGCCTCCGAGCTCCCATCCGGCTAGCACACAGTCAATCCCAGGCGCTTTCCCCGGAGGATTCCCAGCCACAGCGCCTCCTCATACGCAGGCTCCAGCGTATGCCCCGACACAGTCATATGCAAACCCGGCTCTTTACCAGTACGCAAATCCTGATCCGAATATCCGGTATACTTCCAAAAATGAACGACAACCCTATACTGCGTCAGCGCAACCCCAATTCACAAAGCCCTATACCGCGAGTGCCGAACCTCAATTTCTGGAGATTGCACCTGGGCGTTCTCGCGATGAAAGCGTCGGCCGACAGGGTCGTCCTCATAGTCTGTCTGTATCTAGCAATCTTTCGGTAGGCGGTGGAGGAGGAGTACCTGCCGGTAGCCGACCTCCAGCTAGCCCCCTTCTCGAAGCGTACAAGGGCACCTATCAATCCATCTCCCCGATGCCTTCTCCGATCATTAGCCCGGCCAATTTGGCCCGCGACGAAGACATCTCCGACATGGACGAGCTAGGTGGGGGATCTGGATCTGATCGTCGCCGGAAGCACCGACACACCAAGTCTCGAGATGAGAAAGAACGCACTAGAGAATCAGACAAGGATCGCAAGCGTCATTCGAGGCATGCCAGCCGTAGTGGTGGTGGTAATGGCAGCGAAGAAATGATTCTTATCGAGCCATCGGTCCGGAAGAGAGTCACATTCTATGACCCAGTCCCCGATGCCATGGACTTGAAAGATGCCCTATCTCGCCATACCAGTCTTGACACGCGACCACTTCTAGAGATCCTACCGAATCTCGCTAGCGATGATATCCTGGCTCTGAGACAGGAGTACAAGAGACATGCCAAGGTGCACGGCAAAGGCATCAACATTGCTAAACACATCAAGTTGAAGCTCGGCAACACCTCCTTCGGCAAGGTCTGTTATGCCACCGCCCTGGGTCGATGGGAGTCCGAAGCTTACTGGGCGAATTGCTATTACCAAGCGGGCACATCGCGACGCGAGCTACTCATTGAGTCACTGATAGGACGAACCAACGCAGACATTCGCGAGATCAAAAACTCATTTCGAGATGCGCGGTATGCGGATAGTCTTGAGAAATGCATGAAGGCAGAACTCAAGGCAGATAAGTTCCGTTCTGCTATCTTGTTGGCGTTGTCGGAGCAAAGACAGCTCGATAAGGGCCAGGTGGATGTGCATTTGGTGCAGGATGATGTGAGAGATTTGCGGCGAGCGGTGACTGCGCGCGAAGGTGGCGAGACGGCGATGATTAATATCGTTTTGCTTCGGAGTGACAGCCATCTGCGGGAGGTTATGGCGTTATATACGCATTTATACAGGACGAATTTTGCCAAGGATGTGATCAAAAAGTCGCAGAACCTGGTCGTATGTCTGAACCTTTTCCCTTTTGTCTAGTGAGATTGTATTAACATACTGTAGGGCGAAACGCTCGTACACATTCTCAATGGCGCCGTCAATCGTCCCATGCGAGATGCCTTGCTGCTGCATCAAGCCATCCGTGAATCGCACAGCAGCAGAGAGCGATCAGAGCTGCTCATCTCGCGACTGGTGCGTCTGCATTGGGAGCCGAAGCACTTGGAGCTGGTGAAAGAGGAATATGGGTATCGATACCGCGAGCGCGTGGAAGAGGCAATTGCGCAGGAAGTCATTACGTCTAGTGGAGGCAGTGAATGGGGGGAGTTTTGTATTGAGTTGGTTAGGAGTTCGTCAAAATTGGCGTGAATATTCTGTTTGTCCTTAGTCTTATTATCGTTTTCCCCCCATAACCTTATGATGATTGAATGATCTATGAGAACGAGCATGTGTATGCGCTATAAGCTTACTACGATGATGTTGAGATCAGTCCTAGGTATATGTATGGTAGGTACCCAAATGAATTGACCCAATGCTTTTATCTTTTTATTCTATGTATGCATCGTAATATGTACGGATATGCTTAATAACAACCAACCTTTTCTATCCATGGATGCCACCATATCAACTGCAATTCGATTCTATCAGATCAATCACCAGTCGCGCAACGTCCGTCGAACAACCGACGTGCCATTGCCAGCAGGCTTGAATTCTTCAACCCAAGTACGCATCTGCTTCAGCTCCTGCTGGACGACTTCCATAATACCGGCATTCCCCTCCGCATTCGAGTACAACAAGTCATAGCAGTGGCTGGCATTGGCCATGATGAAGATTGGGTTGGGCTCAGACGAGGTCAATGGACCGCCCGGTCGGAAGTCAGAAGAGACAGTTTCCTCACGCCAGGGGTCGTATTGTCTAAAGGCCCGTTAGTTCATACATAGATACACGCATTTCAAAGGAAGAGAGGGAGAGTAACTACCCCTGAGCCCAGATTACGCGCTCCGTCGTGCCAGACCAACCGCGGGTCCAGGCGTTCACGGAATTGGGACGTTTGCCATAGTAGCTGGCATAAGTGTATCCATCATCTGGTTGAAAGTATGTACCGCATGTACGGAAGAAGTAGTCATCCGTTATGAGGCGAGAGACGATTGAGGGTGTTCCATCGGGAGCACCACTATAGAGAAGACCATCAGTTTTTTTACTTCTTTGAGATTTTCCTTTTTTTTTGGGAACACGGATGAATAAAACTCACTCCTGCCATGCTCCATAAGGCTCGTTGCAGCAGAGCCATACCCACTGTCGATCAGCGACGTTGTCGAGAGACTCATCAGCGTATATGGGGTTGGACGAGTTGTAGCTGTCGTAGCATGCGGTTTCGTATTCGCCTGTCCAGTAGCCGTAGCTCGCACAGGCTGGATGGAGTTAGATACGTTCTAAAAAAGGAAAAGAAAAGAAAGATTTACATCCGGGGAAGTATTGAGTGGTCCACCATTGAATGTATCCCTGCAGAGCTTTGGTCACACCGACTCCCTTGGCAGTAGCGTTGACCGCGGGTGTAGCATGGACGTTCTATTTTGCCTGTTAGGGTTCTTTCTTTTCTGACATATGTGTTGGTCGCATAGTGCATACCTCAAGGTAGTCGCAGAACTCGTAGATCTCGCCAGCTTCCTGCCAGGCAGTAGTCTGGCCGAGATAGGGGCCTCCAGCGAGGGCTCTATTGTAACATGTAAGTCACAGCAAACGAGTATGATAGAACGAATCGGGTTAAAAACATACTCGGCAAAGTCATCATCTCTAAGATCACCTAGGAGGAAACTGTTTTTCAAGTCTTGTTTTGCTGTTTCATTGGATCCAGTCAGAATTCCGTCAATGTATCCCATCACATTGACCAAGTCTGTGCTGCAGTTTTGCGGGAGACGCTCTTGGATAGGGACAAAATATTGCCACTAGAAGAGGAAAAACCGTCAGTTTATATGAATACGTCGAACCGGAGTAAGTCATGCTAACATAGTTCCAAATAGCCTCAACAGGGGCACTAGAGGCATGGTAAGCCCAGAAAGTACCAGGTAGCGTGGCCGCAACCCAGCCGGCTTGGGCACCACTGTAGGAACCACCGACAAGAATCCATGGCTACAAGATTTATCTATCAGTTTCCGTGCAACCGGCAGCATCGGAATGAATCAAACATACAACATTGTCCGGAGAACTCTGATTCGTGGTATCGAACGGAAGCTGGACATTTTTCGCAAAGTTGACAGTGTCGGCAAGTGCATTCTTGAAGGTAAGGTGTTGCATCGTCTTGGGAGTAAGAACATCAACGGGAGAAGATTCGCCCCAGTAACGGTCTTGTTCAATTAACATAATTTCACCAAATGTCCATCACATACATCGAATAAGTGACTCACGCTCGAGGATCAAGGTCGCAGCGCCAATCTCCTGCGCATAAAGACCGCTGAGGGTCTCATTGGTGAGATATCCCTGATATCCATCTGCGCTTGCCTCTCCGGGCTGGAATAGAACGACCTGGAAGTAGCAATAGCAATTTAGCACTTAGCGAAGAACCCGCGTGAGTAGATTGACTCACAGGTGACCCCGGTCCATTCCAGTACTGAGTATCCCAAAAGTAGCGCTGAGAAAAGGTACCAAGCTCTGGATTCTCGTGATCCAGCAGCTGCTCGAAGTACCCGGTAGAATAATAGCTGTCAGCCTGAGAGCTAGAAGCTGCAGCTGGCGCGACTGGGATCTTGGGGAATGCCGCCGCGACTGACGCCCACGAAGCGCAGAGCGCTATGAGTGAGATGGTGGAAGGCATGGTAGCTTTCCTGTCGAGTACACAGATCTTTACATAGCAGAAGAAGGGAGGGACCCCTTTTAAGATAAAAGCTTTTGCCTCGATGCTAGCAAGCTTAGGGTACCACCCGGGCACGTCATGCGAGTACGGATAGTTCGTAAAGCAAAGCACCCGAGAGCACATCTGGTTAAAACCGAGCTACATGGTACGGTCATCAACCACCATAGCAGACTGGTCGGAGGGTAAAAAGATTAGTGGGAGATTGCCCGCTCGTCGATCATAGGTGTTTCGGCGAATAAAAAGGGCCAGATATATTGCAATTTTCAACGGCGCAGCGACGATGAGAACCTTAAGGCGCGTGGCGCTGGGCTAATGGCCCAATACGGCAGTTCGGCTTAGGGCTGGGCGAAAGATTGTAACATCGTGGGGTCGCAGCTAGCGGGTCGTTGACGAAGACGAACAATCGCCTGATAAGAAAGTGTGGGTAATGGTGTGCTGATCCTTACAGCTTCAGCCTTAGTTAATCCTACATATTATTAATTCTGATTCTTATTAACTTTATTTAACTAACTAATTAACTTAACTATATCAATGATTCCCTGGAATGCTGCCGTCAAACCCTAAACCTAGCCCCAGCTATCCATCGGCGCTAGCAACAATTAATCGCTGCCTAAGGTGTCGATAACAATCCGTCCTACCATCATATGGGCCATCGCGGGTGAAAGTTATTCATCCTATTATGATCTTTCTACTTTTCTAACAAATTCTATATAGATACACATGGATGTCAAATTAAAGTAAACTTTCTCGGCAAGCGGGCCGACCCATCATTGTATACCTTATTTAGCAATTTGCATCAAACAGCGAACCATGCATGACGTTTGATCTAGAAAATCGATGAAAAATCTACCAGTGCGGTAGCAAGGTTGAATATCTTGAGTTACTGCTTTGTAGAATTATATTTACCTATTTGAAGTTTTCAAGATGTATGTGCCTTCGATATGGTTGCCAATACCCTCGGGTATTCTCTCCTATCATACCTTCGATAATCACGATGCACTTCGGTTAGTCGTCCATCTGCAGTACTTGAAGGCAAATATGACGATCGTAAATAATTGTATTGTTCCTGGCGAATTTCTTCCTGAGTAGCAAATAGAAGTAGGTAGGATGTGTTGAACCATTTGACAAGAAAAGCTTAGCGGCGGAATTGGCGGCATTAAGCAATGAATAGAACATCATGATTCATGTCTGGTATGTTTGGCAGACAACATGTCTAGAAAGAATAGCCTTAATTCTGCTACATGGCCAAACAAAGGCAACTACTTACGGTTGAACAAATTGAGGACAAGCTGGGCTACATCTTTGACTATTTGGACGATCCCGAAAGCGAGGCTACAAGCACGTTCTACTCTGATCTCACCCGAGTTTCCAACAATCCATACGAGAGAGCTTTGAAGGAGCTTGACGAATACACCAAACAAAATACAGCTCCACGACAGCAGCTCCCAGGCCGATGTCTGCCTAAAGTAAGTTAGCAATTATCAGTTGTCTATCTAGTACAACACCAGGTTGACGATCATAGATCATTTCTGTACGCGGGGAGACTGTGGCGATAGAATGCACAAACAACCTTGGACTGTATCGTTCCATTGTTCGGATTCAGCATGAGTGCGGGTTTGATTTGCCTTTACTATTTAACGAAAATGAAGATTCGAGGCTCATGACCGTTACAACGGTAAATATAAGTTTCCAGCATCGTTACAAGTGGCTGATTAGAACGGATAGTTTCAAATAGACAGGAAACATGCATCGGGCTTTATCTTTCAACTTCCAAGAGAGCTTCGTGGCAAGATCTACGAATTCTGTATACCCGACGGAAAGTGGAGCGTGGGCGATGTTGACGCATTCAATACAACCACGTTTGCTGGAAATATAGGTGACCCGACCGGCTTTTGTTTTCCCCTAAGCAAAGATCTAGCGATTCTTAACATCAGCAAGCGGATACGTGAGGAGGTAATTCCTATCGCCTACCGTAGGACATTCTTCCGTTTGGATGATATAGACGAGTCCGTCAAGGTAGCGGCTTCTATTGGCAATATTGGGCGGGCAAACGTGGAATCCGTGGAGTTCTGCTGGGAAAGCCGAAGGTCACTGACCTTCAGTGGAGGAGGGATGAAAATTCTGATTTGGATGATAACTATTCCCGGCTTCCGTCCCTTCACGTCCTGAGATGTGTTCAGCTTCTGAAGCAGTGTAGCAGGCTCAAGCTGTTACGGATTTACTTTGACAGCGATCTGGTATCGAACTTGTCTTTCGCTGACCTTCGAGCCGACCCCGGCATTCGTGAACTCTCTTCTGTTCACGGAATTCGGAGGGTGGAATTTTGTAATCTAGTCTGCGAGCCACTGGACCAGTACGAACTCGTTGGTTGGTTGAAAAACAGAATGCAGTCCACTGTCGAGCAGGACGAGGATTACAGTTAAAACGACCACTTTATTGCCACCGTCGTCTAGATATTTATAACAGAACGTTGACGGCTGAAACCCCCAAAGGGTACCATGTCATTTTTCCGAAAATGAAAGCATAGCAGGCGTATCAAATCCTTTCATTTTGTCATAGCATCGAATCTCGAAATCGAGGTAGGCCCCATCAAAGTCTTGGCAGGCTAGGTAGCTAATATTTAGCTTTCCCCTTCTTTTATAGATATTCACTTGAAAACCAATTTAGTTAAGCTTCCATCGAGTTTTGATGATCTTTCTGTCCAGCAGTTATATGAGAAATACGGCAAACCTGAGAAAAGTCTCCGTGACTAGATGTGACGGAGAGCCATTACCTTCTAATGGCCCCGCCAATGCTGTAATCCCGTTGATTCTAGGGAAGTACGCCGAGGAATTCTCATTATCTGACGCGCATGTGCTTTTAGGTGACTTTGGCGAAGCATTTTCGCCTGGAGCAGAACCTCGTTTGGGGAAAGAGTGCCATACACTACCAGCTTTCCGGGCTCCAGAAGCCAAATTCGCGCAGAGGACTCCACTCACATATTCCTCGGACATCTGGAGCCTGGCCACGGCGATTTGGGGGATAATCGGAATGAAGGCAATTTTTAGCACTGGTTATGTGGCTATGTGGCGCAGGGTGAGATAGTGTCTCAGTACGTCGATGTACTGGGGCCTATGCCTTGCGAGTGGTGGAAGAGCTGGGAAGGGCGATCTCAATTTTTTGATGAGCAAGGGTTCCCCACGGAGTCGCATAGGGCAAACAGATGGCCAGTGTCTGAAGAGTTGTTTGAAGTTGATGTGCAGAAATGGGGGCGTAAGGTATGAGACGAGCTTGACGAAAATGAAAAGTCGCGTTTCTAGATTTGATGCGCCGCATGCTGTCAGTTCGACTCGAGGAGCGTGCAACGGCTGAGGAGGTGCTACAGTCGACATGGATGATTGAATGGGCATTGCCTGCCTACGAGCAAAGTGAAAAGCATCACCCTGCTGACTCTGGTGGCATCTAGGAGTCACGATCTGTTAGGGCGATCCTCGTTAAGCTGTCTTTATATTGTCTAAGTGCATTCGCCTCATTTGTATACCTCTAAATCCAGCAAAGGCTTCCCATTACCTAATTATGTACTGGAACTCTATAGCTCTGTCTTCGCAGGACATTCGCATTATACACTACTCTAAGACATACCCCATCAGTCTGTCAATGCGTTGAATTTAGGGCTCGTGGTTGTTACTTATACTTTGCTATCTAAGTATAATGAGTACCTAGAGATCTGCCAAATTTTCCTCATTCATTCTCTGTATATATCTATCTACTCATGGAGTTCAGCCAGAGCCTCCGTCCTGGACTTGCTATTCGGATCCAAGTACGGCTTCTCGCCAATACCAACTGTTCGATGACCGAATCGCTCTCCCAGGCCTTCATAGTCAAATGTGGCAGAGTGGAAAACACTACGGTTATCCCAAATTGCTAAAAACAAAGTGTTAGTTAGTTCTATCAAAGTTTACAGCCGTATGATAAATTAGGGGCAGCCAATTTACCAATATCGTTCTTGTTCCTCCACTTGAACCGGACCTGCAGGTCGTGGTTATTGATGAGCAGGGAATGAAACTTCTTTAATAGCTCCTCCGATTCTTCCGAATTGAGCTCGTTGATATATTTAGGAAAAGTGCCTAGTGCGTAGATGCTCTTCCAGCCTGTGACGGGGTTGGTGCGCACAACGGGATGCACAGTGATGAGCCCATCACCGACGTTGAGTGGGCTTCCTCTGGGCTCAGTATAGATTCGCACGTTAACGGGATCACGCTCGGCCGCCTTGATGAAGCCGTCGCCAGAGAATGTCGCGGTGAGGCCTTCTAAGAATTGCTGGTACCTGCGGGAAAAGCGGTCGTAGATCTCGTATCCCGAGGCCCAGAGCGTATCACCGCCAGAGCTAGGTAGCTGTGTGAGGCGAAGTGAGGTATAATCAGCCGGGGCGGGCTCAAACTGGATGTCTGAGTGCCACTGAGCCGAGTCGTAGCGTCGACGGTCAGACTGACGGTCGTGCTGAAACATCTTCTTACGTGCGAGCGAGCTAATGGTGCTGATCTCTGCGTCGGCCACTCCGAACTCACTGGTGTTGTTGAGCACCGGGTGGATGTGCAGCGTTGAGCTGGCGGGCTTGCCAGCCAACTGGCCTAATCGCTGCACCAGCTCCTTCTGCAAATCATCGGTGAGGTTATCCTGGGCGCGGAAGAAGACAACACCGCGTTGGGAGACTGGAGGGGGGAATTCATCAGCATGAAATGTGAATGAAACAAAAAGCCCGTGGGTTCCTACTTGTGATGGCCAGATCCCGGACCAGCTCATCCGAGTTCGAAGCGCGCAACAGATCGTCTACGATATTAACATGGAGGAATTCTCGGCCAATAACTGGAGTTGTTTCCTCAAAGGCGAAGTGGTTCAAGGCGCCGCTCAGCTTGAGCGGTTCCGGGTACGAAGACGGCTCGTCCTTGCGCTCTTTGGCAAGAGAGTGGATGGGGAGAGTTTCAGCAATGCTCGGAGCCATGATAGTCAAGGTATAATAGAGAGAACGTGGAATGACCGCGCCATTCCGACTGTCGTGGACGCGGTGCATGCATAACTTATACTATCCAGTTTAGCTTCCATCTCCATCACGCAATAGCTGGCCCTAGTTGTGCAATGGCAGGCAACCCCGCACCCTCCCGGTGAATCATCGCATGGGCGACGAAGGGGGGAGCCCGGGCGTTGAAGGCGCGTATCTTCACTTCAAACTCCACGGTCCATAATCAGGATTCGCAATAGCCCTGCGTCGACGCGTCATGCGAATCCTCCAATCGCTCCCGACTGCCATATCATCCAGGCATCCACTCACCATTGGATTTGCACGTCAATGTCTATTGGAGTTAGAATGTTCTGTCTTGTATTCAGCGCTGTGATTGATTTGGGCATTGGTGGTGGTTGTTTCGAATTGCTATTTAACCCTAGGCCAGGGCTAGCCCTAACATCACCGCGCCAGTCCCTGATTTTGCCACTGGCAAGAGAGCTGGTCTGGTCTCTATGACATCAATTATAGAACGGTAATACAACTCAGAAAAGAAATAAGTAAAATAATCCGCTTACTGCAATTGACGTCGCTAGAAATTGACAACACGTCAAGGAACTTTCCAATTTGAACGGTTTTCAACGAAACATATGGACTATAAAACACACACAAGAGAAACATAATGGGAATCAATCAACACAGGAAGACAAGAAGAGAAGAAATCGAGCAGGGGAAGGGTAATGCTAGCACTACAAATGTCGCACCTTCGGGATGCTACTCACAAGACCGAGGACGTGAAATACATACATTTCCCTCTATTCACGTTGGCGCGCCCAATTGTGGTCAATGAAAGAGCCTTCACTGCTCATATGTCACATGGAACGCAGTCTCATGGGCCAAAGAAGGAAGTATTGTGCAAAGTAGTTGGTGAATAATCGATTGATGATCAACGACCGGCGCCCGGCCAGAGAGAAAATAAGTAGGGAACTGCTATACGAATATCAAGAGAGCGAATGTTGTTAATAGCTCGTTCGTGGCAAAAACATCTCCAAAAGAAACCCCCCAAAGAGACAAAGCTTTTATTTTGGTTTGCGAATTAGAGAAAAGGAAAATTCACTTGGCGAGGGGTGGACTATCGTGTAGCACGGCCACCCCTTGCTGGCGGAGGCCCATAACGCCCTGAGTTTGCGTTGATGGGCTTCGTCGGTGCTTGTTGAACATGTAGCCGACTTGTGCGCCACCGTTCATAGCACACCTCGCGACTTGTCTCCCGCAGCTCGGCACGCCAGTCTCTGAAGACCGACTCCTTCAGTTTCACGAAATCGCAATGCTCCGGGTTGTAAGGATCCGCGTAGCCCCATGGAAAGTATCGACCGATGGGGAGATCTGGCGTTTCTAGGGAGTGCGAATCAGGGGACAGGATAGAGAGGGGGATGAAAGGCGTGTCCGTTGTCGAGGTAGTGGAAATTGAGTTGTTGGATTTGTGGCTTCGGGGAGATGAGGCTTTCACGGCTTTCTCTTGTAGCAGAACGTTGTCTGCCTCCTTTTCAACGACAGGCGTGGCTTCCTCATCCTCTTCATCATCGTCAGAGGACTCTTGCTCTTCATCTTCCGGTTCTTCCAATGCCAAAACCTCCAATGGATCAATCCTAGCTTGTTTCAAACTATCCCAAACCGACTTTTTCAGGAAAGCCATATGCGCAGTGGTGATGGTGTCGGCTTTGCTGATCACAGGTACGACTGCTGTCTTTCCCTGCATCACGCGAAGGACTTGTAAATCCAGATCTTCGTCAAGAATGCCGACCACTCGGGACGAATTGGTATACTTGCCATTGACTTGTCCAGCAGCCTTTTGGGCGGCCGCAAGATTGGAATCCAGGCGGACAGGATCGAGAATAAGGAAAACACAGTGAATATGGGTGTCTCGAGCACCAGGAGAGCGCACAACTTTCATCTCCTCTGTCAAGGTATCCTCAAATTTACTTTCCAAGAAAGCAGTGATGTCTCTCAGTTGTAGATCAACGACATTTTTCTCCAACCCCTCGGAGTCCCATAGCGTCAAGCCAACTCGCTCGCCCTCGATCTCGGTCTCTAAGTAGTGGGAGGTGAAGTTGGGACTGGATGAAGAATTGATCTCCTCAAGGATATCCTCAGAAGAACGAATAGGGTGCTTGTTTGGAGGGAGCGCGAGCGACTGTCGCAGAAAGTTGAGGAAAGACGTCTTTCCACTGTTCTTAGCACCAACAACGAGAAGACTGTTTTCAAGAGCACGTTAGTTGCTATCCTCTCGCAGTTCTTCAATGCACGAAGTATAACTCACTTGTAGGGCGTAGGATCCTTGCGTCGACGAAGTCTGCGAGGGCTGTTGATAGTGCTCACAGCGCTGCTGGCATAGCTATAGCGACCACGATGAGTCATGCTCTCAGTTCGTGCATAGGGATCAAGCACTGCTGGTGGGGGAGGAGGCGGTGGCACGCTCTGGTGTGAAGAGCTCGATCGATTCTGAGGAGCAGGCGCGCCCAGGCTGGTAGCTTGCTCCTCTCCTCCAAAGGTCTGCATTTTGGGTGCTGGGGCAAGATCAGGAAGACGCGGGGCGTGTTGAGGGACAGACTCGCGCTGGCGACGCAGCTCCTCCTCTCTGATCTGATCCTTCATCTTTTTGCTGGCTTTGCTGCCAGAGCTCTTGCGCTCAGACAGCGGTTCGGTTGATTTAGAGCGGCGCAGGAACCCAAGCGAAGATCTGCGCGAGGCAGCGTCCAGGTTGTTGACGCTCAGGCGGCTGTTGTTGTTGTTGTTGTTGTCAATGAAGGACGAGGAAGCCTCAGGCGGCGGCGGCGGAGGCTGGCTCTTGCCTGGCGTGCGAGGTCGGACGGCAGCCATGGGGGGGGAAGGAGCCTTCCTGTTTGGGAGACGGCGGGAGTGGGCTAGAATCCTCAGTCAGCCAACTGTTCTCCCGTCTGCGTAACAAGACGTCTTGCACGACAGGCTGTGCTTTTCCGATGGCACAAATGATAGATCATCATTGATACCGGGGCCGCAGACAGCGGATACTCACCGCGGAATAAATGAATGGTGGTTTAGTTTGATCCAGTCTTGCAAGCAGGTATTATTGCTAATAACCAATTGCGACTACAGTCTGCTTGAAGACACTATTCCCCCTTGGCGAAACGAATGGCTTATCCACGGAGATGACAGTCACAAGTCCAGCAAGCGAGTGTCGACCTGGGCCAGGGGTAAACGGAACGGAAAAGAAGGTTATCGAGAGACGGGCCGGCTCTCGCAAGAAATAGGATAGTCACCACGTCTGCCCGTGGCTCCGCGATGGAAGAAACGAACGACAGGCGGACACAAATCCAGAAGAAGAGAAATGAAAAACAACCTTGGCTGTTCCCCAGAGTGAGAAAGAGAGTTACGATTCCCTCCTACGTGAAGTTTTCCTAGACTCGTTCTACGAAGATAGCGTTCTCCACTCGAGCCTTCTAGCTTAGGTCGTCTCGGCACTCCATACCCTGGGCGGCCTGGGGACCTGCGCGATCTTTTCCCTTCCCTTTGGGAAGGGAACGAAAGTTAAAACTGTCAATTAGGATTGAAAAGGCCCGGAGCAGCGCAGACCAGAATTCAGGGGCTCCCGTTTCAGCCAGTTCGCGAACCCCACCTGTCTAATTTCCAGCTGTCGTTGGCTGACACGATGACGCCGTTCAACCACTAGGAACCGTCCGGTGCTAGAGAGTGGCGCCAGAGGACTACGACGACTGAATGGATGACCGAGAATTCGTTGAAATACGGGGAGTTTTGTCGGAAAGTCAGCCAGAGTACGGAGTACACTACACATGCTGCACTGAGACAAAGTCCTCCCATGTTTGAGGTGCTGTCGGCTTTTTTTTTTTTTTTTTTCCCTTTGTACTTATTGTTTTTATTGTATGATTATACGTATGTGCGCACGTTCTGGTTCTGCATTCTGATTGACCACCGCGTGCCGGAGCACGGGCCGAGTCGTGGGTCAGCGCCGCTGCAAGCCAATCAGCTTTGCGTCAGCAGGCTTGGCACCGCGGGTACCTGGTGTGACGCGTGCATGTCACGTGCTCAAGTCAGGGGCTCCTAAATTCGACGTGAGTCTACGCTCTTATGACATGACATGTCTTGAGAAATTATATTAATATCGCAAACTCCAAGCACAATTCTATTGCTTGAAGGGCGGAGACTAATAGTTGATCGTCAACGGTCTGGGCAATCTAGGAATATCCCGTACCCCTCAAATACCATGCATACATATAATTTTATCGCTCATCAAACAACGCTAGCTGATCACATTCCAGTAATTTAGAGAAGTATATATACAAGAGATCGCATTATATTATATTATCAAGCCAGATTCGCGATTCAGACCAAAAGGTGATCAAGCACATTGCAGGTACCGCCATTGGGACACGTTTGAGCGGACAAGGTGCTTAAACTTGGGCCCATTAGGGCCACCGGTGTATTTGTACTCAGCAAAGACACCATCTGGCCCAGCAAGTTGCATGTCACCCCATTGGCCGTTGGAGTATAGCCAGTTGACAGGGTAGCCCGAATCATGCGGTGTGAAGCTATTCCTCATGTTGTCGTAGCTGTACGCATAGTAGTTCCCAGTTGGGTCCCAGAGAGTGCCGTTGCTGGCATTGTCGTTAACAGGACCGAAAGGCAAGTTGATTGTGTGGTCGTGGATTCTGTACAGGTTTTCAGTCAATCAGTATTAGATTGGGCCTATACGAGTGTTGAATATAAGAAGAGTTTACGAACCCTGCAATAGCGTAATTGGCGTGAGTTCCACGACCGGAGTAATCAGGGCATCGTAGGTGAAAGCCTCGCCAGAAGAGTGTTAGCTGAACCACACAGCTTGTGGCACGCCATTGTCAAACCGAATCATGTTATGCTCCCTATAGATATGTATAAATTCCGGAGTCAGAAGTCTATATTCCGGAGCAGAGAACTTATGTATATATGATGTATCGCAGTCCCCAACGTGGTCACCCCATACAAGACCGATGACAATACCACCCATATTGCAGCTAGTAAACGATCACCACCTGAATCAGCGATACAAGCGCCGTACATCAAAAAATGAGTGACACGGAATTACAATTCACGGATAGTAATAAAATTAAAACGCATCAACAGTTCCATCTCCATGATCAAATGTAATAATAGTGCAGCTAGTAGCATCTTCCGCAACGCCGTTAGTATTGGGCCTTGTGCCATTGAACCAGCCCGGGTAATTCTTAATACCCTGGTTGGAGGTCACGTATACGCTGGAGTTGCCAAAGTTGTTTAGTTGGTCGAGATTGTCGAGCGTGAGAGGGGTTTCGTAGGCCGTGATCTTGGTGTGGTTCAGGGCTGGATAGGTGTCTAGGACCTGGCCGTAGATGTCACCGGGGAAATAGGTTTCGTTGACATCAAGCCAGACCAAAGGTGCTACACTCAGATCTGGTCAATATAAAAAGGCGTTTGTGTAGGTATTCGCAGAGGATTCATGACCGGGTATTTGTAGAGCACCATGACCTATCTAGTATTCAGCAAACGAGAGATGAAGAAATACTAGGACAACAAGTACGTAGAAATTCATATGGTCATTTTTATTTTATCAAATAATTTACTAGCTCTGATACCTTATGGTTTTTAAGTGTCTCCTAATAGTTATGAGAACTCCGAAGTCCGACCAGATAGCCCTAGCTAGGTACTACTACTACGACTTGAAATTCTGCCGGTCCTCATTTCTTCAAGGGTGATTAGAACATGACTCTAGGTAAATGGCGCGTATACAAAGTCAGAATGCACAACAGAACGGCTCTGAAACGTGTCTCGGTGACTATAAGCCGTCACTTCTGCCCCTACACTCCTTCAATAACTCCGCATCAGAAGTCATGTCCAACATGGCAGTGCCGAACTCGTCAATATTCATGGGTTCGGCATGGCTCCAAAGTCTCGCGCATTCGAAGCGCTGCAAGAACCCAACATCGTTCCCAGAGCACTGATTGTCCCACTCGCTGGCGCTCGTGGCATTCCAAAGACCGCCACGGTTCGTGTACATGATGTCGCCAGGACAGGTCGCCCAGCCCTTCTGCAGCGCAGTGAAGACTGCGGAGATGCTGACGGCGACGAGCCAGGTGCGGCGGATGCTCTCCGACAGAATCCACAGGTACCACTGTTCCTGTGAGTGTGAGTAGGTTGACGGCCCTGGCAGACAACCGACAAGGTGCATAGCACCAGCGTGGCTCTTTGGCATTGCCTTCGCGGCAGACTGAACCAACTTTCTAGCCCAACTATTCTGGATAACCATGTGGCTTTCGGCGACATGGCGGGAGCGGATGTCACCGTCGAAAAGGCCGATGATCTGGTAGACTAGGAGGGCGTGCAGCCTTGTTAACTGCGCGAACAGGTCGACATCTTGCTGTTCCCCTTCATGAACCACTCCCTTCTCCTGAAGCAAATCGTTCGACCTGTCTTCTACAATTTGAAGGACAGTGTCTGTGTTTGCAGGTGTCCGGTGGATATAGCTCGCCAGCGTTGCATACGCAACCTGCACGTACGCCGGGAACGTCGCACTGTATAGACGTGGATGGATAAAAGGGTTGCTGCCGGTAGTGACCCAACGTTCGAACCAAGACTGCAGCACGGTCACATACTTGCTCATCGTCGCTTTGCCAATTCCCACGTCGGCCGAAGTGATTCCTCTACGGGATATGCTCCATGTCTCAGACGCAAGAAACCAGTCTGTCCTGGCCGCCGGCGTACAGGGAGCTTGAACGAAAGATGATGCGACAGCGAAGTCACTGTCCATAAGTGGGAATGCCAGATCCAACATAAGGTCGTCGTCTGCAAGGATTGAATTTGTTGTGAGGGAGGATGTATTGCCTGCAACCCCAACGAGTAGTACATCATCCTCTGCTCTCCGCGCCGAGCCTCTCGAGAGCAATGGACGAGATGAGGAAGCCCATCTTCTTTTCGACGGCGGATAAACGCAGGAAATGCCCCTATCCTCGCATCGTGCGCACGACGGCATCTGCCGACCGCACTTCCGCTTCGACCTTGCGCAAGCGCTGCAGGCGTTTGATCCCGCGTGTGTCAGCATGGCCGAGGTGCAAGTACTTCTAAACCCCACCGAATCAAGCTTGTCTGCAGCGGTAGTTGAGGGAAACTCATTTGTCATCAGGATGTTGTTCATTGGGCGTTCGCCCGCACGCTAATCCGCACAGCGAAAGCCCTAATATCTTTCTGCACTGAAGAAACGACAATGTGCTCCAACCAGGAAGCTATATTCTAAAAGCAACTTTTTGGGAGACTATGGACAAAATAGTGCGCGGGCTAGCTGTCGGATATCGCGCGGATGTTGTGAGGTAGCCATGAGTACATATAGGCGCCTTGGAAGATCCTAACGGAGACTGACAAGCCGTAATTATCGCAATACAGCATTCTACTTTGCATCTCGCAACTATTCATCTAGATATAATCACTCAATAAGTCCGTGTACGTTATTACCGGGGTGTCAAAGGGCATCGGGGTGAGTCTGTCATATACCATGTCACGCCATTGATTTTGCTTATTCTAACTTATCTAGTTCGAATTGGTCAAGCAAATTTCAGAAGACGCAAGGAACCTAGTCGTCGGCCTGGTCCGCGATAAGGCTGCGACCGAGAAGAAGGTGGCAGCAGAGCTAGGCGATCGTCCCAATGTCCACATCCTCCATGGAGACCTTACCAGCAACGCCAGCCTAAAGAAGGCTGCTGCCGACACTACCAAGATCGTTGGCGAACGTGGCGTCGACTACCTAGTTGCAAACGGAGCTTTTCCGTCCCTCTTCGATGCCTATGACCCCATCGGCGTACTGTCGGTTCTACTTCCTTTCTGAGTACTTGGCTGGGGCTGATCTGATTTGTACAACAGGGGCGACAAGGTCGCGGAGTTGGAGGCTGTTTCGTCGAAGCTATTCCAGACCAGTGTCGTCGGCAACATTCAGCTCTTCAACCTCTTCCTTCCGCTTGTCATGAAGGGCAAGATCAAGAAGGTCATTGCTGTTTCTAGCGGCCACGCCAACCTCGACTTGATCAATGATCTTGAGGTTGAGATAAGCGCTTTGTACGCTGCCTCCAAGGCGGCCTTGAACGTCATTGTGGCCAAGTTCAGCGCACAATACAAGAGAGATGGTGTGCTCTTCGTGAGTATGAGCCCGGGAGTAGTAGAGGTGGGACACTTTGCGGATGGTACGTTATTGAAAGACGAAGTTACTCATTACCCATTTTGCTAATGCACACCCACACAGCCACTCCAGAACAGGTCCAAGGCGTGATGGGATTCATGAGCAAGCTTGCAACCTACGCCCCTCACTTCAAGGGCCCGACCCCGGTAGACGAAGCCATCCAAACTATCAGGTCGACCTGGGAGAGAATCAGCATCGACAATGGGTATGGCGGGGCGTTTATCTCGCAACATGGAAACAAGCAGTGGTTGTAAACCTCATGGTCAATCCTGATCTGCGATATTGCGTTACTGAATTGGATTGTTAGCGCTGGATCATCTGTCTACACCAGACTTTTTGTATGTCTGATATTCGTGAATCATAAACTCTCAATTTTGCAGCTTTCATAGTTTAAGCTAGTCGCTTCTCTTCCATAAACTTCTCCATAATTTTATTAACTTCGTCCGCCTTCTCTAACTGCAGCCAATGCCCACCATTCACCTTCTCAACCTTGAGATCAGGGACGAGTGGCCGCATCTGCTCCGGAAAGTTGGCCGTGACAGTGATAATATAACCGGTAGAGGCAATTAGTAAGGTTGGGTGTGTCAAAATGTGAGCGGATGTGGGAATGTCTGTATTGCATATTAATAGGGGGCGAAAATTGAAGGTGATAGAGAACGAGTTTCAGGAAACTGAATGGGAAAGAAAGGGAGATACAAGGTATGGAGGGAAGTAGTACATACTCTTCTCATCTTCTTCATTGATATTAAGCAGGTGAGCTTTGTACCAGTTGATCGCAGGGCCATAACCACCTTTCTCGACGGAGAAAACATGTTGATAATGCTCACGGTCCTGTTCCATGTAAGCTAAATTGGAACCCCACGTACTATTAGCTAGATACTTTACTTCTGATGCCAGATAGCCTGGCAAGTCAACAATCTTGCCCTCGGTTAACCAAGTGCGCAAACCTCCTGGGGCGCCCTTGTATTTCTTGTTGATCTCGTTGTCGTTGGCGAAGAAGAGCGATTCCACGGATTCGGACTACAGTATGGTCAATATTAAGCGAGTCAGAATTTTCAAATCAAAAGAAACCTTACATGCTCATTTAGGAGCTTCTCAGCATCCTCTTCGTTAAAAAATAGGAAATACCCAAAGATCGAAAAACCAAGCTTGGCTTGCACCGAGCTATTGATATGTTGTATCGTCGCGGTAGTGAGGCCACGGCCAGGAGAATTATATCCGTGGTCAATGAAAATATAGGCCGAAAAGTGCTCTGGATGGTAGTTCGCTAGGCGTGACAAAAGAAAAGATCCCCTGGTGGAAGAAGCGTTATCATAGGGAAATCCAATGAGTGTGACGACTGGGAGAAAGTCAGAATGAGTCGCAAAAACTTACCAATCATGCGCCACGCCCACCACCACTCCAACGCCCTCGGAGACCATGATCTCAACAATGTCCCTCGCCATACCTTCGCCCTTATACATCTGTAAGTCACTCGGCTTCGACGTTTGCCCGAACCCAAGTAAATCTGGAGCTAGGATTCCATAGCCCTTCGCTACGAAGAAAGAAATCTGATGACGCCAGTCGCGCGAGGTGGAGGGGAAGCCGTGTAGGAAAAGAATGTATTGACTGTTGGTGGATTGTGGTGGGACATGGATGTAAGAATAGGTGAGTGCGCGCGCGGTAGTGTACGTTGAGCGAGGGTAGGACATGGTTGATTATACTTATTGGATGCAATGTGAATGATTATACAACGAATTTCCGACGAAGGAGAAGGGGAAACCGACTTATATATACTTAGTCCAGGAGTGAAAAAGTCCATTATAGATAAGTCCTAGCATCCGAGGCATAGAGTGGCTAAGACGATTAGGGCTCCCTCAACCTTACAGTCATTGGCTCCAGCGTAACATTTCTGAACCCCGACGTCATGACGAGAAAGGGCTTCTATGCGCTTTTGGTCCAGCTAGGCTGCAGTGCGATATTGAAGTCAATAAAGAACTTTTGATACGCTCTGAAGACTGTGATAGGTTGTAATGGCTTCCAACGTCTTTCTGTACTGTAGCACGCAGAAGTCTTGTACGAGAAGCATGTTACCCACATTAGATTGCGCACAGCGTTGCAATTTGATTATTTACTGGGCATTTTCGGTTTGTTTTTACCACATTGTAAGATCTTCCTCTACAAGTCGGCATGAGCCAACTCTCTTTGATAAAAATAAAATTATCTATCTATTAGTTGGTTTGCCACTAAGAAATTGACTTGAGCAGTGAGCTGAAACATAGCACTGGCAAGTAGATCATGTCTAGTAGATGAACTGCCGATCTGGCAGTTCGATCCAGCCTGAGTAGAAACAGCGAGTGCCCTATGATGCCTCGTGTAGAGGTTTTCAAGTATGGCACATCCAGCCCGGATATGCATCTCAGCCCGGCTATCGAGTCCTAGGAGAAACTCGATGTAGCTAAATACAACGCTCGTTAAGACGGCAAGCTCTAGACTTTGGGAAGATCCATCAAGCCGACCGCAGAGATCCTGGATGGCCATGCTATAATGTCGAATTGAGAACGCGATCGTTGAGGGTGTGTGCCAATCAGGATGGTAACGGCTGCTGGTCAAGGCCCCAATTGCTAGGGCCGCATGATGCAATGCTGGTTCGGCAAGAGTGGCCTGGAGGATGATGTGTTTCCATGCCGGGAGCTCAAAAAACAAAGAGAATTCCGCAGCACAAACGATTTGGAAGTACTCCATGTGCACATGTTCGCCATCGAGTAACGGCCTGGCAGAAGGGTATGGCAGACGACGGATGGGCGGAGTCATCGCGTACTGCGAAGCTTCAGAGGGAAACGATGAGACGAAGTCACATTTCCAGCCCGCTCTGATACAGGGCGAGCAAGCTGGCCTGGCCTCGTCGCACTTCTTATGCCTGGTTCTACCGCAAAATTTACAAGCTGATCCAACTGGTTACGGGCGGAACTCACTCACTTGCATGTCAAACATCCCGTGCTGACTTTCCGAACGCCCCGAGCACCATAGCGTGATTTCCTTGTCATGTCTGGACCATTACTATGGCGATATGGTGACTCAAATCATGACGAGGGATTGCTCCGCATGTCTGTTGAAGTAGAGAGGGATGGTGTTACGAGCGAGCGAGAAATAGTCAAGCGCAAGCCTAAGAAAGAAGCCAGGACTGTGATTGGCTGAAGCGTAAGTTGACGTACGCTAATGTCGGTTAGCGGGTCCTCATCTCTTACAAATCTAACCTGCATGACGCTTTACTTGTTTAAGTTAGCAGCTGGCACCACCACTAAGCCACAAATAGTCATATAGTTAAGACATCGCTTGATTCCTTTATCCAT
This sequence comes from Talaromyces atroroseus, assembly GCF_001907595.1. Classification (NCBI taxonomy): domain Eukaryota; kingdom Fungi; phylum Ascomycota; class Eurotiomycetes; order Eurotiales; family Trichocomaceae; genus Talaromyces; species Talaromyces atroroseus. The sequence continues at coordinate 2,359,520 of NW_017971433.1, forward strand.
GGGGGAAAACTCTCAAGAGTCAAAATATTCAGATTACAAAGATGCTTATCTAAAGAATGGCGCTAGCTTGGCCAATAGCCACTGGATACTCAACCATCCAATCCGGCCAATCCAACCAATTACTCCCATCGTTCAAACGAGTCAGGCACGGATGTCAGCGGATATACATGGATGTAACTTCACCCTATTACCACTTCGCATACCGATAATTTAAAAAGGAGGATGGCGAAAAAGGTACAAGATGCCGAGTCGATGTCCGATTGTCGGCTGACGAATACGGGGAGTTTAGTTACATTCGTTACCTATCGATTATCGTCCCGGGTGTTTCACTGCTAAACATTGGAAAGAAGGAACTATTTTCATCATAGTCACATACAAATCTTCATTCGCAAACGCAAGTATGTCTTCGATTGTTCAATCAATCAACTCTGACAACAATCTTTGTCGCACTAATCCCAGCCTTGACAATCTCGAACGCTTCCTGCGCAGCTGCAATCCCACCATCGACAACCCTCACCTTTGGCGCTGGAACGATTTTCTTCTGCTCAATAGCTTGGGGCAGATACTCGTTAAACATCCAGCTCCCCATCTCCACATGATGTACAAACGCAAAAGCGGCCATCGTCATCGAAATCTCAACACCAGCAGGCTTCTCGTCGCCCGTAGGCCAGGGCAAGGTGAGCACTAATTCGCTTCCTTCCCCGCCGGATGCGAGTAGAGTAGCAGCAGAAAGTAGAGAACTGTTTCCTTCGCTAATGGAATCAAAGCCGTATCGGAGAGGCGTGCCGGCCTCCTTCGCGAGTTGAGCCAGTTTGGAGACAGCATCGGGGTCGCGATAGTCGACTACTTTTGAAGCACCTAGAGACTTTACATACTCATGATTCTTCGGGCTGGCAGTCGCAAAGACCTTGAACCCTAGCTCTTTGGCTAACTGCACGGCAGCTGTTCCCGTAGACGATGACGCGCCCCAAATCAATATCCCAGACTGCTGCTGCTGTTGCGCCTCCTGCGGACGAGCAATCCCCAACCTCTCAAAATACGCAACAGCAACAGTTGCAAACGCCATCGGGAACGTAGCCCCATCCTCGTAAGACAAAAAATCCGGAATCCTTATTGTCGCATTCTCTTCTAAAAGCGTATATGTCTGCCAGGCCCCATGCTCTGGTTTATTATTTGCGATTGAGAGCGCAAACCCGGCGACGCGATCACCGACTTTGAATTTGCTCACTTTGCTGCCTATGGCGGAGACAATGCCGCAGGCGTCGCTGCCTAGTACGGTAGGGAAATCCTTGAGATGGCTGGGGAAGTCGCGGATTTTCCAGTCCGCGGGGTTGGCGGCGATGGCATGGTTGCGGATTAGGATTTCGTTTTCGCCTGGGGAGGGAATGGATAAGATGAGGGGTTTGAGGGCGGTGCCTACTTTTTCAAGGACGGCGGCGAGATTTTCTGTGGACATTTTGAGGTTTTGACTTGTCTGGCGTATAAGATGGTATGTGTCTACAGATTGGTTTCTGGACGAAACAAGCTTGTCTTTATAGGATCGTGAGACCAGCTGGTTCTATCATTAGTAATGCTACGGACAGAAAATTCTGTGAATATATTCGCCAAATGGAAAGGTCACCCTCATGATATCGCGCAGATTGACGCAAGCTGAACGGAACTATGATAGTGCTGAAAGGCAACTATTGGCTGCGTCGTCTACGCATGTGAAAAAAATGTATATAGACCAGCGGCGGCCTAGGAAGGATTCCAGCCAATCGGAGGCCGCTGTTACTTATCTTACTACATTTGGGATTCCGCTCGCCAATTGCCCAATCGGGTATTTAGGGTTTCTTCTAGTCGAGGTTTGTTTCACTTGTAGAAGTCTTCCCTTGCTCCTGCAACACATGTCCATATTGACGACTGTAAGTAAGTGTAAATATCATACTGTGGCCTTTGTGAACTGCAATAATTCCCGGACCTGGTGGCCCTCGAGTTGAACGTGCAGAGAGCGTATAAGGAAAGGACTGGTACTTTGCATTAGAAAGAGAGTATAACTGGTGATTCTTTATATATGTCTATAGAAACTAGTGTGCGAATAGATGACACATTACATTGGAGGACGAAAAGCAAGACGAATAACCTTGGAAGAACAAGCTCTTCCTTCCCGTATCTCGTACGTTACTATTCCTGTACCAATCTCTATCACGCAGAGTGCATGTGCAAACGTCACCTCTCAACAAGTTGCGGAGGAATAGGAGCACCTGGCTGACGATTTATTGAGTCCCAGGCGTTTCATGGGCTTGCTCTACTGTACAAAGAAAGTTTTAGACATATTAAGAATCAGTCTATAATATACCCAGTTCCCACAGTCTATAATGCATTAGATGTCCTTAATATTATCAGAAAATGGGAAATTTCGGATATAGATAGTCCAAAATTGTGCTATTGAGATATAGCGACGTTTTATGGCAGAACAGACCGTCTTGTTCCTGTTCCAGACCCTGCTGAAGAACTACCACTGTGCCTTGACATCATATTGTCCATCATCGTTCATCACTTTTCCTCGATCCCATTCTCTCCCCTCACCCTTTTTAGCCCATGTAACATCTTCAATCCTCCCTTCCGTGTCGTTACCGCCGCGTGCGGTGAAGGCTGGGTCTTGCTTCCACCGCTGAACGGTGTTGTCATCAAATCCTGCTGCACGTAGGCGCTCTTCACCTTTCTGTCTCCAATTTGCCCGGTCGCGAAGCGCTTCAAGTGCCATATCCCAATCATCGTCTTCAGTCATAAGGCCGGCAACGGGTCTTCGTGTGGATCGTTTCGACGATGACCCCTCTTCATTCTCCGAAATATCGACATCGAGTTTTGGATCGTAGTCACGCGCGAAGTGAGAATCAATCGTACTCGAATTGAGACGATAAGAGCCTCTCCCACGGGTTGGGACGCGTGGTTCTCTTTCACTTCTGTGTGATGAAGCCGGTAAAGGGCCAACGAAATCTTCCAAGGGGTCCGATTCACCATCCGAGGGGTAAGAGTCTCTTTCCGACTCTAGATGCTGATTGTTTTCAGCTTGAGAATGGTCAGTAGCTGGCTTTCGCCGTTCATAATGATTGGAATCATCCCGACGTCGCCGTGAAACTTCCGGTGATCTCGATCGTGAATGACTAGGAGAGCCGTCTCTATCGCCTCTAAAATGCCCGGAAGATTGATTCCTCAATTTAGAGGAGTCTCGGGCCCTTGCCGAGCGCCTCTCGTCGCTACAATATCTTCGATGAGACCTCGACGAACGTTCGCGATCATACTCTGATACACTCTCGTCATCTTCGTAGCGCCGACGAGGTCGCCTAGAGGATCGACTTTTATAATCCCTGTCAGAAAAATTGTCTGATTGCTTTCTTTTTGAAGAGCGCTCTTTCTCTCTGTGGTGAGGTGACCTATGTCGATAACTCCTCTCGTTTTCTCGGTGTCGCTCTCGGTGCTCCGATCTATTGCTAGGCGGAGACCGCTCTCTACGGAGTTTACGCATACGTTCTCGAGCCTCTTGTTCTTCCCTGCGCCTAAGAGCAGCATTGTGGCTGTCCGTATCTCTGAGGATGTTTTTGAGAAAGCGCGTATTAGGCTTTGGAGCTCGATCTGTTGGCCTGTAAGGAATTAGTGGGGATGGATCAGGACAAAAAGAGGGAGAGGATGCGACTTACCGACGAGGAAGGTACGCTTGAAGCCCAAGCGCAGAATACTTTATCGACTTGTCCTTCGCCTCCGAGGCAAGCAGCTGCGCGACATAATCGTCATTGCTGGTGGGGTCGTCAATTGGCTCTCCGAGTGTCATGGTGAGCGTAAATGGTAGGTATATAACAATAGTGCTATTGCAAATGTAAGTGGACTGCAAGAAAGCAGTCTTCGAGACAAAACTTCAGCGCATTTGAAGCATGATGCCCGCAAGAGTGTGACTTCAAAAAGACACTTCGGAATTTAGAGCGATTTGAGGTCTGCGTCCGCGATTGACAAACAGTGCAAACTTACCGCGATAGGCAATCCAGATTGTTTACATTTCGCGGGCGGCTCAATCGCGATAGCGATTTTCAAGAGGAGTTTTCAAGCGATTTTGATGCCGATTACGGCTTTCTCTTCGTGGTCTCTGGGCTGATATACAATTATCCATATTTCATTGATTCCGGCATCATCTCCGAGAATGGCGACCTCTATATCCCCCGCCGAAGCTCTTGCGACAGTCCAACAGCTCCAACAAGGAGAAGACGCAGAGTCTAGCACTTTAGCGATTCTGCGTATTAGCGAACCTATAACATCCTCTCTGGACATTGACGGAATACCACGATCGCCTTCAAAGCGCACTTCTGATGTGTCGACAGATTCTCTAGAAAATCCGACGCCCGTGTCGTTGGAGGCGGACTTGACACATTATAAAGTTCGTATACCATTGTCTACCAATCTCTGTCTATTGCCAAGCAGATCATTGACGAGTTTCTACTCTGTAATTAGGAATTATTCTCAAAGCTTCGCTTCTCATATCTTGAACAGGTCACAAAAGAGAAATTTCTTCGTGGAATTGTTGGCGACCCGCCACTGATTGTTGGGCACAATGAAAATGTAGATTTGGAAGCGGAGCTAGTATCGCAAAAGCAGCAATTGCAGCAACGAAAAGAAGATGTCAGGGTTATGGTGGAAGAGATGGAGAAAACTGGAAGGGAACTGGCTAGACGTGAGTAGAAAAGCCCTTCTATACTTCTAGCTCACATCGCTCACTCTCAATACAAGGCTATAAAAACGTGCGATTGGAAACGACCAGATTATCCGAATTGCCAGATGAGATTGCAAGATTGGAGAATACTATCACATCACTGAAGGAAACCCACTCTGCATATTCCTCAGCCGCCACGAACCCCAAAGGCCCCTCCTCTTCTTCTCAGAACCTTTCTCTAGCAGCTACATTATCGCTGTTGGCCGATCGCGAAGCTGAGTTAGCGGCGATTGATCGCCAATTAGCTTCTTTGCACAACACTCTTCCGCGCAAGACACGGGAGGCAGAGGCAATGGAAAGAGAGCTGGGTGTCTTGGAGCGGAGGAAGGTTGAGGCTATTGGCCAGGCGCGAGAAGCGGAGAGGAAAAAGCTTGAAGGCGAAAGCGATGGCTTAGAAGAGATGGGAAGATGGTATCGTGGTGCGGAAGCCAACTTGAAGAAATTGATCAATGTTGAATGACATGAATAAAGCCAACCTTGTGGTTATGACTGATGATGATGATGGATTTGGCGTTGTTTACGGTGTAATACAAAAAAGGGAGCTGTTTGTGTTCTGGTCATGTTTACAATACCATGAATTGAGTGTCTCTAGAAGGAAAGCTACGTTCGTAGCAAATTCATATTGGATCGTGATCATACAGCATGCTATCCCGTGATGCAACAGAAACCCCTCAGAGAACCTGGTATAAAAGAACTTTTTATTTGTTATTTGTTTACTCTTCCTCCTCCTCGTCACCGTCACCATCGCCACCCTCGGCGGCCTTGGCCTTCTTGCGGCGAACACGACCAGGACGACCACCACCGTAGGGAGAGGTAAGGGCGAAGTCAATGTGCTTCTGGGAGTCAAGGCGGACCATGTAAGAAGGAACGTTGACGATCTGCTTGCCAACACTGTAATCAAAGTATTAGTACCGAACGAGTGCGAGTGACGCGAGATGTATTCCAGATGCTTACCGGATGTGACGCTGACGGATCAGGACACGGGCGTGGTGGATGGACTTGGCGAGACCAAGCTTGTAGACACAGGTCTGGAGACGACGCTCCAAGAAATCCTCAGTCTTCAAGGCCAAGACGTAATCGAGCTTCATGCGGGACTCATCGAGCACACCGACACGGACGAGACGACGAATGAGGGCATTTCCTTCGAAGAGACGCTTAGGGTCTTTCTCATCGAGAGTAAGAAGCTCACTGCACCCAATTAGTGTCCTGGCCAAATAGTACCAAACGGTAGACTCCATATGCAATCGCTTACCGAGCAGCACGACGAATCTTAGAAAGAGTGAGCTGGACGCGCCACACCTCACGCTTGTTGCGGAGACCGAACTCGCCGACAGTCTTCAATTCGGAGTCACTATCGATTTGTTAGGAAATGGACAACACGACATAAGTAGAAGCACGCTTCCACTTAGTGGCCGGGGAGTACTGACAGACGAGCCGACTCGTAGGCTAAAAGGATGTCAGTTTATAGAATCCTGAAAGATATCAAATTTTCTTCTTGTAGGGATACTCACGTCGACGAGGGACCTTGTAGGTCTTGGAGTAGGAACGCCTGGAAAACACAGATCAATCAGAATTGATGTGCTTGTATTCAAGTATGCGCAATAGCTATACTCACGGAGCTGGGGCCATGGCTGCGGTGGTGCTCTCCCGATTGTCGCGATGAGGTCGAAAACTTGCAACTTGAATTTAGAAGTTCGCTCTTTGAGATCAACGAAGTGGAGGAGGCCCGGGAGGACCCACTAAGCGAAGCGAAGCGCTTGTGATTGGTGGCTGTAGGGCAAGCCCTAATATATTACCCGATGCGACTAGCCCGCGCACTAACCGAAAGACCCAGCATCACCAAGTTTGCATGCGGAGGCACTTCTCTGTGTAAGTCGACAAGCTTCACGATCCCAGCACAAACGACAACACCACCGAGATGGGTCACTCACACGGTCTTCGCTCCGGCACTCGGGTATGTGCACTCGTCAATTCCATCCAGAGAAACCGGGGAGAAATGGAAAATCATAGACGAGCAACGAGCTGATGATTCTATGCATATAGTATGCCTTTTCTCGCGACTTCAAGAAGAAGGGCTACATCGCCCTTTCCACCTACTTAAAGGAATACCGGTATGGACGCTCTTGAACAACGGGATATATTTCGAAAGCGAGATTCTGACGGAATACAGGGTCGGTGACATCGTGGACATCAAGTGCAACGGTGCCGTTCAGAAGGGGTTAGTGATTGTTCCATTTCCGCCTATGAAGCCTTATTCGCAGCGCCTTTTTTTTTCCCGGGGGGGATAGTTTTTGACTGAAGATTCTCTGCAGTTTGCCATACAAGCTCTACCACGGCAAGACCGGTGTCGTCTACAACGTCACAAAGAGCGCCGTCGGTGTTATCATCTACAAGCGCGTCGGCAACCGCTACCTCGAGAAGCGCATCAACGTCCGCATTGAGCACGTCTCTCACTCCCGCTCTCGTGAAGAATTCATCAACCGTGTCAAGGAGAACGCCATCAAGAAGCGCCAGGCTAAGGAGCAGGGTATTCACGTGCACTTGAAGCGCCAGGCCGTCCAGCCCCGTGAGGCTCACGTTGTCGCTTCTGCTGACAACTTCCCTGAGACGATCACTCCTATCCCTTACGACACCCACATCTAAAATATATTTTCTTGTTGCTCGGACGGTGGACTCAGGGAAGTTGGGTGTTTTTTGTTTTGTGCGTCTTTTACCGCCATATGGTGGGTTGCATGATGAGCAAAATGGTTCGGGAAACCTTATGTCACCCTATTGTTTGTGCATAGAATTCCTGCAAATGAGAAAAAGAAATAATACCAAAATTTTCAAGTTCAACGCCAGATATCCGTGGTCCGACTCGGCGGTGCAGGTAGTGTGCGTGTTCTGTGGATTTCTGTTTCTGGGAGTCTTCTCTGACAGGTTTTCTGTCAGTAGAAACTCCAGTTGAAGTCCTGCTCAATAACGAGACCTGGAGATTCCCATGTGGTTTTATGCATTGGCTACTCACGTTGGGAATTTTAAAAAACGGGAATATAAGGAGGTTACCCATAACACCTACTGCTGTATTCTAAATGACACCGAAAAATGTCATACAATGTATCAGGTTATTAAGGTAGCTAGCTAATTCTTGAACTCCCCAATCTAAATTCTCGAAACGTAATTCTGCGTATCGTTTCTTTTTTTTTGGGCACAGAATCGTTCTGGCCTTAATGCCTTGCTTGTGATTGGCTGGCTGATCTGTTCCCGGCGCGCCGCCAACGCCGTTCAAAAAAAAGTTCTCAGGGATTTCATTCAATTTCGAGTTGCTTGCTTACTTCTCTCCTGTACAATATCTTCTTTCTTTCCATGTTCTTCCATACAAGCCTTTCTTTATTCAATGATCAAGAATAGATAATATTGTCTGCGGACAAGCGTTTTAATTTCACACTCCACAATTTGCCAAACCAAAGTTGGGGATGACCTTCTCGACTACTTCCCATGGCAGCTCTGCGCAGGCGCATCTGCCTAATAAAGTCCATCTCGAACAAGCCGCGATTGAGTCCAGAGAGATGGGCGGTGTCGTTCCAGAGAAAGATGAGAAGCCCGCGGCGAAGCCTCTGGCCCATTTTGTTGCTGGAGGGTAGGTCCTTTCACAAAGCGCATTTGACTTTTACCTGAATTGCTAACGTGATACTTTGTTTGCAGCGTTGGTGGAATGACCGCTGCTACGTTGACAAGCCCCCTTGACGTTCTTAAAACTCGACTTCAGTCCGACTTTTATCAGACTCAGCTGCAAGCTCTACGTGCTTCACATCCCGTCCGCCCAGCTCCGTTTTTCATCGCCCTCCCACGCAGCGCCCTCGTACATTTTAAGGAAACCTTCCAAATCCTCCATTCTATATATTCGCACGAGGGCCCTCGTGCTTTATTCAAAGGTCTTGGTCCCAATTTAATTGGTGTCGTACCAGCCCGTGCCATCAACTTCTATGTCTACGGTAATGGCAAGCGCATCCTCAGCAATTACTTTGGCTATCACGATTCGATGACGACGCCATGGAATATCCACCTTGGGGCAGCGGCTATTGCTGGTATAGCTACGGGAACCGCAACAAATCCCATCTGGCTTATCAAAACTCGACTGCAACTAGACAAGTCGAATGCTGAAAGTGGCAAAGGAGGCCGACAATATAAGAACAGCTGGGATTGTATCAAACAGACTGTTAGGCACGAGGGAATCCGTGGTTTATACAAGGGACTATCTGCCTCATACCTCGGTGTGGCAGAGAGTGCGACGCAGTGGGTCTTATATGAGCAGATGAAATTGTATCTAGCTCGGCGACAGGCCGCGAAGCTGGCCGACCCGCACCATGTCCATAGTGTCTGGGACGATGTGGAACTTTGGGGTGGTCGTGTCACAGCAGCTGGCGCGGCGAAGTTGTTTGCTGCAGTTGCTACATATCCTCATGAGGTAGTGCGAACACGGCTACGACAGGCACCTGTTGTTCCGGTAGGAGGCGGTAAGGTGCAGGTGAAGTATACCGGTCTTGTTCAGTGCTTCAAGGTTGTCGCCAAGGAAGAAGGGTTGGCCGGTCTGTATGGTGGTTTGACACCGCACTTGTTGCGTGTCGTTCCGTCAGCAGCCATCATGTTTGGAATGTAAGCGATTTTGGTACTTCTCTCATTGACTATGAGCAAGCTAACCTTTCTTAGGTACGAGGTTATTCTTCGTCTTTTCGGAACAACTTCCTAGTGTTTTCGCGACATCGCCTAATCCTCTAGACTTCTTCGGCTTGTATTATAATATCTTATTTCTTTGCATTTTTTTTATCGCTGCCTCGCGCTTGAACGGAATGCGAGACTGTGATTAATTGATCGGCTTTGGGATCTTCACTCCCACATAAATATCGCATCATCGCTGGCGCTATATGAGGGTGGGATTTGCCTTCATTTTACACTAATCATGACGAGCCGGAAATTATTGCTTGGGGTCCGTTGCTCAGTTTGTAAGATACGGTACAATCACTTCTTCGGTGTTTTGTTTTATGGGATGGTATACTTAGACAGGAGGGCGGTGCACTACTCAGCTTCAGATAACTTCTCACAGACACTATAGAATATTATAACATGGAATGTATATTGATTGCTTTTCTTGTACCTAGGTAGAATGTAAGCGTAGTACTGTATGTCTTCGTGCGAGCACCAATGCGGTCAATATCACGCTAGGATCGGTGGGCATTATATATTGTTAAATGAGAGCCTGCTCAGCGGGTGACTGTTCTCGATTTATAACTACATAATGAAATTCTCGAGTTACAAAACGGACTATACAGCTGTCTGTCCTGACAGAGATTAGTTGTTCCTAGTTTTTCTACTACAATGCTTTTTCCAAGGTTCTAATCTCCATAATCTTATTTCGCACTGTCTTCAGGCCTATCCGCTACTACAAAGTTTTATCATGATCTTGTTCCAAGTTTTCCTGCACATTCTTCTCACGCATGTTATCGATGCCACCTAGCATTTCTATCTTTATGCATTGACGCTGCTAAACACGCCATAGACGGCGACTGAAGCCAGCTCATGAAGTTGTGATAACCATGCTCGCGCTCCGGAGGTTACGGCGACGCTTGGAATAGTTAGGCAAGTCAGACTACTGACCAAACTCATGATCTGTACCGAAATATGTAAAAAACATATATGTAAAATATATATTGATTCTAACTCTGGGCCTCAGAGATATACCGAGGCGAAAAATTAGAACCACTTTCTTGTTTTGGGTTAGAGAGGCGAGTATTTTTGCCACGCATCGATGTTAGAAAAACATGAATATTTGTTATCCTCCAAACACTTGAAGAAATAGGATACAAAAACGGATCGTGTACTGGTATTAATGAATTCGAGTGAAACACGAATATCTAAAAGATTCACGCTCGCTCAAATGATGACCCAAACCCTAATTGCTCGGGAATTACCAAATATGGTAAAAATCAATACATGTACATCACAATGACTTTTTAAAAAGATACAAAAGGAAATATTAGAGAAGACATGAATAATACAAGTAAGTAATGGATAATAATGACAATAATAAAAGAAGTGAAGAAGACGGAAATATTCAATTGCTCTTACTCTCAATCCAAAGTAATCACGTCGTTGGCTTCTCTTATCTCGCTCACAAACATGGCACGTCCGTCTGAAGCATTCTGCCCATTCCGATCGGCATGGAACACAATCTTGGTGCCGTCGACCAAAAAATCAGTACCGCCAGGAGCGCTCAATGGACCTGATGATCGCGTCTCGACTCCTGTATCCAACAGCGGGGCGTAGGGGCTGGATTGCTTTGTCCACGGGCCCGTAATCGTGGTTGCGTACGCGTATGAAGTATCGTAAGATTGAGTCCAGTAATAGTTCGATGAAAAGCTGAGATAGTATATTCCGTTACTCAGCAGCAGGCTGGGGGCTTCAACCAAAGGTCCATCAATAGAAGAGCGGTCAATAAGCTCGATAGGATCGCCAGTTGGCGTTACGCCGTCCGACTCCATCTTTTGAAGCATGATCGGTGTTGAGTGTGTGGTGCCGTCATTATCTAGGGTGTCTCCATCAACCTTGTAAACAACATAAATGGTGCCGTCGCTGTCGATAAATCCGTCAGGGTCAATAGCGCCCCCCTGTTCTAAGGGACACGCGAGATAATTATCGACTGGCGTGTAAGGCCCTTCTGGAATCCATGAAGTGGCCGCCCCAACGCAATGTAGATTTGTGTTATTAGATGTGATTGCAGAAAAGTACATGACAAAGCTGCCATCGGGCTAATTTTCGTCGTTAGTATCGCGGAACATAAAACATGAGAGCTAAACACACCATCACTAGGACATCCGGAGCCCAAATGGCCGGTGAAGAGGAGTCTACCCAGGACGGAAACGGCCCTGGCAATGCATCTACACCTGAAAGGCGAGTCCAGGTAGAGAAGTCTGGTGAAGTAGCAACCTGTGCATTGACTCCGTTACCCTCTGTCGCAAATGCCCAGTACCCACTCTCTGTCTGTATGATACTGGGATCTGGAAAGTCGGCGTCAATGGCCAAAACTGGCTCAGCTATGGCCCTGCCCAGAACGGCGAGCAATGGAGCATATGAAAGGACGCGTCGATTCATTATGGCAATAAGAGAACGCGAGCTATATGGTATACTATGAGTATGGTGAATGCAGACACAGTTTGGGCGTTATATGGGAGCGCTACCGCAGAGACAGGGGACGGTCTGGAAGGAAAAAGTTTCCTATTTATATAGACCAGACTAGCCTAAATCATTATTCTCTTAATTTTACATAGTTTACGTAACATAATAGCATATCTAATTAGATTCGAGAACAATTCCGAGAGATGCAGCTGTCTTCTGGGGTTACACCGATTCTGACTCTGAGCAGCAGGGGACAGTCATGGCTAGTGGTTCGATATACGTACTCTAAAGGAGAAAAGTAAATAGTCTTTCTGACCTCCACACCACTCGGGCACTATTTTGATTATTTTTATTGCTTAAGCTTCCCTTGCAGTAGGGATGGAAGCCATCATGCGGAGGTGCAGTGAACGCGCGTGATATTTTTAAAAGTGGGGAAATATCTTCAAATGTATCTCGAATGCCTAGATGATACTGCAGGCGTGCCTCGATTTTCTTACATCCATCCTTGTTTGATTGAATAAAGTAGAATATTGCACCCTGTGCTTCAGGTCGGGTACACTCGACTGTCAGGAAGTTGTGGCTTATGCCATTTACACAGGTCACAGCATGACACCGAATGGGTCACACCGATCTTCAAGAAAATGGCCGATTAGCATGCAACTAGTCGAGTTCATTTAACTCATACATATACTAGTAGTAACTACTCAGTACTGTCTGCGAACCCCTAATAGGCCTCGGTAATGATCAGCGTTGTTTCATGCAAGGGAATGAGCCTATACCCACCAACATTGGTGAACCGAGCTTAGCTTGGAAAGACTCGATCGGAATCATCAAGTGCTGTATTGGTACTTAGAATTATGACTAATTAGCAAGAAGGTTCTCCAAGCCCTTACTTGAGTTATTCACTAATCTTTACTTCGGTTGATCGCCATTTGACCGCGAGCCTGCATAAGCAGTGTTCCCAGATTATATATGCATTGGACAAGTCGTCGTGGCAAGCTGCGAAGCGATTTCAAATTCTGTCGATCGAGTGATTAAGCGTCGTCAGCTACGCGAGAAGTCATACGGTGATGAAGAATTGGGAACGGCGATGTCTAATATTCTCCGTGAAAATACATTGTAGTTACAAGGACAGGACTGATGACTAATTTCCAAGGTCATGATGAGACGAAGAAATCTCGGTGAACTTGCCAAGGTCTGATTACTATCGGAATGAGGGTTAGTGTACCTATGTACATGTACGATCATGTAGTTCTTCATCTCTTCAGATACCTTATTCGTCTATCAACGTGCGATCAAGTTGGCAAGTTTCGCTGACCAGGCTCTGCGGCCTCTCTTTTTACAGGGTCAATCGCTTTCTATAGAGCCTTATTTCGTAGGTTAATAAGACAGGATAGTTAGTAACGTAGTCGAATAGGATAATAAGCATCAACATACACTGTTTTCTAGACGTGGTTTTGGGACTTTGGGAGCTTCAGGGATCCAGTAGTGCTCTATGGGAGGAAATCACTGCCCAGTAGCTTGTCAGCTAATCTGAGATCTGATATGATCCTCACTGCGAATGAAATTTTTTTAAAGGTCATCTGACTTTCGCTGAAATCCGCAGCTGATTCAAGTGCTGAGGGAATGGTGGGAAAGGGTATTTTCGGCGAATTGACATGAACCGCAGCGTTGCATCTAATCGTTTCAAAGGAAGTTTGTTCGCCTATTAGCACACAAAGCTGGCTATTCTGCACCAAATCATATTTGAAAAAAAAGTTTCAAGAATACGAAGTGGTCCACTAGTTCTCGCAGAAAACGGAGTTGTTTACCGTAGCCGCCGCGTGGTGATCTAACTAGTTACACCGTGGAGGGACAAAGTCATCATAGAGTTGTACCACACGTAAACACCAAGTACTAGTAGTTTTTTATTACCATTACACCTGGGAGTTGACATATAACCATGTAATTCAGGGAGCCAATGATGAAATCTGACTGAACGACTCACTTCGTGTAAGGTTGTACCGCGTCGAGCTACGGAAAAGGCTCATGAACATCTAATGCTCAGTTCTAATTGCTCTAACGCTGATAAGTACACCGACGATGAGAAGCTGGAAGTTCCGAAGTGATCAAAAGAAGCAAAGGGCGATTGACCGATGCAAATCAGCCAAGCTCGTTCGGCCAGGATACATGCTGATTGACAAGAACACTGGCAAGTTCAATTGATATTCTAGTAACACAAAATAAATCTACATGCCCAAGTAAATACGGAGAAAAAGAGATAGTGTAAATACTCAAATAAGAAGCTTGATGAATCACAAACTAAGAAGGATCATCGGCCACTACGTCATAATGCAGAGAGGCGGTGACTTGTTCGGATTTTATACGTCTATTCTGTAATATTATCATAAACTAAGGTGCTCATTATCATATGACAAGAATCACGAGGAACGTGCCTTAAGATGTCGAGGTATGTAGGTTACTTTAATGGCAGGGCCTCATTGTGGAGACTTCAGCCTAAGCCCTAAGTGCTTTCCGTTTTGGGTAATAAACTTTGGGGCCACAGAACAGCTGGTATGTTCTTTGCTTTTCGCCAAAATGTTAGTGTATTCAATCTCTGACCCATTGGGGGATCTTATACGGATGGATTGCCGTCGTCTGGATCAGATGGCATATAATTTACAATACAATGCAACTATGTCAGGCTAAGTAGATACAGGATTCGTGAATATTCATCAGTGATATGAAGTCATGAGCATACTAGTGATTCAGTGAAAGGAAATGTGATCAGAAACTGTATGAAAATGGTGATAAGCACAAATAACGGCTGAAGAAAACTGTGGATGCCCTAACGACTTGCCCTCAAGGTCATTTCTTTCTGCAAACGAGAATCCGAACCCAGAATCTGCTTTCTCAGTGATTCAATAATCCATCACCACTCGATGCTGTGGATCCTGATATGGGCAATCGATGCAACATGAAGTGATCTTGTCCGAGCTGGGCAGTCATCAATCTAGCCATGGCTATGGCCGAACCAGTACAGCAAACACGGGGCATCTCCTCAATGCCATGAAAGCCAAAGGCTATATATATCATGGATGTTGGAAGGTGCCCACTTATAACGGGATACGATAAGGGTTGCAGGCCTTGCAGAATGTAGGCCAGTACAGCGGTGGTCTTTGGACGGTTCGATTTTGCATGTTCAGAAGAAGCTAATGGAATTTTTCCTAGCCACTGGAATGAGAGCCCATGTGAACCGACATGCTCCCGTTTTTCTTTTCCGAAGATCGCATAGCAAAGGTATCGTCAAGAGTTAGCTCCTGATTCCAAGCTGTGCCTGGAATTGAGCGCTGGCCGGTAGAGCTGCCGGGCAATTTTTCCAAGAGTAGGAGTTGGCTGCAACGAAGTTAGATTTGAAGATATGAACAGCAGCCATAGGCAATAAGTACCTTGGTTCTGGTTGGTGACCGCTGGCATTTGCCAAATTATGCTTCTGCAATGATAAATCCTGAAGATCTTGCTGGTCTGTGAAAGACGGAGAGACAGTTTTATTGCCGCCCATTTCGAACAATAGACGAATAATCAAAAGCGATGGACAAGAAGACACAAACTCAAAGAGATTCAGTCCTTTCAAATCCCAATATTGATTAATGCTGGTGCGATGCGATATGAGATGCTGGTACGAATTTACTGATGTCGACTATGGAGGAAGAGCAGAAGAAGAAGGGGGAGAGGAGAGAAGAAAAGAAAAGAAAAGAAAAGAAAAGAGAAGAAAGCAACAACAACGCCCGGAAATGATGATTGTGTTCAATGGTCAGTCTTACGCCCTTTCCCAACACTTTCTCCGTACGATGGATACAAAAGTGGTGCGTGCTAAGCCCCGTGGAGTCTCGTTGCCCTTAGCGGAACAAATCTCACGGTGTACTCACTTACCAGATCTACAGTTTTGTGGAAACACGCATTCATGCATCAGGTTTATTGTTTCTCGGGTCGAATTGTGATCGAGATGATAACTCGCCTCAGCGTCGTACGTGCGATGTGAAATATTGATTCCTTTCCTTCTTTTTGGGGGTCGATATTTGGTAACATATTCCACAGACTAAAACCAACCAACGCTAGCATGGATGTTAATGCACAATCTCCAGGGGCAGCAAAATGATTAAAGCCAGTTGTACAAGCAAATAAAGAAGCTGCTGCCAAGTCCCGGTTTGCAGAACTCACAATATTGTCCGGTTTTGCTAGGTTGGTCATCGGTGCTTGTCGGAAGTTATTTTGCTTCCCCGTGCAAATTGTGTTTGTCCCCAGCCTCTAAGAGGATGGCATGACAGGAGCGTGTGTTACATATCGACTTTATGTTGAATTACCGGATACCCTTAGCCTAATCGCCGGAAATGTTTCACATTAATTCAAAATACACAGTGTGGCTGAGGCAATCTTTGTGGGGAAGGGCAGAAAAAGAAAAAAGAAAGAAAAATATCCCCAAATTCCATTGCATGAGTCATGTTTTTCAGTGCGTGAAGAAATATTCTATTGCCGAAGATCAACCAGCATACTCCGAGTTGAAAGGCGCTCACACTGCGCACCCTAATCCCAAGGATCTTAGGCTAGTGTCTTGATTGATGAGACTATGATAGCATTGTAAAATATTGATTCTCTCTCGGCGAGCTAGGTAAAGACACTGACAGCCAACGGCATGGCCTGGCCATACACGCCGCTCCTCCACTCATCAACCCCATTACGACACCGGATACTTGGATAGCCCCGTCAAGTATCCCAAGAGCAGCTGATCCCCTAGCACCTGCACTTTGTAGAATCGCAAACAAGCTCCCGGTCGCTACGTTTCCGATGCTCGCGTGTATAGCGGCACCCATGGAGGCTAGGGCTCAGAGAATAGAGTCAGACCACGAACGATAATCACGGCTATATAGCTATCAATTGATCTTCAAACTTACAAGTTGAACCCCTGATATTGTAGAACCGGTACCTGCCAGAAGGGGGCCAGAGACTACTGCAGGTGTAGCAATCAATAAGGCGCCAGTTGCTCCAGCCACAGCACACCCGGCCAAAACTGGGTTGTTGTTCTAATGGATGTAAGCAAAGTTTGAAATCGGAAGGGAAAAATATAGGCGAACAGACTTTCATCGTGCCATTCATGGAGTTTTTTATAGAATCCTGCTCCCTTCGCAGCAACAACCGGGCCGTATGTTATGGCTAATTTGCGGGGTTAAGCAACACCATATTCGATGGCTTCCTCGCTGATTTCAGCGACGAGTGCAGCGATTTCCACAGCTCGCCCTATTTGACTAGCAATCAGTGGGCGAATATCGAAACGATCTCCGGGCGCACGGAGTAACGGATTTGGACTCCTTCAAGATTTCAATGTCTCTCGTATTGATGATACGTGCCTACCGACATCTACAAGAATGTGCGAAGCGCTCGAGCGCCCAAAGGGACACCGCCGGGGCGCTGGTCAAGCAAGCGAGAGATGGATGTGAGTGCCTAGGGCATCTAGTTCGTTTCCTTTGATCGAGATGTTACTATCTCACGATTAGAAATAACCATAATCTCTGCAAAGTTTCTGATATTTCTGTACTCCATGACCAGCCGAAAGACTGTCCATTTGGGTATTTCTCTAATTGGATCATTTCGCCACGGTATTATCATATATCTCAGGCGGGGGCCTTGGAAACAACCTACTTTACTATTCCTACGATAATCAAATCGCATTGGAGAGGAGTTGTGTAGGGTCTTATTAGTTTTCATGTCGAGACGAACGTAAAGCTAACGGATGGACTGTTGGATTAAACTTCTAACTGTAAACACTCTACACTGTTGATTCTAATCAAAGCTACTAACAGAGCAGACGCTATAAGAGTATGTCTCTGGCAGCAGATTCTAACAATGCGATGTAATATTTTGAACATAAATTGATTCAAGGCTTGTTGGAAGTGAAAAAGCGAAAGATGCTCATCTTTCTTCTGTACAATGTCTAGGACGTTGCTGATTGTTGCGTGTTATAGGCGTTGGTTCTAACTTGCATAACAAAGGATGTTTTGCATACATGTCCGGCCCCTAATTCCGTACGCAAATATGAATTCCTTGGGTGCCTTCTTTTCTCATTGGAATAAAGCAATCCGAAGCCATTTCCACGTTCTTGATTGTGGTCTGGTAGAGCTCTAGCACTCCCTCGTCACCCTCATCCCTCACACCCTGGACAGCATCTGTATTTGCCGATCCGAAACGACTAAAGATGCTCGACAGGCAGATATACAACTCAGCATATGCCAAGTTCATACCAAGACATTGCCTACTTCCCTTGGAGAATGCGACAAGATACCTATCTAGCCACTTGTTTTCAATCCATCGTTCGGGCCGAAACTCGTTGGACTTGGGAAAAATGGACTCATCATGATGGAGCAGAACACTGGTCATACCGACTGGTGTCCCTGGTGGGATGATCCAGGTCTTGCCTGACGAATCGGGGAAAATAAGATGCTTGTCTGGAGATATTCTCTGCAGACGTGTTGCCACTCCATTGCTCATCCGGAGGGCCTCCTGAACTGTTGCTTTGAGATAGGGCAGCTGCTCTAGCTGCGCTAGTGGGATTGGCTGGTTTCGGTCTGGAATGGCCGCTTTCAATTCCTGTTTAAGTTTTGAGAGTAAATTAGGCGAGACAAGCAGGTAGTATATCGCAACGCATAGCGCCCATGAGGTACTTAGAGTGCCGGCACCAACCACGATAAGCGCCTCGTCTTTCAGCCGTGATACGCTTTTGTCAGACTCGGGCAAATTGCTTTTGAGGATCTCATGGAACAAAGTCGGATGGCCGAGATGCTCATAGGTGGATCCTGATCCTGACTGAGACTTGATACCAGTAATGATATTCTCGACAAGCTAAGCGACCCGTATGTAAGAACTTGTGTTGGCACTTTTGGATTGAGAGAGTATGGGATAGGTTCCTACCGTGTAGAATCGAAGCGACGACGCTAATGCGGGTGATAATTTCGCTTGCAGCCACGGTGGAAGGCTGCTGATGAAGTGGAAAATAAACATCATCTGCTTCATCAAGTTTCCGGATTTGGCTATGGTAACGGCGGCATCATAGTATTCGGATCCCCAATCGTCCTTGTCCAGATAGTGATCCGACTGACCGTACGAGTACTCCCTGACAATGTCTGACATTCCAGTTAGAGTCTGGGGGGTGCTGGTCGCCAACATACTACACACATACCATTCGTAAACGCAGCCAGTGCATATTCCAGAGGAATTGGATTCTTCGAGGCTTGAGCTTTGCGGAACCGGCCGATCAAACTCTGAGCGCGCTCATTGAGCAGTGGTTGCAGCCGTCTCACGCTTGCTGTTGAAAAGAAGCGATTCAATGCAGCCCTGCGTACACGATGTTGGTCGTGCCCGGTCGTTGAGAACATGGACTCTGGCGTACCAAACTGTTTTGTAAACCAACTCCATCTATCGCGTTTCTCGCCACTTGACGTTGAAGCATACAAAGTGTCGTAGTAGTCGGGATCCGCTATATGCAGTTCGTAGGGATTGATACGAATGATGGGTCCGTACTTTTCATGGAGATGGCGAATGTGGAAGACGTACCGCCCGCGACGGACGACGTCGTAGTAGAATTCGTACCTGCAGTTCCAAGATATTAGCGCATGGTTGCAATTGTAAGTAAGCCCTTTTCTCATGCAAACCACTTTGTCTGTTCTCCCGAGGTGAAACCCCTACCATAGAGTCAGCGCTGCTAGTTTTGGCCCTGGAAATTTGGCCAACGGGCTGAAGTAGAGTCTGAAAATGCCCAGTGCAACGAGGTATACAGTCCACAGGGCCCCGAGTATCGAAAGCAGACCGGCCATATTCTGCTGGATTTGATTGTAAATTGTTGTGTCTGTTTTTGAGTGAGCATAGCTAGGTACTTGGGGAGGCACAAACGTGGCCAAATTTGGACTTTTTAAGTCTAGTTAGTGAGTAGCATTGGCTTAATAAATGATTTAGCATACAGAGTAAGCAAGCCACATAGCCATCATATTTGTGCAACCCAGGCTGTAAGCTTGCATGATTGTTGCATGACACGATAACGAACCAATTTTCCTTTGGCTGCATAGGTTGATTCGGAGTGGGGCCAAGCAGGATTTATATTGAAATTTGAGACTTATGTATGCACCTACTAAAGTTGGGAATAGGCTAATATATCCATTGGCTAGATTGGTTACTAACGATGCTCGCCCATTCTTCAGCTTGCTTCCTACTTAGGGTTAATCGTGGGGCTGCTAGGGCCGTCGCGCTCGCAATCACCACAGACAAGTTGCTTGATTGAATGGCTGTTTGGTTGCATACGATTTTAACTGATATATAGATACTTTGTACCTCGCAGTGCAACTGATAACGGGGCTGAACCCCGACAAAGCGCTTTATTGTAACTAACTATGGCGATACCTGCTACGCTGTATTGTCCGACCTCAGAACAGAGACCTCTACTTGTTTCCTAATCCCTAAGTGCTCTTCGCTTCCCAGGATCCTCTCCAGACTGTCTGCATCTCCTATCCGATCGCTATCAGTCACAGATCTTTCGCCGAAGCGTCGAGAACCACCGGTTACGGTGTTTTGTAGCGTATTAGTCTTGTTATTATTAGTGCCCGGGAACGGCCCAGTGAGTTCGTACGATTGTGACTTGGCGACGCTTGAGATTTTGCGAACAGATGACATGACCAACGGCCAGATGGCTGGCACCGAGGACGTGATGATGATGATCGCATTTTCTGCGTACGCCCAGCGTATCAGGAGGATACCGCCGGTAGCTCCCACATTTGTCACGCTGGGAACGTCTTCGAGCGCAGTTGTTTTGATAATCGAGGCAACCATAGCCCTGAACGAGGGAGAGAGGGGTTAGAATGAGTATCTCACAGGCTAGGTGGCTTACACGTACAGTAATCCCAAGCTGAGAAGGAAAATCAAACTGATTTTGACCTTCAACTTCAAATTCAAATTCCAGAAAACAGTAGCCGGAAAGACGACCAGAAAGAAATCAGTGGCTGTATTCAAGGCTATTGAAAAATGCAGCATAGCATGTGTTAGCTCCAAAAGCAAAATCTTGTAATGGGGTCGATGCACTAACAGGATGAGAAATACGAGAATTTGACGACATCGCTGACATTTCCACAGGTTGTATGGACGCTAGGGTCCCAGAGAATTCTGACATTTCGGCATATACTGAGCGGCAGCACAGCTGAGACAATGTTGGATGAAAGTTGTAGCAACATGCTAGTCCATAAGGCGATGCGATAAACTGTATTAATGCTAAGAATCCTGAGCAAGTACAGCGAGAATGATAATCGGGCGATGGCAGTGCTGATGGTTAGAAGCGGCACTTGAATGGCAATGCATCTCAAGACGTTCTTCAAAGGCTCGGACTGTAGAGTTGATAAGTTCTTGCCAAAGCCATTGTGGACTGAGATAGTGAGGAAGGATGTCGATGAGATAGCGAGGCCCTGAATGTGATATCAATGAGCATGCAGAAAAGAGGGCGTGGGGAATGAAGAACGCAGACATACCAATGCTACAAACATCAATATATCGTCTATTCCGAAGTTGCGGATTTTATACTTGGATATCGCTCGCAAAAGAACAATGACGACGGCGATGCCCATCGCCGCCCAGATCCCTCTGACAAGGCCAGGCCCTGCATTAGAAGACATAGTCTTTCACTGCCCGTGTATAGGACATAAGTTATGTGGCTAGGAGAGCTGTTTATCTTCCGCACACTGCGGTCAAGTTCGTTCAGAATAGAATCAGAATAGAATCATTATTCATTGCCGAGATTTACTTTACAGTGGAAAAAGTCGAAGAGGTCAGAGCGTAGCTCAGGGTTGCTGGTCCCATGGTTTGTATGTGGCGCTATTGGAGGTTTCCATAGTCCAGTCACACAATTGCAGCGGACCCTAAATCTGGGAATGTTCAAGAACAATCGTGGCCATCTGCCTTCAGGCTAGTAGTAATACCTCTTTATACAATACCCACCATATCAGCCTTGGAATCCGTTACTGCGGAGTTTATAAGGAGTTGATCAGGTTATATAGTATATATATAGTTATATGGAACAAGGATATCTATGTACCTTTTTTTCAGCCACATCGAATCTTTCTGCAGCCAAATAGAGAAATGTAAATACGAACTCCGTTCACAGCTAAACCCATTGCGAGCACGCCCCGTGTGGTACGCGCTGAAAACGTCGATCGCAAAAAAGCCACCGACCCAGACTTTTTGCGGCCCTTGGTCCCAGATTTTCGGTGCAAATTCAGATCTAAGGTAAAAACGCTGCAGATCCTCAACAACTTCTAACAGCCTGCTTGGCATCCCCCGCTTACCCCTTCCCTGATAGGCAACTTCTCCGACAAGATCAGATCCCGAGTTTTCACGCATGTCGGGTGTATGTATAACCGCTAGATATACTAATCCAGAATGTTCAAACCAACGCCAATCATTTCACCTTGACGCACAAGATTGTCCAAACCATGATGCTTGCAAGCCACGTGGTTGCGCTCAGTGCTATCCTCTTGCCGGCGCTTGCATCGTGCAGTCTCGACTGCTACTGTCTGCCCGGAGATAGCTGCTGGCCCTCAGCATCAGCATGGGATCAGCTCAACACCACTGTCGGCGGCCGTCTTGTCGCAACTGTTCCCATTGGAACACCTTGCCATGACCCTACCTTGGATGAGGCGGCGTGTGCAACTTTGCGGTCCAACTGGTACCTGCCGGAAACCCAGTAAGTCACGTTACTCAGTGTTCTTACCTCCTGCTCAACAAGACGGAAGAGCTTATTGCTGCATAGCTTCGTGTCTTCTTCGTCGGTGATGCAACCCTACTTTGCGAATCAGAGCTGTGACCCATTCACTCCGGAATCTCAACCATGCCTCCTTGGCAACTATGTGAGCTATGCTGTCAATGTATCATCCAGTGATGATGTGATTGCAGCCATACAGTTTGCCCAGTCCAACAACATCCGTTTTGTCATTCGCAACACGGGCCATGAGTAAGTAGTTCGAATATATGAGGTACATGTGTACATACATTGAAATGAAACACACTGACGGCATTCATTCTCGTTAATTCAGCTACTTTGGACGCTCGACGGGTGCCGGAGCCCTTTCAGTCTGGACTCATTCTTTGAACGATATCCAATACCTTGACTGGGCCGATTCATCATACACCGGTCCAGCATTTAAACTTGGAAGTGGCGTCCTCGGATACGAGGTACTTGATGCAGCTTCCGCAAAGCAGCTTGTCGTCGTTGGCGGAGAATGCCCGACAGTTGGCCTAGCTGGCGGTTATACCCAGGGCGGAGGGCACTCGGCCTTGAGCACGGCCTTTGGCTTGGGCGCTGATCAAACACTCGAGTTTGAGGTAGTTACTGCTGCCGGTGAACTTGTCACAGCCTCGCGAACCGAGAACACCGACCTTTACTGGGCTCTGAGCGGTGGCGGTGCTGGGAACTGGGGCGTTGTGGTGTCTCTCACCGTAAAAGCTCACCCGGATTCCACTGTATCCGGCGCTGCCCTCGAATTCCTTGCTGCCAACACGACAGCTGATCTATTTTATGAGGCCGTGAATCACTTCCATTCTCTTTTGCCCAGCATGATTGATGCAGGCGCCACGGTTATCTATGAAATGAATTCGGAGGCTTTCATTATCCATCCAGTTACTGCCTATAATAAGTCATCAGCCGAGGTTCAGTCCATCCTTTCACCATTCCTCTCCGTTCTCACCAATTTAAGTATTCCATACGCTGTTTCCTATTCGGAATTCAGCGGATACTATGACCACTACAACAAGTACATGGGTCCTTTGCCTTACGGAAACCTAGACGTTGGCACTTATAATTATGGCGGTCGTCTAATCCCTCGCGCTGTGCTTGAATCCGAACCTGCCACTGCTACATTGAGTGCAACTTTGCGCAACCTGACCGAAAATAGTGTTCTCGTCGTCGGTGTTGGTCTCGATGTGTCCAAGGAACAACCCAACGCCATATTTCCTGAGTGGCGCAAGGCTTCTGTCACCATGCAATTTGGGACTCCCTGGAACGAAACCGCTCCTTGGTCCCAGATGATCGCAGACCAGCTTCGCATAACTAATGAATTTGTGCCCCAGCTTGAGGCCGCAACTCCTGGTGGTGGTACTTACGAGAACGAGGCTGATTTCCGTCAACCCAACTGGCAAGAAACATTTTTTGGCTCTAATTACGAGCGTCTAAAGGAGATCAAAAACAAATGGGACCCCGAATCGTTTTTCTATGTCCTTAAAGGTGTGGGGAGCGAAGTTTGGCATGTCTCTGAGTCAGGCCGGATGTGCAAATCCGATAATTAATACATGCGCGTGCATAATCAACTAAAGTAATTGCATCTTTGCTCTTCCTTTCCCCTTTCCCTGGGTTTCCCTTTTCCTTCTTCTAGATAGATAGAGCATTGTATTAATACATCATTGACAGTTCTTATCTTTAATTCTTGGACACGTAGAATTCGACAAGCTGAATAATCTATATTACTCCGCGCTAATCCTGTCTATAGACCACGCATTCCACAAATGTATTGTTTGGGCCGCTGATTATAATATATAAGAATACTGCAACATGAAGTTACATTAAATAAAGATGTACCTATATCTTACGTATGTGAGCGATTGAAAACGTTGGAAAAACAAATGCGCACTTGACACTGTAGTTGCAATCGTCTCCGTACCTATTGTAGGAATATCTATTTCAGAACTCGTGGCCTTACTATCAGTCGGTGTTGCAGTAGACGATGTAAATGTAGCAGTGTACCGCAATCCCGCCCTGCACTGCGAATAAAGATACTCCCACCCAGCAAATCGAAGGAAATTTCATAGCGTGGTCAGGGTACAGTCTTCTTGTAGTTTGTTAATTTCTTTCATTGATGCAGATGTAAAAGAAGGAATGGAAAGAAAGGATACCACAAAAAAAGAAAAACGGACAGAAACTGAGACTAAGTGGAGGATGTCTCTCTTATCTTACATTGCCCTGTGCTTCGCCTACTGGGATTTAGCCATTTGGCCCGGAAATTTCTGACCAAAAAAATATGATAACACGGTTGATTTCTTGTGACATTTATTCCGGACTAACCTTCGCAGGTGGACAAGCCGGATATCTTTGCATTTGACAGCCCATGAATTGATATACCCATTAAAGCTGAGTTGTAATGGTATAAATATCATTTCCCTCCTTTTCGATAATATATCACATACACAGAGTCGATGGTAGGAGGATATCCGATACATACTTCGTATATCGGGTGTGTGGATACTTGCGGAGCGGGCCGTTGCCCAAATCTTCGAAAAGCTTATCGGGAGGCCCACGATCGTGATTCCCATATCCACCCTATAAGTTGCTCAAATGTCTATACATTGACTATTTTCTTGTTGTTCCATTAAACAGGCCATTGAGCGCAAAATTTTATTTCGTGGCAGGCACGCTATACATTGACTTGTCCCTAGCCTCACCTTCACACATCCAATCACGCTGCAAGGCTTGTCACCGGTCTCAACAATGGGGTCATCAAGGCAAATTTACCCTTAGCGCTCTCTGTAGCCAATGAAATACTATTCAGCCAAGTCTTGTTACAACACTGAATTGACAACATACACGGCATTTTCAAAAGCCTACGCAACATATCGAACACGAATTGTGAAGGGGGCTGTCCCCAGTTATATTGTAAAGTTGAGTGTTATTTGTCTTTCCATTCTTGAGAGAGTCATCATACATTAGTAATTCCCTTACCCGCTCGACAGAAGTCTCATGCTGGGCAGTGCCTGTTGTCATAACGCGGCGCGCACTGAGCACGACAGGGAACAAAAGAGAAATGGCTAGCTTGTAAATTACCAAGGTAGGATGATATAATTCAAGAAACAATTCCCCTCGGTCCTCTAAGTTTATCTGGCCCGATTGAGGCGGTGCAAACAATTAAACACGTACATCCCCATGACTACATGCACGAAGGACTCATGTAACCGTAATTTACTGCAACGAGAGGCTATCCGACGACCATTTAGTTGATTTACGTAGTTGATTACTCTGAGAATCCATTACCTACTGACAAGAAATTGTTCTAGACCAGGGACTACTTGTAGATCAACCACACCCTTCTACTTGGTATCCAACTAACAGGCCAGACTCGTTCCTTTTGTTGCTGTAGGTTTGACAGCTGCGCCTACCACTTAGTTATTTCTTTTTGTCCGGGTACTAGGTATTTCGTTTGTTTACGAAATGGCGGTGACTGTCTCCTACAATAAACTTCCCCATGCATGGGTAAACTCCATCAGTCCATTCTCAAACAAACACGCCTATTGAACGTATACCGCTGACAAAAGGCAGTCGGGCGTATGTCAGAGCTGTGTATCTGGGTAGGTGGCGAATTTCCTGGCTGTGCATATGCACCCGCTCGCTCTGGCCTTATCGCCTGGGTAATCAGGCTTCACTTTCCCCACCATGCATGACTCCGAAAGAGCCTCCGCCTGATCATCGTTTAGGTATAAATATCTCCCCCGTTTTCTCTTCCTTATGCGTTAAGCATGGTGGTCCCAATCTTGGGCCACGCAACATCCCTATATTCCTTCTATATATATCACGCGCCTGGCTTTCTGAGGCTCGGAAGTTCATTCTCTTGAATACAATACCTAGCTATTTCCTCGACAGTCGTTGATTCTTGACTCTAGGCCTGGTTCGGCATAACACCTAGAAGGCAGCTATCAAATCAACTTTGACGTTGGAGTACTTGACTCATATATAATTGAATGACACGACCTCACAAAGAAAACCCAGCATTGTTCAGTCGCCAAAAGCGAATATGAACCCAAGATTCATGGACTACTCCCACCTTGTCCCAGGGTTCCATTACGAGCGTCGTCCGGCGAGCGAGCGAAGGTCTTCGGTCTCAATCACTGATGGTACGAGTAACATGCAGCGAGAGCTCTCCAGCTCATCTCATGTCACTGAGTCATCACACACTACCAATTATATACACTCAAATATAGGTGACTCGTCCCCGAATTCTCTCATACCCGCGTATCTACGACATGACTCCGGCGCCTTCTTCTGGAACAAAGGTCAGATCCAGGTAGAAGATGACAATTCATTTATCGCCGATGGCCATAGCCTGCTGCCTCCAGCGCCTCAGCTCCCTCAGCTTATACTGAGTGCCGATCATGGTTTGCTTAATATCGAGTCCAACGTCAACCCGGATGCCCTTTTCGAATTCGTTATAAACAAACTGCGACAGGAATACCGTGCACAGCCAGACCGCTTAACCTATGCACGGAATTTGGCCCGTACATACTTGGGAGTGGACTCGATTAACAGTTTCTTATCCTCAAGAGAACAGAATTCTAGACCCCCCAAGCCACGGACCCAATCTCGACCCAATGCCCAGAATTCTCAGAAGAGAGAACAATATCTTTGTTTACTCTGCGACTCACCTCTTCATCTATGCTCGCGAGGTGCTTTCAAACGCCATGTGAACGAAATGCATCAATCAAAGTCCATATTCCTGTGTATGCACTGTAATTGGCATAATCCTCGTAAAGATAAACTGCGAGACCATCTTCGGATCAAGCATCCGGACGGTAGTCAAACAGCGCACGACCTCAATGATCGGGAGCTCATGTTAGATGTGCCCTCCACCTGCGACCTATGTGGACCTTATGCGTCACCAATCCACAAACCACCGTTTCAATCATGGCAGTCCTGGTTTGAAGGCATCGAAATGCACTGCCGTGTCGAAGATGATGAGGGAGGAAATACCGAAAGCGGATCTAATCCTCCCAATCAGAATGGGGGGAATGCTGAAGGGACCAGCCGGGGGTATTTTCCAAGCACTCCCTTTCTTCAAGGGTCAGATGCAGGCGGACTGTAGCTCCGTTCTACCCACTAAAACTTTTGAAGGAGTAACATTACACTATGGGATTGAGAATAGACAAAATTCCATAGAATCAAACGGTACATCCCAAGTTCCATCGACACACGAAGATTGAAATGGACATGTCTTCCATTCGGCGCTGGGAGACCTCTTGCCCTAAACTTTTTAGTCCATTTGGCTCTTCTCGCAGAAGCTAGACTTTCCCAATCTGCGTATAACGACAAGTCCTCAAGTAAGACTCTACTTACGTGAGCCTGGATCTCTTCGGCGGGGAAGTTGCTGGGTTGCGGTAATCCAGCATTGCGCAAATCGTCGTTGAATGCAGTTTGTTCAACTGCTTTGGCAGGGGCCTCGTCCGGATCCTGGGAACGCTGGCATCCTAGGATCAGCGGAGGTCTAGGGCTGAGGATATAGATCTGTGGGGGACACGAGAGCACGGGCCCATGGTTGAGGGAGGCATAAGCTGTGTTAGGTATAGGACCCAGGGAGCAAGGGCACGAGTATGAAGCCGGGGGACTAGGTCGCGAGATCCAGGCCATGGGAAGTCAAGCCGCGGACCTGAGTCCATGCTGGGTTGATGACCACGGACCTAGGTCCAAGACCCACCAGGATTGTTAGGCCTCAACATGATTGGCTTGGGTTGCAACACCTACAAGCACTATAAGGCTGTGGCACAGCCATTGGGGATTATTGCAATGCTATTATATAGAGATAATATACTGCAATTCATCGAACTAGCAGATTATTTCTTTGTTCGGTCTTGCGTTTATTCTTGCTTGATTGAGTCTTGCAGCAGTGCTTTGTTTAAACAACTATATGATCTCAAATCATAACTCCTAATCAAGGTGATTCTTTTAGCTATGTAACCACGTGGCAAAAGCAGATGTCCTGTTAGATGTGGCGTATATACGTCGGTGTGTAAGTAACATATAAATCGTATTAGAAGTATTCAGCTTGATACTCCTAGCTCCTCGTCTTGCTTATGAAAGATATGGTTCCATTCACAAAATCGAGCCCAAGACCGAGGGTCCCACCATTTTTTATATTACCCAAGCGGCTGAAAGAAGCCCTGTTATATCCACCAACAGTACGACGTTAATTTGTGATATGTACATACCGTCTCGCCATTGAGTTGGCGATCCCCCGCGAGGAAAACCATCTTCCTCCATACAAATTAACAGCGCAACTTTTACAAAGTCCAAAGGCTGCAACGCGCCCTGTGCCTAAGATTTTCTTTTATTATGTGTATTAACACACAAGATTACGCGTCATACTCGGTTTTCCATTTCTAGTGTTTTGGGCAGTCACAAGGATAGGAAACAGGCAAGCTTCTTATACAGTATAACTTTCGTAAATAATCCTTACTTTTGACCTTGTTTCATCGTTTGATCAACTAACATCATGACTAGAAACCTGACGGCGTGAAACTATTATTATTATATTAAAGTCCTTTGACTTTCAAGCAGTGACTTTCCTCCCTAAAAATCTGAAAGGAATAGCAATATGATAGACTACCGCTACTCAAAGCTGCAGAATGCCTCAGATGAGGATGAGCTGCAAGAAACTGCTAGAAAACATTACAGAAATGACCGGGACGCTTATCGTATAAGGATCCTGGTTTCTTGCGGAGTGCTTTTTATGTTTATTGTGAGCCTCTTGGTTCTGTACTGCAGAAGGCACACCGTATCTATGATCTGATGTATTGAATGAATGGTACGTTGAATTCATGAAAGCAATTCAGGAGTTTTGACTAAATTGCTATTAACTTAGGGTTTGGAATATTCTCTAATGCTCAAAGTCGTGACTTAGTTATAAATGGAGCTACAGGGCCTCAGTCTGAGGAACATGATGTCCAGGGATGATTGATTTGATTCTTCATATAACTCGCATGTAAGCCTACGTGTGGCCGGCGGAGCTATCTAATTGGGCAACAAGCAGCATCTCACAAACGTCATGCCATCTTCCACTTTTCATCAATCTGCTATATATTCTTTTTTATTTGGGTGCCCCGCATACCCTTATTTTACATGGAGTTATGTAACGGAAAAATCGCATCATGCTAGTATGGAGTTTTAAGAAGAAACAAATTCGCGAAAGCGAACCATCTGTGTTTTCAATAGATGTCAAGGCAACCAACCCCCTCCAGAATGGATAGATGAAAAAGAAAAAAAAAATATTATATTGACACATTCAATCAAAAACACAGCATCTTGCGAAACGCCCAGATGGATCCTAATCAATTAAAAGTATGAAAAAGAAATGAAAAAGGGAAGAACCAGATAATCAAAGGAAAATGCGCCATTCCAGATATACTTGTTTGACAGACGCACATTGAAGAGAGAAAACAAAAGCATCATAGTAACTGAAAAGAGGCAAAAGACAGAGACAGAGAAATGCTTCGGCATTCTCGTTCCTTCCAATTTATTTCGGTACATGCAGAAAGGAGATGTTGAAAAGAGCCTTGAAGACAGGAGAATAGGGAAATATTTTTGTAACACAAGTTTAAGAAGAATCAGATGACGGCAAATAGAGCGAGTGCGATAATGACACACAATTGAACGATCTCGTCTCTCAGATAGGGAGGAAAGAGAATCACTCGCTTGGATTCTGCGATGTAGTCTGGCTAGAATTCATCGCGCGAGATATAGTAGAATGATTCAGAGATTGTAGGTTAGTAAGCTATTCCTGCCTTGTCCTCTTCGCACCGTGAGGATTCCAGGATCCCTGATCGCCACCACCCATCTGAGGGTTGCCCTGGAAGCCACCGCCGAAATTGGGATTGAAATTTCCCGCTTGAAATCCTGTAGATTCAAAAGACGTTAGAAAAGAACAACCGCCAAAGCATGCTTGTGCTTTGAATGACCAAAAAAGATACTTACCCATGCCCATATTGCCCATCATAGGATTCATTCCCCCAGTCATTGCAGGATTCATACCCATTCCTCCCATCGGATTCATTCCCATGCCCATCATGTTAGGGGCGCCGCCCATACCGCCACGACCACGCATGTTAGGACCCCCACGCATCCCACCGCCCATCATGTTTCCACCGCGGTTGTTAAAGCCGCCATAGTTACCCATAGCTCCACCCATGTTGTTCTGGAAGCCTCCACCCATAGGACCACCGCCGCCTTGGAATCCACTGTTCATACCTCCGGAGAAATTGCGATTGTTATAGCCCATGCCACCACCACGGTTGAACCCTCCACGTCCACCACGGAAGCCCCCACCGCCAGCCATGTTGGTCATACCGTAGTTCATGTTCTGATTGCCAACTTGGTTGAATTGTCTGCTATTGCGGTCATCCTTACGGGCAGGAGCATCCTTTGGAAGTGTGCGGAATGGGTTCTGATGTGGGTTAGTGTAGTTGGCGCTGTGTTTACGACCTGGTTGGCCAGTATTGGCGTAGTGCTCGATCAAATGCTTAACCGCTGTGGCAGCTTGTAAAGTTGTGAATTCAACATATGCTTGACTAGAATAAATTGCAGACACAAAGTTAGCTATTACTGTCACCCTTATAAAAAGCGACTTGATACTCGAAAAAGGATGGGAAAGCAAGCTCAAACCTTTTGCTCTTTCCATTCACTTTGTGTTCGCTGAATGTGACATCTTTCAATTCATTTTCGGCGTCGGCTTCTCTTACCCAACCGCGAATGTCGTCGTCAGTAGTCCACCAGAACAATTCCGAGACGAAGAGAGCAGTTGTAGCATTTGGGTCAGTTGGCCGGTCTTCGGACGAAGATATCTCCTTGCGCTTCTGGCCTTGTTGTACGGGCTGCTGGTGGTGGTTTTGAGTGACATTCTGGCCAGTGCCCAGATTTTCATGCGAGACATCATGGCCGTTTGCTGTCTGTGCATTATCAGTACCGTACTGGGCCTCTCCACCTTCGTGGCCGTTCGTCTCTGGGGCATCCAGAATCAACTCGGGGCCTTCCTGGCCATTGTAGCCCCCATCTCCGTAAATGTCAAGATCAAAGTTATCGTCCTCAGCCATCGTGATGGGTTATGTGTAAAACGGGTTTGGTTGATAGACAAGTGAGAACAACTATCAATATTGATTTTTCTGGGTCTGTTTCTTTCTTTCTTTTTTTTATGCACAAGTCTGGGGTTATGTCACTCCTCTTCCCTGTGTGTATAGACTTTCCCCTCGATGAATCAATATGAATACATGTCTGTTCATGATGAAAAAAGTATTAGCATGGAGAGAGTTATCAACAGGACCTGGTGGTAAGCAGCAGGAATCGAATGTGCAGTTGCCGATTCACGAAAAAAAGCTCCAGCGATCAGAGACAAGCACAAGAAAGGTACGTACAAGCTAGAGGTAGGTTTTTCTTTTCTTTTTCTCTAGAAACAAACAGGATACCACCAGGGGAAAGCTTTGAGATTATCTTCTTTTACCCGGACTGTCCTTGATGACAAGTGCAGGGCTCTTTTGACAGAAGTGTCTGTGACGAAAGAGATATGGACCTATCCACAAAATGCAGCAAACTGCCACAGACCAGCAGGGATTGATATCAAGACTTGAGAAGGAGACGCGAGCAAGTTGGGGCGAGGCAGTTCCGGCCGAGTTGCGGCAAGTGAGATGGGTCGTTCGGAGCTGCAGAATGTTTCTCCGCCGGGCTAGGCTTAGTCGGGCCTAGCACGCATCTTGCCATGAGGCCAGCTGGATTAATCCCGTCGCAACCTCAACGAGGCAACTTAGAGTCAACCAAGCCAATTCCTCTCCTTTTTACTCCGGTTTACTCGTGCTCTCTTTCTTTTTTTCTATCATCTTAATCACATCTCAATCAAACTACACAAGAGAACCATTGAGCGCGATGTCTGACACATTCCAAGAACTCGCCGATATCCCCAAGGTATGATTCCCGTCCCTGATTCTCTGGCAATCAGCCCATGATATTTTGTCGTTTACTAATTGCCTCATTATTTCTTGTAGGACTTCGTCCGCGATGGCATGCAATTTGTGAACCGCTGCACCAAGCGTTAGTTACTCTCCGCTGAACTCCTGGACGTTTTTTGACTACCTTCGTCGTTGATGTTCTAACCCCCCTCCGCAGCAGACAAGAGGGAATTTCTTAAGATTTCTCAAGCAGTTGGTAAGTATTATTCTGAATCTTTCCGATCCTGTTTGTCGCCTCTTGCCGCAAGTAGCTAATATATTTTGTGATTTGTGAAACAGGTGTCGGCTTCGTTATCATGGTATGTCTTTGGAAATAAGTATCATGCGGATTTAGGAGTCTTTATATACTAAACAATTGTTTGTGTGCTTGGATAGGGTGCTATTGGGTACTTTGTCAAATTGAGTGAGTTGCCTCCTATTATGTCTGCGACTTTGGGTGCTTTGCATGAGCCTTAAAGGTTTTGATTTGATTCAGGCCATGATGCTGGAAGCCTCCCATATTCATTTAACGTCGACTAATCATTTGTTTCATAGTCCACATCCCCGTAAACAATGTACTAGTGGGATAGAACCCATATTCAAGGCATTCGCCTCGACCATGGATGTCAGACGAACGATGGTGGACGGGATTAGAGAAACCGAAAGGAAGAAACACGCTCACAGCCTACGATGTATGAAGGGCCATACATAATTACCACGCATAATTCTCGTATAGCGACACATTACACGGGGAGCAACAATTTTGATTTTTGATGATCAAACATCTAGGAGTTTTTAATGGGTGATGGGGAAACAAAATCACTATATACCAATTGATCTTTTGTTTCTGAAATTGTCTTTTTTTCCAAAGCACGCTTTTTCAACCCTCTTGATATTCAGTCATACAAATTCGCGCAAGAAAGAGAGAAAGACCAGCCTAGGCTATTGTTGTATATTAATTGAAACCACAAATGGGAAACAGGAAATTTTTGAAAATGATTTGGATTGCTCCTGATATAACTAGCGCAAGCAAGTTGCGTCAAGACCTTGTATGGGTATATCATCAATAATTTAGTTCAAACTGTAATGTAGAGTAGCTGGGAAATCGCAGTCAAGAGTAAAGTATAGTATCTGGATTTGCATTGAAAAATTCCATTCCCCCCAAAAACCGAATATGAAGTATCAAATATGGATGTGTATCGTATTTTGAATCCAACCTTTCAGCGGCTTACGATGGCGCAAGTCTGTAAAAACGGGTATTCACATGAATCTATCTCGGATATTCTCGCGATAGCTGTTGAACTCGCGATGATAATTGAGCTTTTCGTCAAAACTCAAGCCCATTGGAGGATCACCTTCATCCTCAGTCGCCGAATCATTCCAAGAATGTACACTACACGTGCCGGAGGACATACCCCATCCATTCCAAGACGTCGCTGAAGAGGTAGTTAGTAAATGTTCGTGAGAATGAGGTGATATGAAATATTCAACTTACCGGCTAATACAGGTGCAGATGGGTGCCAGCTCACATCACGGACACATGTCTTCCAGGCATCATCACCCCGTCTCATCTCGAACTCCGCAAATAGCCCCTGATCCTGCGGTCTCGAATGTGCAGTCACTCTCCCGACATCGATGACTCCAGCTAAAGTCGCATCGATATTGTATATATACACTTTGCCATCCTCACTGCCAGAATAGACATACCGAGAGTTGGTGCTAGATGGGGGTGAGAAGTGGCAGCGGATCAAAGTTCTCAGTACGCGGTGACCTCGGAAGGTTACAACAGAGCAGTCATGAGGGTGAGGAGCGTAGTCTTCATCTGAGTATGACATATATCTATAGTCAAAACCGGTGGTGTAATGACTAATATTGATTTTGTCGAGTTGCTCGGTTGTGCACATCTTCCGCAAGTCCCACAATTTCATCATTTGATCCTTACCATTCGATAGAACATAACGGCCGTCACCTTTGCTATCAACATATGTCAGACCTTCTGTATGGCCTACAAAGGCTCCGGCCTCGCGATTGTCATTCATGGAACGTCGGTCCCAAATTCGAATTGTGGTATCGTCCGATCCAGAGTAGAGAATATGAGGCGAGGAAGAATCGCCAAAACACACCGCATTGACTTCATCTTCGTGGTTTCGTAGTTGAAGTATTGATTGTTGCGTCTCTACATCGTAGACGATCACTGACTGGTCGGATGTGCCAGCCACAATTTCTCTGCCGTCACCGGAGAATCGGAGAGACCATATCTATTCAAAACGATTAGCAGGTACAAGATAAGGCAATAAGGATGTAGAAAATTCATACGCCAAAACGACGATAAGACTCTCGTTGTCGTGCTGAAAAATCAAGTAATATAGGGTCAGAAGTGTCATTGGGGTCTGTCGGAGCCAAAGTTACTTGTCGTTGAATCGAGCTTATCGCAAGGTATTTATTATCCGGACTCAAGGTGGCATCTGTTATGGTCCATTGACCCCCGATGAAGCGGGCCGTCTTGTAATATTTCCAGTCGTGGGGATTGGAGGTGTCATACATCCGCACCTTGAAATCCTGCCCGCAGCAGAAGAAGAAGTTCCCGTCGTCCGAGAATTGGCCCGAATAGCATCGGGCATCGTAGTGGATGACTTTTTCTGCCGAAGTCTCGGGGATCATATCCTGTTTAGCAACGTATGATAAGCAATATTCTCAGCGGATTGCGAACATGCCAGTATAAATAGGCCCCGTACCTGAAGTACCAACCGTGTATCTCGTTTCCTCTGTCCAGGCGCTCCAATACCAAGCTCACGCCACATCATCCTCGTTGCCAATTTCCTCTTGCGCCTCTTTAGCACATCCACATAGTCGGGGTTGTTGCCGTAGAATCCGGAGTTCATCAATGCTATCCCATTCTCGCTGGGGACCTTCGGAAAATCGTGACGTGCTGCACGGTTTTGTCGTCGTCTGCGGAGTCGAGCAGAATCGTACCCATAGCCATCATCTTCATCATCATCATCGGCAGCAAACAGGCCACGACCAAAAATACCGTGTGATTGAAGGATTCGCTGAAGTCCCCGGGTGTCTAGAAGCTGGAGTATTTGTGCTGGAGTCACTATTGACATCGCTCGTTAGCGACAAAAGAATAATAAAACCCTGTAATTTCTGGGGCAGGGTACCTCTTGCTTGTCGGGAATTAGGATCTTCCCCTGTTTGTTCGTCGCTCAAAGGACCCATTGTCAACTCGATTTGAATATTGCCTTGTTGATCACCTAGTAATACCGTCAGTTATGAAATCATCTGACATTCCCTGACATTGAAGCCTCACGAAAGATTCCTGCAGTCGCAGCTCTATCATCTTGGCTATCCTCCTCGTCTTCATCTTCGTCGTCGTCGTCGTCATCGTCGTCATCGTCTTCACCGTCGTCATCGTCTTCACCGTCGTCTGCGTCAAAGAATAACATTGGGTTTGTCAAATCGGTCTCGGGGTCGTAGTCCATATCGTCGTCGTCATCATCCCCGCCATCGAGCCACTCGTTAGCTGGATGAAAGTCGTCTGAGACGTCGTCAGAGCTGGGCCCATGCACCGGCGGGGAGCTGTGGTCAGCCATCCGGGTTCTCTTGGGGGTAGATAAGAGAAGATAAAAACAAAACCAGGATCACAAAGGAACCAAAGCAAAATTATTGGCTTCAAGAGCTAGCACGAGGGTCGAACAATTACTAAGAGCAACAAAATTTGGGGAATGAGTGACGTGGGAAGATGTGAGAAGGTGTGGTGTGCTTCAAGCGTCGTCGGTGTTGTTGCAGTGTGGATGCGGAGTTGACGGTGAGACAGCTTATCGATAATACCCATACCCACCTTATGTCATGGCGGCCCTGCTTAACTCCGTCTTTCTCACTAGCACTATATAACACACGTTGATTTATATCTTAACCATGGCCTCCCATGAGCCAATATTCCTCTTGGCTTGCAGTGCCATACTATATTGGACCGCTTCCTGGCTAGAGTACTAAGAATATATAGTCACAGTTCAGGCAAACGCCCTTTTCAAGCCAATTGTTGCGGCGTCGATGCTATAGAGATTATTGTTAGCAACAGCTTCTTTAAATGACAAAATTTGTGTGCCTCCGCCAGAGGCCCTATGGCTAGGAAGGGTAGACGAGGCAGCATGCGACCCAGTCACACTATTCGAAGTCATGTAGATGGGGAAACGCTCCAGAATACCAATTTGGACAGATTATGGTTAATTAGAACTTGGATGCATGCAATCGATATCTGTGGGTATTTGAGGTACAGTCCTCAGTTCACAGGATAATATTATGGGAGCCATATAACAACGTTCCATCTTTTGCCGGGACATGGCCCAAAATGCTCGTTGCAGCACTATTGACAGGCAATCTCTATTAGGTAATTTAGCCTTTCTCTCAGGCTTGGGGACAAAGCGTGCTGGGAGCGCAAAGGAGGGTTGTTATATAGACACGCTATTCGTCTATCACAGCATGCTATATTCCTGAAAGGTATGAAGTTCCCTGAAATTAAGTTCTCCATCATCAAAAGCACGCCCAGTGGGCCAGTGGCCTCCACTCATAAATTTTCTTGTTACGAGTCTCATTTGTGGGGAAATCTACCTAAATTATATGGCTACTGGTTGTACTCGTTCTTCAACTTGGGTTCGTGTAATGTGCTCAATGGTTAATGAAAATTTCTCATAGACGTGGACATTGCATACTATATCCTATAAACCTCACATTTACGTCATTAGATTCTATTGAGAAACTACCTAGGTAAGATTTATTTATGGTTCTCACCCAGTTTTGTTGATTTGTGGGCGGTTCACGGAGCCCCAATATTTTCCTCGTGAAGCATTCGCAATCCAGATAGAAATACAAGACCAGGTTTCTAGCTGCGTTAGACAGCCATCATAACTGATGTTATGTCCATACTTAGTGATATCCTGCTACGAGTACTTTGTACCTGAGGTGAATATGCGTCGATGTCGGAATATAAAATAATTCCCGCAAGTAATCATGTCATAATAGTAGTGGGAAAAAGAATCGAGACGGGTAAGGAAATCATAGACAAAGGTTATGTAGGTCTATTGAGAAACCATTAATACCCCATATCACGCATTCGAAGGAATATGGTACTGAGTGCTCCATGGTACATAGTTACACTGATATAGTAATTACTTGCTTAAATCGGTTTGATGAAAAACTTCAGCGTTTACTGCGCGACTTGTGGTACTTTGTAACTAAACGACGTTTTCTCCTTACGAAATATGCTTTTTCTTTGACGTGTCACTGCGCCTCACTAAACCTTGCAACCGGAATCGATATTTCCCGCTCCTAAAATCTAATAGTGCAATACACCTGGGCATGTGGGACTATAGAGCACTCCTCGTTTATACATTGAGCTTATGTTGTTATTGCTGCTACCTACAGTGCCTTCGCAGTAGTGTTAACACCTTACACCGCCGCTTATTCTGCCGGATAAATCAAAATCTAGACATTATCATTGGTTTGAACTTTACAAAAGCTAGATTAGGAAAGCGGTGCGGGTATTATTTTTATTAGTAAGCAGGGGGTGTTAACACTACTGCACCCCCACTGTAGGTAGATAAGGGCCATGTCAAGACTTCGTAAAGTCAGCGTTTATCTCGACAAAATGATGTGCCAATTCAAAGACGAGTGTGAGTCAATTCAGCTGAGTCAAAACATGTATCAAGTACTTCTATTTATCGTCACAGGCTGGCTAGCTATACGTAATGCTATTCTCTGGAATATTTGGATGTTCAAAGAGGAAAGCATTCATGCGGCCATCCCCCCCAGACCCACTAATTTGTGGGTTTCCCATCAAGTTTGCCGATCCGTGCTTGGTCTCTTTCCAGAAACGGTATAGCTCTGTTCACTTATCAGCCTTAATGCGGGGTAGCATAATTTGGAAGTATTTATGGCTCTACGCTCGCTGCTGGCACTTCCCAAGACTCCAAGTCGTTTGCCCTAACCAACCACCACCAGCAACCACAGCAGCGCGAAACACAATTCATCAACGTGAAGATCTCCATTTCCCACTCGCAGTCTGTCTATCACCCATGAAGATTGTGGAAACATTCTACAGTCATGGACTGTGCGCAAGAGTAGGCGCAAACATTCAATCTGGTCAAGTCTGGTAGATATATGCTCTATATATAGACGCCTCTTACGTTCGAGTTGGCGAGATAGAGAAACAAGCTGTGCCTTCTAGGCATATACACTATTACCATATGCTTTCATCTATAAGCTTGTGTCATTAATTTCTACTCGAGGCCATATTTAGTTGAACCATGTTAGGACTTTCTAGTTAATAAGTTGAATATTAGTGTTTCTAAATTTCATCATAAGAATATTTTTCGTTGAACGCTATTATCACTCCCCAATTGTCCAAGATCATTCGCTGCATGCCAACGTGTCTGAAGTTTATTTGCCTCCTCGTCCCTACCTATCCGTGCGCATGGATGCATTTATTGATAATTTCGATTCCGACGTAAGTAACTTCCCTGCACTTCGACTACATCTCAACACACGGAACATTGCCCATTACGGTTGATAATCAATTACACGATGACTTACCAGGTCCCCCATATTTAACGTATGTAAATCCGCTTTTATAGTTTACATGGCTGAGAAGCTTCGTAGAGAAAGGTCATTGATATTTGGGAGTGTAGTTGTTATTATCTGTGCCACATCAATGGGCACCTGCATTTCGGCAGGCAGCTCCTCGAAGCGACCAAGCAAGTGAAAGTTTGGTTCACCCCTGAATCAAGAAGATTTCGAATGTTTGCGATGACTCTCGGTTTGAGACCTCCCCAATGGCGCCAAGACCAGCTCTGAAAACAGCCCGAAACGATGAATCTTCCACTGGAGTCGGTCGATCTACTTTTCGTTTCGGAACTGACTGATTCACTTCCCCCTCCCTCCTCTAGGAAAGACACTTTTATCAAAAAATACAGTGGGGGAGTTATTCAAAAGGCGTTGGATATCGTTAAAGCTTCAATTATGAAGAAAAATAGAGATTCTGTTGCGAGAAACTAGTTGTGATGAAATGCAGTTCCGTAAAGTCATTACGAGCAATCCAGAAAAGAAAACAGTCGACATGTAAAGTTCTGAGTACTCTGGCAAAAAAAAAAGAATTTCTAGCTTGATCAATTGATGCACAGAGTCTGCAACCTATTTAGTGTTGTATAAAGCCTTCCAAGGTTGCCTAGGTAGGCATCGACATTCGCGAAGATATGCAATAAATTTCTTCTTACGATAGAACAAGCTGCTTAGTTTCTAGGTACTGTGGTATACTTGTTTTGTTTCTCTCAATTCGCCACTACCGTCCTTATGTTACAAAAGGAGAGTAGAATCATATTATTAAATACAGTGTTCAAGAGGTACTAAAAACCAGCTAACTGTGAATTATTTATTATACCTATTTTATGATCGTTCTAGTGGCCTACCTAGATATCGTGAAAGGGAATAGCATATAGGAGTAGCTGTAAGCCTCCCGGGGTATTTAGGAACGAACCGGGCCACAAAGCAACAATCGTGCATATGTTGATAGTGGGAACAACCCCCCTAGAAGACTGTACCCTTGACTTGGGCAACCTTACCAACGTTGATATCTCTGAAGAAGAAGATCCAAATAAGTGACAGTCCCATGACGCCTGTTCCAGCAGCAAGCATCCTCGTCTGTCCATACCCATAAGCCTCCTGGATAGCCAGCCTTGTAGGACTTCCAGTTGGAAAACTGATCTGCGCGTTTATATCGTCATAAAGTGCGGAGTAGTTTCCCTTCTGAGATTCTGGGAGATAGCTATAAAGGGCGCCACCATAGGTGTTTGACCAAATAGCGCCAGAGATGGCACCGCCCAAGGCTCCACCAACACCGCCGACAACATTAAGCAATGCAAGGGCAGCAGCAACGTGTTGATGGTCAACGGCAGCTAGAATGGCTAGCTGTTCAATAATAATAAAGACACTTCCACCAATGGAAATGAAAATCTGACACATTACAAGATAGCCAACGGACTGGTTTGGACGACGGAAGTAGATCATCAAACCCTGTGCGAAGATGTAGAGTGGCACAGCAATGTACAACAGCCACTTGAAACGACCAGTTCTCCTGATCAACCAACCGACAAACAACAGAAGCACACCAGAGACCACATCAAATGTGTTATTGACATATCCGGCAGTGGTAATGGTCAAGTCATTAACGACAATCAGGAAGGAGGTAAAGTAATTGTCCCAGCAGTAGTAAGATACTTGGTATGTCACGTCTAAGAGGCACGCAGCAACGACGGTACGGTCAGACAGGAAGCGAAAGTCAAACATCGGCTTAGGTGCCACCTTCCACTCGTAGGTGCCAAAAAGTATGAGCAAGACAAAGCCAACAACAATCATGGCGATGATGTAGCCCGTTGCCCAACCATTGGGAGCGGAACTGGCGATATCAAACGGAATGAGGAAGATTATGAGCCCAGCCGTAAACAGGAAGACACCGACCGCTGTGCAAAGTTTAGTTTTCCTCAGATTCCAATGATGAGGCAGATATACTCACTGTCAAACTCGATTGCATAGTACCATATGCTTTGGATCAAGGTTCGACCGCTCTTTTCGTTTACCAAAAGGCCGTTTTTCTTAGCCTTGCCAAGGTTGTGCCTTAATGTAAAGTATAGAGGGGCAGCCGCGAAAGGGAAGATTATCGACCAACAGCCAAATGCCCATTCCCAGCTAATATCGTAGTTGAATTCCTCTGCTACCTTGGGGCCAGCGAACGCCGTGATGATATATGGGGAAGATGTGAAGGCATAAGCCAAACCTCGGTTTCTCAGCTTTGACGAATCGGCAGTAATCACATCGACACAATATGTTATACCCGAAAAACCAATGGAGTAAAAGACCTTGTAGTGAAGTGATAGATCCATGTTAGCGGTCTTTGTATGGTTACACAGTAATTGACGTGGGTATGACAGGTCTTACATATGCAGCGCAAAAGACGGAAATATTTGTACTGCAGGCCATGAGTACCAGGCCCAGAGTACAAAAGAAAGCCATGAAAAGAAAGCCGTTGGCTCGACCCCAGACGTCCATGATTTTCGACAAGGGGATGAAGACTGCAGCTGACGTGGAATAACCGACAACGTAAATGACGTTCAAGAGCGACTGGGCCGAAAAATCACTAGTGATAAAGTCGACGAGATTATCGAGGGTCGACTCTTGGAATGCATCAACAAGATAGATCATCCAGATGCTGTTGGATTATCACGGTTAGCTTTAAGTCTGTCAAACACATAGGGCATAATATGTTGATTGGTAACGTCATGGATCATGAAAGAGAAGAAAGTATACATACTTGCAGAAGACCGCAATCAGTGTACCTCGCGACCAGGTTAATGCTAGTGCTTCAGCTTCGCGAACACCGCGTTGCAAGCCCTCGCTAGGGGGTTCCTGTTGTACCCCATCACCTTCCTGGGTTCCAGCAGTGCTTTCAATGGAGGCAGGATCGATGTTCTTTTCCTGGACGGTAGTTGTCGTGACCGGAGCACTGGGTTCGTCGATTGACGACGCCCGATGCAAGGCTCCGAGGATCTTGGTAACCACTGGCATTTTTGTGTGAGACCTGAAAAGGAACCAACCAAAGTATGTTGCGGTGGTCAGGAAAGAGGAAACGTGATGTCCCAGGGGGCGTGGAAAAAAGGAAGAAACAAATCGCTCAAGCGAATGAGCCTCCCTGGCCTTTAAAAGACAAAAATGCGCTTAGCATTTCTAGCAATGCTGGAATAGAGTGAATAGGCGTTTCCCCGAAGTCGGCGGGAACAAGCGACATGGAACATGCAAGACTTTCCTCCCTGCACATGGCCCCACCGAGAATGACTGGTTGGGAGCGGCTGGAGGACGGGAAAAAAATCTAATCAGATAACTCCAGACAATCTAATCGATCAATAGTGGAAAGGTTAGGCGCTAAATAAACAAACAGTCCAATCAGTGGAGGGCCTGTTACATAAGTCGACCCCCTTTTGATTAACTTATGCTTATACAGTAAATACTGCCAAGCTCCGTCCGGCCAATGAGAGTGTTCGATAGATTATCAGATCATTTAGCCTTTTTTTTTCCGCATGGTGTGGTGGGCTTTCGGGACAGTACGGATACGCGGAGACGGACATCATACATACTAGCGGTTTTGTAATGAATGCACTCTGTAGTCAACTACTTTCACTCACCCGGCATGCTCGGTCCGTGAGTTCAGTTTCACTTCAAGAGTGTTTCGTTGTCAATTGACTTCCAAAATTTAGACAGCGAGCAAGTCTTTCAGACCGACGATGATCAAGTTGCTCCCTTTTGCAGAAACCCAAAAATGGAAGATTTGAAAGTTTTGGGACCCACATGCGTTACAGGTGGGGACAAGCTACGTGTAACCACCCCTCATCTGGGAACCGCCGTGTTATCAATCTAATCTGATAAGATGAAATCTCTGCACACCCCTCTCTCGCTTTGGCGTGCGTTGCCTATTTTAGCACAGTTAGCTAGTGGACTTTGCATCTCATGCTCTAATAAATGCTGCAACAGGAGGTTTTATTGGGTGGAAATTAGTATGAAGAAGGTAAGAGAGAAAAGATCATTTATGAAAGCATTTTAGCATACATCCGCTTTGGTCCTTGAGAGATTACAGCTTCGAATTTATCCAAGTCGGCGGTCGTTTTTCGACAAAGGCTCGGATGCCTTCAGCAAAGTTTTCTCCATTAACCAGACGTGGATACCATTCGTCAGCTAGACTTGACACGGCCTCTTCCACGCTACCTGTCTCCCAGCTTAGGCGGACCCCGTGGCGCCCAACAATCAGGCCATCTGGACTGTTCTTGCACATTTTCCGAGCAACTTGTACTGCAGCATTGACAACTTCATCTGCAGTATCCACAATTTGGGAGATAAGTCCCCATTCATAAAGCGTCTGGGCACTCACGTTTCGGCCGGTAAGCACAAGGTCCATAGTACGTTGTAGTCCCAGTGTACGCGTCAGCCGGGGCAAACATCCGGCTACGGGAACTATGCCTCGTTTAACTTCCGGCAGAGAAAACACTGCTGTTGACGAAGCTATGATCATATCGCAGTTTGCCACCATTTCAAAGCCCCCTCCCATGCATATGCCGTTGACAGCCGCGATGATCGGCTTCTTCCCAGTTCGACGTGGCAGTCCCGCAAGGCCCGGTGCAGTCATGTCATTGACCACGCCGGCTTTGTTCAACTCGTTCCATTCTGCGCGTTCAGACTGTGATCAGATAGTGTATGATAAGAATAACAACAACATAGAATACTGTACCTTGTAGATCGGCCCCGGTACAGAAAGCTCTCCCGGAGCCTGTGATGATTCCCACCCACAAGCTCTCGTCCCGGTCAAATAGATTCCATATCTGCTGAATCTCCCGGCTGGTGGCTTTGCTTATACAGTTCAACTTTTCGGGTCTGTTTAGTGTCACCTGGATGACTTTGTCATGCGGAAATGAGACTATGAAACTCTGGTATTGCGGTGGTCTCGATTTGTCGATATAATGTAGAGACATTGTTGACAAGTTGTGTATCGAGCACAACGAA
This sequence comes from Talaromyces atroroseus, assembly GCF_001907595.1. Classification (NCBI taxonomy): domain Eukaryota; kingdom Fungi; phylum Ascomycota; class Eurotiomycetes; order Eurotiales; family Trichocomaceae; genus Talaromyces; species Talaromyces atroroseus. Next base: position 2,403,798 of record NW_017971433.1, read on the forward strand.
AGCATAATGCTAGAACAGACATCTCCGACCATAAGCTTCTACCTTGATTTTATATTTTCCGGTGTGTTCCAGAGAGACAACCCCAGTACCTAGTACTTGGCAGTATCTTTGGTACAACACACCAACAATGCGGTATCGGTCCGCGGTACAAGTGCAAAATTACGGTTCCTACCAAACCCCCCGGAGTGATCATCATTGCACCACTAAGTTTTTACTTGTCAACGCAAGGCGATTAAGTAAACCGTGGCACGGTTCCAAGAGAAGCCAGATATGAAGGATTCAGTTTCTCTATATTTTATCTCCTGCTCCCTTGCCCTTTTGTTGGGATTATTGAGAACGTATGGCCTCTCGCATATTGCCTTGACTGGAAAATGTACCTAAATGCCTAGGTATACTGTGGCTGCATACGTTGACTTTCTAAGCAGAGAAGCAAGCCGCTCAGCTTGTGCACGATGGCATCTACCTCAGCATCTCCACACCAGTACCCTCTGGTAAAACTTCCCCATCCCTTTCTGGCCGCCTACCGCGTGCAGATTGTTGCAGAAACGACACCAACCAGATTCACCTTGACGCTTGATGACCAGCCCCAAGCTGGACTACCTCTACCCCAGCCACTACACAGTGACTCGCTCTCATGGCTTGACTTGTCCTTCCCGCCCAAGAAAGTGTGCCCCCCTAGTTCAAATAACAGCACCTGGGCAAGAGCACGACGAAGTCCGCAGACTACCTTCCAATGGACAGGAAACGATCCTCCTTCTCTAGGCCAAATATGGAACGTGATTCACGCGATATACCTCGCTCATCCGGCGTACGAATATTTCAGGCTTTCTCTCCTCGGCGCGGGAAAAGAAACCATTCGGAAGGAAATCCTGTCTACTGGTCTAGGAATTGAGCATCCAAAACCGTGGCGTTCTAACGATGATGTGACATTCCACACAGAAGATATTATGATCCTCCGAAGTTCATTCTGGCAAGGCGCAGCTTCTCCAACAGGTCCCCGGCCGATCTGGGTTGTTGGAGATCGAACAGATGGTTCCTTGCGACAATCCTTGGCTCAGTATCCCATTATGCCAGAAAACTACCATTTCACAATGAAGTTCCCAGAGGAGCCTATATACACTCGTCATCCGATACGTCGTCCCAAGCCATATCCAGGATCAATCGTCTACAGCCGCTACATTCCAGACCTCGACGAGTACTTCTCACTTGAAGTAGTTGACTGGCAAGATGATGAGCATTTAAAGATCTTCAATACGTGGCAAAATGACCCGCGCGTTGCAAAAGGATGGAATGAGACCGGCACATTGGACCAGCATCGCGAGTATTTGCGCAAACTTCATTTCGATCCTCACGTTCTTTGTTTGTTCGGGCGCTTCAATGAGTCTCGGTTTGCTTACTTTGAGCTTTACTGGGCAAAGGTATGACCGCTTTCTGCACTGTTTCTTTACTGTTTCTAGCTTGCTGATATCGCAATTTCATCTACAGGAAGACCATTACGGTGCCCATTACGCAGCTGGGGACTACGACCGCGGGCGTCACTCTCTGGTTGGGGACGCGTCATTCCGGGGCGCTCAGCGAGTTAATGTGTGGTATTCCAGCTGCATTCACTATTGCTTCTTGGACGATCCACGAACTGCAAATGTTGTGGGCGAACCCCGGGCGACAGGCGCTACTATCCTGTCTTACGAGAACTCCCAAGGTCTCGTCATCGACAAGTACGTCGACTTGGGACACAAACGGTCAGTCCATTCAACGGCCAGCAGAGAAAAGTGGTTTCAGCTATGTCCGTTATTTTGGGATGGGCGTGAACGGCCATTGGAATCCTCTGACCGAGCAGCCTGGAATGCGAAACTTTAGTGTGTACATACGACAGGCAGCATATACAGTTGCTATATGGCATTGTAGAAAACAAAACAAGAGAACATAAAAACCCCACAGAGGACTAAATCAAAAACTGGGTCACAATGATAGTAAAGACTTGAATTATGGAGGATTTGACTATCATACAGTAGTATATACCCGACTGAGGACTTGCTCCGACAGAAGAGGGGTGGGTATCAAGGATTTTGCGTTATTTTCCACCATTTCCCACATTTCTACGCCCTCAATGGGAAGGTTGCAAATTAGTGCAGTGCTTGAAGTGGGTTCTTTGGTCCATGTTTTCTTATACCCCCGAAAAACAATGCGTTACAGTAATGTAAAACAGATACAAGCATTACGGTACGGTATTACAGGCAAACTAGTACAGGTTACGCTCAGGACCACGATCAGCAGCTAGTTCCGGAATGATAATGGCGGCCTTTAGTCGTTTGTTCACACTTGCGTCGGAATCGAAGCTTTCATCGGAACAGAACCCGATGTCGGTGAGTCCTTTTTTTCTCTCTCTCTCTCTTGTTGTGCCATAGGTTTACGATGGGCCACTAGGTAGGAATGTCGAAGCTCTACCCTCATACCTAGGTAGAAGCAAGAGATACTCGTCATATTTCTCTGTGTCGATGCGAATGCCAAACCTACCTCGCAAACAGCACATCGATTGAGGCATCGTCAACCTTGGAAGACAAAATGAAGTTTGGCAAAAAGCTCGCAGGCTTTCCCAGTCTACTTCTGGCCGCTAACCCTTCAAGAAAGGATATAGCCACACTTCTGATGGGCATAGTATGCGCAATCGCATCTGGTGTCCCATTTCCAGTGATTGGGATCATTTTTGGTCAGCTCCTCGACGACTTCAACGCAGTCACTTGTGACGAATCCCGATCCTCCCCCTCAGGAAAAAACTCTGGATCTCATTATCAACATAGCATCGACAACAGAATTCTCCTGATAGTTTATCTGGCCATCGCCCAATTCGTTTTGATATATGCCCATCTTTCATGCTGGACACTATACGGCGCTCGACTGGCACAGAGACTGCGAGAAACCTACTTGCAGAACCTGCTCCGACAAGAACCTTCATACTTCGACAACCTTCCACCAGGCGAAGTTGCTTCGCGACTGAGTGCCGACATACAGACAATTCGCTCGGGCACGTCTGAGAAAGTAGGCATATGCCTCGCAAGCGTGTCTTTCTTCGTCACAGCATACATAGTCGCTTTCATCAAAGATTATATCCTTGCAGCAGAATTAATTTCCTTGATCCCGGCATATTTCTTGATGTCATTTATCGGAAGTCATTACATCGAGAAATATTCCGTGCTCATGTCGGATTATGCCGCGACAGCCGCATCAGTTGCTTCGGAAGCCCTTTCCAACATTCTTGTGGTACAAGCCTTCGGGGCAAACCGTCGGTTGGAGAGCAAATTTTCTGATGCTCTCAAGTCCTCAGAACGTGAAGGTCTGAAAAAGGCTACAGCGGTTGGCATACAATCTGGAGTTCTGTATTTCATCGCCTATTCCGCAAATGGCCTGGCTTTCTGGCAAGGTAGCAGGCGTATTGCCGTTGCAGTGCGGGAAGACTCCCAAGGTGCCACTGTTGGTGCTACTTTCACTGTGATTTTTATCCTAATCGAAGGTAAGTCGAGCTTGGATGACAAGGAACCAACCGGGTAGCGCTAACTGGGCAATAGCTACGTTACTCTTGAGTCAAGTCGCCCCCTTTCTCCACCTGTTCGTAGCAGCCGTTGCGTCCTTCGAAAAATTACGTGAGGATATAAATCGTGAACCTTTGATTGATGGAACTAGCGTCTCGGGTCTTCGCCTGCCACACGCAGAAGGCAGCTTTGAGTTCAAAAATGTTTCATTCATTTATCCCTCCAGACCTGAGATCACGGTAATCGACCAGATCAATCTGTCCATACCGTCCAACAAGCATACTGCTATTGTAGGTCTTTCCGGTAGCGGCAAGTCAACTATCGCCGGCTTGGTCACAAGACTGTATGATGCTACTGAGGGACAAATCCTCTTTGACGGCAAAGATATTCGTGAGATCAATGTCCGTGACCTAAGAGGTTTTCTTAGTCTAGTGCAGCAGGAGCCTTCTCTTCTAAACCGTTCCCTGTTGGAGAATATTGCGCACGGCTTGATCAATTCAAGCTCTCCTAGTCACGAGCATCTGAAACCGGTACTGCTTGGCCACAATCTTGCAGGTCTAGCAAGCGAGCTCAGGGAAGGAAAGGATCTCATGGTAGCAGCAGAACACAGAGGCGCGGATATCCTTGAGATTGTTACCCTAGTGCAAAACGCCGCGGTGCTTGCTGATGCAGATTCCTTCATTACCGCCTTGCAACATGGATATGGCACCGTGGTCGGCTCGACTGGAAGGTTAATTAGCGGTGGCCAGAAGCAACGGGTGGCACTTGCTAGGGCCCTAGTCAAGGATCCTGCTGTACTCATCCTGGACGAAGCTACTGCCTCATTGGATTCACGAAGTGAGCAGCGTATCCAGAAGGCCATCTCGAACATTGCTAGCGGTAGAACAATAATTACTATTGCTCATCGTCTGTCAACTATAACCAATGCCGACAATATTATCGTTATGCAAAAGGGACATATCTTAGAGGAGGGCAATCATTCAGCATTGATGGCTAAGAATGGTGCATACGCCGATCTGGTCAAATTACAAACACTTGGATCAACGTCTAAAAATAATACCCAAACAGCAGCCACCAGTGACAGTATTATCAGGTCTAATCGCACTTCCGTGACAGACGGTGATGTCGAGAAAAGCAGCCTTTCAAACCATGAGGTTGAAAAAACTGAAGAAACCATTGTCTCAACAACTGAAGCCTCAGATATGGACGGCACTTCATCCGCACAAGGAGATGAAGAGCCGGAGACTCCATCCAAATCCTTGTGGGCTCTTGTAAAAGGCTATGCACCAGCTGTGAGGCCACATCTACTCATAGTTTTTATCGCGCTCCTTGGGTCCAGCATTGTCGGTGGAGCATTTTCTGGAGAAGCTGTGATCTTCGGTAACACAGTGGGGAGTTTGAATCCATGCAAAAGCCCCAGCAGTATTGATTCTCGTGGAAACTTCTACGGCCTCATGTTTTTTATACTCGCAATTATTGAATTCTTCGCAAATGTGGCTAGCTGGTCCGGATTCGGCTGGGTTTCTGAAAAAATGGTGTACACGGTGAGAGTCTTATCCTTTCGGTCGTTGTTCGAGCAAGATCTCCAATGGCATCAATCGCAAGGGCGAACACCGGCTCTGCTTCTTTCTTATATTACCAGAGATGGCAGTGCCTTGGCTGGTTTGAGTGGCTCCGTTATTGGCTCTTTGTTCTCCATCACAGTCAATCTGATTGCCGCTATTATTCTGACTCACATTATTGCTTGGAGAATAGCATTGGTTTGTTTATCCCTGGTACCGCTTCTGCTTGGGGCTGGTCTCATGGAGCTCCGTGTCCTTGGTCAATTTGAAGAGCGTCATGAAAATGCATTTACTACTTCAGTCGACATCGGGGTGGAAGCAATTACATCGATCAAAACTATTGCCTCTCTTTCTCTGGAAGAAGAAACGCTACAAACTTATCGAAAGTCCTTGAAAGGACCTCGCAAAGAGACACTCAAAGTCACCATGCAAGCAAGTCTTTGGCAGGCAACGACCTATTTTCTTGGCAACTGCGTGAATGCACTGGCTTATTGGTGGGGTGCGAAGCAAATCATAGCAGGAAACTATACCCAAACGCAGTTTTTGATTGTAGTATTTTCTCTTCTTGTCAGCGCACTGCTCTGGAGCCAAATGTTTGCCCTCGCCCCTGAGCTTTCCAGCGCTCGGGCAGCTATGGCTAGGATTCTAGGCCTGATCGAGATAGGCTCAGACAAAATGCAAGGCCATGTACCTAGTCTTTCGCCAGGTGTGTCTACGCCGTCAGACGAAAAGGATGTTGAAGCAATGGTTGCGCAAGGATCATCTTCTGCATCTGAAAATCAAGCCGCGAGCGTACAGCTCCGGAATGTTCATTTTTCATACCCTGCTCGGCCAGGCATCAAAGTATTGAATGGCTTGGACATTGACATCCCTCCAGGCAAGTTCTGTGCCCTTGTAGGTCCCAGTGGTGCCGGCAAATCGACAATCATTTCACTGGTCGAACGATTGTACACTCCGCAATCCGGTTCCATCTTGATCGATGGCGCTGATGTGTCGAGATATCGGGATGTCTCTTTCCGAGACACAATTGCGCTGGTGCCTCAAGAAAGTGTTCTCTTTGAGGGGAGTATCGAGTTCAATATAGGCCTTGGTGCCAGGCCAGGCCAGAAAGAAGTGGCCATGGACGAAATTGTTGAGGCATGTAAGCTTGCCAACATCCATGACACTATTCAAGCACTGCCAAATGGTTATCAAACTCTCTGTGGTCCAAATGGCAGTCAATTCTCAGGCGGTCAGAAGCAGCGATTATCTATTGCTCGAGCGCTAGTGCGGAAACCTAAGCTGCTGATTCTGGACGAGTCAACGAGTGCTTTGGACGCCGAATCAGAGAAGTTATTACAAGACGGGCTTGAGAAAGCCGCAAAAGGGATTACAGTTATTGCAATTGCCCATCGCTTACACACGATCAGGAAGGCAGACATGATATTCTTGATTGAAGCTGGTCAATGCGTTGATCATGGATCGCACGAAGAATTGCTTGAGAGGTCGGAAAGTTATAGGATGAATGTCATGCATCAAACAGTTGCGTAATGATAGAAGATAGCACAAATAGATAATTGCTATTGAAAAGTAGAAATTTTATGAACTGTTAGTTACTTGCCTTGTGCTTACACTACCTAGGTGGAAGGGTGAATTCCATCCCAAGATTCCTGAAACTACCTAGCACCTAGGGCCTAGACAGCACGTGTACCAAGTTTCATTCTAGGATGTCATACAATGATAAAATGCAAAGAAGAACTCAAGCAATTTATTCGTAGAGTATCCTCTCAACTAACTGGACTTTTGTACTTCAGGAAATAACCATCCATTAGAAAATTCGACCATCAAGAAAAACCTTCTCTGACCGATGCATGATCAGTTCACGAACAGTTGCATCCAGTTCAGCAAGAACCGAATCCACGAACTCGGTGTCTCTTTCATATCCAACTATTCCGACATACATCTGGCCGCCTCGAACGAATGAGACAACTTTCAGAGGATCTGCAGCATCCCCGTGAGGATTTAGAATCTCTACCCTGCAAGTACCCCCCGCAAATGGCATAGTATCGAAATCATCAAAGTCCTGATGATGCACGATAGAATCAAAAAATTGGCCTTCCTGCAATGAGAACCACTGCGCGCAATCCTTCGATATCTTGCTAAAACCGAGGAAATCATAGCCCGCAGATTCGGCACTCTGTCTCTGGACAGATCGCAGAAAGTCCATTGCTGTCCATTCAGGGTCGAATGCGACTCTGACTGGAGTCAATTGGTAACATGGACCCACAACGTTCTCTATATTTTTCAAGTCCATGTTTCGTCCCGAAGTGACGCTGCCAAATGTAACATCTGCTGTCCGCAGACGGCGAGCCAGCACAAGTGCCCATGCTGCAGAGAGCAAAGATGCTATGGTGATGTCTTCAAGTGGTAGAGGAACATCTTCAACAGCTCTTGTATGAAAGATCGACTTCTCTGCAGGCTGGTCGGATTTTCCATCTAGTACAGACAATGACGAGCCATTTAGAAGATTCCGCCAGTATTTTGTCGCTTCTATTTGAGTATTTTCGTTCCGAATTTGAGCCACATAGGATGCAAAGGACTCAAAGTTGACAATCATTCCCCCGGTATACATGGTCTCTAGGTCCCGAAGCAGCCTGGGCAAGGAAATCCCGTCGTACTGCGCATGAGATAGGCCTATAGCAAGGCATTGTTGGCCATCTTTATCTTCGACATGTAGGGTCTTCAGAAAAGATGACCCCAGTTGAAATTTCAATTCTATATCTTGCATGCAGAGTTGGTTCACGTATTTCTCGAGATCCCCGTCTGTTCTATACGCCCTTAGAGGGGAGTCCATCTCATTTAAGACAACTTGAAAATAAGAAGATTCGTTTTGTACGAAAACGGTGCGCAAAATATCATGAGCTTTGACCAGCTCATTAAAGGCACGGAGCAACTGCTCCCGGTCTATGCCTTTGTCGAAGTACAACATGGTGTATTGGATAGACGTTCGGGGAACCTGAATGGTATTTTTTATGTCGACTGCCTGGGAATCCGTGACTGGAGCTACGTCTTGAATCGAACAGTAAGGGTCCGCAAGATTTGGCCGGATGATTTCAGACAGGAAACTTTCAACATCCAAATGGCCCAATATTGAGAAAGCCTTGTATGGCTGGGCTTCTTTTTTGCTTGCGGTATCGCCCACTTTCAATCTTGTGGCGGCATCACCAAGACGCATGTGCTGAAAAATATCCGCTACTGTCAAAGTATGCCCCTGGGCTCGGAGATTTGACACCAATTTCATGGCCAAAACGGAATCACCGCCTAGACGGAAAAAATTGTCATCGACGTCAATTTTTTCTGGGTCAATCTTGAGTACGTTAGCCCAAGAAGACTGCAGGATTCTCTCACAAAGCGTCAATTTTTTCTGGGCCGTGTTCTCAGTCCACGCTTTCTTGAAACCTTCTCGAATTTGATCAAGGACGTGGGTAGGTATCTTCGAGGCCAACTGGTTGAGCAAACTATGATCAACATATGCCGCTACAGTTGGTATTTTGTCGACGACGACGTAGGCAGAGGGGACCATGTATGATGGAAGTGAGTCCTTGAGAAATTTGTTGAGCCTTTTCACTGTTGCGGCAAGATTGGTGGGAATCATAGCACAAGTGGTCATTTCAAAGCCTTGGGCGACTGATGCATCACAACTTATTCTATGTTGCATCCATGTGAGCTCTACACTGTCTTCTTCGGAAGGAGTGTGTTCTACGAAAACAACTAGCTCCTTTTCCACGACTGGCGAGGCGCCGCTTATAGATGTTTGGAATACAGCAGCAGCGGTGCGAATTGTTGATGGGAGTTGCCTTGTGAGATGAGCTTCGAGATCTGGAATATTCACCGCATGACCTTGAATTGGTATAACATCCTCCTTTCGACCAACAAATATCAAGCTGCCATCCTCTCGTAACTGGACCATATCCCCTGTGGCCTGTACTTTCCCTGTTCGGCCGACATATACAGAACTTCCAGCGACAAGCCAAGCTGGAGACTGGACCACATCTCCAGAAAGGAAATTCCCTTCAAGCCACAGCTCGCCGATACAGCCGATGGGAGACAAAAGAGATGGATTGCGTGGATCGCAAACCCAAGGAACTGCCACCTGAGGATAAATCGACCCTTGCTTAATGCTTGCATCTGTTCTCAGAATTCTGGATGACTCATCAAATGAACATGGAGGATTCTGGTTCCAACGCCAGATTTGGTCCAATTCCACCTGGGGGAGGCAGGATATCTCGCCAACTTTGCGTGAAAGACCATTTGTCAATTGCGAGCAAGCAATTTCAAGTTGCACGAGAACTCGTTTCATTTGTGCCACATCAATCAAACTGCTGTCAAAGCTTGCGCACACTCTAAAGCCACCCTTTCGTATCCCACATGCCAGCATCAGCGGATACGGGTTGAAATGCAGCGCTTCACGTACGACATCTCCATTACCGAAGCCAAGTTCGCTACCCACGTACTCTGGCTCCGGCTGAATGACCAAGCCCGTAGCAGCTTCACATGCATGTTGGGCATCGTGGCTGACCTTCCTGATGTTCTGCATGCCCATATGTTGATACGGTATGCGGGCCAACATCCCGTGTTGTATCAGTTGCAGGTAAGATTCCGTGGATGCTGTTCGGTGGACATGAATGCGCACTGGTACCGTTGCTATTAGTGGACCTATAATGCTTTCAACACCAGGTAGTGCAATATCCCGGCCAGTGAGTGTCTCTCCAAACACAACATCATCACTTCCTGTGTGCTGTGACGCTACAAGAGCCCATGCACCGCGGATCAATGTTGCCATTGTAAATGGGAACCCGGTAACTGTTTCTATAGATATGTGATGTTCAATCTCGGCATCCGGGTTTGGTAAATAGTCTCTCGAAGGTAGGCGTGGGAACTGAGGCCCAACTGCATCTTTCAGTTCTCGTTGCCAATACTCCTGCATAGAAACTTCGTCCGTATCGCGCACATACTTGACGAAGTCTCTCATTTGCGCCTTAGTATCAATATTCTGGTGGTACAGTATATTGCTCACTTGTTTGAGTAAGATAGGCTCTGACCATCCATCGTAAAGTACGTGATGGACTGTCCAGACCATATACCTTTTACCATCACTGGAATCATCCACAATGGCATAACGAGCTAAGCTTTGTCCAAGATTCATTTTCTCCTTTCGGTCATCATCAAGATACTGCACCAGATTATTTGAAAATTTCCAGGAGATGCCTTCTTTTAGCACAACTTGCTGGAGGCCAGGCTCTTGAAGTTGAGCTAAGCGAGTGCGCAAGATAGGGCTTGCTGCGACAACCTCCTCCCATGCCCTTTTCCAGGAATAAAGGCTTGTAGAAGATTCAATTGTCGCGACTCTTTGAGCGACATAAGGCTTGATTGATTTGAGTGAGAAGGTGAACAATGACTCTTGAGTGGGAGTGCAAGGGTAGATATCTTCAACTACTTCCCGCTCGAATCCATATACTTGACATGCCTCTGAACAGCAGGCCTCGGCAGTTTGGGAGATCATGGAAAACGGATACGTCTCCGTTCTGTTCTGTGAGTCTCGAATACGGACTACGCTGGCCATTGCTGAGAGAGTGGGGTGATCAAAAGTATTGGCAACAGAAACATCAAGCATTTGCTCACGACAGAAGGAAACAAGCCTCATTGCCGCCAAGGAGTCACCACCTAGTACGAAAAAATTATCTTCAGGTCGAATAGATTCCGCATCAAGCTTCAGCGTCTCGCTCCATGCTTGTCTTAATCGTTGCTCAAGATCGGTCAGCTCTCGAATAGCTATGCTCTCTGTTCCTTGATCCAGCTGTCGCAGGTCTACTGTAGCCCCAAATTGCCGAAGCTGTCTTCGATCAGTCTTTCCTGAAATCAGGACAGGAATGTAGTTGACCGGTATGTACACAGTCGGCACCATATATCGTGGCAACACTTTTGTCAACTCTGCATCCGCTTTTGATAGCTTGCTGCGCATTTCGTGGCTAAGATGTTCTAACTGGAGATTGGTGCTACTATCAGGCCCCTTGGTCGACTGGAAAGTGATAAATGCCACCAATGTGGCTTGGTTTCCAGTTCCCTGAGGGACAATGACCTCAGCAATAACCTTTGATTCCACGGGCAATGTGGCTTTGAGCTGGCTCTCAATTTCCCCGAGTTCAACTCGTTGTCCACGCAATTTAACCTGCGTATCCTTTCTTCCAGCAAAGACAATGCCCCCGGAGCCGTCAGGATCGTACTTGCCAAGATCCCCGGTCTTGTACAGGCGCCCTCGACGACCTGGATATTCTCCGTGGCCAGATAAAAGCCAATGTGGATCCTCAATGAACGCCGCTGCAGTTTTCTCGGAGTCATTCAAGTAGCCCTGGCCTACAATCGGCCCCTCGACAAGTAACTCGCCAACAGCGCCGACTGGCATGAGCGTTTCGTGGTCATTTGGGTTGACAATCCAGATAGCGGCACCATTACCTGTGCCAATTGAAATGTAATCTCTCCCTGTGGCAGCGCTGCTGTTCACTGTGCATCCTATCGTGCACTCACAGGGCCCATATCCTATGATGATCCTAGTATCTCGACCCCATGTAGTGACATCTCTTGCCGAGGCGGCCTCTCCTCCTAGACCAAGACCGCTGAGTGATGTTATAACTTCTGGCTCCAGCACTCGGGCCACTGAGGGCGTTATACCAGCGTAATTAACCCGCATCTTTCGTATTATCCCATTTATGTCGTTCATTCGACCTTCATCCGAGGGAATGCAAAGACAGCCACCGTTTGCCAATGTTAAAATCATACTGTCAATACTGACGTCGAAAGCGTAGGATGCAAAATCGAGTACCCTGGATTCCTCCGTATAACCAACCGCTTTTGCCCGTGGAAACGCACTGCTTGTATATGTTTCATGAGATATTTTTACCCCTTTAGGAGTTCCCGTACTGCCTGATGTGAAAATGATGTACATCAATGTAGACGATGGTACAGGTGTCAACTTTGACATGGCATGCTGGTTTGAGATATCTGTAAACGTATCGGCTTCTATGACAATAATGTTTCCATCAGGCACAATTGATGTAGCCAGGTCATGCTGCTTGCGCGATGCTAGCATATTTCTCGCGCCGACTTGATTTGCCATATTCTGGAGACGGGCGGTTGGAAGAGTTGGATCCATGAGCACAAAAGTTGCACCTGCTTTCATCGCAGCCAGCACAGCCACGATCGTCCACTTCGACTTCTCAAAGCACACTGGCAAGAAGTCATGTAACTCGACATCCAGTTCTTTCAGTGAGGATGCTATGAATGTTGAGTACCGGTCAACTTGACCGTATGTCAAGCTACCATCCCATGAATCAATCGCGACTTTTTCTGGGTGTTCATGAGCTCGCTGGGAAATGACCTCATGCATGCAAAAGTTGTATGAGCGAGGCAGTTGGTAATTCCATCGCCATATATCGTTAAGATCATGTGTAGTTGGGAGAATGCTCTCTTTGACCGATGCATGGGGATGGGAAATGCTCATCTGGATAGTCTCAGTCAGAGTTTTTATATATCGTGTCACTGTATATGGCAGCATATTCTCAGTGTGCCACACTGGGCTGATCTCAAGGCAGTCCTTATTGAACTGCACTTCCAAGTGAAGCACGCCCTTGATTTCATAACTGTTAGGTCATCTGCTTAACAGGATGGAATGAAATGTCAACTCACTCCGTCATTCGCTTTCTCAAATGTCCGTGAAAGCGAACTTGTGCTTAAAGTAAGTGACGCAGGGCTACCTATCAATGTATTCTGATCTAAAACGTTGGTAGTGATGTAACGCGCAATCGATGCGGAGGCTTGTTCGACAGTGGTCTGTAAATCCGGTATTACCTGATCTATAGATATACATCCGTTCGCTCTCTTAGACTCGCTTCGATTGGAGTAGCTTTTGTATGCCCACTCATAGGAAAAAGTTCCCTCCTCGTGCGTTCTCAAGAGCACGATGAACCAAGACAATAACACGATCTCGTCTTTCATTCCAGTCGGATTCAACTTCAGATCGGTGGCAAGACCAGTGATCTTCGAGCTCCTGAACCCTTCATTATTAACTCGACTTGTTGGAATTTTTTCCATAACTCTGTGTTCAATCTTCACTTCATGTCGACCGGGATTCAGGGTCTCGTTGAAATCCTGTATAGACCCCATTTTAAGAACAGTCGAGCTTCGCTTTCTTGTTTTTGGACTCTAGTATTTTGAATTCGAAGTACAGGTATGTGTATCTCTTTCCGGATGCGAATCGAAACGGTACAGTCTATGAATAAGAAGAAAGCCACAACAAATCCGCCAAGAGCGAACTGAAGTCTTTGGCAACTAACCACCACCCGAAGTCACCCAAACACCCCGTGAAACAACGTGACTATGCACAAATGATCCCACCGAAACCGGCGAATGCTACTAGGAAAGTGGGTGGGCTCGACAAGAACGCCCACATGCAACGCACATGCAATGCGTCTTTTTGGGCCCGAGCGATGTACAGAAACTTCAACATCTTGTAGAATTTCCCCATTAGACCAGCCCCCATATTTTTTTTGTGAGTCCTGCAGAAATTGAGATTACGCGAGGAATACAGAGACCCACGGGATGCCAAAGAAAGCCCAAAGAAACAACAAAACGTTGTCGTACTTCGAACAAAGTTATCTGATCCGAAATTCAGAAAGTTATCTGATCCGATTAGCGTTTTTAGTTCATTACGTATGCAGTGCAGTGGGGCGGTAAATTACGCACGGAGGCATGCTTCCAGGCCATCCACGCAGTGTGCCAGTGGAAACTAGGCTTCTTGGAGTAGTGAGTCATTGTTTCGATAGAGTCATAAGTTATAGGTGAGGAAGTACTTCTACGTTTGAGGGGATCGTCAACAGACCAGCGTCACATCCATGGTATGGGACGGCGTTAGCTGTAATACCAGATTCCTACAATACCTGTATTTCAAGACACACGTACATACAGGACAAGAACCGTATTGTACAGTATCGCAGAATTTTCGTACTACGCAATTTCTCGGTCTACAATTCCACTGTACAGTCAGATTCAACTCCGGCAGCCACATGATGCCGACCTCGGAAATTTGTTTGATCTGATAAGCTTGCGTTAGGCCGCGGTGGGTCGTACAGGGCATGACGCGAATACATAAGCGAGTGCGTGCCAGACAACGTACGCTATAAGTATACACACACGAAGAAACTCTAGAAATTGGCGGCAGGACAAAGAAAATTCCATTGCACTTCTATATTTCCTATCTCATTGCCATCATGTATTCCAAGTTCTGGCCAAAGGGTGGTCTTCCGGGCCTTTTGCATCATTACGTAGGCTGCCTACTCTTCTCCGGTTTATGGATATCCAGGAGCATTTAACTAATTGATTAAATCGAAATTTTTAGACAGAAACTCTCGTCACATTTGAGTATACGTCGAATACCGTTCAACAACCCCATAGCATTCTTTTTGTTGGAGGTCTAGGCGATGGCCTCGCAACCACATCCTACACGGCAGACCTAGTCCGCGCGCTACAACCGACAGGCTGGTCGCTTTTCACTCTGAGCCTCACATCCTCCTACCAATCCTGGGGTCTTGGACACCTTGACAGAGACACAGATGAGATCGCACAATGTTTACAATACATTCAGGAATATAAAACAAGTAAATATGGCAACAGCAGCAACAGAAAAATTGTTCTCATGGGCCATTCCACCGGCAGTCAATGTGTGATGCATTATCTATACCGACCAAACCCTCATATAAGCACACCATCCTTTGACCCCGATCTCGAGCACGTCAAACGCCAAGTTCTCGACGGAGCCATTATGCAAGCACCGATTTCTGACCGCGAAGCAATTCTCTGGGTCTTAACCGAAGGGATTGGGGGCAAATCCCCGAACGAAGTTCGAGAAATCTATGAAAAGGTAGAAACAATGGCAAAGGAAGCTGATCGTGAGAACAAAAAATCAAATTCGCCTTTTGATACTCTTCTACCTATATCGATGACCTCTCAGATTGGTTATCCAGCCAACACTCCACTCAGCGCTCGAAGACTGTTAAGTCTCGTGAGCCCCGAAAGTCCCCAGTCGCCTCGCGAAGATGACCTCTTCAGCTCTGATTTGGGCCACGAGCAGTTAGAAAAGACATTTGGAATGATTAGGCATCGCGGCTTGTTGAAAAACAAGTTGCTGGTCCTATATTCCGGAGCTGACCAGGCAGTCCCAGATTGGGTTGACAAGGAGAAATTGTTACTGAAGTGGAGAAATGTCACTGACCATAATGGTGAAACCCAAATTTGGGATCAACATCACAGCGGTGTCATTCCAGGTGCTTCTCACGCGCTGAGTAACGATGATCAAGCTGAGCCACGAAAGGATTTAGTCAGGAGAGTTCTAGGGTTTTTGCACGATTTAGAGAAAGTTTAAGGATAGCACAGCAGAAACGAAGAAATAATTTTGTAATTGATCAATGCGTCATAACTTGGTATCCATTTTCTTCTCAGATATTCGTCAATATTCGGAGGGGGAGCTTAGGGTTACGCCTTGCCTTAATAGGAAACGAATCTCTCATTGGTTGGACTGCCTCCACTTAGATCCGCCCACTCGATCCCACCTTGCTGAAACGGGTAGTCAATCTCTTACTGGTTGATGCATTCGAGAACCATAGGCAGTCTTCTTCTCTATCATCACATTTTTCTTCGCCTTTAAACTACAAACTCCGCACTTCATCGGTATTATTGTAGTTATGTCCGCTAATTCCATTATCCAGAATCGAGAAACAGAGCGCGAGAAGGGCACTATATGGGGTAAAGATATGTAGACAGAAAGGCATAAATAGTTGGGAACTCTCACTGCCAGTTGAACGTTCTAAACATAAGCCTTACTGATATATTCCCTCCCTATTCCGATTGATCTAGTGCCTAAATTTTAACTGGTCATTCAATCACCGGCAAAATGACTGCTACGTCTCACCCTGAGTTCAATGATCAAACCGAAGCCCTGGAGGTAGCCCGGGTGTTTGCCGATGCAATTCGCGGCAAAACTGTGTTAGTGACCGGGGTGAATCGAGGAGGTATTGGGTTTGCGACGGCAGAGGCGTTTGTAAGAAACTAGTCTCTGGAATTTTGTCTCTTATTGAAGCTAACAAATGTACATTTGAGGCCTCTCAATTTCCCGCCCACCTTATTATCTCGGGTCGTAACTTATCCAAGATCCAGGATAGCATCGACGAACTCAAACTAAAGTTTCCTTCCGTGGATTATCGCCCCCTTGTGATCAACCTTTCCAGTCAGCAGGCAGTGCGTACCGCAGCTGCTGAGCTCCTTTCCTGGCCTGATGTGCCAACGCTCGATATCATCGTGAACAGTGCAGGCATAATGCTGCTTCCGGAACGGATCATTAATGAAGATGGGATTGAGATGCATTTCGCCACGAACCATATCGGACACTTCCTATTCACCTGCTTGGTTATGCCAAAACTCATCAAAGCAGCGGAGAAAAATCCTAAGGGAAGTACTCGGATAATCAATGTCAGTTCTGCCTCACCCACATTCTCAGCCATGCGCTGGAGCGATATGAACTTCGAAAAGACAAGCAAAGAGCTTCCAGAAGCAGAACGGCCAAATTACGACGTGCACCGATACTGGGGAGAGCCCGATGCAGAGAATAAATCGTACATACCACTGGAAGGCTATAACGTGAGCAAGGTGGCAAATGTCCTGTTTGGCATCGCTGCAAATGCTAGGTTGTACGATAAATACGGCATCTTGAGCCTGGCTTTGCACCCGGGAGTGATCCAAACGGAACTAGTCAGGTACGCCTCAAAGAATACTTTAGAGGCACTTGAAGGTATAATGCAGAAGAAAATATATACCTATAGGAGCTTGGGTGCAGGAGCATCGACTAGTCTTGTTGCTGCATTGGACCCAAAATTAGGGGTCGGGAAAACCAAGGACGGAAATGAGAATTACGGGGCGTATCTGGCTGACTGCCAGATTAGTGATCGAGCTCGTCCACTGGCGGTATCAAGCGACGAGGCTGAGAAGTTGTGGGAGCTATCCGAGAAGTTGGTCAAGGAGAGGTTTGCTTGGTAAGGATAGATAGATGTTTGAGCAGCCTCCTTGGCAGACAATTGAGTAGATGTTTTTTGTGTGTACAAGTTTGACACGTACGTAACAAATGAAAGCTAGATCGCTGATAATATGTCATTGGACTTTTGGTCGTCATATGAAACATCTGAAACGTCACATAAGTTAGGATTGATGTACAGAATCCCATAATGCGTAGCCTGGTTCATCATGCAAAGCATTGATCCATGGAAACATGCTAACATGTTTGTGAGCTTTTATCCAGGTATTGATGCTCAAACGCTGAGTTAATCTTCTTATTCTCGGACTAAGCGATAATCCGTTGGGATTGCTTCTAGTCCAAATACCACCCAAAAATAATAGCCAAAGAATTAGATCATCATTAAGGTCAACTAGACTTCTGTCAAGTATAGTTTCCAATCGCGTAGAAACCTGCCCGAATTCCATGATTCGTCCAAATCTGTACTGGAAAAGTAACGTCATCATAAAGATCGTCAAGCCCATATGATAAACGGCTTCTATATCTGACAGCTGGTCGTAATCTTGCAATGACTGGAATCGAATCAAGCGTGAGAAAATAGACACTAGCAACTCTTCAAACGTATGAATATCTAACGATCTGTTTGTCGGCATATTGTTAAATAAAGAGGCGAGCCGTGTGACGTCCGAGAGTATCTCAGAAAGGTATGGACTGAGTGCACTGTGATGAACAGATGATGTGGCCGATTTCCGGTCGAAAACGAATCCTCCAGCTGTCAATTTCGTTAACACTTCAGGCATCTTATCACGACAGTAGGTCATCGGCTGTCCGCGTTGTAGGGCATAAGTTATATCTATTCTTTTATATAAAATTTAATGTTAGATTCAAGAACCACGAGACTTTGTTTTAGTGCTAGCAGCACCTACTTGCAAATCTTCAGCACCAAAGTGAGGTTTCTCTCGAATTGGTCGAGACCGCCACGCAACTCGATCAGTTGTTTTAGGCCTTCATAATGAATTTTGCATTCTCGTAGCCCATTCCTGATTTGCTCATGAAGTATTAGCGTGATAATAATTGCCAATGTAGAATCCGACATGGCGTTCTCGCTCTCGAGTCTTCTCTTCAGTAGTGCTAATGATCGGGAGAGATGCCGAAGAGCATTCGTTGAACTAACGCCCCCGCGTAAGAACAACTCATTGGTTGCTTCTAAAAGAGCCATGGTGCATAAAAATGCTATTTTCAAGATTAGTGGAGGCATATCTATTGATGATCGATGGCACTCACCAGCATCATCCGTAAGCAGAACTCGAAGCCACGTGTATTTGCTCTCGTCGGCTGAGAGACCGAGCTGGCAAGGGTACAACTTGTCCATCACGTATATAAAATCTAGAAGACTCTAAATAAGTAGCTACTCTCGATAGCCCTATTTGAATTCTCGCACACTCACGCTCGTTGATAACCTTCAATGAGTGTGATGTAAGCTCCATAGGAAACGAGAGACTCAGTAACGAATTTCCCAGATTTTTATGGTTTGCAACAGGACAGGGAACACTCTGAATGGCATTTGTTGCATTCTCAGCTGAAGCACGAGGGGAACGTCCAAATGTTCTGTTGTCATAATTATATGGAGTTCGTCGAACTAAGTCGAATCTCGAGGACCGGCGATGTGTCTTTCCGACATTTTTACCATTCATCACATGTCTTCGAATCGACTTCCTTGTGGTACTATCAACATGGGTGCTATCGACGAATAAGAAGCTCTTATCCATTGCGTTGCGCATGCGTTCGTTGGATGGTTGGATGAAGCCTGAAGGTTGCAAAGTTTGGGCGTTCTGTGATTGGCAACCGTCTGCGCCAAGCCACTAAGTGCGGGATGACATCTTGCAAGCCAAATAGGCTTAGGGCTAGGACCACCTCCCAATTTGCCAAAAGAGGGCATCGCGCATGTCGAGCCAATATAAACATTCTGAGAAATAAAAATGGGCTCCTCAATAGTTCAGAATCTTGAGCTTGGACATGCCTTTGTACATAGGAAGAGATAGGAGTAGCCAAGAGAGATATCGATGACCACGAATCCTCTAGGACGACATAAGAACTTGGTGATGATTTCATGAAAAGAGGGAACTATGTTTTGGAGAACAAATATGTCTCTTTGCTTCTTGTGTATGCTTTTTTGGACACTGCCTAACTGCTGGTCAAATCGGTTCTGTGCTTAATTCCATAGAAAGTATACAGCTAACAGATATGATTTGAATTCCGGGGCTGGACTGGATTGTGATACTATAAAGGAAATATTACTTAGCATATATATGGTCTATCATAATTCAAATCCTGACTAGAATGCGTGGCGTCGGCATAATTCCTAAGCATGGTAGTTTGGCTAGATGAATCTCAGAGACCGCTCATACTTCATTTGTATCAAAACAAAATAGGGAAGATTTTACACCGTATAGAACGGGTTCCGGCATATTTGACAAATCCAAAAAAAAAAGAAGGAAAAAGAAGAAAAAATTTGGGGGGGGTGGGTTGGGGGCTTAGTGATATGCTTTATTGTTGCCATTATAGTTGTGAGCTTTGGAGTGAAAGACGGAAAGTCTCCCACCCATAAGACACATCATTGTCACCTGGACAAATAACTACCTATGATGCGTCTATGTATTGCTACAGAACTCAAACGGCATTTCCGGAGTCCTTATCATAGTCACATATGTGATATTGTTCTTTATCTTTACTGGCCGTTTCATATATAATTCAAAACAGACAAATCTATTACCCAGGTTCACGGCTACGCACACATGTTCTTGCATATACAACAAACCCCTACCTACATTTGACAACATTTGACATATCAAAGCAAACCAGGGAACATCCTATAATTTGTGGGAACCATGTCAATTTCCAATATCATAAACTTGGGATATATAGCGCCTTCCAACCCAACAGTATCGAAAAGTTTTCTACATGTTTTTCAACGCTTACCTTTGGTAAATGCCACTTAGGTATTAGATATCTACTCTGTTCATCGTGGAAAAGCGTCACTATCTCAAGCGCCTTTGAAAACAAACCTTTAGAACCTTGTTGCATCTTGCCAAAACATTGCAATGTCTACCGAAAACTCAGTCCAAGGCTCCAGCCACCTGGCCAGCCCGCAGGTACTGCGCAAAGTCGATGAACTCCGAGAGAAAAACGTGGGCCAGCACGTTCCCCTACCACAGGTATATACCTCCTTTGCTATTACATATATAAGCATGCAACGCTCTGTCAACCACTTAGGCATGCATATGTGCTCATTTGGCTCTTCTAGCTCGTCGTCGTTGGAGACCAGAGTTCTGGCAAATCGTCCCTGTTGGAGAATCTAACGAAGATTCCTTTCCCTCGCAATGTCGAACTGTGCACTCGCTATGCAACTCAAATTACATCACGCCGGGATTCCAAGACCGAAGTTGTTGTGAACATCATCCCGGGTCCTCATGCGTCCGACGACCATAGGCGGCGCTTGGAAGGGTATTGTCCTGAAGGGTTGTCTCCAGCTGACTTTCGAGACCAATTCCCGAAAATACTCAACGAGGTATGTCCCTCTAGGCTCCAGAGGTGTTGAAGTGGTAAATAGTATCCGGAATAACGGTATGCTAATAATTTGTAATTTTGAGGTAAACATTCGAATGGGAATTCGAACCGATACTTCCTCAACCGACGGAACCGTTTTCAGCGAAGACATTCTCAAGATTGAAATATCAGGATCCAATGAAGACTACCTCACCTTGATTGATGTCCCCGGTATTTTCCGAACACCGACTGAAGGAGTTACTACCAAAGCCGATGTCTCGCTTGTCCAAAAAATGGTGAGAACGTACATCAAGGACAGTCGCACGGTTATCCTTGCCGTGCTGCCAAGCAACGTTGATCCTGCCACACAGGAAATATTGGACTTGGCCCAGGATTTCGACTCTGATGGAGAACGCACTTTGGGAGTGCTTACAAAACCAGATTTAGTGACGGAGTACAGCGCTCAAGTTGCGGTATGCAACGTGATACTTGGCAAGAGGAAACCCCTGAAGCTTGGCTACCACGTCGTACGAAATCGAGGTGCAGATAACGATGACGACTTTGATTTCGACTCCAGCGAACATGAAACATTCAAAACTGAACCATGGAGCAGCCTGTCCAAAGATCGCGTTGGCGTGAAGGCATTGAAGACACGACTGGGTGTAATTCTTGGCCTAATCACTCGACGAGAGTTTCCCAAGCTACGGAGTGACATCAGAAACCAACTTACCGATTGCCGGCGTCAACTGGGGGATCTTGGTCAAGCTCGACAATCTGAACAAGAGCAGAGACTATTCCTGAATAGGCTGAGCCAACAGTTCCAGAATTTGGTACATTCCGCACTTAATGGGCACTACAGCAATCATCACGCCTTTGACAAGAGCGATCAACTGAGACTAATCACCCGTGTCGTCAACATTACTGAAAGCTTTGGTTCGGACTTTGCTGAAGTGGGACATCATCGTCTCTTTCAGAGCCTACAGAATGACTTAAGTGAGAGTAGCGAGGATGTTCGCGGCTCACCGGACAATGAAGAGCTCCCTACCGACACAATTCGAGAAACTCCTTCCAAAGATTTCCGATGATGGTGAAGAAAGCGACTTTGGGGAGTTCCTTCGGGACTCGCTTCTCAATGGTCTCATAACGGACATGGACGTGGAACACCCGCAAGATGGCATCATGGACTGGATTGAAGACTTGTACCAACGTCCTTGTGGCATAGACCTAGGTACTTGGGGGGGCGCAATCCTTGCAAGTGCTTTCAAAGAGCAGTCAAGCAAGTGGGGTCGTTTGACACTGGGATATTTGAGCCAAGTCATCTGCTCTATTCACAAGTTTCTTAAAGCTGCTCTTGAGAGTCTGTGTACGGATCCACGTCTCCGTGATGACTTGTGGTCGTTCATAGCCGATGACATATTGAAAGGGTACAGAGCAGCTATCAGACATGCGATCTTCTTGCTTTCTATTGAACGCGACAAGAGACCGTACACTTTGAAGCATTACTTCAACGAAAACCTCCAGAAGTCTCTTGGGAATAGAATAGCGGATATGCTGGAAGACAACGTCAAAAAAGAACTTCAATGGGTCAATGGTAAGTACCAGTACAGCGATAATAGTGTTGTTGATGTCGCAGATGTCAGATCTGTCACTGCATCCAAAAGCAATCTCGATTCTGTCAAGGAAGATATCCATGATATCTTGCATTCTTACTACAATGTCGCCAGAAAACGGTTCGTCGACAGTGTGTACCATCAAGCCGTGGACCACTATCTGTTGACAGGGCCAGGTAGTCCTCTATTCATGTTCGACCAGGAATGGGTGATTAAGCTTGAACCTGAACAGCTGCAGGCGATCGCCGGGGAGTCACCGGTTGTTTCGGAAAAGAGCCAATTCCTGCAGAGGAAGATCCGTGATTTGGGGTCGGCAATGCATATTTGAAGTTCTGATGGCGATTATCAAATGTTTCCTATGTTTCTTTCGGGCTTTCCACATATCAATTTCGGTGTTTTTAAATTTCGTCCATAGTTGGAAATAGATAGAGAGATAAAGTTCAAAAGGTAATTTGGTGAAGATACTCAGAATTTGGGCGCAACACTATATATTTGTACAGTTATTCTGAGATGAGGTACGCAGTCCATTGAAGTATTTATGGATTGGCTCAGGACGATATACAGTTTCCCCCACCACACAGCCCAGCCTATACTAGGAAGCCAATGCGCCCCAATTACCCCGGATTTTACCCCGCCACTCTGTAGAGATATCATAAAGCATCTAAAATGCTTCTCTGGATGCTTTATTGTGTGCGAACAAACAGTCCATGCTCCCACGCTTGATTCATCATTTTCACAAGGTACGAATAGGAGAGATAGCAGGGTATGCTTGTTGGTTAAAATGATGCATATATCAGCACACACATGTATCTGTATATTTATAAGCCTCCTAGGTATACCTAGGTATACATCACAGAAATTGGGCAATTTGTCCACAATGGCATCCATCTCTTTACCTTCTATTCATTCAACTTGAAGTCTGGTTGCAGACCGGCAAGACATCTCATATTAAGACGAAACGATCAGTGCGCCATTTCCCAGCCGCCAAGTAGACTGGGCTTGCGACTACATCGAATTTCTCTTCACGATGTGAATTCCTTCGTATATCAAAAGAAGATGAAGAACCTTATAGGAATACAATAGATAGACGGCTGGTCCGTGCACGACATGCTGCACCGTGATTGGCGCGATTAGAATGCCCCGCCATGCTGGGATGCGATAGGCCTCGCAGTCAATCAGTGAGACTCAACGACATCGACAACATCATCAACGCTCACCCACTCACATACCTTCTCAGGCACAAGGAGCCAGCAACTTTCTGCATCCAGACTTGTGTGTATTGTACAGTATTCATTGAAAGCCAATCCTTGCTACTTGCGCAAGGCGTCGGTCGCTACTGAGCAGCATTCACGTCCACGCTCCAATAGTTGCCAAACTAGCAAGCACCAGCACGCGATCAATCTGCAGCCCTCGCCGTTCAACTATCCAATATCAGAAAGCCATCATGCAGTCTATACCGGATGCCCGTCATCAGACCTTTGAAGAAATCTACGGTCCGCCGGAGAATTTCCTCGAGATTGAGGTAGGCCCTGTTCTCATATCAGCAAGCATGATGATCGCATTGAAAAGGTGCAAATTAAAAGTCGATCTGACGCACCTGCCTCTCATCAATTAGGTCCGTAGCCCACAAACACACGGAACATCGCGATCAATGTACACATCCTACGAAATTGTATGTCGAACCAACATCCCGGCCTTCAAACTCAAACACTCTGTCGTTCGCCGCCGATACTCAGACTTTGAATATTTCCGTGACATCCTTGAGCGCGAGTCGTCCCGTGTCACCATCCCGCCGTTGCCAGGGAAAGTGTTCACGAACCGGTTCAGTGACGAAGTAATTGAGCACAGAAGGGAAGGGTTGCAGCGGTTTCTGCAGATTGTGGCTGGCCATCCTCTGCTGCAGACAGGAAGTAAAGTGCTGGCGAGTTTTATTCAGGGTGAGCTCTCTTATTTTTTCCCCCTGGTGTTTAGAAGGAGAGCTAATTATTTGATTTTATTTCTCAGACCCGAACTGGGATCGGAATGCATGGTGAATGACACAATGCATCGTTCTTTCTTCTTCTGTCTAGCAAGCAATGACATGTAATTACATGATTGATGTTCCCATTCTTTTCATGCCATTTGGTTGTATGTTCAATTGTCCGGTGGTGTTCCAAGCTGAATTTTTTTCCCTCCGCTATGCCTCCATTCGACTAAGTTGGTCTCTTTTTTCTTCTTTCTAAAAGTAAACTTCGGGCTTGCAGGGCCATATTTCGTGTTGATCATGAGCGTATATTGTTCACGAATGTAGCTATTCAGCCAAGCTTAAACATGATGAGAATTTCTAGGTATATAGACAACCGTGACTCGAGAGTGTTCATTCATCAGATATTGACTAGTTAAAAGCCTTCTAGAAGTTAAAAAGAAGAAGACAATTCAAAGGCCGGCAATAACAAGTAGCGTAAGTATTCATTCAACCCTAAATTTACTCTAAAACACGATCATCAAGCGAAAAAGAGATGTAAAAAGTTCAGCGAAAACAATCATGAGTCATTTAATTAAGGTCATCCCAATTCAATGGTGGAAGTGTGTTGTCCTCCCACGACGTATTATTAGTAGCAGCAGAGTTGAAACTGCCACTGTTGTGGTTAGCCGCTGCCAACAGGCTCGAGTTAGATGAGAAGGACGATATTAGACCTTGTCCTCCCCCTCCTATAGCAGTCGCAGCAGCACCGGATGACTCCAGTGACATGCTCGGCTGGCCAAGTAGTGCTGGTGGTTGCAGCAACGAGCCTATCGATGCTAATCCGGAGGACTCCGGTGGTGATTTGCGTTTCTTTTCGGGTTGTTTCGTGCTTTCGTATGTGCTGGATGGGGGCTTTGGGAGTACTGGAGGAAGTGGTGGTATTGATATAGGCTGCTGGGTATCCTTTACTAAGGGTGCGGCTCGTCCCTGGTTATCGCTCGGAGACGGTTTATTTTTGTTGCTAGTCTCGCGTCGTAGTGATCCTATGTTTCCACCGCTAACACTTCCACCTTCTCGGTAGGCGTTTGGAAACTTGGTTCTAAACCTATCTCTCAGGTCAGTTGCCCTACGATGCGACAGATTCAAATGTCGATCTTGTTGAATAAGCGTCCATTGAAAGCCGTGGACAGCGTAGCCTTTGAGAAGAGCTTCGTCTTCAGCCGGTGTGAAAGGCCGACGCGAGCGTCGTTTGGACTTGATTGTAAAGTATGGTTCCGATATACCCAACGACGATAGAGTCGATTTGGATTTGAGTGACTGGTTGGGCGTAGATTTTGATGAGTTAGAGTAGGGGGATGCCGATGTTGAGGAGGATGATTGCTTTGATCGCGTCAACGCTAACGCATCGTTCAACTTGGATGCAGTAGGGTCAACATGCTCTGTAGAAACTGTACTATCCTTGGGCCTTGGGTCAGGCAAAAGAATTTTACCACCAGCCCCTGAGGTCAAAGATTCGGCTTTCATCAACGCGTTGGCTAAGGTGTCTTGTATTTGCTTCGTTGCTTCATTTGGGTCGGCCGCCCCGTAAGCCCATGGACAGCAGACTCTGAAACGGTCTTTCAAATTGGCGGCACTACGTTTGTTGAAGTTCAATTCCGGTTGTTGCAGAATAGCTGTCCAGTTTCCAATGCCACATTTGACCACGCCTTTTAACAGATCAGTGGTCTCTTGTTCCGTCCATTTTCGAAGATTCTTGCGTGAGCGGCCACGCGTCTTGGGCGACAGGGGCTCATTCGTGTCCCCAAATTTTGCCAAAGATCTCTCTTTGTTTGTCGAGTGTTGTCCAGCACTTTCATTTCGATGATTTATGGGAGCCTGGCCCAACCTCCATTGCTCGGCATCATCAACGGCAGGTCTCTCCAGACTGTTTGGGTCAAGAAGCTCTGCTAATCGCAGCTCTCGTTTATCCGCGTGTCTCTCGGTTTGCTTTTCGGAAATGGCGAACTCGGGTGGCTCATTCGTAGGCCTCGTCAGAATCGGCGGCAGGGTCGGTTCAATGGGAGGGAATAATGCTGCATTGGGCGGCGGCTCATTCAGTCCATTCAAGATGGCGAATGGACCAAAAGGGGGAGGCTTCTTTTCATTTTGCGTCTGCGGGACGGGGAGCTGGAGATGCTCACTGGCAAAGTGATCTCCCAATACATCTATGCGGCGCCGCTTCGATAGACTGTTATGGTCCTCGAATAGGTATGGTAGGTTTTCGACCGTCTGGAGATTGATGAAGGCGGGTAGGATGGTCTTCGGAGGACCAGGCAGAACGTTCGAGTCGAGGTGGTTGCCCTCGCTTGAGCGAAGGTCAGTGTCTGAAGTGCGAGCCGCATGGACAAATTCCTCGAGAGTTGGAAGCCTCTCCGGCAGATTGGAGCCCCCAGATGCGGCGCTTGCATTTGTGGCTGCCGCTGGGTGAGCGGTTATCTCGGGTTTCAGAGGAAAGGGGGGGGCGGTGCTCCAGATTCGACGAGGAACAGGCTGGCGCAATGGGGCAATCCGCAATGCCGGAAGTTGCGAGTGCACATCGCGAATCTGGGGCAAGGACGGCTCGTTGGGAGGGGATGATGACAACAAGCTGCTCGTGGTAATAGTATTGTTATCCCCGGATTTCCGCATTTCTCGGTTTACGATTCTAGACCGCGGGAATTAGATCGGCTGCGTGGTGGGACAGTGGACATTGGGAGTGCCGGAGGGGACTGGATAAGGCTCGAATCACAGAGCGGATGGAAGGTTTCCATCTGGCCGCAACAGAGAAGAGCACTGCTGTCTGTTGTTGATGTTGCCGTTGTGGTCTGGTGAATTGTTGTTAGTTGGTGTTGGTTCATTTTGGTGGGAGCCTGAGGTGTGCACCTTTCGGCCAATGCACGGGCCGCCGTCCTCCTTCCTCTTCGTCCTCCACCACGTACACACTCCGTACTCATGGTCAATAGTCGTCCCTTCATAAACATGCCGACTCTATATCCCACGTGGCCATTCATCCTCTTTGCAGTCGTGGAGCCTATCTCCATGTGAGTATACTATATACTGCGTTTCATTACAGAGATGGGAGGACTGATCGGCCACTCATCGCAGGGTTGCTGGCACCCTCGCACCCATTATTGACACAAACAACTTCATCGCCGGCCAGTTCTCTCTCGCCCATCCCCCCGCACTGCCTCACCATCCCAGTGTTCTGGCTCTGAACTACCAGCTAGCCAACATCTACGGGCTTGTCGGTCTTCTCGGCGTTGGCATTGTCTATGGAACTTCTGAGCCACATGTGCTGCGCAACGCCGTCTTAGCATTGGCGATTGCAGACCTTGGTCATCTGTACGCGACGTACGCTGCGATGGGGCCCGAGTTGTACTTTGATGTCGCATCCTGGTCACCAGTAGCCTGGGGTAATATTGGATTCACGGCATTCCTGTTTCTGAATCGGGTCGCCTATATGTTAGGCTTGTTTGGGTCCAAGAGTGCCAAAGCTTCGAAATCGAAAAAGGGAAACTAAGCTGGTGAGTGCTTTTGTTGCATTTCGGATCCGTTTCCTCCGGTTTTATTTTACATATTGCCTAAGTGCTTTCTAGCGGGAATTCATCCAGATGTATATATAAATGACTATGAGATGGTCGTTGCAGAGATCCATTGTATGTAACCCCTGGCTGTCTTCTATGGGACAAACCGCAACATGTTGATAATCAACTATGAACTTGAACATACAAAACGATAATTCTGAGAAATACCCTCGTCAATAATGCAGGCACGAACTGGACCCGAACAGTAAGACACCGGATGAACGGCGTACGCTTTCTTATTTAATTTGGTGAGGCCTTGAATGGGTTACAGACAGGACAGGGATCGGTTTGATGTCCGCTTCACGACTGAAAACACTTGACGCACAGGATGACTTGGCCTTCACACCGCACAGTTTTCCCTGTCTCTCGCTAGCATCGATCTCGACAGCAGCTGTCAGCCAACAGAAACACGTTTTGGACGCTTGAATGCCAAGCAGTCACCTTCGGAATCCGAGGAACCCCGAACTAGGTGGCGAGCTTGATAGATACTAGTTATGCACCGTTGCAAGTACCTACAGCTCAACGTTTTCTGGATATCCCCCTCAACTTGTGAAGAGGCGCTCGATTGGCTTTTACTCAACGGAGGCAACGGCGATCGAGGGTTGCCATAACCGGGATACGTACATACTCAGTTACAGGGGCTAACAGTCCTTTAGTCCACTTCGTGCATGCATTCAGCTATAGAAATCGGTTCTCTTCAAAAGAAAGGAAGGAAGGAAAAGAACTGGGGGTATCGGACAGCAATTTTCATTGTGCATTTGAGTGTACTCTATAGTTTTCTTTCCTATAGTTAAGGGCGCATGCATGTCAATGGGGATATGAATTATAGAAAATGTGAGGGATCAGCTTTTCGAGGTGAGGCAAAAACAGGGAGTACTTGAACTTACTCGGGTCTTATAGTCCGTACTATTAATCGCGTCAAAGTTAGTTATTTGACTACGCCGCCTTATTTGCTAACTATTTTCTCCGTAGTTATCATGAGCACGTATCTCCTCAAAGATGCGTTAGCCCATGACAACAGCGGGGGATCGGGATTTGGCTGTAACTTAATCTAGCTACGTGCCTAGATACTGCATCCAGCCTGACAAATCTTTGAAAGCTTATTTACCCAAGAAAAAAGAAATACAACTGGCGCCGTGACCGTCAAGCAATCATTTGCCACCCAAAGAGGTCGAGACGATCAGCAGGGCATCACAGGACCCGAATAAAGGGGTCGACGGTGCTTCGACCCATGGGGTGAGTCCCAGCAACCGAGTTTAGTTTCTGGGAGCGCACTAAAAGAGAGTTAAACTTACTTGGAATTACGTAGTAGTAGTTATTTCTGAACTTTTTACTCAGACGGAACGACTGATCCGTGGTACTCCGGAGCACTGGCTCCGGAGTAGCTAACTAGTACGGAGTATGTAGTATCTCCATACGTAACTATGATCCACTCTCAACATATCTTCATGTGCATACAAAACATTTAACGAAGGTAACTAAGGTACTGGCTTACAGATTATGTGAGATGGCTGGCTGATCCTGCTCTCGCGAGATGCCTGGTGATATCCATGTATGTTTTGAAACCCTCGGGACTCCGCACTTACTACTGCGTAGTTATGAAGTGCCCGTTCTCCACGCCCTTGATGTTGGCATGATCGATACGTAGTCTGTAATGGGCATTGTATTTCTCATGAAACTCTACGCAATCCTCGTCTGACTCGCTAGGCAAATTAGCTGCGTTGGTACCAACAAGTTACGTAGTATTTACATCGAGAAAACAGACATATGTACTGGTATGCCATTTTAAGGTCTGGCCGGTTGCAACCGGAGAAGTGCGTACCGAAATACCCGTGCTAGACCCAACGAAGGGAATAGATTGCCATCAATTTAGATTTCAAACACTAGTCTTTGGCCTTTGCCACCGCTAAGCCTGTTCCTGAGCTTTGATGCTGAGTCCCCTGGGTAGCGATGATTGGATAAAATTTCCGAGGTAAGTGCGTGCGTGCGTGCATTGCCAAAGCTCGAGGCAGTTTTTGTTCCTCCTTCAACTACCGTAGTCCTCTAGAGTCTGGATGGTCAGAATGTGGTTAATGTTGCATTTGAATCCGAGTCTTCGACCCAATTTGCATTTCTTGGTACGCTACGGCACGTACCGGGATATGCCGGCTAAATGCGGTCCGTCCCTTACGGTACCAGAATTCCGTCTTTTTCTACCTCATTAAGATTCATTACTTCCCTCGCCTCAAAAACCGATGCATCATTATCATTATCAGAGCAAGTTCACAGAGTCACTAGAGTTCCGGTCTTTGTGATCTCGCCGGTGGAGTCAGCGGGAAAATCTCTCCTCTGTAGCGGCATTCGGACGCCATGATAAACGTCAAATGATTCAGGGCTTTTATTCTTGTCCGTTTCTTGGTATCTCACACGTTATCTGCTGCACACATCCTAAATGACAACACAATAAGATCAAGATCAACCGGATTTTCACACGTTTACATCCCGATGCCTGTCCTTTTGGCCCTTTCTTTCCATCCGCATTCGATTCATAGAGACCTTAACTAGTAACTAGCAAGACAGTTGAGTCTGACAGATTGGTGATCACTGACCAATGCGGCAGTTACTCCCTATGTTAAAACACTGGACCTGTCATATCGATGCCAGAATTTGGGAACTCTTTTTTCCCCCTTCATTTTTTTGCATAAATGACTTTCGAGGACAGCCACGTGTGTCAGACGAGGAAGCGAGGTGGGAAAATAATATTGAAAAAAAAAAAAAAAAAAATTATGAAAGAAAGAAATGTATGCACTGCCAACGAGTGAGGGTCTTCTTACAAAAATTCTAACGAGACGAAAAGTTAATAGGGAATTGAAACACAGAAGCCGTTGATCTGTATGATACATCATGCTCTACGGTTACATGGATTGACCTCATCATCGCCATCCCAGGCAGCGATTGTACAGTATGACGACAAAATACTGTTATCGGCACGACCGGGTTCACCGATCCCTTCGTTGTTTCTCCTGGACAAGCACTTCGCCTCCTAATGGCGGTCTGTCCTTCGACAATGCAAGTCCAAGGATCCATGCTTCTCTCTTGCCCTGACCGCTTTTCTATGCTTCCAGGGTTTTCATTATTGGCGTTCCCTTCTTACTTAATATTTTGTGCAGGGGTGGGTGACGATGACCTGTTTCCGCGGAGACTGACTTACTCGATACTGATAGTAATACTAAATTCTACCTAGGTAGCAAAGTGAATCAGAACTAAGAAAGGAAGATAAGAAAGAAAACTCGGATGAATATTTCCTACGCGCCCCGCCGTATTATTGGGACAGAATCAGCCCAATCGCGAAATTTTCAGCCCTGAATCTTATTTCATTCCGTTCTTAGCAATGGCCACGGCAGGGGGAGAGAGAGGGGCAGCGGGTCTGTGTATAACACTGCAAAAATGAAACCGTTTCCCGAATCAGGCAGAATCGGCCTAGCTTACTAGCAACTGCATGGCGAGTATCGAATAGTTTAAATCTTACGTAGCACATACGTACTACTGTGTCCTTCGTACTGACAGACTGCTTACTTGACTGGGAATAGTATTCAGGTATCGCTGTGTATGTATCTCGCCCTCATCCGGGGTACATCCTGCGATGTATTTTTCTAGCGTAACTATCGTAATTATCGTAAATGTGCCGTATCGCGGGCCCACCAGAGAGAGTTTGTCCCAGCGCGCCGGGAACATAGCTTACCATACCGTATTATATTGTGCCGCCAACCGCATCCCTGCGATCGCCCACAAACTCGTTACCAAATGGCAAATACCAATACCAGCAGTTGAACTAGCTAGAATCCAGAAACCAGGTTCCGATTCCCGTTCCCAGTCCAGATGGAGATGGCTAGCAGACGCCAGATAGTGCTTACTAGGCCTGGAACTGTGCATGCTACCTACACTGCCGCTCCACCAAGGAAACCGAAGTCAGTCCCTCTCCCTCACGCCCCTCTTCCATTGTGAACATGCACGCTGTTCTGCCTATCCTTGTAGGCCATCGTGACCTCCTCTGGGATAGTGAAGTGATACAAACAACTGCCGTTCAGTGGAGCGCCTTCAGTGGCTACACTAAGCAGATAAGCTCCCTGTTATATCAACCTTGATTGGTCCCGGCACAGAGTACTCGTCCTCGGCAGTTAACGCTGGAAAGACATTGAGAAATAAGAAAAAAAAGAAAGAGAGCTAGCTCCCCTCTTCCGTCTCGCCTCCGCACCAGGGACCACCGCACAGGAACACAGCGCGCGTGGCAAACGGTCGTGCTGCTCTGACTGGGCCCTCGACAGCTCCCTTCGTATCCAACCCCCTCCACTCCGTGCATCCAGCAGACGCTGGACCGTCGATTTCCCTAAAGATAGGCGCAGCTGGCTGCCACCGCTCTGGATAGCGCATAGCCTTTGATTGACTAGTCGATATCATTCATTCGAAACAGCGCCCAGAACCTGGACCGCCACCACCACCACCATCACGCCTGCACAACCCTTTTTTAGCAGTTCGCCGCCTTGCCTTGACTTGACTTGCGCCAGACACAAGTACAGGACAGCTACTGACTGCTACATGTACATAACAGCCAAGGCGGACGCTGGCACGGACAACCGCAGCTACACGAGGAACTGGCAATTCCAGCATTGACCGGCTATGCTATAGAGCTGCAGACAGTAAGCCAATGGTGACGCAATGGGCCTTCTAGCCCTTCTTTCATCGTAGACTCCATACATCAATCAGAGGACGGATGTGCATTATTGTATCCTGATTTGCTTGGCTGACACCTCAACGGCTGTCCATTATGATGACGGCTGCTCCGGATGATTTGTGGGCAGTGCATCCAACCACAATTTCCGTGTCGCCTCTGGCCGAGACAGCTCTCATACCTTCTTCCCAAGTCTATTCTCCTGTCTCACCCTTCGGTCCCGAGCTATCTGGAAGCGTTATGGCGGCAACGACAAGTACTTCAGCGCCTTTCGGGTCTGCTGAAATAATCTCTCACGGCGATGGGAGCGAGCATGCGAGTACCAACATGGCACAACCCATTGCCCAACACAGCAACTCCTACCCTCTGCTATTTCGCACTGCGTCTGAAATCCCTCGCTTCTCCGTTCCTTATCGCTGGTGGGAGGATGATGCCCGCACCATCCTGTGGAGTTTTGATGTGCGTCAAATCAGTTTGGTGATTCGATTCAGCCTTTTTCATGACAGCAACCAGCCTCGTGCTGCTCTTCAGAGACGGGATTCCAGCTTCCTTGACACATTTTTAGCTACTGTCTTACAACCTTACGAGTTACCTTTCATCCATACCCTTTCGCAGACCCAGAAGATAGACGAAATTCTCCGCAGATCTCAGAACACCATGTCGGTGAATCCTCCCTGGAGTTGGCATCCAGCCCAGGACCTTCGAGGTCCCGAGCCAGCGACTATTGCACAAGAAATTGAAGCAGAGAGTCAGCTGCATTTTAAAGCGGTGCCGTTTGAGGCATGGGTGAGATGCTCGCTGGGGTTTCCTGCTGCAGAAGTCGACTGGTTCCTGTTGCAGCATAATGCACTATACATTATTCTTTTGACTCATTTAAAAGCACATCAATACGACATAATCAAATACCGCAAAGTGGAAAAGGTATTGTTTTTCTTCTCGTCCCTTTTTAATCTTAATCAACTTAAGCTAATGATGAACCATACAGCTACTTAGAGGGAAAAGCCCGCTTGCCCATAAAGCTGTTGTCCACAGTCTGAGTCAGTTCCAAAATGGCAAAGATGCCCAGATCCCACAGACCAACACACCAAGTCTCGATTTTATTGTCGGTCCAATACAAGAGTTATTCAAACGGTATCCGGCCAATTTGGTATCAACCCTGAAAACGCTGAGCGTTGTTGCCATCCGCTTTCAAAAGACCCAGATTCACGTGCCGAACGTGGACTGGTACAAAAAACTCGACACAAGAGTACCATTTCTGGACAATTTGCTGGCGTCCCTGTCAGCAACAGAACTAGCTCGCTCACTGAACCGGGCTGATCAGTCCATGTTCTCTCAATTGTCTCCCGAGCAGCTCATGAACGAGCAGAGCCCGATCATTGAGGCTCTACATACTCGATGGTGTGATTTAGTGGTGGCTGTGTGGGAATGTTGCACTGCATTGCCAGACCATGTACCGTGGATACAGGAATGCATCGAGGTAAGTCTATTTGCTTCAGCTGCAGCTATTAGTTGACTCACTGGCTTATTTATTGTTTGTTAGATTCTGCATAGTCTTCACAACTACAATTCTACACTGGCCTTGATCCAGGGATTGAACCGCATCAGCATGTCGTTCCTCTGGAGCAATCTTGCGCCCAACAACGACCAGCACGGCCAGACGGCGAATGCACTCTCGCTTGCGCCGGCCAGTGTGTCATATCTGCTGGATTCATCCAATAACTACGCAGCCTACCGTCAGGCGATGAAGATTACGCCGGGCATACCTTTCCTCTTGCCACATGTCATCGAATACCGACAACACGGCAAGGCAGCTCTTGATGAGTTGTTCATAACGACATGAGCAGGTTTTTCTCTCAATTTCTATTCGTCTTTCTCGCACTTTTCGGTCGCTTTTCCTTCCATTCATTTCTATCATGTATAACTAACTATTTCACTAAAATAGCTAGCTTGATCCGTGATCGCTTAGAATCCTACCCTTGAGAGTAAAGCGAGTCACTCTGGTTTATCTTTTAATCTGAACTGTCTGTCTGTCTGTCTGAAACTTATTCCTGGGGAACATTGTGCTCTCTTTCCCCTTGTTCAGTATTTCGCTACCCATCTACCCTTCAGACTGCATACATACATGTATGAGATTTTATATCGATTTTAGCTGGTGTTTTGTTTGGCCTTCACAATTGATTGAACTTTTGCTTAGCAATTTACCTGATTTAGGTACCGTTGTATATAGAGCGGGGACCAGATGCAAATCTCTACATTCTGGCGTTTTATTTTTTTTTGATATTTTCATGCTCGGGGTTGTTTTTTCTCTCATTATTTCAAATATATCTCTTATTTCCACGTTGAACCTATCCGGCTTTACATTGCGAAGTGACCTATCTACATGCAGTGAGACGAGAGAAATCGTCGGTCAGCTTGAATTATTTCGTATGCGATATAGCCGACCATTAAATCAATGCCTGGTTATTTTTTTTTTTTTTACAGAATTTGTTAAGCTCGTATTCGCATGATCTGCACGTATCAGTCTACACAGGGACATGGATGCCTACTCGGGTTACAGCTGAACGTGGTTGGAACTGCATCCCTGAGCGATAATTGCCTATTATATGCATTAGTATTATAGCAATATATTTAAATAAACGAAACCGGTTGGCCTAGGTAGGTATGAATTTTTGCAGATCTGAAATCCAGGTACCCTAGACAATTTGAAAGGATCTCAATGACATGGTGTATAAACGGTTTCTTTTATTGGCGAAGGATTTACCTAGGTGCATATAGTTAAGTAGGTCATCGTTTTGACTAACCCTTACTAACTGACTCACATCTAGACAAGAAATTATTAAATCCATCTTTGGCCATAGAAAGGAAAGAAAATACACTTCAATCAAACAAAGCATTCTAACGCCTAACTTGGATATATATTTTTATCATAATACTTACCCTGTGTACTCCGGGACTATTTCTACAAAATCTGCGCTCCAGACCGTGTTCTACTATTCGTTAATTTTCCCTAGATGCAGTTAGCTAAGGTGGTGTGTTTCGAAGCCATTGGGCCCAAACAGTTAGACGCATGCATGCATGCACTTTGACAAGTTGCGGTATTTGATATGTGTCAGGCAGGGAATCAGGCACCATTGCAGTGTTACTTCAAGTATAGATGCATTTTGGCAGCTGAATTCAACTGAATATTGTGTCTGAAACCGTTGATTTAGCGAGATTGGTAAAATACCATTGGTCATAGGTGGCTTGCTTAAATTGCTGATCTATTGAAGTCATCCAATAATTAGATATGTACCATACATCAATGTATGCAGGAGTTAGTTAAACGTTACTCCATTCCTCAGGCCTGGTCCTTGACCGGGAGTCTAGAACTCGTTGGACATGTAGATGCTTGGAAGTCTTGACGGACGCCCTCCTGGTCACTCATACTGACCTACATATGCATAACCATATCTAGTAAATACCTAAATAAGCCAAATCAAAACTATCCGGGGATTGAGATATCTGACCCAATCAAATTTTCGTGCACTGAGTACTAGCATATATTCCGAGGGAATTCAGTCGGAATTCCAAAACATCCACCTACTACCCGGTTGATATCAAATCAGACGAACTCGAGCAGTTCGGTGGATAATAAAACTAGGCTTACTGCATCTACTATTCAGGTATGAGAAATTCCTTGCATCTGTTCAATATACCAGGTATGAAGTGCGTGTGTATGCATGCGGGCACAGGTAGGTACCTAATGCGAGAGCCCGAATAGCTGGGTATGTTTTATTCGATTCCAAGGTTGATGATTACAATGGCATTGTCGGTATGGCATGCCGTTCAGGTGCATAATCTATCTACACGTACATACTAATATTGTAGGAGCGTGAAATGTCTCATCTAATATCTACCTATACTGCGGCTTCCCCATGCACAGTATCAGGAATTTCTACCATTAGTAACCACGACCGAGCGGTCAGCCTATACCCTGGAATTGTGAATCAGAAGATGTATATCTCTTTTGAGGGAATGGGGGCATTCCCTCCTCTTATGCCTCAGGCCGACGCAAATCCTAGAGTAGAACCTCATATAGCAGGTTTCCCTACTACAAAAAATTCTAGGTTTGTTGTACTGGAACGAAGCTGACCTCACTCCAGGTCTAGCAGTCGATGGAATTAGGGCTAGGGCCTAGGGTTCCCTTTGCAATACGAACTGTCAAAACACTACGTGATGATTGATCAAGAACATTACATATCCAAATCACCGGATGAACCAAATGAAATACTATATTGTGTCATGTCACGTCACTGTCTGTGACTTAATGGGGTTATCATTAAAAACGTCAATTCAAAGTTCTTCTTTTAAAACACCATGAACCGACCTCTTAAAACATCAATCTGTTAAACCAAGATGAAATTGGTTTCGTTTCTCGGTAACAAATTGCGTGGTATTTTCTTGAAAACAGAATGTTCAAGCTAATTTTTGAAATTTTTTTAATTTGCCACACCACTCTACGACTTCTATTAGAGTAAACTTAGATACCCTGGGCGAGAGCATAGGCACGGCGGCGATCACGCTCCTCAGCAATAGAGAGCTGGAAAACATGCAAGTTAGCTGATGATTCTGCAGTGAAGATAGTTGGAGAGGGGTTAAACCAACCTTGACACCCTTGCCCTTGGGAAGCGAGATCCATGGCTTGTCCTGTCCAATGATGAACACGTTGGACTCACGGGTAGCGAATGTGTTGTCAACAGCGTCCTTGATGTGAACAATGTTGAAACCACCATCGTGACGCTCACGGTGGGTGATGACACCAACACGACCCATGTTACGACCACCGGTAACCATGGCAATAGCACCAGTGTCGAACTTGATGAAGTCAGTGATCTTGCCGGTGGCAAGGTCGATCTTGACAGTGTCGTTGACCTTGATCAGAGGGTCAGGGTAGCGGATGCTGCAAAAAATTCCTAATTAGCCCACTTTGTCCCGCACAGAATCACAGCTTACAGAAAAGTTCTTTCGTCCTCCGCCGATCAACCAAAGCTTGGTCCAACGACTGAATGACGCAGAGAACTTTGTGGGAGTTTGCACTCACGTTCTCGCATCGTGCGTAACCAAGAATGGGATCCCGCCTTTGCCGAGCTGAACACGCTTGACCTTGCCGAGCTTGTACTCAGCCTCCTCGGCTTGGATGCGGTGCACAGTGAAGCGACCCTTGGTGTCGTAGATAAGACGGAAGTTCTCGCCAGTCTTCTCGATGGTGATAACGTCCATGAAACCGGCGGGGAAGGTAGGATCGGTGCGGACCTTGCCGTCGACCTTGATGAGGCGCTGCATGAGGATAGCCTTGGTCTCGCGGCCATTGAGGGCGTACTTGAGACTATACAACCACGACAAGTCAGTTTTTGTTTTCCGTCTCTCCTTTTATCCGTTGTCAAAAAAGCGTCAAAAACGAACCGGTTGCGGATGAACACGATCAAAGGCAAGCAGTCACGGAGCTTGTGAGGACCGGCAGAGGCGCGAGGAGCATAGGTTCCGGACATTTTGTCCAGGAGCCAGTGCGCCGGGGCGCTCAAGCGCTTTTGGTGCTTCTTACTGTATCACAAGTTTGGTCAGTCATATTAATCAGTTGGGATGTGAAGAATTTTCTTTTTCTTGTTCAGCAACGAAGCACACAGTGCATCGTTCACCCAAACACGAGTGTAGAATAAAGCAATCGAGAGAGAGTCACTTACGGTCCACGAGGCATCTTGACGGTTTTGTCGACTTTACCGTTGAAGTTGTCGAAATGTCGCGCTGAAGGGGAAGAGCTGAAGTTGC
The DNA here is from genome assembly GCF_001907595.1 of Talaromyces atroroseus. Classification (NCBI taxonomy): domain Eukaryota; kingdom Fungi; phylum Ascomycota; class Eurotiomycetes; order Eurotiales; family Trichocomaceae; genus Talaromyces; species Talaromyces atroroseus. The sequence goes on from NW_017971433.1 coordinate 2,442,197, forward strand.
AGACGTCGAAGGGTCAACTAAACAATTCTCGCTAAGCGAGTGGAGCGTGTGGACGCGGCTAGCCCCGATTAGGCCTGCTTAGGGTGCGTGTGGATCACGTGTGCTTATTAACTTCTATTTCTGCCGTGTCTTGCCGCCTCTCTCTTTTACAATCTCGGATTGGCTCTACGATATGACTGTGAAGGTATGTATTTCTCTCGCACACAACGAATGCTGACTGCATAGCCAATTGAGGAGCCGCGACCATATCTTGGTTCAATACGACAATCTCCTGCATGACTGCTCTACACATGGAGAAAAGTGTTATTTGCTCGTTGTCCTGCTCGTGTTTTGAAAGCAGTGGCGTTGCTATCACTAAATCTAAAATCTTTGAGCTCTGTTCTCAAGTTTTCATTCATTTATTAACTAGTTACAAGACTAGCATGTACTTTTTGATATTGAGTACGGTACATATACACAATATACAATCTATACGGCAGGTTCCATGCTGGTATATCTCAGGATACATGCAAAGCAGAAACTCCAAAATCCCCTGCCTCATATGCTGAAAACGAAAAGGTTCAAACAAAACATGATACGACGCTACTTGTGCTTCTTTGCGCCAAATTGACGCGCCGACTCGAAATCGGCCGCGTTGGTGACATGAATGTCCTCGGAATAATCGAATATCTTGCCGGGATTCATCAACCAGTGCGGATCGAGAGCGCGCTTGACGCTTCGCATGATGTCGATTGTGTCGGGCCCTAGCTCTTTCACAAGGAACTCCTTCTTTCCCAGACCGACGCCGTGTTCACCCTGTTACTGGATTAGCGAACTTTTCTCATTTCATTTCCGACGTAAAACCATCTGCAGAAAGAGCATGCTGAGCATACCGTGCAAGAACCCTCCATTTCTATGGCCCGATCCACCATATCGTGAACAACTTTCTCTACACGCTCCGTCTCCTCGCGATTTTTGCGATTATATAAGATACTGCTGTGGAAGTTTCCGTCGCCAATGTGTCCGATAATACTAGCCACAGTGCCGAGTTCTCGGAGTTCCTTCTTGGATATTTCTGGGTTGGTCAGTAACCGAACTTGTGACAAGCGCGGGATTACAAAGGCTTTGACCACGCACCTATCAAATCCGGAAGTCGAGACAGAGGGACGGAAACATCAGTTGACCAGACGTCGCCTTCACCTTCGCGCAACGCAAGGAAGGCCCAGAGAGACTGCTTGCGTGCCGACCAGAGTGAATGAGCTTCGTGCTCGTCCTTGGCGAATTCAAATGACGTCGACTTGTTGCTTTGCGCGATATTCTTGGTGACTTGAATGCTGTCCGCAACCTGGGCAGTTGTACCAGAGAACTTGAAAAATAGGGTTGGTTCTTCTTTCCATGTCCGGCCAGTCCCACCGGCACGATTGATGACATTCATTTGAATCTCGTCCATGATCTCCACTGCCTGAACGGGGACAGACCTGTGTATCACCTGCATGGCCGCGGCAGCAGCATCTCGCACTGTAGGGAAAGTTGCAACGCCCACACGCATCAAATCAGGGATCGGGGCGAGCTTGAGGGTAACTTCAGTCACGATGCCCAAGGTACCTTCCGAGCCGACAAACATGCCGGTCAAGTTGTAGCCGGCAGAGGTCTTGCGCGGTCGTCTTCTCGTTTTAATAACCCGACCATCCGCCAGTACTACAGTCAAATTGATAACCCAATCCTTCATGGTACCGTACCGAACGGCATTGGTACCACTGCAGTTGGTACCGACCATACCGCCAATCTTTGCCGACGGGCCAGGATCAACGGGGAAGAAGAGACCGGAGCTCGCAATTTCATTGTTCAGCTGCATCCATTGAATCGATGGCTGAACCACGACATCCATATCATCTTTGTGTAATTCCAGGACTCTGTCCATAAAGGCGAAGTCGATGGTCATGCCACCGAAGGGAGCGGAGAAGTTGGCTTCCAAACTGGAACCTGCAGCGTACGGAACCATGGGCATCCGGTACTTGTAACAAACTTGGGCAATTTTGGAGACCTCTTCTGTAGTCTTGGGGTATGCAATCGCTACAGGAAGCCTGTCTGCATTCACCGTGGACCACTCGGAGTAGCCGTGCTCGTGAAGATCGTCGTCGTCCGTGCTGATGGCATCTTCGCCCAAATCGGCTCGCAATTCGGCAATTGCCTACCAAGACGTTAGAACCCATTTGTAAATCATGTAGTCCGTAGAAAGGTCGGGGCTAGTGCCTTTTCAAACTGTTTGATGTCTCCATAGCGGGGAGCTTGGGGTACCGCTGCTACCGTTGCCGGCGATGGTCCTCGCTGGTACGCGGCGGCGAAAGCGCCTGAACCGACGACTGCAGCTAGAGCCAGAGCACGGCTGGTCGTCCAGAATTGCCCCTTGCTCTCTGAAGCACCAGAGGCATTGCTGCTGTTCCATCTTCCTCTCTGGCATGTCTGCAGCAGTTTCGCTGGTGTGGGGCGGGCGTGGGCGCGAACCCCGGACAGTGCGGAGAAGGGCCTGAGGGGAAATCCGGCTCTCATGTTTTGTTCCGATGAAAAACACGACCGTCTGTTGCGTTACAGGAAGGACAACAATAACAGGAGGACGAGAAGGAGACATGCAGAAGAAGGGATAAATATATGTCCGCCTCAAGGGCATCGTCGTGGCGAGCTCCCACGTTTCTATGCGCTGCTGGCGTGGGGGAGAAGAAGAAGCCCGGACAAGATGCCGATGATGCCTTTGGAGCTAGACCCGAAGCAGATGCTATTGTTCAGCGAGAGGCAGTTAACTATTCAGCTAGTTAACTTGGTTGGTTGGTTGGTTACTTAACTAACTAGTTAAAATATTCAGCGCATGCTTACAATGGGCGGTCTACTTGCTAGACAATGACACTGCTGTGTGAGATCTGACTGGCTCGGGGGCCCTATACTCTGCCTAGCCAGCGCCTTCACTCCATTTCCTCTTTAGACTCGTGATGTTCCGGTTGAAAACATCCATGAGGCGCACTCAGTCGCCAAGGAGTTCTTATTCAACAACATTGCTGGTTGTAAAAACAACGATCCCAATGTTCCCGTTGCTGCCTGAGGCTTCGACCATGGATCAGGCGGTTGAGGGGGCAACCGCCGAGGGGAAAGAAACACCGTCGCCGCCACAAGCACGAAACGAACAAGTCTTGCTCTTGACATTGGTTCATATAAGATATGGATATTGACTAGAGAGGCCTCTCTGGCTCACGCATAATACACCTTTTCCTCCTTCGACTGTGGGACCGGACGCAGCATGCAGGAAACACTCGTGTGCCTCACCCGCGAGGTGCAGCGTGTGATTACCACGCCGTACACTCCCTCGCTGCACGTACGTGCCCTGGAGAGATATAAATCTACTCAAAAAGCTTTTCACTAATCCTTTGAAGAGCCTTGAGCGTATCGTGGACAGTATCCCATATGACACTCTTCGCCAGTGGGCAGATTGCAAGCCTTGCCAGGTGCCGCTTCTGGCTGCTGTGACTCTGGAGCAGTTTCCGTATACAGTCAAACTTTTAGCAAGATTCGGTATCATTGATTCCTTTTCTTTCATCTTCCAGTCTCATTTGTAAATTCGCATAGGGCTAAGTAATCTACTACAGGATATATCCAAGAATTCCGTGATGCCCTGTTGGATCGTGAACCAATTTTGTTGGATCAATTACTTCAGCATGCTATTGAAAATAGCAACGAGGAGGCAAGTTCTTTTCACACAACTTTTACATCGTACTATAAACTGACCTTGCTAGAATCTCAATGTTTGCGTTGCGATGCTATCATGCCCTGTACCCAAGCATGTGGCCGTTCCAGCCCGAGTACCCATCTTTCTAACAAAGCTGCTAAGCAAAGTTGTAGAGAACCCTTGTCCGACTCATATAAAGCCTCTATATGAAGTCATGGAAGGTCTTCTCAGTAATTCGGAGCTGATCAGACTTTTGCCAAACGACTTGATGGAGACGTTCCAACGTGAAGGCACCAGAATATTGAGGAACTTGAACCATCCTCTGGAGACATTGTTGTCTCTAGCTACATTTGCGCGAATACGCAGACTATGGCAGCCGACGGCCGCCAGAGACTATGAGCCACAATGGCTCGCAAACATATCCCAGATATTCGGTTCCAAGAGAGCTTCAAAAACCCTTGACTTGGTGATTATATCGGCAGTGATGGCTTGTTCTAATTCGAACAACCAGTACACACAGGAAAATCGCACTTTGTTAGTTAGGCTCGCCATTGAAATTTGCCACGAAATCGACGAGGAGAGGAAGAAAGAATGGCTAAGTGCCCACTCGGCAAAGTTTGTCAAATTATGCGACAAGTTAAGGCATCCAGAGATAGATGCCGAATTACAGGTGATGGTAAGCTAGATTCTCCGCTAAAAAGCAGATCTCTGCTAATTGAAAACGCAGGGCTTGACTCTACTAATAAATTTCTCGTGTTCGCTATTAATACCACGGGAGATTTATCAAATGATGGACGACCGGCTATTCACAGATAAAACGTGTAATATGATTAATATAGTGCCGGAAATAGAAAGGGAGACGTTACTCGATCGATTGATGGTAAGTCACAGCTTGTCATGGCGGAAACTTGAAATGGAAACTCACAAACATTAGACTCACTGTGCCGATAATGCAAACCTGAATCACCTCACCTACGCTATTTCAGCTCTGGAAGCAAATGGAGATGTAGATGATTTCTTCTTGGCCAGAATCAGAATAAGCCTGCTCTGTCTTTCGTCGTTGAAAAGATTACGCAAACATTTGCCCGTGAGCCGATCGTATATGCAGCATCTGCGTGTTGAAGAGGCGAGGATTTTAAGAGCTTATGCTCGGGGCTTTGCATTTCGTGATGCATCATCCCAATGTGAAGAAACTCTTGTTTGCTACAGTGAGGTAGACGCTTGGAAAGACCGACTTTTTCTCGAATTTCTGAGTTTGATCCTTTCAGAGGCTACCCACGATGCCGAAGAGAGTATAGATGCTTCGTTCAACTCACAGGAGTTCCTTGAGATATTCCTTGGTTCTCTGAAACAGAGCTCGGTGAAAAGGAGCTGTTGTCTGTTCAGTCAACTCAGGGAACCGGAGCGGATTGGTGGCTTTGCCGTCCACGGAAGATCAAAGCCAACATTGATAGCAAATACCGAAGGCCCAAGTCGGGAATGGCGAACCAAAGTGGCCAGTAATTTACTGGAGAGTGCTCAGGCATGTCATGAAACAGTTATCCAACAAATGCAAGCCATATGCCAAGACTTCGAAACTCGGTGCATGAAAGTCGAAGAGCCATTGGCAGTTGCGTTTCAAGAACGTGACCAACTCAAACAACAGCTGGAGGACTCCAAGTGCCTCAACCTGGAGTTGGAGGCCCAAGCCCGACAGTCGATGGAGTTGGTGGACACTCTGAAAAAGCAGATAGGTGAATCTATCAAGCAGGTCAACGAGCATTCTTTGCAGGTCGAACACCTGACTGAGCAAGTCGATGCACTACAAACCGAGCTTGACGATACCCGAAAGGAGTCGCAGGAGAGCATCGAATCAGTGCGTTTAAAGGCACGCGATCGGGAGTTAGATCTCATGGCTACAGTTGCTGAGAGAGACGACCTTCTCGAAGAACAGCAGACAGAAATCAATTCCATGTCAAAGGAAAGAGCTCGGTTCAAAGAGGCTATGGACAGTGCCTCTGAACACCATCGGACAATCTCTAGAGAATGCGATGCTTTGCGCCAAGCGATCGCGAGACTGCAGAAGGAGGCCGCGCAAGAGCGTGATACACTTCGACACGAGGCAAGTAAATTACAGCAAGTAATGGAGATACGAGAGTCGACGAATGTTGAAAAGGACAACCAGATTATGGCTTTGAGTAGCACAGCCAAGGACCTCCGTAGCGAGAATCACATGCTGAAGGACAAGGTAAGTGACGTTTTACAAACATATCAGTTGCTTCCCTAACACTTTATCAGTTGGATCAGGAGAAATCAAATGCAATGGCGTTGGTGTCATCTCTCGAGGAAGCGCGTCAAAACTACCAGACCAGCATCGCTCATATGGAAACAAGGTTTGAGGAGCAAATGTCTCAAGCTCACAAACAAGTAGGCTCAATTATCTATACTTGGTGTCGTTTAAAAACTGATTCAGTCTCAGGCACAGCAAATGACAGATCGACATAACCTCGAAGTGGCAGACCTGCGAAAGAATGCGGCAAATGCAACAGCCAAATCTGAGAAGGAACTTCGTGTCAAAGACAAGAGAGTACAGCAATTGGAAAAGAAGGTAGTTGTCATACACCGCGCACATTGTTCGTCTAGTAGTAACGTTGTGATAGGTTGAGTCTCTTCGAAACGAAAGGGCAGCAAAAGCTCGTGAATTCAGCGAGGCGCAGGAACATATAAGCCGCTTGATGAGTGTAATGGGTTTTACCAAGGATTATAAGGACGAAAGCAACAAAAGACAACTAGATACAACTCCCACAGTCAACAGAGAAGTTCGACGGTCAACCCGGCCGAGCGAATTACAAACTCAGTCCTGCCCACCTTCGCAGAGCGAAATGACTACTATGCACACGCAGTACTCGATCGCCCCTCCGCCTCCACGAGTGACAGAATTTGTCCGTCCAGATACGACAACGCGCAGACGCAGCCATCGTTCTGCGGAAGCAATGAGTTTTGCCAACGACCCCAACTACTCGTTTTTGCCAGAGCAGAAAGAGCGCCAGCCTCTGGGTCACCTTGACAGGAACAGTCCCATAAAGTCATCACAACCACATAACCCGAAGGAGTCCAAGTGCAATAACCAAGAGTCTCCCGTTGGCTCCCCGACCAATATAAACATGACTGAGCTGGGAGATATCGATTTGGACTTTGATGATGACGATCTTCTCACGAGTACTCTCCCTAGATAGTTGCGTCCCTAGCACCTACGTAACCCAGAGTCAACGAATACTAGGTCATGCGTTACTGCGAATGAAAATGAGAATGTTTTCACTGGCATTTTGCCTAACTCATCCTCATGGATCTCGGGCTTCTTCGTCTCTGTATCCTCCGCGGGTGCTCGCCTTGCCCGTTCCAAAGCCGCCAACGCGGTGATGCCCCTATTCATTGTTCATGCAGGGGTCTTTGTCTAGCGTCCACTGTTTATTGCGAATTAGTCGGACATCTATTGGATACCAGCGATAAAGTAAGGCCCATAAATAGTGATTGCTGTTTCAAGATTTTCCACGGCACAGGCGCAAACAGAGTCGTTTGACCTGCTGCATCATTTCTAGAAAACCAGCCTCTCGATTTCGTGGTCCCTGAATGAAAAGCGAATAACCATTCGATCACGACCCGTAGCATGAATAGGCCCTGACCTGAATAACTCTTTGAGAACAAACAGTATCCTCGGATGCGCCCCGAGAGACAACGAAACATCGGACTGCCCAATATGTCTCCGCTCAGGATGTTGGGCGTGACTAACAATGGAAGGCTCATTGTTCCTTTCGCTGAGCTAAGTATGCCCGGTATTGTGATCCCGACCACAATCAACCACATTCAGAGTACTGGAAATCTCCTGAGGTCTATTCTTTACGCCACCTCACGAGCACTCGCTGGATCAGAAGGAAGTATCAGGGTGGAAAGCCTCACTTGGAAGCTCACTAAACCATCATTCTTTGCTGAGCTGGGATTCATTTTTTTCTCTCATCCTCTATCCATCAGCGATAATCAACTCTTGAGCTTGATCTTTCTCGATTTTTCTCTCTCCGTTCACAGCCGGAGGCACGTGTGTATCACCTGACGGTCACTGCTTCCTCCTTTCCGCGATGGCCTTTCGTCGCCCAGCTGCGCCTGCTTCACCTCAGGCGCGCCGACGTTCTTTCGCTGCAAAGACGCCGCCAGAGAATGCATCGAAGAAGTCGCCCACGAAGCCCGCCATGTTCAGAATGAGTGAGAGCCGCGCCGCTTTGGCATTGAAGCCGGACTGGCAGACCCGGGAATCCCTCGCAATCCACCTCTTCGATGTCCCGAACGATGCGAATGCAAAATTAATCTATGCGGCATTCAAATCGGAGGGAACGCTGTATTCAATTGACCTCTACGAGGACTACACTGGTAAACGCAATGGGAAAGGCCGGGTGCGGTTTAGGTGAGCGTTCCTTCAAGTTCTATATCAGGGCGAGCCGTCGGAGGTAACATTGCTCATCGCTGTATAGACCGCCCCCAGCTACAAACTTCTGGAGAAGACTACGTTGGCAAATCGAGTTGCCAGATGGACGCAAAACGGATATCAAAATATCGCTAGTGTCTGAGGATAGAGATAATAGTATTCCGAGTCCGGTGCACCCAGATCAGCTCTATCCGGCGGAATTGGTCAGTTTGCTCTTGCTCTCCTTAGTCCACATGTATCATTCTCTAACTTTTCCTCTTCCTATAGGAAATACCAGTATCAATGCTGGATTTTGGCCCCAGGACAGGTCCCATGGCCATGCTTTCTATGCGACGTTTTAAACGAAGCCAGAATGTGTATCTCAGGTTGCACGTTGACCTCAGGAACCGAAAACTGCTGGTTTTCTTTCCAGTAGCACTGCATACGACCCAGAAGGAATCCAGTAACCAAACCATCTATTCCCACTTTCGGCTGAAAGTGCCTTTCGCTCAGCTAACAACGCTGTACCAAAACCGCGACGATTCTACCCAATCTTTGTCTCACATGATTCATTTCGACAGTCCACCTATCTACGATCGCCATCTTCACAATGTTGAAAGCACCTTTGACAGCCTTGACGCGGAAAATTCCTGGAGAGAAATGGATTGTTGGTACCGCCAGACGGATATCGTCCATCGCTACGCTGCCGCAGGGCAGGATGACAGGGTCCGCCAGGCAGCTTCGGACAGGCTCCCCATTAGTCTGCGCAAGCGGAATCCTATCATCGATATTGGGCGTTGGAATACAATTCGAATCACTTACGACAGGGATACGATCCAGTCAAATGAATTTAAGCTACTGTGCAATGCTTTGAGAGACTTCAATCTTGAAATCAAAGAGAGCAATGAGTTCCAGCTCGCCATCCCACAGATTCAGCCAGTGCCAGTCATATGGGATATTTGTGATGAGCCTGAGAATTCACAAACAGCTCTTCATGAGTTGATCCGCGATTCGTTTGTCGGTCTGCCATTTGCTATTCGATATCAACTCGAAGTGTGCATTTCACATGGCTACATTAGCGAATACAATGCTGCTAGTGAAGTTTTTGTGCGCAGGTTGAGAGATATGGATGAGAGCAAAGCGCTCACGTTATTGGAACATGTCGCCACGGAGAAGAAGGTCTACTGGGATCCCATGAAGATATTCGGCATTTTGTTCCCAAGGGCTGCTACCAGAAGAATCATTCCCAATTACTGCTGCATGATTCACACAGCCACGGTGACCCCTTCAACGATTTACTGGAACACTCCATCGATGGAAATCACCAACCGTGTTCTACGCCGGTATTCAGAACATAGTGATCGGTTTCTGCGGGTTCGATTCAGAGACGAGAAATTTGAAGGCAGAATAAACTCAACCAATCATAACACTATAGACGAAGTTTTCAATCGCATCAAGCACACAATGACCAATGGAATCAAACTTGGCGATCGAAAGTACGAATTTCTTGCTTTTGGTAATTCTCAGTTTCGCGAACACGGTGCATACTTCTTTGCCTCCGATGCACATGTAAGCGCAGCCAACATTCGTGCATGGATGGGGGAATTCTCGGATATTAGGAACGTTGCCAAATACGCAGCAAGGCTAGGTCAGTGCTTCTCAACCACGCGAGCTGTGCATGCCTGTCGGGTTCACCTGGAACGCGTTCCTGATGTTGTACGGGGAGGGCACACTTTCTCAGATGGGGTTGGAAGGATCTCCAACTTTCTTGCCCAGATGACACAACAGGAACTCAAGATCCGAACCCCAGACCGAGACCCGCCATCTGCATATCAATTTCGTCTAGGAGGTTGTAAAGGGATGCTGGTGCTTTCAGCGCAAGCACGTGGGCGTGAAGTGCATATTCGCCCAAGTCAGGAGAAGTTTCCGGCTACACACCAAGGCCTTGAAATCATTCGTTGGTCACAGTTCTCAATGGCTACCTTGAATCGTCAGCTCATTTCCGTTCTCTCTTCGCTTGGAGTTCCAGACAAAGCATTCCACAAGAAACTACGCAAGATGGTCTCAAACTTAGAAGAAGCCGCTCATGACGAGAAAGCTGCTATGCGGCTTCTTCAGAAATATGTCGATCCAAACCAAATGACTCTTGTCATCTCGCAAATTGTGTCCGACGGATTTCTCGTATCAAAGGATCCGTTCGTGACATCGATCTTGACGTTGTGGAAAGCATGGCAAATAAAGTACTTGAAAGAAAAGGCAAAGATTGTCATTGACAGAGGGGCATGTGTCCTCGGTGTGATGGATGAGACGGCTACCTTGCAAGGATTCTCGTACGCGAAAGCAAGAGCCCAGCATTCATCATTAGAAGACAAACTCGCCGCTCTTCCAGAGATTTTCATCCAGGTATATCGCGCCGATGAGAAGGAATATAAAGTGATTGAAGGGGTTTGTTTACTGGCCCGCAACCCGTCGCTCCATCCTGGAGACATCCGAGTCGTCCGGGCAGTCAACCGAGCAGAGTTGACCCATCTCAAGGATGTGGTTGTTCTCCCACAGCTTGGTGATAGGGATGTTGCAAGCATGTGTTCCGGAGGTGACTTGGATGGTGATGATTACTTGGTTATTTGGGATGAAGACCTTCTCCCCTCTGAATGGTTCCGTCTCCCCATGGACTACACTCCCATCAAGGGATTCACCCTTGACAGGCCGGTCACAGTCAACGACATCACTACATTCTTCGTGAACTATATGAAGAATGACACTTTGCCCAAGATTGCTCATGCTCATGTCGCCTGGACCGACTTCCTTCCAAAAGGGGTAGAAGAAGCAAAATGTATTCGTCTGGCTCAGTTGCACTCAAATGCTGTGGACTACAACAAGACAGGAGAGCCTGCGTATCTTCCTCGAGAATTACGCCCACGCAAATGGCCCCATTTCATGGAAAAGAACTATAAGCCCAAGGATCAGATATACCACTCCAAGAAAATCTTGGGACAGCTCTACGACGCTGTGGACCGAGTTGACTTTCATCCCGACTTTGAAATGCCCTTTGATAAGCGAGTCCTGGAGTGCGGAATTGCCATTGATGAAGAGACGAGAAATTTTGCCAAAGAACTCAAAATAAGCTACGATGTTGCTTTGCGACGCATCATGGCGCAGCACGAGATCCACACCGAGTTCGAAGTATGGACGACCTTTGTTCTCAGCCACTCTGATCAAAGCAAGGACTACAAATTCCATGAAGAGCTTGGTAGAATGTCCGAATCGCTCCGAGACCGCTTTCGAGGCGAATGTTACAACAAAGTTGGAGGGCGTGACTTCAAACAAATTGCTCCGCTGGCGGTCGCAATCTACAGCATCACTAATGACGAGGTTGTTACAGCGCTGACCGAATTTCGCAAAAAGAATCCAAACGTGACTTCCAAGCCCAAGCCAGATGGCTTTCCTCTAATTAGCTTTGCTTGGCTCTTCCCAGACATTCTAGGTAGAGTTGCATTACGTTACTTCGACGAGCGAAAGGAGGAAGCTGTGAGCAGAGGCGAAAAAATTAACATTGTTAGTGACATAAAGCTGCAGGAAGGGGAAGTCGTCAGCAGAAGTTCCTTCTGTAGTGATATGCCTTTGATTGACCTAAGCTTTCCCCCCTCTCCACCTGACACAGACACATTCACCGAGACTAAATCATTGGAAGGGATATTCGAGGCCATTGATGAGGAGACGGGAGCCGAAATAATTGAAGAGAAAGTGCAGATAATGCCTAGCGCCATTGACATCCTCGAGGATATGCTTTTGGACTCGGACTCGGACGAGCAAGATTCAGCTTGAGTGTGTAGAATAGTATGGCTGTGTATTATTTCTGTGCCTAGATAGTTGAAACATGGTGCAATAAATGAAGAATGGTCAACATATTCATTCACAAGAAACATTAGCTGTTCTCGAGTGATAGTCTGTCTGATAGACCGATAGCATATACTAGTTAGATAGCGAGTATATACCCCGCAAGCGGACCAATCAGAAACCCCGCCGAAACTTTTTTTTTCTGTATACATTTTTGGACAGACGTCATACTACAACTACATAACCCAGCAAAGCCGTCGCCGTCAATCCAATTCATAAGTTCCAACTTATATACGAAGGAAAAGGAGAGAAAAGAGAAGAGCGAAACATGCCCGCTCAACCCCCCATCCCGCCTCTGCTAACGCCCTACATCTCCACACTCTCTCCCCAGTCACTCACATTGGTAACCTCCGTGCTGGCAGCGACATCGAACTGGCTGGTTTTGCGATATTTATACTCTGTTTTATCACGATCAACAGCACTCGGCCAAGCCAACGATAATGATGTTCACCGCGACAGCAGCAGGGCGGCTAAGAGGATTGTGCTCGTGAGTTTCTTGCGAGACTGGGTGTTTTGGAAGGCGGAGGGGAAGAGGTTGGTATGTTGTTATGTATACTGCATTTTCTTCTTCTTGCCCAGGATCAAGTGCTGACTTCGCACTGATTTCACAGGGCTTAGATTTACAGAGATTTGTGGATGCGGACAGGCTCAGGTTTGTCGATGGTTTGACGGGCTTGTTTGATGGGCAACCGCAGCAGCAGAATTCAAGATCTGCGGGCATTCCGACGCGACCAGGAGCTGGACCTGGGTCTGGAAGGACAATTCCCATGCGAGGAGGCCCAGCGGAGTCTATCCCAGTGCGAACACATTCGACGGCGAATGTGATGCCTACATCCTCAACAAACCCGAAGCAATTGCACATCTCCAGTGGCAGTGGCGGTATGCCCGTCTTGAACGGACTCGAAAACGATATTCTATCCGTCATCAAATCCATCGTTGCTAAAGGAGCCGATAATCAACATAATAAAGACGAAGAGCAAGACGTCCTCCTGATAATAGATCAGCCGGATTTCGTGCTCGCTGCTACTCCGGGGATTGATGCGGATGACATGTCTGACTGGATTATGGGATTGCAACAGGTACTGTTTATGCGTCCTTTGTTTTTTTTTTTTTTTTTTTTCTGTGGAAGACTCTGCTAACATGCATCAATAGCATGTCCATTCAACAATCGTAACTACATCCGCCGATTTCCCGCTTGTGCATAATGCAAATGAAGCTTCACATGATAATGGGCCACCGACTCCGTTAGAAAGACATCATGCTGCGTTTGTGGTTGGGTTGGCTCATCGCGCGTCGATGGTTCTACAGCTACGGATGCTTGATACGGGAGCGGCTAAGGATGTCAGTGGGGTGATGAGGATGAGCAAAGGCGGCGGAGGGTTTGATGCAGATGACGGCGCTGTAGAGAAGGAGGTTCTATATTTTGTGCAGAGAGACGGAGGGGTGAAGGTCTTTGGGAGGGGGGAAGTATGATGATTGATGAGACTTGTCGTGAAGAATTTTTGGTTGTATAACGGGTCGAGAAATGTCCGGAAAATTCACTGTATACCCCTTTAGACAAAGAAAATAGATAGATATAATATCATGAGATACTAGAAAGCGCCCGGATCATGGATGTGTTTTTGGATTTCTCAGTTCATTTCTGATAGATATGAAATGCCATGTTTGGTTTGACATGATGAATCCATCCCCCGTTGGCCAGGTAGATACCAACGCATATTAAGAGAATTCATAAGCTGAGCAACCATTTTCAGCTATACTTTTTCCAGCCAAATAGGTCGCCGTGAAGAAACAAGAGAGTTGGGTTACACTCTCCCTTTTCCAACAAATCCACAAATCCAGCCAAATCCCACTGGACGACTTTCTTTTCATTTTTTTTCCTTTCTTGTCAAATTCGATATCCACTTTTTACCAACTCCGTCAACTATATTGCGAAAACATTATGCGAAAACGAGTAAAGAAAAGAGGATTCGTTAAAAACGGTAATCTAACTCAAGCCACGTGGTGGAAAAAGAGCTTAAGCAGTCGTGGGGCCACGAGCACCCTTGGGAGTACCGGTTTGGAAGCCGTTCTGGAATTTGCGGTCGACGGTCTTGAGGTAACGCATGCGACCAGTGCCGGTGGTCTTGCGGCGCTTGGCCTTCTCGCTCCAGTTGACTGTTCTCGAAAATTGTGTGAGATCTCCAATTCAAAGAAAAATACCAAGCGTTGAAAGAACATAGCGAGGAATTCGTACACTTTCTTGTCTTAGCAGCAGGGTAGCCGCAGTTGGCGCAGACGCTCTTCTGGATGTGGAATGAACGCTTTCCTGGAAATGTCGAAGAATTTCATGTTAGCCAAGGTATGTCTGGAAGATTTGTATTTGATTCCAATCTCGCAAGCTCATTCTCCGCTGCTTCTTTCTTCAGAGGATGTCCGCCCAACGACTCATGTCACTCCTTTTCCTTTTTTTTTTCCCTTCTACTCTTCTTGACATTCTCCAAGCTTGGCTGATTGAATTGAATTGAGAAGAACGGGTGTACTAACCGCATCGTCGGCAGAGCGTGTGCGTCTTGTTGTGACGCTTACCAAAGCTGGAGGTACCCTTCGCTGTAGGACTGTCAGTCTTTCCTGCTGCGTATTCGTCGGCGTGGACGGCGATCAAACAAACGTACTCATCTTGAATCAAGGGGATCTAACGAGCAGGAAAAAAGAACAGTCAGCCGTAAGTCAACAATGTGCGAAAAATTATTATCTGTAGATAAAAGCACAGCACAAACGTACCTGGATTCCACTGAAGGGGGTTTGTCGATGTCGTCGTCGTCGTTCAGTCGCTGCAGTCGCAAAGTTCGTCTTGCCGACCATTTGGTCGCTTAGCGTCGTGCGGAACGGAGACCTAGGTTTAGCCCTACCCGCTGTCTTCTTTGGGACTAGTGCACCTCTGACGCCCTGAGAGCGCGCTGATTGGTCAGTGTTTATCTCGGCTGTGATTGGCTGTTATTTTTGTTCTATATAGCATCGTTTCGCTTGACATTGAAAGAGAAGGAGATACAATACTTACACTACGGTATCGTGCCAGTCCCATAAATATATTACAGCCGTGTTTCTATGGTTGCAATGTGTTCTGTATCGCTGACCTGGATTTCTTAAGTCATATGGCCATAGAATAGGAGTTCTTCTACGTTCCATAGGTACCTAGAATCTTATGTTACGTCGAGAGCTTACAAGTACGATTACCTAGGTACTAGCAAAAATAATCTTGATGTATACTTGCAGTGAATAGATATCCAGCCAACAACCTTTACTTGGCTTCATCATAGTATCTTGCATTTGCTGAGGCTGCCATCATACAGGTTCTTCTACGCGAACAACCCTGATACGTATTCTTGGCAAGTTGATATATGCAGCTACGCCTAAATCTAATTCGACAACTGGAGACTTGGTTATTTTAAATAACACCTGTCAATTGTTCACTTAGTTAGTAACAATCATTGTACGCATTTCATGATTTACACTACCATTAAGTGGAGGATGCAGGTATATAAGTATTGGCCATGCCTTATTTCGTAGTCTCAACGACATCCCCCAGCATCGCTATGCTTAGCTTAGACCGGTCCAAGAACTTCTCCTCTTCCTCTGCTATCTGAGCGGCAGCCTCTGGTGCTTGAACTTTCGCAACGAAAGCCTGAAGGGCCTCTGGGCTGGCAAATGTAAGTTCGGCCTGGGCATCAAAGTCAAAGTCTGACTGCTGTCCGGCAATCACAATAGCTGGAGTTGTGGCATTGCGAGCAGTGGCACCGTCATTTGGCGTGTTATTGCGCGCGATATAGCTGCGCTTGTGAGAGAGGGGAAAATCGTCACCCGCCAGCTTCTTCAAGTTTGCGACATGTTCCTCATAGAGCGTTCTGAACTCCTCGAGGGATAGACCGGGCTTTCGGTAGGCGAAGATCAGAACCCTGGCAGTCATGGTCGCAAGAGGCGGCGGTATGAAAAGAGGCTGGAGTTATGAGAAAGATGGAATTGGGTTTAAGATAGATAAGGTCGAGGTGTGAAAAAGGTAGGAATAGCGATCATTTTTAAATAGCCACGTTGCTAGGTGTCTTCTACTTAGGTACACCCGCTTATTCAACCAACACATCGATACAAAGTTTATGTAGCGGGCTCAGCAGCTAAAAATAATTAATTAGAGGAGCTTTTTATAGTAATTTCCACATCTGCCAACCAATCACCCAAGGACGCGCGTGATAGATACCAAATAAACACCGCTTGGTACTCAGATGCATTGAATATATACCTTCCTAGGTAGGTAATTGTTGTCCGTAGCATTGGAATAATGTACTGTTCTTAGATTTTATGAACTGCATCCGGGTATTAACTCAAAAACAAACGCCATCTGATGCTGATACGAGATATCTGCGAAATCACCTAGGTATCCGCCATAGTACAGTGTAGCCAAAGATAATATACCACAAAAAAAAAGGGTTGCTACTGAATCAGCTCGTCCTTCCCCAAAAAAGCCGCCATAGGATCTGCTGCAGCCAACCGACTTCGTTTATACGACTCAAGTTCTTCCTCATCTATACCCTGGTGGAATGTATGGAGGTCTCGCTTTTTCGCATCTACAGCCGCCCGCTGCTTTTCTTCCTCCGCTTGTTTGGAGGGCTCTTCGTCTTGTTCATCTTGATCAACAGAAGAATCGAGGATGGCTCGATTCTGCGCATCTTCAAAGGCTTTTTTGCCTTGTTCACCCGTACAATAACTGTTTTTAACCGTCGAATGACAACAAGCATAGCCCCACTGGAAGTTAAACCACCAGCTACCCCATACCGATTTGTGGTTGTTAACAAGTATATCCTCGGCGTACTTCGATTTGACTGCTTTCTTTGGCGCTCCTTTGATAGCGCCCGTCTCGTCGTATTCGACAAATCGCTCGTTCTCAATAACAGCAGCATCGCGTAATGGAGCGGCTTTCATGTGCTCTTCACCACCATACTTCTCCAACAATGCTTTTCGCTGTGTCTGGCGTTTCGCTTCTGTCTCTGCCAATTCCCGCTTCCGGAGAATCTCGCCGGACGTAGGATTTGCCTGAAGATGGTGTTGCTTGTTACCGCGTTCTTGTGATTCCCATGCATACTGCTGAGCTCTCTCGAATTCCGCAGCGTCTCCCGAAGCTCGAATAAAATTCTCCTCGGCAACAAGCGCCGACGTCGCATCTGCCTGCACTCCCATACCAATCATCGAACGCGTTTTGGGATCGTATTTTGCCGAGTCAAGATCCAAGTTCAAAAGATACTTGGCTGTATCTTCACGGATACGCAGATTCCTTGTAGCCGTACTCTGTTGTCGACCCATATCCGACTCTTCAGCATATCGGGCTTCTTCTTGGTCGCCTGCGTCATTCTCGTCATCATCATTATCGCCATCGGCTGCCTTTTTCGTACGTCTTTTGAGATTCTCAAGCTCTTCGTACTCCTCGACTACGTTACGATATTCAGTCGCATCGTATCCATTCCACCGATCTCGCTTGGCATCCCAGCCAAGCTGGACATCTTGTATAACTTCATCCGCCTGAATATCCTTTCCAGTCCATTTTGCACCGTGCTTTCTAGGACGACTGAGGCATTCCTTGGTCTTATGTGACATGGCACCACAGTTCTCGCATGCGCCCTTTCGATACTTGGTGGCGGCGGGCCCGGCGCGCTTCCCTCGTTCATACCATTTTGAATCCGCTGCTTGTTTCTGTAGACGTTGATGCTCTAAGTAATCGGCCGCCGAAGATTCGTCGTCGATATAGAACGGCTTCTTTGCAATGAAAGATGGGATATACTCATTGCGCTCTTTCGACGGCACATCGGTGGGTTTCCGCGACATGGCGACCGAAGTAAATGGATGCTCATGTACGACAAGAGCGAGAAAGAGAACAAGTAGAAGGCGCAGTGAAAAGTGGCGATTATGTTTAGTTGAGAGAATCTCTGCCGCTCACCAGCCTCAAATGCCAAGCCCGCCAAGCCTTGACTGGAACAATATCACGTGATATTTACTAAAAACGGCATAGCTAAGATATGCACGTCATCATGTTGATGCATTTCATTCCTTCATAATTCGCGGTATGCAGAAACGCGCTCCTTGACTGACGATGATTGACTTTTTGACGCCATCCACGCCTTTCAATTACTGTAACACAACACTGTATATGTAGCATCATGGTTCTGGTTAACCCTGCATATCTCCTCAATACATACAATGGACAACTTTCGCGTCCGTTTGAATTGCATCGATCACTATCAAGCAGCCCCGACTGAATTCGATCCTCCGGTTCCTTTTGCCAACGGAGTCTCACAGCGAACTGAAAGACCCAAAGTCCCCGTCATTCGGGTCTTTGGTGCAACAGAAACTGGCCAAAAGGTGTGCGCTCATATCCATGGAGCCCTTCCGTATCTGTATATCGAATATAGAGGCGGCCTTGCATCGGACGAAGGTAGGTACCCTTAAAGATCTCTGCATTTGTGAGCTATAGCGATTTACAGTTTACCCATTTATCAAGTGAATAATGCCATTCGCAACTTACATGGATCTATCAATCATGCCTTGGCGAGCAGTTATCGCCAAAATGCTTACGATGGAAAAGTCGCCTATGTTGCACACATCTCCTTGGCCAAAGGCATTCCATTTTACGGATTTCATGTTGGATACCGGTTCTTTTTCAAGATATATCTATTAAATCCTTTGAATATAACTCGGCTGGCCGATCTTTTACGTCAAGGTGCAGTGATGAAATGTTCGCTGCAGCCTTATGAGAGTCACTTACAGTATATTCCTCAATGGATGTGTGATTACAACTTGTATGGCTGCGCCTACTTGGACTGCTCCAAAGTCAAATTTCGGTCTCCCATACCAGAGTATCTCGAGTTGTCCAACCTGGATCATCGGTGGCATGATCGATCTATTCCTCCAGAGAATATCACTAGCGATACAACCCTACCAAAGCAGAGCCATTGCACGTTGGAAGTCGATATCTGTGTTCAGGATATTGTTAATAGAAACGCAGTTAAGGAGAGACCACTACATCATGATTTTATCGAACGGGTGCACCCAATATCAGCGGAGGAAAAGCTTGTCCATAGTATGGCTGGTCTGTGGCAGGACGAGACACGCAGGCGCAAGAAAAGACTGGGAATTGAAGATCCAGGGAGTAGCCCCTTCACAGATGAGGAACTGGTCTCCATGTCAGCTAGTCCGCGGGACAGGGAAAAGGCTGGCTGGATACACGAAGAGGAGTTTCGAGAGCAGTTGCTTAGAACTGTGGACGAGGGAAAAAAGGCAGACAAAAATGAAACATCAATTTCTTTTGATGATTATGTTAAGCATGATCCTCTTGCACATACAGTTCAGTCCACCAATGAAAGTGTGGAGGACCTCTATCCTCAGAGATTGGAGCCATTAATGACACAGATTGCATTGCCAGAACTGGGCGGCAATATCAGCATGGATGATTACGATAATACGATCTTCTCCGATGGGTTTGATATTGAAAACGAATCTGACGATATTCATGCAGATTCAGAAAATGAGTTTAATGAACAGGCTGATTTGTCTGCCGATGATTCACCCAATTGCTCGTTCCAGATCGACGACGACTTGCTGAATGCTTTTAACGGTGGACTAACAGAAAACCACGAGGCACATGAAACTCTTGTGAAGAGTAAAACAAGAGCGAACGATTGGTACTTGGCGCCTTCAAGTATGGCTCGTTCGGTTCTTCGCAAGCGGGCAGAGCCAGGAGATGCAACTACCACTGAGGAACGGTCAAAAAAACGTCTAAGACATGAATATAATGACTTTGACAGTGGTGGGCTTCAAGCGAATCTAACAGGTAATGACGGGTTTTCCTCATTCGACGTGGCTGCAATCTTGGAAGAAGCCGGCCAAGATGACGAGCGTATCGGGCCAGACGATACTCCGCCTCTTTCTTCGCAGAATGAATTTCATTCTTCTCAGAAGACTGTGCGGGTCAAGACTACAGGTCAAAACCAACGACTCTCATTCCCTGTTGTTAAAGATCCCAATAATCCCATGACTTTACAGCGTTTTAGCCAGAGAAGTGTTTTGTCCAAGGAGAATTCGCAGCTTTCTCAACTCTTAATAGATGCGAGTTCAGGAGTGGCCAATGGCTCAGACAAGCCCTCAGAGCCACCGTTGGTAACCGGCGCTGACTCGACAGATTCACAATCACCCATGACTGCCTCGATGGCCAACATATATGATGCATTCAACATTTCGACTAGTCGCAAAATGCTGTTCTATCGTTATCCTTGCCCCAACCCACGTGATATTGATAAGACTATCGAGGATGATGGGCGGCCGGCAGTGGTCTACCAAAAAGCGTACTATAGTGATGACAACGATGTTCCTGAGCGATCACGCGAGTATGCAGGACGTGATTTCCGCTTGGCGAGTAGTTCGATACGTTATTTGCCTGACTTCGATAGGCAAGGGTCAAGTATACATTTGTTTACGGACAAATCACCGCCCATTCTAGGTCTCGAGGAACAACGGAGACAGGACCAAAAACTCCGTGAACTTGCGTCAGCACGGATATGGGAATTTGCCCAACTTCCCCCAACTCGTGACGAAGTTATCGAATGGCTCGAAAACGAAACAAAGGCCCATTGGGACCAGAAGAGCCAAAATCCTCCAACAAAACTCAATGTATTGTCTCAGATAGAGGGCGCCACACAAAAGAATCCGTATGGGTTCAAATACTCTCAGAAACAGAAATCCACCAGTGTGGAACACCAAACACAGTACATGAGCGTAATGAGCTTGGAGGTTCATATCAATACACGAGAGGGCTTAGCGCCAAATCCCGAAGAGGACGAAATAAGTTGCATTTTTTGGAGTCTTCAATCGGATGACGAGGACCTGGACAACAATAGTCATCTACAGGGCGTACATATCGGCATACTCGCACAGCCCGCCGATATTCTAGTTCCAGTGGCTAGATCTTTGTCTGTCGAAGTGCAAACAGAAACTTCGGAGCTAGACTTGATTACCGGTCTAGTCGACATAGTCCGAACTCATGACCCTGATATTCTCACGGGGTACGAAGTCCACAACGGCTCTTGGGGTTATCTTATTGAAAGAGCTCGTTTAAAATACGACTATGACTTATGCGACGAATTAGCCCGAGTCAAGTCCTCAGCACATGGGAGATTTGGCAAAGAAAGTGATCGATGGGGATTCAACAGCACATCTTCCATTAATGTAACAGGTCGACATATGATCAATATCTGGCGAGCTATGAGGACCGAACTTAATTTATTGGGATATACAATGGAGAATGTTGTGTTTCATCTGTTGCATAGGCGGATACCTCACTATCCATTTCGAGATTTGACTCGCTGGTTTACAAGGAGCAAGCCCCGAGATGTCATGAAAGTTATTGAGTACTACCTCTCGCGCGCACAGTTGGATTTGGAAATTTTGGACTCCAATGAATTGATACCGCGGACCAGTGAGCAGGCTCGCTTGCTTGGTGTGGACTTTTTCTCGGTATTCTCTCGCGGATCGCAGTTCAAAGTGGAATCGTTGATGTTCCGAATTGCCAAACCAGAGAACTTCTTATTGGTATCTCCTAGCCGCAAACAGGTTGGCCAGCAAAATGCTCTCGAATGTTTACCTCTCGTAATGGAGCCGCAAAGCAATTTCTATACTAGTCCTGTGCTGGTGTTGGATTTTCAATCGCTGTACCCTAGTATTGTCATAGCGTACAACTACTGCTATTCCACTTTCCTCGGAAGACTTGACAACTGGCGCAGCCGAAGCAAGATGGGGTTCATGGAGTATGAGCGCCAGCATCGAATCCTTGAACTATTGCAAGATCAAGTGAACATTGCACCGAACGGAATGATATATTCTAAGCCTGAAATACGCAAATCCCTACTTGCCCGAATGCTGAGCGAAATTCTGGAGACTCGTGTCATGGTCAAAAGCGGCATGAAAGCGGATAAGGACGACAAGACCTTGCAGCAACTCCTCAACCACCGTCAATTAGCCCTCAAGATGATCGCCAACGTCACCTATGGCTATACTTCAGCGTCTTTCTCGGGCCGTATGCCTTGTGCTGAGATCGCAGATAGTATTGTTCAGACGGCTCGAGAGACGCTGGAAAGGGCAATTGCTTTCATTCATTCAGTTGACCGATGGGGCGCAGAAGTGGTATACGGAGATACTGACAGTCTGTTCATCCACCTGAAAGGCCGAACACGGGATGAGGCTTTCACAATCGGCGAGGAAATCTCCAAAGCAATCACCAAGATGAATCCTCGCCCGGTCAAACTGAAATTTGAGAAAGTCTACCACCCCTGCGTTCTACTTGCCAAGAAACGATATGTTGGATTCAAGTACGAGCATCGAAATCAAGTGGAACCTGAATTTGATGCAAAGGGAATTGAAACTGTTCGACGTGATGGCACGCCTGCAGAGCAAAAGATCGAGGAGAAGGCATTGAAGATTCTTTTCAGGACGGCTGATTTGAGCCAGGTCAAACAGTACTTCCAAAAACAGTGCTTTAAGATCATGCAAGGAAGAGTTTCATTGCAGGACTTTTGCTTTGCGCGTGAAGTCAGGCTAGGAACTTACAGCGAGAAAGGTACGCTTCCCGCGGGGGCTTTGATCAGTACCAAAAAGATGATGGAAGATCCACGGCTGGAGCCACAGTATGGCGAACGTGTACCATATGTGGTGGTCACAGGTGCTCCAGGTTCAAGACTCATTGATCGCTGTGTAGCGCCTGAAGTTCTGCTAGATAACGCACATCTTGAACTTGATGCGGAATATTATATTACCAAAAACATTATCCCTCCATTAGAGCGAATCTTTAATCTTGTCGGAGCAAATATCCGCCAGTGGTATGACGAAATGCCCAAGATACAGCGAATTCGCCGCATTGAGGGAGCTTTCACAGGACTCGGCAGAGAGAATGGGGCAATGGTGATGAACACGGCCATAACTGCGACTTCGAAGAAGACTCTTGAATCATACATGAAATCCTCTACTTGCATAATCTGCAAAGAAAAGATCCAAGATACTACCGATCTCCCGCTTTGCGCCACTTGTTCCAGTCAACCTCACATAACCATGTTCAAGCTGACCTCGAGGCTTCAGCAAGCAGAGCGGCGGACAAGTAATCTGCATAAGGTCTGTCGGTCTTGCATGGGTGTTCCATTCGGTGACGATGTCAGCTGTGACAGCAAAGATTGCCCCGTATTTTATTCGAGGACGCGAGAAATGAGTCATTGGAGAAGCTCGGACTCTGTATTGGGACCTGTTATTAGGGAATTAGAACGACGAGGTGACGAGCGAGCTTTAGAGTGGTAGATGAAGGTTTTGTCTACAGTCTGCTTTGGAGCGGAGCATTGTTTTGGCGTTTTAAATGATGGTTAGATACCCCTAATGCACTACTTTTTGTTTTTGTTATGTGCTTCAGAACATTTTCGCGAGTCTTGCTGCTGGACAATTGCACTGGACAGACATACTAGCCAAACATACGCGGTAACTAAGGGACAGCACGAAGATCTAGCTGGCAGATCTCGCTATTTCCGGTATTCAATTGGATGCTAGGAATACTGTCACTGGCTGATCGTAGATTAGGGCAAGCTCAATCCAATAAGGTTAGCGGCAATAAAACCAGGCCTGAGGCTCTTAGGGCTAGGGCTGTGATGCACTTTTGTAAAAGCAACCCAACTCTGCAGACTGATCAATCACGTAAAAACGCCCAGACTGCCGTGTGTTTTCATCCCGGCATTTACACCGAGAGGGATATGCTAGCTACGGAGAAATTCCGGTCTCTTTCAGGCCACGAAGTGGGGAGAACACCGACATCTTGCAACTAATTGGTAGTAACCAGCTTTGCTCCATAGATGCACCCCGTGGGGAACGAAGAATCTCTCTATCCATCTAGAGCCTATATCGGACGACTATCGTCCGACATTCTTATCGTGGCTGTTCAAGCAGCTGAAGAACAGAGACGGGTTGGTTGTTATAAGAAGGAAGGTGTCCCCTTTCGAGACTGCCTACCAGAAGAAGAGCTTCCAGGTCTTTTGATGGCCATGGTATACTAGAAAGATCCAGCTCTTCATCAAGTATTTCTCCACTTCTACAATGGCCTCTTATATGGATACAGATGGCCAGCAGCCGCCCAAGGGTGGGTTTGTATCTTTGACCAAGAACCCTTACCTCTTCGGCGTGGCTTTGGTATACAGGCTCTCTTCCACGTTGTCTCTTTCAAAACTAATAAGCCATACTCGAATAGTTTTCGACTCTTGGTGGTATGCTTTTTGGGTATGATCAAGGCGTCGTCTCGGGCATTCTGACTATGGAGTCGTTCGGGGCTCGATTTCCTCGAATTTATACGGACAGTAACTTTGAGGGCTGGTTCGTGTCTACGCTTCTTCTATGTGTGTCTTTTCTCTTCTCAATTCCTTGAGAGAAACCTTCAGCTAATATTTCAACAGCGGCATGGTTTGGTTCCCTATGTAACGGCCCAATTGGCGATCGACTAGGCCGTAAGGTTTCGATGTTGATTGCAGTTGTGGTTTTTGTGATTGGTTCTGCAGTGCAATGCAGTGCCATGAATCTTGCCATGTTATTTGCCGGTATGTCCCATTTCTTATACCCTTTTCTCGCCTTCTTGGCTTGATCTAATGAGAAGGTTTCAGGCAGAGCTGTAGCAGGTCTTGCTATAGGGCAACTGACACAAATAGTGCCACTGTTTATCTCTGAGGTTGGTCTTTCGGTGATGAATTCCCATATAAACCCGTGTCTGATAATGGCCGATTAGATTTCTATTCCTGAAATTCGAGGTAGCCTAGTCGTACTTCAACAACGTAGGTCACTACCACTCCTGAACGACTAATAAGGCTTCACTGATTAACAAAACCAGTATCAATCACCATCGGAATCCTCGTCAGTTTCTGGATCGACTACGGCACGAACTATATCGGCGGTACTCGCTGCGCCCCCGATATCCCATATACCGGGGGAACATTGTCAAAGCCGACCTTCAACCCATACACCGACGTCCCATCTAACCGCCACTGCAAAGGACAATCCGAAGCATCCTGGCGTCTCCCCTTTGCGCTCCAAATCGTGCCGGCATTGAGTTTGGGCATCGGAATGCTGTTTTTTCCCGAGTCACCGCGTTGGCTACTCATGCAAGAACGCGATGACGAGGCACTCGCTACGCTGTGCCAGTTGCGTCGAAAGAGCTCGCGCGACGAGCCGGAGCTTGTCACTGAATATCTGGAAATCAAAGCTCAGCTCATGCTTGAGAACTCCTTTGCGAAAGAGAAATGGCCTCATCTTTCTGGCCTGAGGTTGGATGCGGCGCAGTACTTGTCGTTGTTCAGCACTTGGGCTCGGTTCAAGCGTCTTGCTATCGGGTGTGTTGTGATGTTCTTCCAGCAGTTTATGGGTGCCAACGGTATGTTTATTCATTTTTGTTCTTCTGTTGAGCGTTATGCCTAACTTTGCATTAAGCAATGATCTATTACGCGCCAACAATTTTCTCCCAACTTGGCCTCAGCGGCAACACATCATCTCTCCTTGCAACTGGCGTCTACGGCATCATCAATAGTCTGAGCACCTTACCAGCGCTTATCTGGATTGACAGTGTTGGCCGTCGAGTGCTTCTGATGTGCGGCGCTGTGGGCACTTGCATCTCCCTGGTCATCGTGGCAGGCATTATTGGCGCCTACGGATCTACTCTTGTAGACCATAAGACTGCTGGCTGGGTTGGCATTGCGTTTATATATATCTACGATATCAATTTTTCGTATTCGTTTGGTAGGTTCTCCCTCCCCTTCTTGCATCAAGAACAGAGGGCTAACGGCCTCAAGCACCCATTGGATGGGTTCTTCCATCGGAAATATTCAATCTGTCGATTCGATCAAAGGCTCTCTCTATTACCACGTCGGCAACATGGATGTGCAATTTGTGAGTTCATGCAGTCAGACCGTTATGGAAAGAATGTATTCATATATTAACAACTGCTCTCTGTCCAGCATCATCGGACTAGTTACGCCTGACATGTTATCGTCCATTTCTTGGGGCACATACGTGTTTTTCGCAGCTTTTTGTCTGATCGCGTTCGCTTTCACGTATTTTGTGATTCCGGAAACAAGAGGAAAGGTATTTGATTACAGATTTATAGTTCTATTGTTTTTTCCGTAAAAGGAAAAAAAAAAAGGAAGAATACTTTTCTATCCAACTTACTAACCAACAACGCCATATCATTTTCACAGAGTCTCGAAGACATGGACCTCATCTTTGGCGACACCGCAGCCCACGAAGAAAAGCAGCGCATAGTCCATTTTGAGGCACAGCTACGTGGCATGCCGCTTGTTAGTGAGGACGTGCTCAAGGAAGAAATTGTGCAGCAGGAGCATGTCCATGCACAAAACTAGTGCCTAGCTGGTAATGGTGTAAAGAAGACAAATTGACATGGGCCGTGGAGGTCCAAGTCTACTACTAACATTTGGCCGTGACACGAGTTGTTCAGTCCGCAGTGTTATATGCATGTTTGGTTTCAAATGTGTGTTTCTCGAGAGCTGAGTGTAAAGCAACAGAAAAACTTTCCAGATATCTGAAATACCAATCTTCAAACTACACCAATGGAGAATGCGTGTGAGGGTAGTTAGCAAGGTCTCAAGTGAAATTCTCCTGCCCTGGAAAGTTCACCCACTCGCCGAAATTGAACCCTGCTGCGCTGGGTGGTCCAATTCCGATTGCGCCAGGGCCTCCAATCTCATTCTGGAAAAGTCCAAAAGCGCCGCTGTCGCTAAATAACTGTCCAGGCTGCTGCATCATGAATTGGGTCTGCATGTCAGACTGTCTTTCTGCGATAGAGGTAGGAGAGCAGAGGCGGGTGATCACGTCGAGGCAGCGCAAAGCTAAACCATTGTTGCTGAGTGATGGATGGTTTAGTATAGTCTTGGTCGTTTCAACATCCTGGTACCAAGATGCAGCCTCCGGGGAGTTAGGATCAGTCATGATGAATAAGATAGGAATTAGAGCAGCCTGGAAGAGGAAGTACAATATGTACCAGGCACCGAGCCGGGTACACACATGGGTTTCCATGTATTCCATCATGGCCAGGATCGTAGTTCTTGCATATTGTAAGCAGTGGAGTCTGCATTCTCGTTCCGCTTGATCTTCTGGGGCATTTGAAGCATTTGTCGATTTCCAACGTTCAGACGCCCATCGAAGAACGAGAGGTCTATAAATCAAAATCCTCATATTCAAGTCTCGCCACATCAATCGACTTCTCATGAGCGCAAGCCAGTCCGGTTCATCAGGTATGGGGCTCTTCAAATATATAGGCAACTCGTTGTACCATTCCTCCATGGGCTTTTGTAATTCTTGGGTCTCCTCTATAGTAATTGTTGGACTAGAGATGAGTAGTCGTTGGTAAACATGATTGGTTTTCAAATGAAAGTTTGTCTGTGCAATAAGACCGGTATACTTTGTCGGTCCGTTAACCTCGGCGGGCATTGTTGTTGTCGCTGGTGTCAGTGATTCCTCATGAATATTGAGGACGTGCTTCGCGTCCATGATGGTTTCATCTGGCAGAAGAATTGGACGTCCAAATGTCTTCGCCGCTCCACTATCAAACATAAAAACTCCCCACCATAAACGTCTGCGGATCTCTCGCTGTAGCAAACTGATTTTCCAGCCTGGAAACTCCTTATGAATTCCAAGACTCATCGACATCCTTACAGCTAGCCCAAGATAATTCCAGCCTGTGTTTGGTTTATTTCGCTTTTGCGCGTAGTTGCTGAGAAGGAGCAATGCCTGTACAAGGGTAAGGTTTCCCATTTCAAACGCGGAGGCCTGTTGCACGTGATTTCTGGCTTCTTGGTAGAATGTAATGTCCAGATCTGAGCTATCGTCGCCGATGCTCCATGCACCAAGGGCTAAAATCGTGTTGAGCAGAATGTGCCATGCTTGCCCGTGGGGTCGGGGAATCTGCTCGTGGTATTGTGCCCGGAATGTACTTTCGTGAACAAAAGGGTAACTGGTATGATAGTTCAGAAAATAAGCGTCGATAAAGGCCTGTTCCACTAATCCAGAGGGAGCCGAGCTAATCAAATGGGACTTGAGTGGCGCGGTCCTGTGGAAGCTCGTCGTCCCACCTGGCGATGGAATATCCAGGTTGAAGCCATGCTCTGTAATTGTTCGTAGCGGAACCACACTAGACGAAGCTCCGAAGTAGCCAGCTCCTTCAGGCTTGATCGACAAGGCAGCCATGCCATCGGCTAGATCGCCGAGGGAAATTTCTCGCTCTGCCCAGTCAAATCCGTCGGCTTGTTGAGGTACTGCTTCTGCGGCAGGTTCAGAATGTTTGCTCTCTGGACGAGGGCGTGGCGATTCCTTCGATGATGTTGATGGCGATAGTGACTTTCTATGACGAGGCTCATGTTCCTGGAGTAAGGAAGCCACGACATTGTCCACATCACCGCCAGGGAATAACTTGCTTAGTGCCGTTTCAAACGCACTCAAGCGATCTTCCACATAAGTAAGATGTCTACACAGACACTCAGTAACCTACTTGGTGGCAACAAAAAGGGGTATACTGACTGTCGCGTCAAGGGACTCCGAACAACCTTGGGGCTGTAGACACAATCCTTGCCAAGCTTCAAACATTGGAGACATGTTGGCTTCCCTTTGGAGCACTGTATCAAAGAAACTTCGTCAGTCGAGCCTCTTTCTTCGGTTAAGCATATTCAGAGAGAACTACCCTTGATTTTCTCGCTCTGCACTCGTCACACTACATACAATGTCAGCGATGTTTCGGCTGTTCAAGTCAAGCACTAATCATACAGCGAAGTTTTGCACATCACGAGCGCTGCTCATTTCGTAAGACTTGGCCCGCACAGCAAGCCGAAAGAAAGGACATTCGTAGGCTCGTAGAAACACATTCAATCATCTGAAGCAGATTAGCGAGATGGCATATATAATCTGACAGATCATGGAACAGCGCATTTCTTTTTTCCTTTTGTTTGTAAAAATAAGTACCGCATCCGAGTGAATACAAAAATAAAAGGAAAGGTAATAAAAAAAGGAAAAATGGAAATGAAAAGAGAAAGTGTTCACAGATATATCCGGTTTTTAGAACAAGGCATGTGGAAGTCCTAAGTAGTCTGAACACGGCAGCGGCGGCACTCACAATTTGCGAAAACCCCGAGTTCGATATGTATCACCTCACGTCACCATCCGGAGATGCGAATACCTTGCAAAAGTCGCCAGCCTCGAGATCTCATTCAAAGCAGATGGCGGAGCCGACATGACACTTGGATCACGGCCTGGTTCCTGGTTCTGGAATGATGCTTGGACAACAAAAAGCGAAGAGTCGAAGACATCGAAATGCCCGGATCAGGAACCACGTGATGGCGACGGTTGCGCCAATCACGGCGCGCGCTGGCAACTGCGGGCCCCATGTCGCCACGCCGGAACCGGAAAAAGGTAGCTCCATTGCCTTCTATGAAACTTACGGATAGAATGTGGCAGCATGTTTGGCAGATACAGCCCGCGCCTAGGAACGAACCAAGCAATGCCCCCTATTACACGGACAGACCTCATGCAATGCATACATACACCGAAGTTTCCAACATATTGACGGGATGTCATCCCCTTTCATTTGATCTAGGTTACATACAAAGGAAATGAACAATGCAGAGACAGCAAGCACGTAAATGGCTCCAACGCCATTGACTTTGAGTTTGGGTCGACCCGTTCCTCTTTATATCCACACAGTTGCCGGTGTAAGGGAGTCTGAGATCGCTGGCATATTGGGAGTAATGGGTAATTTTTTCATAGATGTCACATGATTGGTCGAACTTAAGCCTTGTCAGGGTTGTGGTAGTTGACGCTGCTGTTCCAACTGTTGTGTTTTTTTAAAAAAAAGAGAGTTTAGTATCTTTCGTCAATCGCGGACATGAATATCCGATTGCAGCTAGCATAGAAATCCTCGGACACTTACAACAAGGTCTGTCGAATAGTTAGTAAGTTATCTTAACCAATGGATGTTTCTTCCTCAGCGGCGATTACATACCTTGTCACCGTCACCCCAGGGGAAGTTCTTAGAGCGGACATTTTGGTAGGCGTATTCGGTGCGCTCCTCTAGAGGGGGCATGTGGTTCCAGTGCTCCCAATGCTCGGTCCACAGGTTGTAAGCGTTGACACCTCCTCCGATAAGGCAGGGAATCACAGCGCTAACACGGAAATGTCAGTATAGAAGAGGGAAAGCGTCGAATCGAACGTCGGATACGTACTAGATAGAAAGTCTCTTCCAGAGAGCTGCGAGGGGTTATGTCAGCAATTGAGTCACCAGAGCAACAGCAGAAGAAGCAAGAATTGATCCAATATCATTCGAGAGGAAACTTACTGCTAGTAGTGGCGGCATGGTGCTTGACATTCTCGCGCTCACGGTTGAAGGCGTTGTCAACGATCCATTCGGGCTTGGTCTGGCTGCTGTTGAAACGGCGCTGAACGGCGTTGCGGAGGGGAGCAGCACGGGTCTGCTGGCCCAGACGAAGACCGAGTCGGTACATGTTGCGCTGAGAGGAGATGTCTTGGGGGGAGGAAGGCAATTGGCGATGGGTTGGACTTGGGTTCTCGAAGTGTGGTGAGGTTCGTTCGGGTGGTCTGACGAAATCCACTAGTGAACCCCGTGATTCGCCGGCCAGCCGGCGCCAAGACTTTCAGCTTATGTCAGCCGCTAAGGCCCGTGACATCACTTGCGGCCTCAGGCATGCAAGGTTTTCGCGAGGGTCGCCGTGACTTTGTGCCAAACAGCCGCGAAGACCGCGTAGCATATGTCTTGCCGCGTGATTTTCCGGAGCAAGGAGATATACAGCAAACTGCTATAGAGCCTGGATATCTACTATTCGCCATTTCTTTCAACGAAGTATGTGAGACGACGAAAGAGACCGTCGCGATGGGCTTCCGGATAACGACATGGAACGGTACGTTTGGTTAGCTTACTCCTGATTCGTGATTGAGGCTAATGATATATATGATAGTCAATGGCATACGGCAAGTATACATGCATACCACTCGCTCAGTGTAATATAGTGCTTATACTTTTGTCTCTGTATAGAAATCCATTCGGATATCAACCATGGGCGGATAACCGGTCATTCAATGTGAGCAGCATTGTTCCGTTCATCTTAACGATCAAATACTTATCCGGTACCAGGCTATGTTCGATATCCTTGAAGCAGACATTGTCGTGTTTCAGGAAACCAAGATCCAGCGAAAAGATCTTCGAGATGACATGGTCCTCGTGCCAGGCTGGGACTGCTACTTTAGTCTTCCCCGGCATAAGAAAGGCACGTTTTACAATATGCCGCTTTATAAACCACCACGATCTAACCGTTCTCCAGGCTACTCTGGCGTAGCGATTTATACGCGCAATGCAACATGTGCGCCAATCCGCGCAGAGGAAGGCGTCACGGGCCTCTTGTGTCCTCCAAACTCCGCAATCCCATATCGCGACCTGCCG
This sequence comes from Talaromyces atroroseus, assembly GCF_001907595.1. Classification (NCBI taxonomy): domain Eukaryota; kingdom Fungi; phylum Ascomycota; class Eurotiomycetes; order Eurotiales; family Trichocomaceae; genus Talaromyces; species Talaromyces atroroseus. The sequence continues at coordinate 2,473,766 of NW_017971433.1, forward strand.
AATCATCAGCAAATTGGGGGATACCCTTCTGAGGAGCAGCTGTCCAGCTTGCAAACTGACCCAGCGACACTCGATTGCGAAGGGCGTTGCGTCATACTTGAATTTCCAGCATTCGTACTCCTTGGAGTCTATTGCCCGGCTGCCCGTGACGAGACTCGCGATGATTTCCGCCAAGGGTTTATTGGTCTGCTGGATGCCCGCATACGGAATCTCGTGTCGATGGGTAAGAGGGTTATCTTGACAGGAGACCTGAACATCTCCGTGGGCGAGATAGATTCCGCTCATCTGACCGAAGCCATCCGCAAAGGCACTGGGAGCGAAGATGAATTTGTCTCGACGCCTGTCCGGCGAGTCTTTAACCAGTTAGTTGAAGGAGCGAAAGTAATAGGTGAGCGTGACCTGGGGAGGGAATCCCCCGTGCTCCACGATATCTGTCGATCGTTTCATCCAGACCGAAGGGGGATGTACACTTGTTGGGAGACGAGGGTGAATGCAAGACCGGGAAATTATGGAGCGAGAATCGATTACATCCTGTGTAGCCTGGACATGAAGGACTGGTGGAGCGAGTGCGATATTCAGGAAGGTCTTATGGTATGTCCCACTCGATCGTTTCTACAACTCTTACTGACTCGCACAGGGCTCTGATCATTGTCCGGTATTTTCTGTGTTCAAGGACAATGTCTTCATCGACGGAGCTGAGAATGATATCCATGATATTGTAAATCCTCCTGGCGCGTTTGCAAATGGCAAGCGGCAGCGTGAATATTCGACAAAGGATCTTTTGCCTTTGTCCGGCCGTCTAATCCCGGAATTCGACCGGCGACAGAATATCAAGGATATGTTTTCCCGCAAGCCATCGTCGTCTTCCAAGGCAAGCCGCACGCCCACCATACTTGAATCAAACGGAAACCATGCCACAACTCCATCTAGGTCTGCGTCCTCGGAATTAATCCAGCTCTCTCAGAGTCCATCTAAACAGCCAATGCAATCAAACACATTTCTCCCCACAAATGGTTCTTCCAAACGTATTCGAAAAGAAAGCACGCCCGCACCGCCGCCCAAACGAAGTAAATCTACAGGGAAGTCGGATATAGGAACGTCAGGCAAAGGTCAGCAAAGTCTAATGGGCTTTTTCAAACCGAAGAACACGGACAAGGCACAGAACCTGAGTGAAGTTCAAGAAGCCAGCGATCCAGCTTCACAAGCTACTTTTCAATTCAGTCCTTCGAAGCCGGCAACTCCGTTGCCGTCCAAACCTATCCCAGAGTCACAACCTTCGATTCGGGCTCTAGACGACGCAACGACAGAAGCAATTGATGAGCCTGTGATCGATCCTATAGTCAGCAAGGAGTCCTGGACAAAGCTATTCACGAAAAAAACAATGCCCACATGCGAAGACCATGAAGAGCCTTGCATCATGCTCACGACTAAGAAGCCGGGCATCAACTGTGGCCGATCCTTTTGGATGTGCTCACGACCGCTAGGCCCCACGGGGCAGAAAGAGAAGGGGACTCAGTGGCGATGCAGAACCTTTATATGGGCCAGCGATTGGAATGGGTAGGCCGGGCATGTCTGGTGTCAGGCGACGTTGATTCGATTCATCGGATCATATCTTTGTGGGAAGTCTCGTCTGTTGTCATGTTAGCAAGAATATCAAGACAAACACGAGCTGTGTTGACTGTGCAGGGCATCGAGCGTAGAGTCTATCCAAAGTCAGCCGACCGGAGAGAAGCTGATCTATTCTGAACGTTTGTAAAGATGCTTCGACACAATTGCTGATTGTCGAAAACGAAGGCGGTTGAGTCCTCAGGCACGCACCTCCGCAGAAAATTGGCAGAAAATTGGCAGAAAACTTCATCTCTATTCAAGTCCAAATTTGTCAATGGGATAACTTTTTCTCGCGGCAGCTGACTCTCTGTGTCTCACATCTCTCCGTCTGGCCACGCCTCCTGAGACATCTGAAACTGCCTCGCCTCTTCCCAGCCATCTGACCGTTTTAGATAGGCAGCAGTCCCAGCCATCCCAGCCACGACAATTGATAGTGCAGGCCAGCCCCTCGTCTTGTCTCTCCGTCTGAATCAAACAATGCCATTCACTCCCAGCCTCCCGCCCAACTTCGCCACTCGATATATGGTTGACTAGGCTGCCATTGACCGTGCTGGACAATATATAATGCCTCTGTGGGCACGCATAAAGACCGTTCTCGCCCTCAAGAAGGATGCCTGCTCGACCACATGACGAAGTTTCTGAGACATTTGCCACTTGATATAGGCCAGCCACCTTTTGCAGGTTCTTTCATAAAGAGGTGGTTGTGATATGCAACATAGGCAGAGAGGAAAAGATCATACGGCCTGGACTGACAAAATGATCTCGAGATTTTGTTGTTTTCAGCAGACATATTTTTTTCAGAGCTTGCGCCCCTATTTCGCCATTCATATGACCTACGTACCTCACCAAGTCCTTTCAAGCGCTTACTTAGGCAGATATTCTACATAGTATAGAAACCTCCTATTCTGTAAAGTCATCAACACTTTTGATTGATTGGATTCTATTACCTGCACTAACTAATTGCCTTTTTTTTTGCTCGCTTTTTCTCTAGCCAAGGCCTTTATCTCACTCCGAAGAAGGGGAAAGTAAAAAAAAGCAGACACCGATCTAGCATCTGAAGAAGGAAAATGTCCTGGTCATTGATTAAAACCCATAGAACTGAAGCGTGCGAACGTGCGAACGTGCGGACGACAACGAAAAGTGTAAGAAGCGGAAATTGAAAGAATTGAAAGAAAGAAATATTAAAAAGGAGTAATAAGCGTAACCATGCATAATCGTTCACCCCATCTTGACAGACCATTAAACGGCGCCAGACATTAGAAAGACGAAGAAGAAAAAATGACGAATGGAAAAAAAGGCAAAAAGACCAGAAAAAGAGGACAAGACTTGAAGTTCCTTTTTTTTTTTTTTTGTCGAGGGTTTTCTGTTTTTCGAAATTTTTTGATATAGGTTTTCATTCCGGTTTTCGAACTGTTGCTTCAAAGCATCTCCGATTGAATTGAATAATGGCCTTGCATAAGCACTCAAAGAGAATGCAAACGATGGACTGTAATGCGTATCATAATTGATTGGGATTTTTGTTTTTCGTGTCATCCACTTGTGGATTTGGTGTCTCCATGGTATCGTGTCAAGGAAAGAGCTTGAGTACTCGTCGAGAAAGACTGGGCGGATTGAGGTGTCAATAGTCTGTGCATGATTGGGATGGGGACTTTCAAGTGACGAGGTGCTAAGGATGTTAATTTACTGACATGTATGCTGAAAATAGCAACTTACCGAAATGAATCTCACGTGTATGTAGTATTCAGTGGTTGCCATGATGAAAAACGAGATACTCATTGTTTGATTTAGATGCAACGACCATACCACTGGCCGTAGTGTCCTCAAACCCTATGTCAATGAACCCTTCAAGGTCTCCTATATAGGCATCAGTTTTGCTAGCAGTGAAGTATATGTTTTGGTTGCTTTTACCTATGATGGTTTCGAGAGTTGGGAGAACGTCTTCTGGGAAGACCCTTTCATGACTGCATACCCGCGGATTCCATAAGTTGAGCTGAAAATGAAACTGCAGGTGTGTGAGTAGAAGTAAATTCTAAGCAGTTGTCATTTCTTACTGGTAAAGTTTCGCATCTGTATAGCATTGGTCTCAAATGTAGCATCTCTTCAGAATTCACCTGCGCAGCAGTCAGAATGAGCGCCTTTGCTCTGTTTTTGATGTTTTTGCTTACCCTATCTGTAATATCCGTTCGAAAGTGGTCTGGAATAACTGTCTGCTCAATTCGTTAGCAAAAATCCAATTGCTTCAAGCTTATATAACTTACTTGATGAATCCTACGCCGGACGTCTTGAAAGTTTTCGACCCAATCCCTCCACACTGCAATGCCACCCGGGGGCATGATATGAAAATTCCCTTTCACAGACTCAGTGTCTTTGAAATGACTTAGAACAGAAACATTATTGAGGAATTTGACTTTGGGGTTGATTCCACTTCCTGGTGCCTTGTCTTTCATGAATTGCTGCCATGGTTTGAGGTCATATTGATAGGTAGGATGCCTCAACCAAAACTCGATAAGGTACTCAGATTTTTCAAGCCTGTTCCAACAAGATTCACTGTGTACTACCCCAGTGGTATTCTTCCATTTTTCATTGTTCGAGGACAGTTTTGATAGAAGTACAGAGTGAAACGTCATCATGGAAGATTCATTAGGGAATAATTTCGGGTAGCGCTGTAAACGACGGACTTCCCTGGCGATTTCGACGAAGAGGATGGAAGTGCCATGAATAACTTGGCAAAGCTCATCAGACATAACAACAAAACTTTCAGGGGGTAGTAAGGCGCCGAAAGTGAACTCTTCATTGCCCCCAGATTGAGCTGAATCTTCGTCCTCGATGATGAAATGTTGATAGATATCATCATAACCACGATCCAACCTCGTGTTAAGTTCGATGAGAAAGCGACTATCACAAGGCGAAATAACCTCCCCACGATCTAGCAAAAGATTAGTTGTCACCAGTACCAAGTCTTTCTAGTCATACCATCAACGGTGCCCTTATCAAAGTTCCATTTTAAGGAGCTGCCCACGTATAAAGGCGCATCAGGATTGTCCGAGGGGACAAAGGCGTTCATTTTGAGGATTTTGATATGGTAGTTGGTGATGAGTAGAATTATGCATCACAGAAAATATGCAATCAGTCCCGCTGGTAATGTGAAACAAATGCTAACATAATGATTTTTGAAAATGGATGCAAAGTGACCAATCCGCATCTAGTCGATAAGTGAATGAATGTGTCAAGGGTTTCTTTGTTTGCATTACAACGAGTCCCAGCCTCCCCCATCCACCAATCCACTGATACCAGCCATTCTCTATCAAGCTCACGAGGCAGCATTAAAGATTTTCTGCCCCTCTCTCTTTGTCATCTCATCCTCCTTCTCTCTTCTTCGTACTCGACTCACCTTCACTTCAGGAATCTTAATACGACATCAACAACGTCAATATTCTCTATCAAAAGCCTCAGAGACTCTCATTTCCAACTTCTTTTCACTCGTATCCTCAATCTCGGCTTTTTCTCTACTAGTCTTCAATTCCACTGGTCTCTTCCAATTCAGAATTCCTTCCAATTCAGCATGGCGGTCAACTTGCTTGGTACGACGGATCTGAATCCCTTGCAGAGGGCATTCAACTTGTTCATCATGAATCTCCCTTCCGCGGACTTGAACGACCTTGTGAACTTTGTTAGGGAGTCCGATGACGCAGAGAGTATCTTCAGTCAGAATGAGTTCATGAGGCAAACGAATGAGGTTCTTCAAGCACTTTCTACTCGAGAGCACAGTCCGGTATCCCCTGCATCTTCCAGTGGGAGCACTCGCTCAAACCGTGGCAAGAAGATAACCGACCGGAAGTTACGTCCTCTCAATAGTTTCATTGCATATCGAAGTATGACATGCCAGTTATTTCTCTTAAACAACCAATGAACTCTATGCTAACAAAAAGTCTAGGCTTTTACTCTACAATGTTCACAGAGATGACCCAGAAAGCCAAATCCGGCATCATTAGATACCTTTGGCAGGCTGACCCGTACAAAGGCAAATGGGCTATCTTAGCGAAGGCTTACTCTATCTTGCGTGACGATCACAGTAGCGATGTTTCTCTTGATACGTTCCTGGAATTGACCGTTCCTTTAATTGGTCTCATCCAGCCTGGGGAGTATCTGGGCGCTATGGGTTGCGAGATCGTAATGACCGACGAACAGCACTTCCGCATCCAGAATATTTCTCCATCGAGACCTGAGCTGTCCGACTCTGCGACTAACTACTCTGTTAACGACATCGTCAACTACTGCTATGAGCGTGGCTATGTTGAGAATGTTAAATCCACTCAGGAATCTGGAAACGCCTCTCAGGTCCTTTTCGTCGCCCAGCCTAATACCAATATCCAAACCGACCAAGGCGTTATCGATTTAGATAACGTCAACCGTGTGATCGAAATCAGCGACAATCTTCCACCTGAAGAGGTGGAGGAAAATCTCAGAATCAGCGCTTTACTCGACATCCACGAACCAACCAAAACTCAAGATGACTTGGTTACAGACATCGACAAGGCGGTCCTTGATCTACAGGAGTACAATAATGGAGACCCGGACTTCTATGCCCCTTTCAATCCCGCAGTCCAGACTTTCCCAATCTATGATCCTATGGCACATGATCCATTTAATGCATACGATATCAACGAAATGCGTTTCTAAGCCTGGGTCTCACGGACTAGGGCGTCTTCGTCTACGCTGTATTCACATGAGTTATCCCACGATGAAAATTTACCAGACTCGGACATTGACGGACATGCATTCTCGTGCATCTGTCGACGCAGGAAGCGAGCCGGAAACATTGGGTATTTGGTCGCATGTTCTCCTTCTCTGGGTGATGAATTCTACGATCGTCTTTTCTCTTCTTTTTTTTTTCCCTTTTCCGTTTTCCGTCATTCGACTTTTCTAATTATTGGGATGGTCTTTCTTTTCTTTTTCCGCTCTTTGTCCGCAGGGCCCCCCTTCAACTGGAGTAGCACAGCACAGTCGGCTATCAGTTCATGGGATCAGGGCAGACAAGTTCTTGCATGATAGGCGCAGAGGGTTTCGGTTTACGCTGGTGTCGATGGCACACTTGCATGCTTTGGTGCGTTTCTAGTTCAGGATGGATGCCCCCCAAGAAAATCATGTTATTCCGTTGTTGCTATTTCAGGTTCTCATTCTCGACCCAAAAAAATCTTTGACAGTCATTATCATGGCCTCAAGCTAATAATTTCCTTCGTATCGCTAGTTTAGTTAGTTCCCAGTTAGTACAGCAGAGAATCAACGAGTTACGCTTCATAATCAGTTCAGATGCAGCTTTAGTTTCTCCTCTTTCGACCTCAGCGACATCCACCACCTGTCGGCTCTGTTTCCATGCAGGCAGCCAGCCCTCCGAAGGCCTTGTTATCACCGTCGGTTCTAGATGCCAGAGCCGGAGATCCTTGCCCAGAGTAGGAAGCACATCGTCGCACTCCTTTTTGAGGCCGTTCTTTGTCGGGCTTTGTCGTCGACGTCACTTGCTTCGGCTCCGGAATGCGAGAAACAGAACAGAGTAAGTGATGCACAACACGAAGGGCCACGCGAGAGAGTTCGCAGGCATAAAGGGGTACATTAGCCAACTTATGCAGACACAACCGAACAAGGGAAACAAGACGAGGTCGTGATAAAGTTGGACTCGCAGCCCAAATCGAAAGCGACGGCTGCGTTCTCGCCATCCCCCGGAAAAAGCAACGACAGCCGCAGCCTATCTGCACACGTGGAAAACACTTCCAGACTCGATTCTGAATCTTGCATATGCGGTTCTCATACCATGCCATGCAGTGCAATGCAATGCAATGCAACCCAGCCAGACGGATCGGCCCGGGAATAAAGCTCCTGCATCCGGAGCGATGCACTTCGACCGATGAAGAAATTCTATCTACGCACGCAACAGGTCTACCAAGGTCGGTGAGAACAGCTATTGATAGTCAGACACGAAAAGAAAAAGAACGAACAGAGTAGCACTACTATACTACCAAACAATACGCAATGAAAATAAAACGACTTGTGACTAAGTCGGGAAATAACGAATAGACAGAGGAATAAATGACAGGTGTGAAAAAAAAAAAAAAAAAAGAAAAAGAAAAAAGAGGCAATTTCTGTACAGATGTTTTCTTCTCCTCCAAACATTGGCTACTCTTCTTGATAAGAAATCTTGCGCATTTCTCCCAATCTCGTGCGAGCCTGGGAGAGTGCGTTTTCGAGTTGGAGAATCTCAACCTGTAAATAGACAAATCAGTAACTACGAAGCAAGTATGGAGAAAAGAGAGAGAGCAAAGAAAAAAAAAACTAACCTGCTGCTCCATCTCGCGCACTTTGAATTCATGGCCACTCAATTTCGAGTAATCAACAGCCTCGCCCTCATCCTTGTTCTTCTCTGCAATGATAGCCTGCACCTGTCGGACCAGGCTCCTGCAGGCAGCTCCCACGGCTTTGCTGGCCGTCTCGAGGCGCTCTTGCGTCTTGCTCATGAATGTCGCCTTGACACGCGATGCAGCCACCAGCTGTGCCGTGCTGGCAGCCACGTCGTTACTGGCCACGATGAGTTGTTCGGGAGAGTTGCGGCCGGAAATAACACCGTCGGCCGTTTCAATAAGACGGTTTGTCGATGTAGCCACTGCTTTGGCCGCCGAGATTAACCCTTCTGTCCAGCGGTTGTTCTTCTTGTAGAACGCTGTCCGTGACGAGCTGCCGCGGCCTTCCCGTACAATCTCTTGCTGGGACTCAGTCGCCGCTTTGATGAGCTCCGCAATCGCACTGGTAATGGCCAGTGCTGCCTCCAGGATTGTGTCGTTGACACGGAGCTCGTACGTAGTGTAACCATCACGGGGCTTCTTGCGCAATCTGGCCAAGCGCTCGACCGCTGCGTCAATTGCATTCGCTGCCTTCTCAAGTTCCTGGTCCACAAGGTCACCCAGATCCCCGGATGTGCTAATTTTGCTACCCTTGGGAGCGAATGTGTCGACGAATTTGGACAGCGTCTGGAGATCGCGTTGTACTTCCAAGTTGTTATTGATCACCACGTCAGTCTTTTGTAGTGCCTCGAGACCCTCTAAGCGGAATGACTGCAAGCCGCGGAGGAACCGGATTGTCGCCTGTGCGGGTTTGCGAGCAGCATTGATGAGCTGGTCGGAATTCTTATCGTCCGTAGCGAAACGCGTCAGACCCTTGGTGTTGCTCAGCACGTCGGCAATGGAGCCAGAGAAAACCGACACTGTGCGGATAATCTCAGCGTGGGAGCTATTCGGGCCATCCGCAATAAAATTGTTGAAAGCAGTAGAGAACTCTGTAGCCGAGGCAGAAGCTTTCTCCACCTGAGAAAGCACGTAAGCCGGCGATGCATTTTGATTACCGGCCTGCATCGAAGACTCCAACTCGTACAAGGCGTCATCCACGCGCTGGACACCGCTTTGTAAGACAGAGTCAATAATATCATTGATCTTGGCCACCGTTCCATGCAGGACTTCGTCGATCTGAGAATCCAAGGCGTGGTCTGCATCTCCTTGGTTCTACAACAAAATGAGCATCATACATAAGACATAAAGAAATCGTCATGCTTTTGAAATAGAATGCAATCTTACCAATCTCAACTCTTCTAGCTCCATGAGAGCCTGCTCCATACCAGACTTGTACACTTCAATTTCCTCATCTTTCTCGCGCAACGCAAGTTCGTGGTCTTCGTTGAGCTCGCCACCTTTGGAAGCGTACTCTTCTAAAGCACGCGTTTTGTTCTACTTAGATTAGTACCGGCACATTGACCAAAAGAAAGTCGATAAAAAGAACATACGCGCAACGATTCCTCCATATCAGCCATTTCACGGTTATACTTGGACAGCAGCGACGAAATTTCAGATCCCTTCTGTCGCTCCGCATTCTCTGCACGCTCGATAGCAAGCCTTAGCTCACGTTTCAGCTTCTCGGTATCTTCCCTGTTGGTACCGGTCAGGCGGTCTCGGTCGTGCAAGGCACGGTCACGCTCTCTGATCATGTCCGCAAGCTCGAGGTTCTTCGTCTTCATCTCCCGTTCGAGCTTCTCGCGCTTGTCGATGGCTTCCTGGGCCGACGCCGCCTTCAATTTCAATGCTTTGGTGGTTTGCAACAGGTCTAAATGTTCTTGTCGAAGCTGCGAATACAGCTTGGCCAAAGACTCATACTTGGAGCGCCATGTGTTTATCTGCTCCTGGAGCGCCTTGATCTGGTCATCCTTTGAGGTAATCTGAAGGTTGAAATTGCCGTTTATGTTGTTTAGCTGCTCCTCCAGATCCTTCATTCGCTTATCGTACTGTTGCAGCAAGAGTTGATCGCGCTCGTACTGTGCACGAGCATTGAGGTTCTCCTGCTCCAACTCGGCCATGCGGCCTTGCGTTTGTTGCGCGTACTGGTCGCGAAGTAGCGCCTCTTGAGCAAGTCGCTGTTGCTCCGCTTGTAGTCTCTGTTGTTCCTCGAAATCGCGCTGTGCCTGTTGCTGGGCTTGGAGTTGTTGGCGCTGTTGCTCCTCCCACTGCTGCTGTAGCCGTCGCTGTTCTGCTTCAAACTCTTCCTGCTGACGCCTAGCTTCGTTATTCCAGAACTCGTTCATAGGCTCTGGTTCCGCCGCTGCGGGTTTGGGAGGTGGTGTGGGCTCTCGTTCAACCTCGTTCCTTGGCCGTGCCGGAAGTGCCGGTCGTTCCTCTTCTTCAGACAGGAGACTTGGAGGATCCTGTGGGAGCTTAGGAACGGTGATCAAACTAGTCAAATACCGCAAGTTCGAGCACTCATAGTAAAATCGGACGAGACGGTAGTGTTGCGCATCATAGCGCGTGCGAAGGGGCTCGAGGGCCTCGTCATCACCGGTTGCTTCAAGATTTGACTATTAGCTGTGAAAAGCCTCCATTATTCAGTCGAACAGGCACTTACTTGTGTGCATCGCGCGCAGCATGCTAGTGATGAATTTGTAGATTCCGTAACTTTCCTGCACCAAAGGCACCAAGGCGGATATTCTGCACTCATTGTTCGTGCCATGCTGGAAGTGAGAAAATATAAGTTTCTGGAAGGAGTCGATCTGGTCCTGCAGATTCATAAGATCTGTAATGGCTTCGTAGCTGTTTATCCGTTAGCGGTCAGCACTCTTAACGAAAAAAGTCTTCGGTCAGACATACCCCTCATTCGGATCATTGATCGTCTTCAAACTGATATATTCCTCATACTCAAAAAGACCTGTCCAACTCCTTTCAGCAAGAACTCAAGGTGGCGATGACAAGCAAGTGGCAACAACTAACCATTGAATTCGGGATGATTGCGGTGGAAATGGAGCTTTGATTCCAAAAACATAACATAATCATGGATCAACGGACCGTAGCCTTTACGTGGATGCCAATTATCAGTTACAATAAATCGCAAGTTCAACCGGACAGAGCAACAAACCTCGTAGACCTTCCCCGCCCACACCTCTCATCAAACTATCAATCCAGTTGGCATGGTTCTGAGCTTCGCGGATGGCGACCGGATGGCCTTCCTGGAGGACTTTGTGGATCGTGATAAGAGCTTTGAACGTCTGCACTTCATCTGCGAGGATGGGTTGTCTATTTGGACAAGAACGTGAGTCCGGTTTTTCATCCAATCTACAGCCAGCACTGGGAGGCCCGAAAAGAGAAAAGGAAAAGGTTATATCGTACACTTTCATGCCAGCCCAAAACGCAACGGAGGACTTGTGGTCCCAGGTGTAAACGATGCAACTCCGCACATGTTTTCCTGGAGATGCAATCGTCAGCGATCAGAGACACATCAGGTGTTCGACCGGGTACGTACTTTTCGGCGCAGTTTCCTCTGCATCACAGTAACCATCAGCACAATCCGCCTAATCAATATACAACAAGACAGACAAACATACCAACACTGGTAGCTTTGCGGATGTTTACCGCAAGATCGGCTTCGGTCCTAGCAGCAACAACAACACGAGTAAGCAACTGTCTCTATCTTTCTCTCTTTTCGGTGTTTCGAATATGTCGTGGTTTTGAGGATATATTGTACCTGCTCATGATTGATTATTGCTCTTCGGACCGGCCACACAGCAGCAAAAAAAGGAGGATGAGCAGAGGCGCTGAGGGGCGGGGCTCAGGAGCAAGCAAGCAAGCTTCGACTGACGAGTCTGGAGTACCAACGACACCCGCCGCCGCCGTGGCAGCCTTCCAAGTCGGGCGGATGGGAGTATAGGATGAGATACGTGCAGTGCGATGCCAAAAGAAACCAAAGGATGAAGTGCAGGCTGAAGAGTCAATTGCTCGGAGAGAATACTATGGTCAGGACAGACAGGCAGACGGATTAAACAAGCCCAAATGACGTTCCTGGGTTGCCGTGCGGCCGGCCCGAGCCAATCACGCTACAGCTGCGGGTCTTGGCATATAAGAACTATCAGAACAGTATGAAGAGCATAGATCTGTTGGTGTCTATCGAATGCTGGTATTTACATCAATCAAACCTCAAACGTAAAAAGAATCAACCCACACCCAAACGCCGCCTAAATCTTCCCAAACGCCCGTCGCAGATAACCCGATCTGCTATGCGCCTGATAGACCAAGACCCAAAACACAATATCATGCATACATACATCGGAGGGGGAAAAAATGCAACGAGAATAAGACGAATAAGACGGCTACAATAGCAAGTCTTCCTGAGACTGCGTCCGACTGCCCGGCTTATCTATGCGTCCACCAGTTCCATCATTCACCGCAGTCGTAGACTTACGATGTTGATGTAGCGACGCTGAATGATGAATATCTTCCGTAGACGAGCCTGAGATGCGCTCAAAGCCGGAATCTGAATGATCATCACCTTCGTCCTCACGATCAAAATGAGTCTCGCTTGGCTTTTCGTCATCCCGAGACCGTGTGCTCGTTATCTCCGAGGTTGACGAGGTCGGCAGCACTACATCAGCTTCAACCCTCGACGGCAGCGGCGGCGGAATCGCCATTGCAGGACTATTGGGTTCGGAATCCGGCGGTGCTTCGACGACCAGAAGATCGTCCGTGAAAGTCAAGTTGTTGGTTTCGTAAATAGGAACGTTCTTTCTTTTCGGCAAGGGTGGCGGCGGGACCGGCCTTCTTTCTTCCCTTTTCTCATCGGACAGTTGGCCAGGAAGTGGGGGGACGGGTTTTCTCTTAGGCATACTGATGGAACCTGTCATGAAACCGCTTCGCTGTGGTGGCGGTAGCGGTGTTCCTGGAGGTGGAAGTGGACGCCCGCGTCCAATGGGATGTTCTGGCGTTCCCGGTTTGGGTCCCATGTCGCCAGGTTGCCTGCGTTGGTCGGCCTTATTCAAAACATTCCAACCCCATTTCTTTGCTGCTGCAGTTGCCGTGCCAATCGCCGTGGTGGTAGACCGCTTGTCAGAAGATCCTGACTGTGTGAATGATCTATTGATGCTCTCGAATTTCCCTTTGCGGACCGCCTCTTCGCTAGATGTTATGGATGAGGTGAGAGAAACGGTGCTAGACATAGCCTCCGAGTTGGAAGAACCCGGTCGTTGAAAGTTCCCACTGTCGCGGCTAGCTGACGTGTCAGTAGCAGACGACATGACTACCTGGTCTCGGAACGATGTAGATCCCAGAAAGTTCTCCTTTGGCGGTGATCCATAAGGCGTGCTGGAAATGGAATTAGATTGAGACCGAGTTTTGATTTCAATCATTGAACTCGTGGCGTCTCGTTTCATACTATTTCGCTTGTCGCTCTTCGGAGATTCGGTCTCAGTCTTATCTGCTCTACCGTGATCTGCTGTGATGACGGGCTCTGCGACATTAGAAAAAGTGCGTGCGCGAATAGCTTCTAGAGGCGAAGAGTTATTCCGCTTGTCCACCGATGAGGAGGCAGCAGCAGCTTCATTTATTGGAGAATCGGAGAGCGTAGACTTTACGCTTTTAGTGGACCTGAGTGACGAGGTATTTCCTTTGACAAAATCAGGGGTACTCCAGCTGCGTTCGTCCTTTGTCTTCAATGCCTCGGCCGGAATAGCAACGGTTTCTTCTGACTCGTTCTCAGCTTCCGGTTCGTCAGGAATTTCTACCCCAACCGGAATCTTGGGAATTTCCCGTTGCCAGATACCGCCACGGAACGCAAAGGACGATGTGTCTAAGAATGGAACATCGTCCCAGTAAGGAAACACAAGGGTCTCCTCGACCACTTCGCGGATCCTACTCTCGATCGCTCGGAGGATGATTCCGTACGTGATTTGTCTGGCGCTGACAACGGGTTCGATAGACATAGTCATGTCAGGCTTGCTTGCGAAGCAGAACCAAATTCTGTTGCTGGGAGGTGGTTTGAAGCGAATCAGTACGTGGCCAGTCAACTTCTTCAAAACAACGGCCAGAATAAGATTGACTTCTCTAGCCTTAATTCGAGGACCGAGGTCGATTCGAGCAGTTGCTGAGATCTCAATACGGATGTTGCCGCTGTAGTTCACATCAGCTTCCACAGTGCAGTCTCCGTCAACAGTCAGGTCTTTAAGCCGTGGGTTCGTAATAGAGGGCGCCCCCTGGCCCATGTCGATCTTCTGCAATGCAATGTGGGAGATGAAATTCGGCTTCGGAACCCGCGAGATCTTTTTGGTTATCTTTGTGCGAACAAACTCGTACATCTCGGGTGTCTTGTACATCGCAAGGAACCACCTTCCGATCAGCGCATTGATCCAACGAGTCTGCAGGTGTTCTTCGGATGCGTGGAGATCCTGGACAAGTTTGACGATATCTTTGACATTATAAAGCTGCGGTGATGGCGGGGAGTTGGGCGAGTTGGGTATTTTCTCCTGATTCTTCAGTAGAGCATGGTAGAAGTCCTCTTTGACTGATTGGTTCTGACAAAACAGATAGAAAGGCGGAGTCAGTCCTCGTAGATCGGCGATTGAATCCTCCCTTCGACTCAGGCATATGGCATTCCGTTTGGCATAGAGCTCCCCTTCTGGAATATCCTCCCCGCCGCCGTAGATACTAACATCATGGTGTGCCAATGAGATCACATGGCGGACCTCGATCTGTTGTTCGTCGTCGTAGAGCATCAAATGGCCGTGTCTATTTTAACCAATGAGTGTCAAAGCTTCACGTTGCATTGCTCTTCAATAAAATCAATAGAAGCAGGGGGGGAAAAAAAACACACTCACCTAAGAACGATATAGAACACATTCCGCGCCTTTTTGAAATTCTTTCCGGTGTTATTCGCCGGCTCAATACTCGCTGAAGGCTGTCTCCGCTCAAAGATGCTCCGATACATGCTCTGATAGACACTGGGACTCTCAGTACCAACGACCTCGCCGGCCGGCGTGGTTCTTTCGGGCGGCTTCCCATTCACACCGCCGGGAACATAGTCACGACAAACAGCAAAGAACCCGGCTGCCACATCAGATTCGTGGGTGCGCTGGAATTTCTCGGCGAGAACATCAGTGCCGCTTTTCAGACTGTATTGGTCGTCGTTGGGTTGAAGTAGACTTGATTTCCTGCTGTTGTTGTTGTTGTTGACATCATACGGCGATCCGCCAAGGACCCCATTTTTGGTGCTGCTGTTGTTGTTATCGCGGACGGTAGCGGATATACTAGCAGCAGAAGAGGAAGACTCGTCTTGCTGCACGGGCGGTTTGAGCGTGAGATATGCATGGAGAACCAACAGGGCGATGGCAAGAGGTATGAATGTAACGCCGCCGAGAACGTAGACGATCACATAACCGGTGAATGAACCCATTGGTGGTTTCGAGTTCACAGGAGCAGCTGCAGCAGGCGGGAACGGTGCAATGTCGAATCCATGGAGGAACAAGACAGGAAGTGCAGAATAACAGATGGAGTTTTGAAGAAGCGGAGAGGAGAGGGGAGGAGAGCAGTACTGACTGTAACATCAGTGCGTGGTGTGTCTCAATAGACTATTTGCAGGCATGACGCCGACGCGGGACACCCGGGCTACTAGGCCGTATACGGCATTACGTCGTAACTTACCGGCCGGATGCTGGGGGTGATCGCATGGAGCCCCGCCATTCGCCCGTCTGGGAGCGTCAATACCGCGTATTGTATGCACAATACGCAACAACCCCCGTCTGATTCGCCGAAACTATATACGGAGTGCTGGTATAGTATATACAAACGTCGGATAGTCATACGGAGTCAACAGAGGATCGCCAGTGCCGATTCAATAGTCTTAAGAGTAATAGACGCATAAAAAAGGAAGAAGAAAAAATACATAAATAGTAAAACAAAAGCAAACTCCAGTCCAGTCCGCTGGCCACCCTTATGCACAATGAAATATATATATATATATATATGTTGACGATATATAGTCGAACCCTACTATGGAACCCGCTTGCTAACTACCTAGGTAACAACCCATCTATCAAGACTGAACCACTCTCGGCTCCTCAACAGGCGACCGCTCAATCCTTTTCGCCGTCGGAGGCACATCGTCAAGATCCGCAAGTTCCGCGCTCTCGGTATCAATCACGAGCCTGAGGCCGCCGAAATTCGTCTTCACAGGCGACGTATTGATGATGGTGTGCTGCTGCTGCTCCTGATTTCGACTCTTGACCGGCGACGACATGGGCGATCCCAATTTTCGAGTGCCGGCGTCATGGGGCGGCGTTACGATTGTCCGCGCCGCTGCGGTATTGAGTTTCAAAGCCTTTGGCTGTTGCGATTGTAACTGCTGATCCTGTGTTGGCCTGTCGCCCGCTTTCCAACTCTCCAAGTCACTGACAATGCCCTGGAAATACTGGGCTGCTTGCTTCGTGATGGAGTAGTCGAGAGGGGTATGGTTAGCTTTGTTGAGCGCCAGAGGTGGTGCGCCAGCCGCGAGGAGAGCGCGGACCGCTTTCAAATTGCCCCAGGCAGACGCATGATGCAGAGCTGTGTTACCCAAGTGGTCGGTCGCGGTGAGTGAAGCGCCGTGGGCGAGCAGGCTGGTGATAGCAGTGATATCCTCGGAGGCCATTACCGAGGCTGCCGAAACCGCGCGAGGTCGGCCAGAAAACGGCACATGGCAGGTACTGTTTACTGGAACATAACTGGGATTCGAGCTCTGCGCGGCAAGCATAAGAGCGGTTTTGCCTTCTTTATCCTTCCAGTCTATGATGTGTGGCAATGCTCGACAGAGCAGATCGACGCAGTCGGGATGGGAGTGGGCAGCGGCGAGATGGAGAGCTGTCGAGGAATCGACGTTGAGACTGACGCCCGGGGCCGAATCATAGCCGGTACGGTCAATGTTGGGCGTGCAGGAATCATGGCCAAGCGATAACAAAAGTTTCTATATTTCCAATTCAATGGCATAGTCAGGCAAATGACCTCAAGTAATAAAATAAACGGTGGTGGTGGTGGTGCAACAGACATACCAATATATACAAATGCCCCTTAACCGCCGCTAAATGCAAGGAAGTATTACTCCGGTCTTCGAAGTCCGGGTTCTCGAGACAAGACGGATTATTTTTTATGAGACGCTTGACCAGCAAGACATCGTTGTCCAGAATGGCGCGTCGAAGACGTGCCGAAACATCGAGCTCGATCCTTTGTTTATTGATTCATCGTTTCTGTTAGCTTGGTCCGCCTATGAAAAAGAGGTGTCAATACGGGGGAAGGGGAAAAGAGGAGCGGCAAACATTTCATTTCAGCTTCATGTTTTCTAACCAACTCTGATCTATGGGATGCAATCCATACGACAAGAAAGTGTTCTCAGCATAATATGCAACTCGTTAGTCAAATCACATGTTTTGAGGCTGCGTCAGCATCTCCAATTCTCCATCAACGCTAAGGCGGACTAGCCAGCTTAGCCCGTTGCACTAAAAATAGTACTCTCTCTCTCTCTCTCTCGTACGGACTGCATCAACATTATCAGATGAGTTCTTCTAAGCTCAGGTACTGTGTCAATCTTATCAATAGAAGTATCATAGAAGAAGCAAAGAGAGAGTAAAAAAAAAATCAAGCGTATGACCCCCGGCTAATGAAATACTATCGAATATGCAATTTGATTCAAAGTGTAAAAAAAAAAGGGCGACATCATCGCATTCGTGAGAGAGAAGGTGATTCTTTCCCTCGCGAAGAGCACATCTTAGCAAAGCTAGCTACATCATTTCGTTCCAGAGTAACAAACAAGAAAACAGATGGGAAAATGCTAAAGCGCTGTCAAACCCAAAGCAAATGAATGATTCCGTTCGTTGTAGGCAATGAGGGAAAAGTAAAAAGTGTGTAACATGTTCATGCGAATGCGTCTCCTTTCATAAATTCATTAGAGGACCAGATTAGCGTATTTTGGTGGAACTCCTTTCCGTGTTTCCGTTTCTTCCACCTTCCTTTTTCCCTCCGTTGGATCGTTCTCTCTCTATTTTATGATTCCGAAACGCTGACTATTTCCGTCCCTCATTCGGTTCCCAATGGATAGGCTCAAAATCAGAGTTGAGGAAATGAGCTTGATTGTACGGGGAGCTACAGGAAAAATGTTAGCCTTCTTTAGAACAAGGTGCATCGGGCAGGATGAGGCGTACTTTTTGAATGGTGTAGTAACCGGAAGTGAATGGCTAAGATTGGGCTTCATCACCAACGGATTTAGCCGGATTTGCGGGCCGTCGGACGATTTCGTTGTCGGCGGACTGAGCGGTAGAGTCGAAGGGGCGGGGGATGAGACAGTAGACGGCACTGGAGGGCTAATCGAAGGAGAATAGTAATCGTGCTGCGAGGGAGACGGCATGAAAGTAGGGGGCTGTGGAGGTGTCGGCATCAGGGGACTGGAGACGGAACCAAATGTAGATGGGTCCATCATGAGGCCGGGAATGGACATCAAATGGGGATTGGCGTCGAATGACAGCGCACCATCGTCCCATGGACTGAAATTTGTTGTCATCCCATATTGATAATTGACTATGGGCGTCATATGAACAGTGGGTTCCGCCGAGTACAAAAGATCATAATGGCCACTATTACAAAGACTCGTTAATTTAACATTCGAGGGAAAAGAAGAACAAAAGCTTACGGGCGGTACAGAAGTCTGATGCTCGCGATACTCTCTTGGTTGGGGGATAAAAGATGTGGAGTGACTGCATCGCCCTGACTTCGGTCGAGATAAAGAATTTCAACTGCCAATCCGGATTCTTCAATGACACCATCTACCAACGCTTGGAGACCAACCTCGTCGATCTCCGTCTTGGCCGGCTCAATTCGCGTGGTGCAATATTGGTCAACAGGGGTGGATAGGAAAGCCTGATAACGAACATGATTGAGTTTCATCCAAGCGCCGGTAAGGAGCTGCATGTCGATTAGAGAATTTCCAAAACAATGAGAAAAAGTTTGTCACCACTCACTCTGAAATGTGTAATTATAGACATAGATTGGCTGAAATCGTTGAAGATGTCCTCCAAGAAAGTCTCGTTGGGGACGTTCTTCTGTATCGCGTCGATTACTTGGCCGAAGGTCTCTTCGGTGGCATCAACGAAGGTCTCGTATAGGTATTCTTGATGGCCTACTTGATCGAGAAACCTGTTCATGGACTTGATCCGAGCCAGCTCTTGCTGGACTTTTAACGTGTCGCGGAGCGTGAACAAGTTCTCGAAATATCCGAAAGCAACCGCTAGAAAAAACCAGAGTGAGAAAATGAAAACACAATGTCAACGCAATTGGAATAGTCTTATATATCTTCGTACCTCGCCATCCACAATTTCCATCTCCTTTCATGGTCCGCGTAAAGGGATGTGTCAAGGCAAGAGCCTAGAAAGGTGCAAGCACAGTCAGTCAATTACTTCCCCCCACCCCCCCGCGTTCAAAATCGTGGTTAGGAGTATAGCGAACACGTACATTAGTCTTTGTAACATAGGTAGGGTCCGCGTTCATATACTCGGCCGATATGACTTGACTCGACCGTTTTGGCGATACCAATGGGCCCTGTAGTCGAAAATGAAATCAGCACACACGCTTATCAAACAATGCAGCGAGAGAGAATCGCACCGGTACTTCGGCTTCGTAATCATTTGAGAGCTTCTGGAACCGTTCCAGTTCTTCCCGAGATAAGGGCTCCATAGCGTAAGGCTGGGGCTTCGCGTACGCCGAAAGGCCGCTGAAAGGAAAAGGGAAATAATTATAAGCAATGCCGTAGGTCGAGGGATTGATGTTTTCTTCGAGGTTTGATGCCAAATATGCTCCACGAGAAAAGTGCGGGTAGTACAAAGTGTCGGGTGTTAGAGAGGCACCAGAAAGTTGCATCGCATTAATGATATCACCCTTTCGCTGCTCCAATGCTCTGAACCTGGGAACGACTAGAGAAGGCATGGTGAGTTTTATCCTGTCGGCAACGGGAAAAAAGAAGAATCAAGCGGGGTGGGGAATGCACACATCAAATAAGCATCATTAATTTATGTTTCTGTTGGGTGTATCACTCTGCTCTGGATATGATCGAGACTAAGGTGGGACGAAGCTGCGTGCGGAGATGGTAACAAGTGTAAGTAGTTAACTAGTTAGTGCAGAACTGCTGATCAATCAACAAGTTTAGAGACCGTCATGCATGTGGCCGGCCGATCTATTGTTATCGTATCGGACGGAGGAGTAAGCGTTCTGGAGAGCAGCAGCTGTTGTCCTCCAATAATGCTTAATCAAAACCGCGACCGGAGTTGGGATTGATTGGTTTGTCCTTGCGCACTAAGAGCTTCGTGCAGAAATGGCAATTAAATAAGTTACCAGCTGCAAATGCGAAAACGAAAACCTGTTCTCTGTTTGATTCGGTTTCAATTGACTTGACACGATGGAAGAATGCTCCTGTTATATATATTGCTCCAATTTCATGCCCGGTGGTTAATTGATCGATCGACCTGAGACTCGGACAATCCCGAATTTCCGTCGCGACTGTATTGTCGAAGGATGCGGGCTTCACATTCATTCATTCATTCGCCGTTGGGATGCGGAATTGAGGACGCTTTTGAATCTGTCATATCCAGTTATCAGACTTACGCAATGGCCGATTACTCGTTCTGGTCTTGTCTCCAACGTTTCTCAACAACGGGCGGCGCGCAAGACCTAACATTGTATGCAGGTCTCCGCGCGATTTGAAAGGGCTTTGCCAACGGTCAGGCAGGATGGAGGAGGAGGAGGAGAAGAAGAAGAAGAAGAACAGAAAGACGGAACTGGTTTGAATGGGCAGCACAAAGAGGGATGGTTCCCAATCAATAGGAAGAGCAGGCAGAGGAATCTCGAACGAGCCGGCTTGGGGTCAATGCGGGGGTGACACAGCGCGTAGGAATAGGAAGCAGAGAATTAGAGATGGGCCAGAGGACAAGCGATGCTGCGAAGAAGGAGAAGAAAAAAGCCAGCACTCACACCAACCCACGACCAGGCCCGGCAGTGAATGTATATATATTTGCTTTTTTTTTTTTATTCGGCAGCTCGACGGCGGCGAAGAACAGCTCGCTAGCGAGTTATCGGCGATATTATTGCTTGGTTGGAGTCAAAGAGATGCGCGCGACTCCAGCTCGGACGAGAAGATTCAATAAGAGAGGTAGCGATGTTGCCTCGAGCGAGGAGAGGAAGGAGCGGGGTGAAGTACTCGCGCTGGACGTCACGCCGTAAGTATCGCGTACTGTACGCACGTTACCTGACAATACTGCTGTACTTTAGGTACAGATCACATGTCTCTGTAGTATATAATTATTAGTCAGTCCGCGATCTTACTATTTTCGAGTGGTCAGCTAATACACAACACTGAAACTGCATGCCATGATCTCGACCAGCCTGGCGAGCATCCATTCTTTTTCTTCTGCTTCACAAATAAAGCAATCCTGCGAATCGGAATGGTTGATTGATCTCTCGCTCGGATTCGCCCATGGCGCATGCATCTCTATCCCGCTAACTATGTAATCTGACTACATTCCAGATTCACCTGGGAACAGACAGTTGAATTAAATTGAACCACAGCATCCTCGATAAATCCATGAGTTCCGGACCAGGGCCCTTGTATCCGGAACGGGGAGCGATATGTTCCTATTCGACACTTTCAAACCAGACCGCATGTCTTTTTATTTTTTATTTTTTTTCGTGTCGCCTTCTGTCTGTTCCCCTCCACGCCTCACCAAGTGCCGAGCAGATGCATGCATTCATGCATACGCTTGTCCCTTATCTCGCCCTTCTTATTGTTCCATTCCTAATTGCACGTAGTTCCTATCGGACTGTTGGAAGGTGTGAAGGATGGGTACATTCACCCGTCAGCAATTGGCATATATAGGCAACCCGGCCAATCAGCAGGTCAAATGCCTTTTATTACTGCATTGGGTAATTATTTGGCTTGCTATCTATTATCTACAATCCCGGTCAGCCATAGTCCATAAAGCAAGTAAAGAAACCGGAGTCGGATGGTGAATCGATCATAGCCACTAGTACAGTGACTTTGTTGTATGTAACTACATACTACATGCTGTCGTGTAGTTACATATGCACTAGAAAACTACACTAACCACGTCACTGAGCCCTAGCTAAATAACTTAGCGACAACAGTGGGGGCCCGCCAGGGTCTTGTTACTTGTTGCATCGTCGTAAATCTATGTGAGATTTGCCCTAGTAGCTTCCAAACATAGTAGACTTACGATGTATATGTACCTAACATTAGGTACCTAGGTATAGAACTCACGTACCGAAGTACCTACTCAGGCATGTTGGGTACATCCAGCGGATTTCGGCGCCGTCGGTCCTACGTCCACTACCGGAGGTAAAAACATTTCAGGAAGAAAGAACTTATTTCTATTCCGTATCAATCATTGCCTATCATCCACTCTCATTATCCGTGTGTGTGTGTGATGCATTTACCGCATGCATGCATGCATGGAGTCACCGTAGAAGTGATTCCCTTCAATAGCCTCCCGCTTTGCCCACAAATCCCGTCTTGCCCCTCCAGCCCCGTCCTTTGCCCGTAATGTGTGATGTTGTACGGGTATCGTCTCCGAATGCCGTCGCTTGGAATGGCGAGTGCATAGGACCCATTTGCGATAGCGCAGCTTCGTCGAGTCTAAACCCCTCGCCATCGTTGAGCGCGGTCCGCCACAGTCCCTTGAGTGACGAAGACCATTCGCGGACTGCCTGCAGACGCTCCAAGTCGCTGGCGCTCTCAACGAGGACTGTGCCGTTTTCTTGGTCGATCTTCGCATTGAGTTTTTTATCCATAATCAAGAATCCCAAGATCTCCTGTACCTCGGAAATCGAGATCTTGATCTGCCTGGAGATAAAACTCAGCGTGAACCGTGTGTACGGGGCAATGAGCTTGATAACGGCTTTCGTGCGCATGTTACGGCTGACTTCGTCGATGTTTTCGGCTATGAATGGGTCGGCTAAAACATCCTGGTTTTTTCGTAAAATGTCCTCGTATGTATGAATGTCATCCCTCTGATATGCATCCACGAGATCCGTCATGGCCGATATGCGAGGGTCGTTCTTGTACGGCTTTGTCTCTTGAGAGTCGAAGGGGTTGATGTTGGACTTCATAAGCATGGTAGCTAGCACGAGATATTTCAAGACCTGGATGCGCTGCATGGATCCCGCCTCATCGTAGTTGCGGAATGACTCGAAGAAGTCGCTCTGCGCCTGTTCCCAGTTCTCCTCGCTCATGTGCATCTTGCCTCCGCATTCACGAATGATCCCCATAATCTTCGGGTGTGGGACGGCAGATCGCACTCGCAATGCTCGCTCGTAGAGTGCTTTGAGTCGTTTGTTGTTTTTGGTCTCCGCGTACATCTGGATTTCCAGAGCGTACACTTCAAGTGAATATGTTCCCTTACTGGGGTCATCTGAGCCATCCTCCCGTTGGCATGCACGATGTAATTCTCGCAGTTTCTTCGTAAGTTGTGTAAATTCTCTCCGATCCAGCCATAGCCTCGCCAGCTTTATATTCGTTTTGAGCCATAGCCGTTCGTTATTGGTGTTTTGAAAAGTGTTGAGCGTCAGTCGGTAAAATTCCTCCATACAAGAATATGCCTTTTCGTCATCCGAGCCTTTCTCTATAAAGTCTAGCATGTTGTTTATTGACTTGTCCGAGTAATTTCGCGTGACAGCTGACTTCACGTAGGTCAAGAGCTCGCGGTAGTGTTCGATAGCCTAAGTAAAAGTGGTTGTCAGAACAAATTTTATCTTATGTTTCTTACTTTAATCGGTTGGTATAGCTCACATCATCGTATCGACCCAGTTTGAACTCAAGCTTGATTGCTTGCTTGAGTCCCTTAAAGCCCCTTTCGACATAATATAAGCACATGGGCCTTCGAAATTCTGCCTGTCTTATCAAGCCTTACCAGTCGCCTTTGTCCTGTTCCAACGCTGGCACACCCAAGAACTCATCGATGGCTTCTTCTGGATTATCCGCCTTGATCTGCTTGGCATTATAGTATTTATTCTCTATTCCGATATCACCAGAGTCATCGTCGTCGGAGCCTTCGTACTCGAAGTCATATCTGTCTGGTCAGCGGTAGCGATCAAAGGGAAGTGGTAGAGCTAGGCTTACTCCTCGTCCCCAGAATCTTGCATAAAATCATCGTCGTCCGACATGATGAGTTGAGTGCTGAAACAGTAGACCAGAGCTATGAGAAGAGCAGTCCCTGTAAATGCGGTTTGCAGAAGCGACTGATAGCAGGGCGGGTTGCTGGGTTCAACACCGCGAGACTCTTCAATGACGGTGACGCATGCATATCATTGGCTCCGCACAGAGTGGCAGTAAATACGCACGGGCCATGGCTCGGCGCGGCGCTTTGTTGATCCGGCGGTTCTTACAGCTACGCCTTCAGAATTGACATCGAGAGTAAAAAGCATCGCAATCTAGTTAAAGTAGTAATGTAGATTGGTCATACATACTATGCTGCGCTTAAATATACAAAGATGCACTAATAATGCATACTCATCGTAAATGTACACCCAAATGCCCAGTTTATGCATCTGGTTACATAAGCAACGTTAACCGAAAGAGGACTAGCGGCGCCGGCCTGACATCCTCAACTTCCAAGCCACTCTTTGCGCCACTCTCAAGTCTTCGCAACACCTGGTTTTCCATCGCAGGAACACTCGGTGCCGATAAGAAGGGCAACTTTAAATACTCGGTTTATCTACACATTTCACACGATAGCGTTTTTGCTACATCACCATGGGTGGCGATCTCAACTTGAAGAAGAGCTGGAACCCAGTCCTGCAGAAGAACCAGGAAAAAACATGGCTGGCAGAAAAGAAGGCGCTCGAGGAGCGCAAACGCATCGATCAGATGATGCGGGAGCGACAAGAAGAGCGACAGATGCTGGAAATTCAGCAACTCCAGGAGGCAGCAGGCGGGAAAAAACGAGCCAACCGCGTCGATTGGATGTATGCGGGACCTTCGAATGGACAACTTGGAACGACAGAGGAGATGGAGGGATATCTACTTGGAAAACGACGCATTGATGGCTTGATTAAGGGATCGGACAACCAGAAGTTGGAGAAATCAGCGAACGAGGAGTCGTTCATGGCCCTGCAAAACGCCAATACGGCTCGAGACACAGCTGCCAAGATACGAGAGGACCCGATGTTGGCGATCAAAAAGCAGGAACAGGCTGCATATGAAGCCGTGATGAACGATCCCGTTCGGCGGAGACAGTTGATGCAGGCCGCAGGAAAGGAGAATGGGTCGTCAGAGAAGGAGCGCCGGCACCATCGCCATCGGCACCGACACCGAGACGACGAGGATAAACGGTCTCGGCACCGCTCGAGAAGACATGATTATGACGACGACAATGATCGAAAGCATAGGCGCCGACGTGACGATAGCATTTCCAGATCTCGGTCGCCCGTCAGACATTCTCGCAGCCAACGGTCGCCTTCTTCATCCAGACACACATCACGTCGCGATCACCGTGAAAGGTCGTATTCTCCACAACCCCATCGCCGCGATCGCTCCCCTCGGCGTGACCGAGACGACAGACGACAGACCTGGCATCACAATTCACGGCCTGCGCCGCCGTCGTACCGAGACACGCAGGCTCCTTCCAAAAGCAACAACGACGCAGAGCGCGCAGCCAAGCTGGCGGCGATGCAGCAGAATGCGAATGACCTGGACAGCATGCGGGCGGAGCGCTTAGCAGCTGCAGATGCCCGCGAGCAGGCGGAGCGCGAGGCCGACGAGCTCGCTCGGGCTCGGACGAGCAAAGAAGGCGGCAAAGGCGCTTTTCTGTCGAATATCAACAAACGGGCAGGCGAGCTGGATCTCTCTGAACGGCTTCAGCGGGGACGGCGCAATGTCGAGAAGGAGCAGGAGGCTTATTAATTGTACATTTTCCGGGCGTTGCTTCCTAATCATCATGCTATACAAATAATGAACTAGTATTTTGCATATAGTAATATCAGCGGCGTTCATAACATTAACAATAGGTCACTATTGTAGCTAGCTAGCTATCTCGCAGCGAGGCTCTAGCGCGGCAGGTTCCGCTGCGTGGGTCTCGCATGTCATTCAATGGTCAGGCATGACATCGACCACCTTAGCTCGCCCTATGAAATCTGGCTTCGTCAGAGATTGCTCCTCGCGTCGTCTTTGCGCGGAACAGAGAAAGCCATCAGCTGGGGGAGTGTGCCGTCGACTGGTTCTCGACCATTCTTTATTTCTTACGTTTATATATATATCGCGCCTTTACGTGTCTCTCGGCATTCTCCTCGAGCTGGTGGAGGAGGCGGCGTCTGGCCTAAACAATCCCCCTGGTTTCCGTGCATACCACCAGATTCTGTCGCCCATCCGCCGGGGTTCTTTTTTCTTTTCTATATTTGCTAGACGGACTTGCTCGATTATAAACGAGAAGGGCGACTTTGTTCTTCATCACATCGGTCGATCGATTCGATACCCAGCGCCGCGCATCCAGCCAGCCAGCCAAGATGAGTCTCTGCGGCCGCCAAAAAGTCGTCCAGCGGAAGATGGTTCTGCTGTAAGTGTATGCCGTTTATTACGACGAAGGGAAGCGACGACTGATAAGTTCTTCTCATTGATGGTATGCTGGTAGTGGAGATGGAGCTTGTGGAAAGACCTCGGCTTTGAACGTGTTTACTCGAGGGTTCGTCTGTCTTCCTGATATCTAAGAATCCGAGAATCGTGGGTGACTGATTTCGTTTTAAAAGATTCTTCCCGACTGTCTAGTATGTCACTAGCTCTTATCGCTGTCTTTGGTTCTGTTAATTAACATCGCTCCCCTCGGGCTTGAAGCGAACCTACGGTTTTTGGTGAGTATAAATTCCGCTTGAGGCTAGATACTGGGAGAAGTATTCAGCTGATATGATGGATCGTTTTTTTAGAGAATTATGTTCACGGTGATTATTATCCCCCTCGACTCGCCGCCGACAAAGGCTTGACTAACCATCCGCCGAACCGAAGACATCTTCGTCGATAATACGCACATGGAACTGTCACTATGGGACACAGCCGGACAAGAAGAATTCGACCGCCTGCGCGCGCTTTCCTATGAGGATACACATGTGATCATGCTTTGTTTCAGCGTATGCTCTACATCCATCTTTGTCTCTCTTGTGTCGTCTCTGAATGGAAACGGAATAGGTCGACAACCGCGATTCCTTCGAAAATGTAGCCACCAAATGGATGGCAGAAATACACGAAAACTGCCCCGGCGTGAAAATGGTCCTCACAGCACTGAAATGCGACTTGCGAAAGGACGACGAGCAAAATGAGAACCCGGAGGCAGTTAGCTTTGATGAAGGGCTTGCAAAAGCGAAAGAAGTTGGTGCAGTAAAATATCTAGGTGTGTCTTTTACCTGGGAAAAAAAAAGTTTGGATCTAACGATTAGAAGAATGCTCGGCCGTCCAGAATCGCGGAATCCGCGAAACCTTCTATGAAGCTGCCAAAGTCGCGCTGGAAGTGAAGCCAGCCGGTGGCAGCTCGAGTGGAGGATGCGTCATTTTATAGACAAACCGGCCTCCCATTTCAATTTTTTCTATACACCTCGCAACCATTCTCTTGGCCCCCTACCTTTCTCTTCCATTCGTGCACATTCTTCCCACCTTTAGCTTTTACTTAAACCCGTCTCCTTCGCTTCTCAATTGACCATGGTGTTTTCCTTTTCTCTTTTTTCTTTTCTTTCTTTCTTTCTCTTTTTTCTTTTCTTTCTTTCTTTCCTTTTTTTTTTTTTTTCCAACTTTGTTGGCATTGATAACGGCGTTGTCCCTGTCGCGAAAAATAAACCGATGCGATGCGATGCGATGCGATGCGATGCAGTGCAGTGCAGTGCAGTGCAATGCAATGCGATATGATATGATATTTCCCCATCCAGCAGCAGGCCTACAATGCCATCCATGAGGTTGACTAGTCCATTGACATTGAATTGGGCTCATGGAACGAAATAGCCGATCTGGCTAGCACGCACAAGCAACATTTCTTTGATTTATTTTCTTCCCATCGATCTCTTTTGGACCCATCTTATTGAGAGATAATCTAATTATACCTTAACTTTTTTTTTAATTATACTATTTTTTTTTGATTTCCTGTCGTCCGTCGATTCCGAGTTTCCCATGTATTTCATGGATTAATGAGATGATTATTTCATATTTCTACGGTCTTTTATTAAACAGTCGGATTTCAATGCCTTTTAGTATTACTTTCTATCTATATACAATAGATCTACAAAGATGGTTATATCAAGAGATACTCTCTTTGCTGTCAAGAAGAAGAAGAAGAAGAAGAAGAAGAACCAACAACATCCTCCACCCCAACCTCATACACCCCTTCCAACGCCTCCCTCCGCCTCTCCGGCCCCGGTGGAAAATCAGCTTGTAGCCTGTCCACAAAGGCCTGCACAAACCCATCTGCAGCTTCCCGCAAGCTCAGCTTTACGCCCTGCCTTTCTAGACTCGTGGCTTCTTTCCCTTCTAGACCGCAGGCCACGATCTGCTTAAAGAACCACATGGGCTCTTCGGTGATGTTGAGGCCGATGCCGTAGGAACTAATGTTTCGGCGGAGATGAACGCCGACGGCTGTTATCTTTTGCGCGTTTGCGTTTGCATTTCTGTCATTGACCCATACCCCCGCATCAGAGGTCACGAAGCCGCGGACTCCATACTTGGATAGAAGATCGATAACGGAGTTTTCGAGCAGACGAATGTGGCATCGCGGCGAGAGCCCCAGACGTCGCAGGTCGAGGATGGTGTATGCTACGAGCTGGCCCGGCCCGTGGTATGTAGTCTGTCCACCACGAAGGGTCGGGTGGTATTCTGCGATTGGGGGGTTGCGTTGAGGATCATTGCTGCTGAGGAGGGGGCGGATGGGTTCGAGGGGCGGTGGCAGCGAGAGTTCGAGGGATGGTTGTTGGTCTGAGGGCGAGGAGGTGTTGGATGGCGGGAGGTCGCGGCGGCCGGTGGTGTAGACAGGGTTGGGCGTGAAGGTTATTATTGTTGGGTCGGGGGGTGTCGATGAAGTGTAGGAAGAGGATATGGCTTTTTTGTGGGCGAGATTGCGCAGTGTGAGGACTTGCTGGATCTGCGACACCGTGTTGAAGGGGGTGATGCCGGGGAAGTGCAAGTGAGCGAGGCGCATGGTGACTGGAATGAATGTTCGAGGGCTTTGGCCCGGACCTCAATGGAGGTTCTAAGTAGTGATTATCAAATATTTGAGTCGGAACATTGTTTTCTTGTGAACTTGAAGGTGTATCGACACGTCAATAAAGCGGACAAGCTCAGCGCAAGTGACGCCATCGGAGTTGCAGCTTGAACACGTGATCCTTGATCAGAGATGTCTGTCTACCTGGCAACGCAAGACAGAACCGAATAAGAATAGGATAACTTTTTTTTTTTTTGTTTACGTTCAAAAACGCTATACTCTACAAGAATCATCATGATACTATCCCATTGATCTGCTCCGAGCCGTCGCGCACCAGCTGCCAATCTCGCACGCCACCCTTCCAGTCTGCAATGCGCCCTTCTCGCACTTGCACTATAACCACGCGACTGTTATCGTCAATCATCGGTGTCTCCGCGACTCCGCTACCACGGCGCTGACCGAATGGGATCTCCTCGTTGGGCGCGGTTACAAAGGTATTATTCTCCAAATGCCGGTCCTTGCACCACCGCTCCTCCTCGGAACCACACTCCAGGAAGCGCGCAGTGCCTGTGATTGTCGTCGAGATACTTGATAGAGCACTCGTGTTTAGATTCAGCAACAGACTGGCCAGCGAAGAGCGAGTTGCTGCAGGGGGCGGCGAGCCGTCACGGCCACTCGGAGCCCGAGTTGGCGGACGGTGTGACACCCAATCGTGTACAAGCAGGGAGACGCGCGGATTGGCTTCTAGGTTCAGTGTCTTGCGCGAGGACGGGTTCGTGGTCATGATAATTACGGGGTAGGCGTCGAAGGGGGTTTCGGAGAGGTAGGTATATGACATGAGGGAGACGTGGGGGGTGAGGCCGTCGGATGTTGCTAGGTGCAGCTGCTCGAGTTAGTTTTATTCTGCGCCGTGCAAGCAGCAGATCAGATCAGCGAGCGACATACGTAGCGAGAGTTCTTGAGGCAGGTAATCACCTCGGGCAGCAACGACGAGCCGATATGGGGATGGGTGGTGGTGGCCGATGCCTCGTAGCTGAGCGGGGGGTTCGTTCCGTCGGCCATGATCAGTAAGAGCTACACAGTCGCGGTGGTTTGCTGTTGGCATGTGTTCACCACGCGGGGATTATCGAGAAGTGAGTGGGCTGATGGAGTATCACTGGATAAGCCTAAGACTAGGCCCAGTCCGGCCAGTTAGCGCTGGTTAGTCAGCGCAGCTCCATTGCATAACATCATCGCAGAACGTCACCAGAATGTGCGATGTACGATGGGTACGATGTAGCGTCATGCCAGCACGTATCGTATTCACTGCGCCTTGCTGCTCGTAGTGTCTGTAATTACCGTTACAGCGCAGTTGTGCCGCACCCAGTCGTAACCTTCCATACGGGGTAATTACCTGCCCATCCCTGCTTCCGCCCATTCCTCTCTCTTCCTCTGAGCATTTCCTTCTTCCCTCTCTCGTCCATTGCATTGCATTCCATCCCATCCCATCCATCCATCCATTCATCCATCTGCAGACGCTCGGCTGCCTGACTCATCCTAACAAGTGCTGTCTCCTCGTCGTCGTCATCGCCATTCGTGCCTCCTCATTGGACGTGATTGCCGCCTTAGTCTCTTACCCCGGACTTTACGTGGGCTGCTCTCTCTGTGTCCGCTCGCATCCACCCACCAACTAAACACACACACACACACACACACACATATACATATACATCTAACCTCCTGTTGCATCCGCGATACCCTCTTCCTTCTTCCTTCTCTGTGTGTTCCTGTGTCAATCCTCAGGCAGACACCATGCAAACATCCAAGGTGCTCCGCGCCTCCCCCGCATTTTCCACCCTTCGTCCCTTCAGCACCTCCTCCGCCTTCCATCGCTCCCCCTCCATTCGTGACATCACCCCTAACAATGCTGCCGACTTTGATGCTCGACAGAAAGAGTTTCGACAGAGTCTAGAGGCTGCTCGCAAGAAGAGGGAAGAGCAAGAGAGTCAGTCTGTCACAGCTACCTTCCGTGATCATGCCCGTGAGTTTGCTCGACTCCCACTGCTCCGCTTGTGAGCAATGCGAGTGGTGTATACACATATACATATATATCATATATATATATATATTTGTACACGGCTTGATTTGACTCCGACGTGGCAAATTCCCTTTTTTTCTCTATGCGTCAACGTGGTGACTGATCAAGGCATTGGTGATTGTGTTTTAGGACAGCAAGAGCAATTAGATGCCGCACACGACAATGCTGCAAAGCGAGGCCCTTTGTCGTCTCTCATCTACGGCACCAAAGAAGGACAAGTCTTTGACAAAAACATCGAGCGATCCTTCTCGCAGGTGATTGCCCGTGGAAAGTACGTGCACTCAATTGTCTTCCATGACGTCAAGCCCGACAAGGTCGACGAGTACGTCGAGCTCGTCGGCAAGTGGTATCCTCGCATGGCGGCTCTAGAAGAGAACAAGGTGAATCTTGTTGGCAGCTGGCGCACCCAAGTTGGAGACAACGACACATTTGGTACGGTTAACTTGAATATTGCTATGGAGATTGTGATCAAAACTTACTGGGTTCTTCTCGCATAGTGCACATTTGGGAATACCAACGTTATACAGGCTACCATGAGTCGCTCCATGCTATTTCCGAGCACCCAGAATTCCGAGAATTCGACAAAAAGCTCAAGTCCTTGATAAAGAGCAAAAGGACGTCGCTTATGCAAGAATTTTCGTTCTGGCCGACAACACCTCCCCGTCGGTTGGGTGGCTTGTTTGAACTGCGCTCTTATACTCTGCACCCGGGCAATCTCTTGGAGTGGGAAACACACTGGCGCCAGGGACTCAAGGCACGTCGTGAGGTCATGGAAGGCGTAGGTGCCTGGTTCGTGCAGATTGGCGATCTCAACACGGTGCATCATCTCTGGCAGTTTGCCAACTTGGAGGAACGCAAGATCCGCCGTGAACAGTCCTGGGGCATTGAAGGCTGGGCGGACACGGTACATCGAACAGTGCCGCTCATCCAGTCCATGAAGAGCAGGATTCTGATCCCCATGCCTTGGAGTCCAGTGGGTTGAAGTAGTTTCAGTTACTTTCCCGTTATCGAGTGCGTGCTAGTAGTTCATCGTGGTAGCGTATCTGTTATTAGCCGGGCTCAGGTACACGGGGGTCCTTCATATAGCACTGAGCCATATGTAGCTATACATCAATCAAAATGCATTTCTCCCCCCCCTCCCAAAATAATAATCTTAAAATACGATAACGAAAGTCAACCCGTATCAGCAACCCCAGATTCAAAAGTGCGTGCCGCGGCCCCACCGGCGGACCCAAGGAGAGGGAACCAGCCAAAAAGTTGAATGACGGCGCGTTTCTCCACATGCGCGAAGGGGAAAAAAAAATACTACTACTTCAGTCTCCAACACAACCAGACGCCAACACACCCATCGACATCGTCGGCCATTGGGCTGCTACCGGCCTTCACATTTTCCGTTTCTGCTTCTGCACGTTGACATATCGAAATCATACCAGCATGACTTGGATCCGACAGAATGATCTCCCCAAGCTGCGTGAGTACAAGTACTCCGGGGTTGATCATTCGCTGGTCAGTCGCTACATCCTGAAGCCATTCTACAGCAATTTTGTGATTCATTTGTTTCCCACGAGCATGGCGTAAGCTATCCCCTGCTGTTTTGACGATCTATTTCACGGTATGCTGACACGTAATCCCAGCCCGAACCTCGTAAGTCACCGTTTCGTACCCGCTGGCCCTTGATCGAACTAATCGGGAACGGCATTAGGTCACACTAACTGGCTTCTCCTTCGTCATCGTGAACTTTTTGACTCTGCTTTGCTATAATCCGACATTGGATCAGGATTGCCCGCCATGGGTGTATGGGAGCTGGGCTGTTGGGCTGTTTCTGTACCAGACTTTCGACGCTGTTGACGGAATGCAGGCGTACGTACAGCTACCTACATGGCATGATACTGATGAATAGTGAGTGACTCATGATATGATATAGTCGCAGGACTAAGCAGAGCGGCCCTTTGGGCGAGCTGTTTGACCACGGTAAACCACGCCCCTATATATATATATATATATATAAGATACGTCTATGGGGAAATTGACTGACTGTTTGTGTCTAGGTGTCGATGCTTGTAACACGGTTTTGGGGGTTTTTATTTTTGCCGCTACGATGAACCTTGGGCAGTCTTGGGCTACTGTCCTGACCTTGTGGGGAGGTAGGTTTGTTGCAGCCGATAGAAAGCAAACAACTGCTAATCACATACCTTACACAGCTGTCATGACATTTTACGTTCAAACGTGGGACGAGTACTATACCCATGTCTTGACTCTCGGCATCGTCTCTGGGCCGGTCGAGGGCATTCTAACCCTCTGCGCCGTGTTCTCGTTCACGGCGTACATCGGCGGAGGCAGTTTCTGGCATCGCCCGATGTTAGCGACTGTCGGCGTCCCCCAGTTCAGTTTCCTCCCCGATGCCGTGTACGAACTGCCGTTTACCTCATGGTACATGGTCTATGGAGCCTTTGTGCTCTTCTTTGCGACGGGAAGCAGCATCCTCAACGTCATGAAAGCTCGCCGTGCGCGATCCGAAAGCCCAGTCACGCCACTCTGCGGCCTCCTGCCCTTTGTGTACATGTGGTTGCTGACGCCCGCGTATCTGTATCTGCAGCCCAACATTCGCGAGAATCACCTTGTCCCTTTCCTGATCTATGTGGGTATCGTTAATGCGTATTCCGTGGGCCAGATGATTACCGCGCATCTGCTCAAAACGCGTTTCCCGCGAAGCAACATTCTCATGTGGCCGCTCGCAGTGGCTGTGCTCGACAGCTTGGGTCCTTATATTGGTCTCTGGCCTAGCGCGCTTGGTGATGATATCTACCAGGTAGGGTTTGTGTTTACGGCGCTTGGCCTTGCGGTTGGCGTGTATGCCAGTTTTGTGGTAAGCTCGCCCTTCTCCCCTTCCTCTGGCTATGGGTGTGCCAGTACAGGCAGGTACTGATGAGTATAGCACACCGTGATTGTCACCATCTGCGACTACCTCGACATTTGGTGCCTGACTATCAAGCACCCGTACGTCGAGGCCAATGGCAAGAAGAGGTCGTAAGCAGCGAGTGATATATTGGAATCTAATACGACAAGCGATGAGTTTCATGTAATGTCCCATACACCATTTATTTAGTTAGGAGCCCATGCAATAGAACTCAGAATTCGGTAGAATGTAACCATACCTGATTAAGTTAGCTGCGCGGCTAACTTGACTTCGTTAGTGTCTATCTTAGTCAGCATAGACCCCGGAGCCGGAAAAACAGGGCTAAGCGAGAGCACACACAGAGCGAGCGAGCGGCGCTGCGGCACAGCGCGAAGAAGGAGAAAGAAGCTTGGCGCGGGCTCCGCTAATTCAATTTCAGTTTCTGCCTCGCTCTTTCCCTCCCTCCATCACCGACCGTCTCTGTCAGCGCCCTCAACTCGTCAGGATCATTCATTTATCGCTGATTGCATATCAACCCCGTCAAGATGGTATGCTGACCTGCTCCCCGGCATTTCTGCCAGATGCATTTTGATGCTATGCGGAGAAATCCTCGACTAACCTTCATGTGTGCGTGCAGGTTCTCGCGGTCGATCTCCTCAACCCTACTCCTCAGTCTGAGGCTCGCAAGCACAAGCTCAAGGTACGAAAAACCAAGCTCAAAACCAAAACCAGCGCCATTTCGATGATAATATGGGGCGGATAATGGAATAGTCATGGAATAGTCGGATGATGGAAATGATGGATATATATATACACACACACACACTTTTTTATATGGATTGGAAAACTGACTTGGGATCTCCATGATATATAGACCCTTGTGCCTGCCCCTCGCTCCTTCTTCATGGACGTCAAGTGCCCAGGATGCTTCACAATCACCACCGTTTTCTCACACGCTCAGACCGTCGTCATCTGCGCCGGCTGCTCGACCGTCCTCTGCCAACCCACCGGTGGTAAGGCTCGTCTCACTGAGGGCTGCTCTTTCCGACGCAAGTAAACGAAGAAAACGCCCTTTTTGAACATACGACGTCAGCGAGAAAAATTCATCAGCGGAACCTTCCTTATTTTGTCATGAATTTTCTTTGAAAAAATAATCTGGTGGCGCTTCCGAATTCATTTTCTTCTTTTTCTTTTTTTCCCTCCTCTTTTTGGTTCATGGCCGGTCGATCGAGTCGATGAATATGTGTTTTATTGTGTCATGTCTCTCTTATATGTTTTTCTTTTCATCTATTGTTTGCTCGTGAAAAAAACACAAGGTCGCGAAAGAACAGATAGAAGATGGACCCCGGTTTCGCCCTGCAATTATACCAAACCAGAAAAAACCTTTCTACCCAAATACAAAAAATGTTAAAAAAAGATAAAGAAGCCCTCTTTCTCTTTTCACACATGGAGCGGAGTTCCGGATATCTGGCTCGAATTGAATTCTTCGAACTTTTATTTCCCCTGCTTCTTTTCTTCCTGAAAAGATCGAAAAGGAGGAGGATAATGGGTTACCATTTGCATCTACATGAGCAATGAATGCTTTTGGATTCGAATTCACCGAGGGAACTGGCTAGTCGACGGCCAGCAGGCTGAGATGCCTACAAGCTAGGTTATGAGGATGGTTATCTATGGCGAACGTTGTCTGTATCTAGCCAAGGTTCAAAATAGATTGGATTCTATGACCTGTATGCTAGCAAGTTATCAATTCAGCATTTGCACGTAACTTTCTGTTCAAGGTAGATTCTCTTGTTAGGCTATCAAGGTAGACTACCAAGGTACTCTGTAATTCTAACATAGCAAGCACTTCCATGCGCACCCTTTTAGGAATTTTCGTACAGGGTATTCTTAAAGACAGAAGCAAGAAAACATCAACCAATGTACCCTTATCCACCAACTTCCCACAATGAAACTTGTTCAAGGACAAATCACTGCTCCATCAGAACCCTCGCCTTGTCCCTAATATCCTGCCCAAAATCCACCGGTCTACCGGGATCGCCACCGGTCAACAACGCCAATTTCCCCGACGTATCGTTGATGAGATCATTGGTGAACGTATTCCGGCCCAGGACATCGGTGATCTTCTTCTTGGACTCGGCGTCGCCGGCGCGCAGTTTGTCGAGATCAATGGACTTAAGTTCCTTGCGCGTATTGCGGATAAAATCGAAGAGGAAGAAGAGCGTTGGATGGGTGTCGGGCGGTTGCATCAAGGGGTGAGCTTCGAAGGAGCTTTTTTGTTTTCGGGAAAAAGAAATTGTTATTATTACTATTCGCATCATCTTGTTATTCGCACATTATCAGGGTGCCAGAGGTAACCAACTCGAGTAAATCAACCATCTGCCCGTCCACCTTGTCCGCGTTGAAATCGAAGACGTCCGCGCTCGACATTGTTCTGCCTGGTGAAGCGTGTCAATCAAACAAACAAACAATCAATCAATACAAAATGATGTAGTTGTATGAACATGGTGTCCGAGTTTGCCACGGAAGCAACGTGAAGAAATGCAAGAAGTCGATGGAAAAAGTAAGTAGATAATTGATGTCACTTGCCCGCCACATGTGACGTCGTTGTGGTTGTACGGCAAAGAGAAAGCTTTCTACGAGTGGTTCAATTATGCGCCGTTATTGGCTGCGCATGCTGTTCCTGAGAAGACTTGCATTCGAGATTATATTCTCCGTGTTGGCATAATATTTCGTTCAATCAGTTCAATGCACGACGTTAACATGTTGTTGTTGTTGTTGTTGTATGTATGTATGTATGTAATTACACTGTATGTACGTTTGTATTCCTCGTTATCTTATCTTCAAGTAGCAAAATATACAGTTATAACAGCGGAATAGAAGGCATAATGTACACATAAATTGAGCATTACCAGAAGCTCCATAAAGGGGCCCCCTTTTGGTGGCTCACTGGTTAATATTCCGTCAAGTCAACATCCACATGCAACCCAATTCCATAGCCCATACGTTGGCATGAAACTGCCACTCTGTCTGGTTGTAAGGGACTCCAAAGGTCGTGGAAAAGATGATTGATTCTTCTAGGTCTAGAGGATGCGGAAACTAATGGACTAGTCTCCGGGCTGTCATCACGTGACATTGCTTCTCTGGCAACATTGATTTGGATTCGGTGCCGCGTGCTGGAAGTAGATTAGCTGCCGATA
This sequence comes from Talaromyces atroroseus, assembly GCF_001907595.1. Classification (NCBI taxonomy): domain Eukaryota; kingdom Fungi; phylum Ascomycota; class Eurotiomycetes; order Eurotiales; family Trichocomaceae; genus Talaromyces; species Talaromyces atroroseus. The sequence continues at coordinate 2,511,082 of NW_017971433.1, forward strand.
AGCTATCGCAAGATAATAAATATCTGTCCAGGCAGTCACTCTACTACAACAGCGCATTGTGTATAGCCTGTCCGACCCTCCTCCACCATGGCGCCCAATCCATCAGCATCATCACCAGCAAAACCCCTCAGAATCCTCATGCTCCACGGCTTCACGCAATCCGGCACCCTCTTCCGCGCAAAGACCGGCGCTCTCACCAAAGCAATCACAAAGGCATTCCTGCACAATGCCTCCTTCTCCTTCCCCACGGGCCCCTTACCACTCAACCCAGCCGACATACCGGGATACGTGACACCGGATATTAAGCAAAAGGAAATCCCGGACATGGAAGCATTCGGCTGGTGGCGCCGGCCAAGTTCTACCATCCCACCTATAGAATATACGGGCGTCGAAGACGCATTCCGCACTGTCGCCCAGACCCTCCGAGACGAGGGCCCGTTTGACGGCGTAATAGGGTTTTCGCAGGGTGCCAGTCTCGCCTTTGCAGTGACGAGTTTGCTGGAAAACGGGAGGAGGGAAGCATTCTCTTCTGCTGTTACAGATAAAGACTACTTCCCAGAACCGTTTATACCGGAAAATACGGGCAACCATCCCCCGCTCAAATTTTGTATTGTCTATAGTGGATTCAAATTCGCCGATATGCGATACCGGGCCTTGTACAATCCGCCCGTGGCGACGCCCATGCTGCATGTTATGGGTACTTTGGATGCGCTCGTTAGCGAGGCTATGGGTAGAGAACTGGCGGAGACTTGTGGTGGTGATTCTGATGTGATTTTCCACCCGGGTGGCCATTTTGTGCCTGGTGGGAAGAGGTATCTTGATGTTGCCGTGGGGTTTGTGAGGATGGCCATGGACAAGGTGAATAAAGAAGATAATAAAAAGGAGGAAGAAGAGAGGGTGGAGGATATGGATGTGCCATTCTGATTGTGTTCGCTGCGATAGACCATGATATTTATATTTATAGACTAGCGATTGCAAATATTGGCATAGCATGTATATAGCACTATAGAACTCGCAGATACATCTCTGTTCTCGTCGTACTATACAATTCTACCATATCTAGCTACTAATTAATCAGGCTTTGACCTTCTCGTTCTTGGTCGGCTGGATACGAGCCATCATCTCTTCCTTGGTAATCAGATGGTCAATCCTCTCCAGATGGCCCAACAAACTCCTCATGTTGCTGCTCCACTCGTTCAGCACATCATCGGCATCCCGGGACTTTGCGAAGTTGACCACACGCGCAGGACGATCAATCTTCGCATAGATCGTCTTCGACGTTACCAAGTCACTGATGTACTTCTCCGTCTCCTCCTCGTTCAAGTCCAGCAGTTGCGTCAAGCGGCTCGTCTGAATGCGGGTGTAGTACTTGGCAACAACCCGCACATTATGCTCGATGACGCGCTTCCGCAGATCTTGCCATCGTGTGTATGCATCTGGTTCGTTCGGGTTCTGCTCCTTGTCGAATACATCTGTGCTGGTAAGATGAGGGCTAAAGGTCTCTGCAATTTCCGGCCAGCGCATCAATTCATGAACCGTAAACAACTTTAGAAGACGAGCTTCCACGGGGACTTGTGACAGCCGACTATCTTGGTGTATACGGTGGAGAAGATCCGATTGATCGTTGTCGTATGGGGCGAGTACGACGTAGTAAACAATCCGTGCGAGGACCTTATTTCAATGATATCAGTCAGGTTCCCCTCCCCCCTTTTTGACTTAGCAAGTGTATAAATCTAAACTTACTGCTCGGAGCCTTTCAGGATCCTCCTCAACCGACTCCGTATCAAGAACGTCCCGGTAGTGCTTGCAGGTGTCTAGGTAGTTCTGGTCATGCTTAGAAAGGATAATCTGCTGCTCGTAGTAACGAAGCTTCAAGTCCTCGACTGACTCATCCTTCTCTGGCATCGGCTCGTCAGAAGCGCGTGTCTTTAGCCGCTCCTCATACTCCTTTTGCTCCTTCTCCAACTGCTCGGGTGTCTTCTTGGGTTTGCGTGCAAAGTAGCGCTTATTAATCTTGCGGCTGAGAATAGATGCTTGAGTCCAGTCACCTCGTTCAATACATAAAGCCACCTGTTCAAGGATAAACTCGGTCTTTTCTCTCCTGGACATCGATCCGAATGTCTCCACCTGAAGCTCGCAAAGGATATCGGTGGCCGAGTTCAGATCGCCTTGTGATTTTTTGATTTGTGATAGGTAACGGGTGATGCGAGCTCTCTCCACTTCTACGAAAATCTTCATCCAGCTCAGTCAGCATCAGTCATGTTTGATGAGTAGACAATGGGATGAGCGGATGAGAAACGCACCTTTCCTTCTGTGACAGTTCGTAGGGTCTCAATCACCGACAGCTTGGTTTCCAAGTCTGGGGTATCTTCTAGAAATCCCATGACTTCTTGGACCATTTTCGTCGTCGCCTGCTTGAGCTGGCCATGTTTCTTTGATAGCAAAAGCACCTGGTCGTTTAGTAAGCTCCAGTCACCGGACTCCTTGCTGATCGTGACAATGGCTATGAGCACTCGGGAGGTGGTGGCAAGATCGGATGCCTAAGTATTTTTGCAGATTAGTCTTTTCTGTGCTCGTTGTATAGGAGTTTGATGGACGCTTCAAGGCTTCGTACCTGGCGAGCTTGTTTCTCCAGCAGAGACAGCTTATCGATGGCGGCTTGAACATTGCTCTGTTTGGAACCTGCGATTAGAAGATGATTGATGCAGGGTATGAAGCCGCAAAGCAAACCTTGGCAAGCTCTTTCGCCTCTGGGATTATCTTGTCGGCATCCTTGCTGTAGTCCTTCTCTGGCTTGAAGAGTTCTCCGGACATGATGACGACTGGCGATGCGTCACCGTCCTATACGAATCGGAATCGAATGAAGTCGTAAAATCTGAGAATCTGGTATGTTTTCAACGACTATTGCACTCGGATAACAGTCCTTTCAAGGCAGGATGTAGTGTGCAGAGAGTGTTGGGATATGGATGAAGAAGCGCTGCGTGTGTCTGGCCGAGCTGGAAGGAAGCTCTTGGAAAGGGAAGCTGCAACAACAGTGGTCGGACATGTCACGTGACATACGGGCTACACGAAAGCTCGCAGATCTAGCATTAGATCAACTGCTTAATTAATTCTGAAGTAACTCTGCAAGAGATCTGGGAATAAAACAAGTTGATTATATCGATTACCCATCCACCTGGTAGAGATATCGTCGCCAATACACTGTCTGGATGGACGTTCTAATGCCAAGACAAGCACCGGCACGCAAGTCCTCGGAAATGTAGTTAATTACCTGTATTGATTACCTACACTGACTCCGCGGAGGCTGATTGCATGCCTGACTTCTCAGGCTGCTTATCGGCGAGCACGCCATTGCGGGCGAGTAAAAATTGAGAGTTTCCTGCTTATCGGACACGTGATTTTATATCTATATGTTTTATTATAAAATAGTTATACCGATGAATGCCCTCTTATTATTTTCCATATGCTCCGTCACGATCTTGAGCGCTTGAACATGACCTGCAAATATTAACACGTACCCTCAAGACAGCCTTTAGAACTACTGGTTTGGACCTGCTCTACGCAGCGCAGCCAATATGCCGGATACAACGCCAATGCTGCTTGCTGTACAAGGTACATCGCAAGTCCATCTGATTATTGGCTCGAATTCATTGGCAGCTGCTCGCTGTATCAAGAGTCTGGAGTCTGGCGCACAGCCAGTGATCGTCGCTCCCGAGACTGCCGATATACATTTCTCACTGAAAGACCGCTGCGAACAAGGCGCAGTTCAATGGATAAAAAGGGACTTTCAAGATGACGACTTGAAGACACTAGGCCGTGAAGAGGTTGATCATGTCGTTGATATGGTATTCGTCACGTTGGGTGGCGAACATACTCTCAGTAAGAATGCCTTGATATATCTCATGAGACTCCCAACTGACGCTGTTCTACAGGCACGCACGTATCTCAAATATGCAAACGTTTAAGAATTCCAGTCAATGTGACCGATGCCCCCGATTTGTGCTCTTTCACATTACTCTCAACATACTCTGACGGGCCTTTACATATCGGAATTACTACCTCTGGCCGAGGATGCAAGCTTGCATCGCGACTGAGACGAGAAATTGCCTCTTCACTTCCGGCCAACCTCGGAAAGTCAATTGACCGACTGGGCACCATAAGACGACGATTATGGGAAGAAGATAATGTATCAGATCAGCAAGCATCGAAACTCGAAGTTGAAGATGAGGACCTAGCAACCCAAAGTCATACATTTAACAAATTAATTACCAGTGAAGACGCACAAACAGCCAAGACCAGGAGGATGAGGTGGCTCGCTCAGATTTGCGAGTACTGGCCGTTACAACGACTCGCATCAATATCTGATTCCGACATTGACAGCATTCTCACGGCTTATTCTCGTGAACGCACCAATGATTCTGTTGCACTTGCAAATGGTGCTTTCCAGCATCTTAGAAAAGGAAAGATAGTTCTTGCAGGGTCTGGCCCAGGACATCCAGGCATGCTTACGCGAGCAACGTTTCATGCGATCACACGTGCGGACATCATTCTGGCTGACAAACTTGTCCCGGCGGCGGTCTTGGATCTAATTCCCCGACGGACAGAAGTCCACATAGCCCGCAAATTCCCGGGGAATGCAGATCAAGCACAGGAGGAATTCTTACAGATGGGCTTGAAAGCGTTGCGAGAAGGAAAATATGTCCTTCGGTTGAAGCAAGGTGACCCTTACCTTTACGGGCGCGGTGCTGAGGAGTACTCCTTTTTCCGGGATGAAGGATACATCCCTATAGTTCTCCCGGGCATAACTAGTGCCTTGAGCGCACCGCTATTCGCCGACATTCCAGCAACGCATCGTGGTGTCTCAGATCAGGTTCTTGTATGTACTGGAACTGGTCGAAAAGGCGCGGCTCCAGAGCCCCCGACCTATGTTGCTACACAGACTGTGGTCTTCTTGATGGCGCTTCACAGACTTGCTGGCCTAGTCGAGAGCCTGACAATGAAAACTTCTTCAGAAGCTGGAAGCAATCGAACACTCTGGCCGAAGTGTACTCCGTGCGCTGTCGTTGAACGAGCCTCTTGTCCAGATCAGCGGATTATTCGCACTACTTTGGAACATGTGTGCCAGGCAGTGGAGTGCGAGGGGTCTCGGCCTCCTGGCTTACTGGTTGTAGGTGCAAGCTGCCATGTCATTCATACCCCAGAAGGACAAAAATGGGTGGTTGAAGATGGGTTTAGAGGGCTAGATGAACTTGGAGTTGAGGGGGATTTGCTCACTGATGAAGTGAAAGTCACAGAGGCCACTAACAACATATAGCGTGGACTACGTCTGTTCAACAAAGATTCACCAATTGTCTTGAATTATGTACATAGATTTGCATGGATGGCGCAACAGAGCAGCATGGATTGAGATACCAGAACTTCAGTGTTATTCAATATTTTGTATATTATATGGTCTGCCGCAAAGTTACAGTACCCCGTAATTACGTATTATTACCGCCCCGTCGCTTGATAAGCCGCAGGCAGCCTCGCCTCAGCCTTCCTCAACCAAGACAGCATTGAGACTGGTCTATATCATTACACGACTGCAGGCATCAAATCCATCATCAAAGACAAGATGTCGGCACCAAAGGCCACGAAAGCGCCATACATTTCTGGCGGGCAGATGCTCGATTCGTAAGGCTGGCTACTTACTCCTCTTGTTCCGGGCATATCCTATGAACGTATCTTTGATTATGCAGTCTACTGATCTTGCTCCTGCACTTCTTACCCAGGCCCCCGCTCTCAACGCGAGTTGTGCGAATGTTTGATAGCCTGTACCTCTTTTTCGGTCTTTATTTTGTGTCTTTATTCGCGGTAAGGACAATCCAATTTGCATTCAGCATATTCGGTCTGCAGGAGGGCTGGTCCTCAGCACGCATTCTTTCCTTGCTGGTAGAGACCAGACTTTCTCCTCCTGGAAATAAATCCCCTTGAGTGTTCAACGTGTGTTACATACGGATGACTGACATAAGCCCTGTCTCCACAGCTCGACTCCTACGGCGCCGCACAAAGTTCTCAATTCAACGCCACCGTATCACAGAATAAGCAATCCATGAGATCTCGCTGGAGCAGTGGTCTTGATAGAGGATATGGCGGCGGGGGCGGAGGAGGACCAAGTGGTGGAGGTGGAGGTAGTGGCGGGAGGAGAATTGGCCGAGTAGATGATATTCGAGGGCCGGAATGTAAGAGCTGCCAGTAACTTGGGCAATGATTTTGCTGGGCAGACTAGATGCTTGGTCTGGGGTTCTGTTATTCTGCCAAAGGCTTTAACTTCAAGCGCTTGGTGGATATGATACATGCACGAGTTTACACAGTGCGACAACGGACATGTCGCTTATGTCGTTCTTCTTCTGCTTGAATTACTGAGGTAGTCGCGAGTATCTTCATCATCATAGCAATAACTACATATGCCATAATCACGTGCATGCGTTGACAGCTCCAGTGCGGGGAAGCCAATCAGAGGCTCAACCGCATTCCGAGCTATGAAGTCACTTTGATGCTTGACGCCTCTGGATATACAAACAACTTGCAAGATACTCACAAGTGGCACTGCCAGGGAGAAGAGAACAATGGCAACTAAGCTCGAAACACCCTCCACCGACCATGAATGGGCCGGGTTCATCTCAACCATCAAAGACGACCTGCCCGCTGCTCACACAGTATACCACACACCACTCCCTCATGGCGTCTCGCACACCATCGACCACACACAACTAGCACCCGATGCCACACCGGCACAGATCGACTCACTATGCGCAGAAGCACGTGCGCACAAATTCGCAACTGTCTGCGTGCGACTGCCGTATGTTTCGCGCGCCGCACATGATCTGGCAGATATCAAAAACGAAGTAGGGATAGCCTGCGTGGTGGGGTTCCATGAGGGCACGCACTCGACGGCCACTAAAGTGGAAGAAGCTACCAAGGCCGTGGCCGATGGTGCCACCGAGTTGGACATGGTCATTAACTGGCCGATGTTGAAACAAGGGAAATACACAGACGTATACAATGATATTCACGCCGTGCGGCGCGCCGCCCCAGGCCCCAAGACAAAACTGAAAGTGATCCTGGAGACATCTCAACTCTCGCGCGACGAGATTATAGCCGGAAGCGCTATAAGTGACATGGCCGGTGCCGACTTTGTGAAGACCTCTACGGGTTTCAATGGCGCTGGAGCGAATGTTGAGAATGTGCAACTCATGAGAGAGGTTGTAGGCCTACTGGGGAATGGGTGCAAAGTCAAGGCCTCGGGCGGTATTAGGACAGCGGAGGACGCAATTGAGATCTTAAAGGCCGGCGCGGAGAGGATTGGGGCCAGTGCTGGAGTGAGGATTGTCAAAGAGTTAACGGGGAATGCGTTGCGCCCGAACGCATCGACGCCTATTGGTGGTGAGTATTAATCAACCAAGTCAAGAAGCTATGCTTGAGACAGATCAGTCTTCGTGTCGGACTCCATGTTACCCAGCTCGATCTTGAAGACCTAACTGAAATGAAGACAACGATCGAGCAATGAAAATGCACATCCTAAATCCCAAACTGTGGATGTGCAAGAAAAGCATTTTCAAAATGAATTCAAATGCCATGGATACAGATGACAGTCCGTTGGCCTCGAAACGGTTCCATGTCAACAATGACTTTCAAGGGGGTTCGTTTGTTGCCTGCTTCTTCTTTGGTCTTCCATTCCTTCTCTTGCATGACTGGAATGCGACAAAAAAAAATATACGCACGTCTAGCTTCAATTATTTGCACTCAATGTACAGCGTAGTGTATTTAGGTTTCCATCAGGGCAGCAAGGGGCTTTCAAGCTCTCAATTGAACCGGGAGGGATGAACGAGTTAGGCAATATTTACGGGCGTATTTGTATCTCTCTAGGCAAAGAAATGGGTCAATTGTTCCAAATTGCAATGCATATAGAATAGACAAATCTATTTAGAGACACGTTGCTATGGCTTCTATATTTTAAAACACTAATTGCATTCCATTTGACTATATTCGTTGTATGCCAAGCTGGATGATCATGAGTATATATTCTAATAAATCGGTTATAGAAATCAAGGGCTACTAAACCGAACCCCAGGCGCCACTCAGTGGTATGAAAACGTCCTGTATTGTACAATGATAAGTCGTAATCTCGTCATATGTAATGATGGCTCATTTGTCTCTTATTCGCTCATTTTATCCGCATCATCATCGTCTGGATCCTGTGCACGCGCTTTTTGCAGAGCAGCGTCGCCATTCGTGCCTGTCTTCTCAGCTTCGAACCAGGCCGTGCGTCGCTCAAAGTCACGGTCTTCTTTTTCTGCACGGGCCGCAGCCTTGTGGCGGGTAAGTTGTGCTTGTAATGTTTGAAATCGGCTGTTGCAATCCTGTAATTCACGGATATTTGACTTGAGTCTCACAACTTCCTCTGCATCGGCGCGACGTGCGGTTTCGTTGATTGAGAGTTGTTTTCTAAGGTTGGTAATCTCCTCTTCGAGAGCGGCAAGTTGCGAAGAGTCAACGGCAGTGGATGTTGTTGTTGGTGAAGTATCTTTATGCACTCCCTGTCCATGGCTCAAAGCTGCCAGCTCTGCGAGACCTTCTTCAAGTAGAGATGGAGGAAAAACAGGGTGGGTCAAGGCTTCGAAGAATTTGTTTGAGTCGCTCTTCGTAGAAGCTGTAGGGGCAAGTTGGACACTTAGTGCATAGTTGTATGGAACAGTGCCATCCCCATAAGATCTTTCGGATATATTCTGTTCGTATCGAGGTTTGACGATATTTGGAATCGTAAAGTGCGGGTTATCTTGCAGTGGTTGTACCGGAAACCCTCCAGGTGGGAGCATATGAAGATTTGTTACCGCACTCATATAATCGGCCACTGTGGAAGAGAATTTCGCGCGCGCAATATCCCATGCCAAAACAGAGCCATTTGGATGCCCCGAATACAAGGTCATACCATCATAGGACAAGGCTAAAGCTGTCGCAGCGCCCTTGTCTGGCGACGGAACTAGCCACTGATGATCAGCGCTAATTTGAGACGGAGTACTCTGAAGTCGTTGGTCATATAATGGGTGCTGGCCCGATATCGTTTCATAAAAGTCTATCCGCTGAACGTTGCCCGAATCATAACCGACATAGAAAGCTCGATCTACCGGATCAACTGTTATGGATTTTGCCACCGACGGTAGCAAGAATGTTCTCAGTATCTTCCCAGTTGTGTATTCCCACACTACTGCTGTGCTATCCTGCGCCACAGAGATAGCGAAATTACTGCGCCCAATGCCGTGTCCAACAGCTAGCGCTGTGATCGCTGTCCGGTGATTGCCAAATGTCTGTATAGGTGAGTTCGGAGCTTTCTGGTCCTGCCCCGTTGACACCGGCTTTGAAAATGACAACAATCGTGGTATGGACCAGACATGGACGTTGGCATCGGGCGAGCCAGACAAGACAAAATTGGACGTGGGATCAACGACTAATGAGGTAACAGGTTGAAGATGAGAAGGTGCCGTGGAAACCTGCCGCCCTGTACAAGTCTACAAGGCACTTGTGAGCCACAGATGCACTTTCGCATTGGATAACAGAAAAATTACATACCTCCCACAAAATTAATCTACCGCCCTCTGTGCCCAGAATTAAGAGCTCGCCGTTGTGCCTGCCTGCCACGGCAAGACTTCGGATGCGCTCGGGGAATGGGACTGTAGCTTCTTGATTGCCACGGAGTCTGTTGTAGACATGGACGACAGACTTGTCTGACTGTGCAGCGAAGACATGTGTAGGCGTGACAGCAAGCGCATTGGGGGGAGTGGAGCTCTTTTTGAAGGTAGTTCGAAGCGCCGACGCAGGATGCAATTCCTGAACGCATATGCCCACGTCTTTTAGCGTCGACGACGTCTGAGTCTTTGCCGAGCCCAGCACGGAGGCTATTAGGCTTTCTGACAGCATAACTGGTTGGCGGAGTGGGCAATTGGAAGATGCAGGAAGAATCACAGCTCACTCTTTTCTTTCCTTTTTTTGCCCTGACTTTTCCTCGAAGGGCGTTGATAAAAGACTGATAACGGATGTTTGCTCTGTTTGCAGTGTTCGTGGGGAAGCTGCAAGTGCCGGCCTGAGGCACATGGAACTAGCTTCTTCTGGACTAGCCCACACCTTAAGCTGATGCATCTCAGAATCGCATCGCCAACTGATCTGATGAATTGATCTGTCCAAAACTCTCAATCGCCCCAAAAATCAAAGTTTTACCAACCTGACGGTGCAAGAGATGCACGCTTAGCCCCGAGATAGCTCGAGGCTTGGATAAGGAGATTTTACGCGAACTTGCACACGTCGCCTGCGTCATCGCAGCCTCTGCATTCGCGACTACATACATCCTTGTCGCTTTGCGAGAGGGGAGCACGGCTATTGGCCTTGAGCCATGTATATTAGCTTTACCATTTTGCCGTACCAATAAACTTTCTTTCCTTCCATTTGCTTTTTCTTTCTTCTAGGCTCTGTGTTGTTAACCATTCAGATCTCACGATCCTCCGCTAACCGCACAGGTCAAAACATCATCATACAATACGGGTGTACAACCGACCGCCGAACTCACACGAGCAACACCTCGCCAGGAATTGATTGACTTGCCTGCATCTGGAATGATTGATTTCTGGCGGCAAGTGAAGAAAAGACATCATGTATAGCTTCAGTTATGCTCTAAAGAGCCTCGTCAAAGTATGCATACCTTGACAAATCTTCGGCGAGCGGACCGACCCATAAATACGTCCAAATGCAAATATAACCTCCCTGGTATGTATCAGGCACTGTCTGCAAGTGCTTTCGATCAATACAGGATGTATATACGGAATCGCACCTATGTATTTGCCAGTTGCCACAGAGAAGCATGATCAAGCCGGGCCGCTATGCAAGGGATGGCCCTAGCAGTTTTGTCCGCGCCTCCTCATTTGCCCCGTTCGACTGCGAATTTTCCCAGATGTGCACCCCTTCCTTCTCCGGGATGCTCACTGCGGCAATCTTGCCGTCATTTATCGTCAACAGCCGGCATATTTGACGCTGTGCCTGCGATTGTATGAGGCTTCGCCCCGCTCGCAATCCGCGCCTGACTTATCCCATAGCCAATGACTATCTCGTTGCCTCGTTGGCGTTCTGCAAGTATGCAAGGATATTATGATCCGATCGGTACGTATATACTTTTCTGCTCGTTGTTCAGAAAGCATGGCATCCCACCTGCATTCAATGTTTCCGAACCCGGCCATTTTCCATAGGAACGGTACAGTCAAGGGGTAGTCCATCCTAGTATAAGGGCCTCTGGTATCCCTCTTCTCCCTTTTCGAAGAAAATTTAGGTTGCATTCCCCAGCTCGGCTGGACAATTCATCACAAGTCGCTCTTTTGTTTGTGGTTTACAGGCTACCGTTCTCCTCATCACCACCACTGCTTCATTGGCTGTCTAGTACCGACTTTCCTGATGCCCTGTGTTGAGGTCGAGCTACCCACCATGGGTAATCCGTTGCTCACTCACCCTCATAATTACGGCCATGGAAACACGAGTTTGAGCCAGACGTACATATCAAATAGCATTTCTCCACTCTCTCCTTCTTCAGTGTATTCACAGCCTTCACAGCCTTCACAGTCTTCACAACCTTCACGACCGAGGCGATCGCACGGGTCCTTGTCATTCCTTTCGTCCAACATGCCTCGCTCTGAGTCTGCCGAACAACTGCCTGCCCCTTCTCGACGAACCATGGAGCGAGCGCCAGTCACTGTTTCGCCGTTCCGGTCTGTTCGACAAATGAAAGAACCTTTCCAACTAAAGCTTCCTCATTCACCGTCTTTTGAAAACAATTCTGTCAATACTATACCCGGCAGGGAATTTAAGGAAGGTAAAGGACAATCAAGACGTCTTCAATCACCAATCGGTCTGCGACCCCTGCGTACGTGTAGGTCAGACCAGAACTTGGTTGCCGGTGCGCTGGAAACATTTGGACTCCTCCCCAGCCCTACTCTGTCCGACTCTCGAGTCACAGCAAAGTTCAGCGCTCCAAGAAAGGAGTCTACGTTCCAGAAATCCAAAGAAATTCCTATCACCAAATGCCTCTGCTCTGCGCCGGATCAAAGATGTGAAACTTGTCTCCTCAAGGCGTACGAATCTGCAGGAGAAGTGAACCCTTCCGTGGATACAGATGCAGAGTACATTCATTGTACGGAAGTACCTGAGGAACATCCGAAGCAGACGATTGCGCAAAGTTTTTCTTCTCAGGAGCTTCGAAATCCAACGTCCACCCCACAAATGCAGCAGCTCAATGAGGTCAAATCTCCACCGACATCCTCAGCTAAGAATCACAAACGGTCCAGAACAACCACGGTCTCCAGTGCGGCTAGTTGGGTTCCTGAAAACTTGACATACTGCGAGGACTGGCTTCAAAGGGTTCCATTGGAGACGCCGGAACGTCAAGATGGAAGGTCTCGGGAGGCTAACCGACGAAAGTTTCAAATAGTTCAGCAAACTGACGATGCGCTATCACTTAGCCGGTCTAGTCATCAGATGCGAAAGCCTGCTGATCTAAACATTGACACAAATGCGGCGAATAACCCGGTTGTGAGTTCTAGAAACTAATAGGTATTCTTACATGCAATGGACCAACTAACAGTTACAGATGCTTGCTGTAGCTAGCAAGACAAAGCCTAAGCTCGTTGATATTTCTCGGCCTTCCTCATCAGGCACCACATTTTCTTTGCCCATCAATCCACCGCCGTCTTGGAGACGACCGACGACGCCAGACCGACGAAGTGTCAATGAAATATCTGCTTTCAGCCCAGACACTCCTCAAGACATCCCTGATAGCGGTTATGTCACGCAGCAATCCAATCGATCATCAGATGAAAGCCATGAATTTCGAGACGAGGAATTTGGAGACCCTGGATTTGACATGGCAGCAACAACAGCCTCGTCGGAGCCGCCGTGCAACATATCCTTTGTCACAAGTATCTTCACTGATCAGAAGCCTAAGCACCGGTATTACATGTCAACCTATAACAGGACCAAACCAGTGTCGAACAGCAGAAGAGATGAGCCTCCACGCACACCTCCACCTGTGTCGCCGAAGACTGTCGACCAGGAGACGTTGGCGAAGTGGTGGGATTATGAATGGGCGCTTGACCAACTAGAGGATTCGATCAAGGAGTACCCCAAAAACGCGCTTCGTCTTACTTCGCCTGTCATTATTTTGATTAGACAAAACCATGAAAGAGCCCTAATTCGACCGTTCAAGAAGATATTCTCAGACGCACACGATAGCTTAATTGGCTATCTTTGTGCAGCTTTGATTGCCAAAAACTATCTTGTCTCGATGGCATCGTCAAATCACCGACTCAGCCACTCATTGATGGCACCATCTTATTCCATGACTCAATTTCCGTTCATTAGTAATCATAACAGCATTTACAATACCAACAGCAATCTATCGAAGCTGGACAGCGTTCCTGAAAAGGCAAGGGCGACGCTTGGGATTGCATTACCGACCAATCCAGGCAACAGCAGAATGAATATTCCTAGCCAGTCAATGAATGCTCGAAGCTTGGAGCTTCAAAAGGGTCTTGATCGGATAGTCGATAAGTTACTATTCACAATCTGTGGACGACAAGATGAGACCTTGAAAGCGGCTGTGACTGTGTTGACGCAGGTTCTCGAACCAAACGCTTGAATACGCTCTTTCACCCATTTCCTTCGTTTTGCATGCTCTATCTATCATTCTCTACTTGGTTTTTGTTTCTTTTCATTTATCTGATACCACTCACTGTTTTTATTTCTTGCCTAGTTGACCTACAAACTTTTTCTTCTCTTACAATCCACTCTCATATCTCTTTCCTTTCTTGTACTGAATGAACTTTTGTGATGACTTTTTCATATTTATTTGTTTTTCTCAAGTCTGTTTGACTTCGCTTCCCTATTCGCATTACAAGTAATGTTTATCACTTGATTCCCTCATTGCTCTTTCAAATACTGTGCTCCCCAAATAATTCCTCTCTCTTTTTCTTTCATTTTATCTTTTCTCAACTGGTTGAATATATCCGAAAAGTGCGGAGCTAGTATCTAGCCTTGTTCTCTTCCCTTTAACTTCACCTCTTGCATTAGTAGCGATCAGTCTGATATTCATTTCAATTTGCTTGTTTCTCTTTTTGCGCTCATTGATGTATGCATGCAATTGTCTGGCATATTAGTACGCATTTTAGTATATCATGCTTATCTCTCTGATAATTCTATCAAGCATCCTTCCAGCCAAGTAAGAAACTAAGCATCCATGTGCATCTAACTACATTATTATTAATGCATGCTCAGGGATTTGCTTAATCGGCAAACAAAACTGGCTTGTCCGCCGGTCCGCGGCGAACAATGCGCTATCCCTACCTGGGCCTAGCGTGTGTAATTTCATATCAATCCGGATGCCGAAACTCCATGCCAGAATTATTCGTGTTATCAATCCTGATTCTTCCCTCCCGACTCAGACTAACACAACCCGACATTTGTCTCTAGCACAGTCTGTCGGGCTTTTGTCTATACATATTCAATTGGCCATGGCCGCGTCATCGACTCGATTGCGATGCTTATATGCGACGTCCGCGCCCTGGAAAAGATCACCCTCTCAATCATTCAGCAACCTATCTCGCCACTATGCTACTACCACCAACTCGGATCCTTCTGCCTCAACAACGACGACAGCCGCATCGGATGGGAATGTAGCACCTCGACCTCGAAGGACAACTACATTCAAAGATAAACTCAATGCCGGGCCATCATTCGCTGATTTTGTCAGCGGCGGCGGAAATGCAGAGGCATATGCGCTCGACACCGTCATGGTTGGACCTGCAGGACGTAAGAGAGAACACACTCGTCTACCCTCGTGGTTGAAGACACCTATCCCCGATTCCGAGAACTTCAAACGCATCAAGAAGGACCTCCGAGGATTGGATTTGCATACAGTTTGTGAAGAAGCTCGGTGCCCGAATATCTCAGATTGTTGGGGAGGCAGTAGCAAGTCCGCAGCAACAGCGACTATTATGCTGATGGGTGACACATGTACACGAGG
Organism: Talaromyces atroroseus; assembly: GCF_001907595.1. Lineage (NCBI taxonomy): Eukaryota > Fungi > Ascomycota > Eurotiomycetes > Eurotiales > Trichocomaceae > Talaromyces > Talaromyces atroroseus. Next base: position 2,526,176 of record NW_017971433.1, read on the forward strand.
ATGCCGGTTTTGCAGTGTTAAAACCAATCGAGCTCCTGCGCCACTGGATCCTCACGAGCCTGAAAATACCGCTGAAGCTCTACGACGCTGGGGTCTTGGGTACGTGGTGCTTACCAGCGTTGATCGCGATGATCTCGCGGACGGTGGAGCACGGCATTTTGCAGACACAGTTATGAAGATCAAACAAAAGGCACCTAATATCCTTGTTGAGTGTCTCACGGGCGATTTCGCCGGCGACCTTGAGATGGTATCTCTCGTAGCGCGCTCCGGTCTCGACGTCTACGCACACAACGTCGAAACCGTGGAAGCGCTCACACCTGAAGTCCGCGACCGTCGAGCCACTTTCCAGCAATCCCTCCGTGTTCTCGAGGCTGCCAAACGCGCAAACCCGTCCCTCATCACCAAGACCTCCATGATGCTGGGTTTCGGCGAAAGTGAGGCTCAGATGTGGGATGCTCTCCGCCAACTCCGCGCTTCCAATGTGGATGTGGTCACGTTTGGACAATACATGCGCCCGACAAAGAGGCATATGAAAGTACACGAATATGTCACGCCGGATAAATTTGAGCTGTGGAGACAGCGTGCACTAGATATGGGATTCTTGTATTGCGCTTCGGGGCCGTTGGTGAGGAGTAGTTACAAGGCTGGAGAGGCGTTTATTGAGAATGTGTTGAAGAAGAGGAGGGGTATGACAACTAATACTGATGCTTCTTCAACTGTTGCTTCTTCGCCGGATATAGCAACGGACGCTCTCAACCATTAATTTAAATAGATATTATTAATCATGGGGTTTTTGGGGACTTGGGGACACTTACCTGTTATCATTTATTGGAGTTTCATATTTTATTTTGTTGAAATGTCAAATTTCACTCTTTGCAGATATTTCATCTCCTTAGCTGATTTCAATGAAATAATAAGTGATATGAGTGACTAGGAATTATTGTAGTCCAAAAGATAAAAACGCAGAAATTGATACATGAAATATATATATCATTAAATATCATTATATATTTAAGAATCTCATCCCTCGCTTCATTACATGTCGTGTTTTTTCAATTCCTGAATGAGAAAGTATATACAGGTATTTGTCGTGTATATATCCCTGTTTTCTTCCTTTTCTCTCTGTAATCTTTTTTTTTTTAAGATTTTGTGTTATATTTTGCACATTGAGATATCCAAATCTTGCCAATATGGCTTAATAGGTCGATTCCAGCTCTTTAATCTCCTCATCCCCCAATCCCAACAAATATAGTATATCTGTCAGACGTTCCCCATTCAGACGTGTAGGCGCCTCTAATTGCACTTTGCTCTTTGCGCGCCATGCAATGCCCAGCTCGGCCTCGTGGAGCATGGGGAGATCATTCGCCCCGTCGCCAACGGCGATGGTCTGTGTGAGCGGGATATTGTTGTCCGCTGCGAGTCTGCGGAGGAGTGTCCTTTTTTGCTGCGCATCAATGATGGGTTTGGATTCTACTAAGTCGCCAGTTAGGGTTTTTGTGGATTCGTCAACTGCGAGCTGTAAATCTTTTGTCAGTATGTATGCTTTATAATTCTTCTTCAAGAGAAATCGGACGTACATGGTTGGCAAAGGCATAATCTAGGCCAAGTTCGTTGGCAAGCCATTCAGCCAACGGTTGGAAACCTCCACTGAGAACTGCCATCTTAAAGCCCAGCGCTTTGAGTGCCTTACACAGCTCACGGGCTCCAGGGGAAATAGTGACGATTTTTTGCAGCTTGTCAAATACATCGGCAGGAACTCCTTTCAAAAGGCTAACTCGCGCTTTCAGAGATGCGGTGAAATCAAGTTCGCCATTCATTGCTCGCTCGGTGATTGCCTGATTCTATTTAGTATTTGACCCACAGAATGGGAAACGGGGATTCACGCACCGAAACTTCCTTTTCGACACCGATAAACTTGGCAATTTCGTCAATTGTCTCGTTTTGAATCAGTGTACTGTCCATGTCGAATACCACTAGGCGCTTATACCGCCTAAAGATACTTTCTTTCTGCAAGACAACTTCCACATTCCATTCTCGCTCAAAACGCCATATATTTTCATGCTTGCGCAAATCGCCAAATGACAAATATTCCGGGTTGGGTAGAGGAGAAAGTGTCACTTCCACGACTCGAGGCTGGTCGTCCTGATCTAGACAGCGGTGCGATGTGTTCATACGCTGGTATGGAGTATGCAAGCTTTCCAAGATTTGCAAGAAGTGGGTGAGGCATAGCTGCGAGACAAAGGGCCCGTATAGGTGATCTAATGGTTCTGGTTCCGGTGCTGGGGGCTCTCGAGGCAGCTTCTCGATATCAACGGTTGGAGCAGAGCCCACGGGCACTACTGGAGAGGGCAAGACGCCGCCCTCGGCACTGAATGAGTTGGCATGATGATGAGGACTGCCTGATTTATAAAAGATGGTTGCCACAAGCTTCGTAGTACCAGCAGGCAGCGGATTCGGGGACTTGGGGAAAATGCTGTGTACAATGCCGCTCTCGGTCACCTTCTCGGGATCGGGGCTAATGGGGTTCGCATTGTGGAATGTATTGTCGCCCGCAGTCAGCAGAACATCAGTAATATTCTGCGTTATTGGCGGGGTGGGCTTGTATTGCTGATGGTCTTGAATGAAGGAACCGCCCTTCAAAGAGCTGTGTCGCAGTACTGGCCTCTCAGAGCGCATGGCGAGTTTGGTGGTATCGGCCATCGTGAATATGCACGAAAGAGCAATTGCCAAAGATATTTAAATTTCCCCGCCACCGGGTGGACTTGCACCGAAACCGGGGCTCTTGGTGTGCAAGAGAAAAGGGAGCAGTAGGAGATTTATGTACAAGAGAGGTAAACATGGAGAGGTCGGAAATTATTCCTACGTCTACGTTCTTTGCAAGTCAGGCGGACGATGCCACGTGACGGCGGGGACTGGGTTAACCGTTAGTCCTGCCCTGGTTTCAATCTTCCAAGTTCCAGTTCTAGTTCCCCCGCTGCTTGACGATGCGTTATTGGCCGGAATTCCAGCCTCGAGTGACTAATATTCTATTTGAGGTTGCTCGGATCCTCTACTGTTCAGTGCACACTGCCCCGACAAGAAACAGCCGAGCGTTCTTGAAGGGACGCTCTCTTCAAAAATGCATATGACGTCAAAGTAAAATAAAACCAATTGCTGTCACTCCGCTCCTTACGGATTCTTTGCAATGGCTTCAGAACTACCTGTCTGCGTACGTAGTTGGTAGCATGCATAGAGAGTCCCGGGTACGTCGTCGTACGTCGTCATCCAGCCCAATCGCAAATTCCGGAACCAAATGACCCTGTGAAGATATAGTCAAAGCTTAAAAAGAAATAAAAGGAAGCAAAAGTGGCGGCGGGGCGCAGGCTGCAACTTGGAGGCCGAAGTTTGCTCTGTTTGACACACAGTCACATGACCTGTTAACCCTACCCTGGATACGATCACGTGCTATTAGGGCTAGCGGCCGCATTACGGCGGTCGAAATAGTCCACAGACGCAACTATTGCGTGATTGTAGTCTGTTCCGAGCTTCCCGAAAATGGAAGGCGTCTGCTATGGCGTGCTCAGAATTTCCTTTTTGGGACATCGTGATGGCCCACTAGGCAAAGGCTGAAAGGCTGCGGTGATGATACCCTTGCTTAATAATTTTGATCTGAGGATTTCGCCATGCCTCTGTCATTCTCTCTTCCCCCGGTTTCTGCGGCTGACAAAGTCTACGCTCTCTCCTTGACACCGCAATTCATACAAAAAAGTGAACTGTCCTCGTTCGTATCTGCTTCGACTTGAGCAAACCCCCCCCCCAACGTTATTCCATTACTCGGTGTACATACATCCCTTCACAATGCCTGCCAAAGTGCCCTCCCACTACCCTGTGGACGAGACCGAGTCTGGCTATGCCAGTGCTTCATCCAGTGAAGCCAGCCTGCCTGAGGTCATCTTCACCAAGGCCCACCTTCAGTTTCTGAACCGACAGCTGCAGTTTCTTGAGCCTCAGGGTGTGTTGTTCTCCCCAATATTATTATAGCTACGTACTGACCCTCCACGTTCAGATGTCTTGAGATGGTGCATCACTACTCTCCCCAACCTTTACCAGACCACAGCCTTCGGTCTCACAGGCCTAGCTATCACCGATATGCTGTCCAAACTTAATGTTCCTCGCCCCCAAGTGGTCGACCTGATCTTTTTGGATACTCTACATCACTTCAAGGAGACTCTTTCTCTTGTGGATCGTGTCCGTCAACGCTACCCTAACATCAACATCCATGTGTACAAGCCTCTTGGCGCCGAGACAGAAGAAGAATTCGCGAAGAAATATGGCGAACGCCTTTGGGAAACGGACGATGAGCGATACGACTGGCTTGCCAAAGTCGAGACTGCTCAGCGTGCGTACCGCGAACTCAAAGTCGATGCAGTCTTAACGGGTCGCCGACGAAGCCAGGGTGGCAAGCGAGGCGATTTGGATGTCCTTGAGATCGACGAGGCTGGCCTCATCAAAGTCAACCCATTGGCCAACTGGACTTTCGACCAGGTCCGCCAGTACGTCAAGGAGAACGACGTACCGTACAATGAGCTCCTTGACAAAGGCTACAAGAGCATTGGCGACTATCATTCGACCAAGCCCGTCAAAGCAAATGAGGATGAGCGATCAGGTCGTTGGCAGGGCCAGGCCAAGACCGAGTGTGGCATCCACAACCCGCGGTCGAAGTATGCTCAATATCTGCAAGAGATGGAGCGCAAGCGACAGGAAGAAGTTATTGCACAGGCATTTGAGAAGGCTCAGGTGACGACAAGTGAAGCCTGAACGAAAAGTATATCTTTTACGAGCATATTCATGACGGCGTTATCTGAGCGGTATTTGGCATGGTCTCTGTTTACAGATGATTTTTTTCCCCTTCGATATATATATGTACATACTTGACACGACAGCATAAATGCATTTTTTGACTTGATTACGTATCATATAATCCATAAGTCTATTAAGTTTGTTTGTGAATCTATAAAGGGTAATTTTGATCCTGTAATAACCCCCCGCCTCTCTGTAGAATCTTGGCAGGAACCCCATATATTCCGGCCAATCAGATGCAGTCACAGAACTCTCTCTCAGAATCACGCAAGCCGCCAAGGCGATGTCGTGATTGAATTCCATGTCTGAATCGGACAGGCTTAAACTACTCTAGGCAGGTGGGGATCTTCTGTCATCTTACGCTTGTCCTGTTGAGGACTAGTGCGGGACCACGCAGTACATTTTTTAAAATACATTATTACATTCCATTACATTCCCTACATTGGAACACCACCCATCTTCTGTATATAATATGGTAGTGCATCTTGATCGCCCGTTCAAGGCACATTTCTGTCCGTATGTAACTAGGGCACGGGGCTAAAATAAAAGTACTCTAGTCAATCAACTGACATAGTGAAGTAGCAACTATATACTATATATCTTATCTGTAATAGATTAGATCATCAGCCAATAAAATCTAACTATTTCACGTGCCCCCGGCCGATCATCGAATAATACGGCCAACGGCGCAGTCCTAGACCCATCGGTAACGTAATATCATACGTACCGCAATGTTTCCTCTTAATAATCCCTCGAGCTTTTCTTCCCAAGAGCTCTCTCCCTCTCTGAATGTTTCATTCTTCTTGCAATACATCTGCAGAGCTTCTTGTCTTTGTCTTCCCTTCTTGATCTCCATTGCTCTGCTGTTCAGAAGAAGCACAAGTACTCTCTCAGAGATGGCCAACAAACCCCATGGCGGTGTCCTGAAGGACCTGATTGCCCGCGATGCTCCTCGACATGACGAGTTGGAGGCTGAAGCTGCCACATTGCCCGCCATTGTGCTTACCGAGCGCCAATTGTGCGATTTGGAGTTGATTATGAACGGCGGTTTCAGTCCTTTGGAAGGTATGCTTATGTTGTTTTCTCTTCATTGTTCAAGCGAAGGAGAATGTTGGCTGACGGTTTCTTTTTGAATGCAGGTTTCATGAATGAGAAGGACTACGACGGGTATGTATTATACACATACGCATATTTACTCATTATTTAAAAAATTTATTTGATTTGATTGTCTGACTTAAGCTGTCTCATAGAGTTGTTGCCGATTCTCGTCTTGCCGACGGCCATTTATTCTCCATGCCCATCACTCTCGATGCTTCGGGCGAAACCGTCAAAGAGCTTGGCTTGAAGCCTGGAGCTCGTGTCACATTGCGCGACTTCCGTGACGACCGCAATCTCGCCATCCTGACCATCGATGATGTTTACCGTCCTGACAAGTAAGCCTCTCTGCTTTACCGCTACACGCTTGGTTTTTGCGCCCAACAGTGCATATTAATTGTCTATTACAGGACGAAAGAAGCGAAGCTTGTCTTTGGCGGTGACGAGGAGCACCCCGCAATCAAGTATTTGAACACCAAGGTCCATGAATTTTACATTGGAGGAAAGGTGGAGGCTGTGAACAAGCTCAACCATTACGACTATGTTGCTCTACGATGTGAGTTTGCGGCTTAACTTCAGGAAGGATACCTATAAACTAAACAAATCAGACACCCCCGCTGAATTGCGTGTTCACTTTGATAAGCTCGGCTGGACCCGAGTTGTCGCTTTCCAGACAAGGTGAGTTCTACTTTTTAAACGTTGAGGAAAGAGACAAACTGATCAGTGGATAAGAAACCCTATGCACCGTGCTCACCGTGAGTTGACCGTCCGCGCTGCCCGTGCTCGCCAAGCCAATGTCCTCATTCACCCTGTTGTTGGTCTCACCAAACCCGGTGACATCGATCACTTCACCCGTGTCCGCGTCTACCAGTCTCTTCTGCCTCGTTATCCCAATGGCATGGCTGTTCTTGGTCTTCTTCCTTTGGCCATGCGCATGGGTGGTCCTCGCGAAGCTATTTGGCACGCCATTATCCGTAAGAACCACGGTGCAACGCACTTCATTGTGGGACGTGACCATGCCGGTCCAGGAAAGAACTCCAAGGGCGTTGAATTCTACGGTCCTTATGATGCTCAGCATGCTGTTGAGAAGTACAGAGAAGAGCTCGGAATTGAGGTAGTCGAGTTTCAGCAGGTTACCTATCTGCCGGATACGGACGAGTACAAGCCTGTTGACGAAGTGCCTGCTGGTACAAAGACTCTTGATATCTCCGGCACCGAGCTTCGGAAACGTCTCCGTACAGGTGCGCACATCCCAGAATGGTTCTCGTACCCAGAAGTCATCAAGGTCCTGCGCCAGTCCAACCCTCCTCGTGCCTCTCAAGGCTTCACAATCTTCCTCACTGGTTACCAAAACTCAGGCAAGGACGCTATCGCCCGTGCTCTGCAGGTATCTTTGAACGAGCAAGGTGGACGCTCAGTCTCATTGTTATTGGGAGAGACAGTCCGTCACGAGCTCTCGGCAGAACTGGGCTTCAGCCGGGAAGATCGACACAAGAACATTCAACGCATCGCATTTGTCGCTGCCGAACTGACAAAGGCCGGTGCTGCCGTCATTGCGGCCCCAATTGCACCTTACGAGGAGTCTCGGCAGTTAGCCCGTGAGACCATCTCGCAACATGGAACCTTCATTCTTGTGCACGTAGCCACGCCGCTTGAATACTGCGAGAAGACGGATAAGCGTGGAATCTACGCTCAGGCTCGACGAGGCGAAATCAAGGGTTTCACTGGTGTCGACGACCCATATGAGGCCCCTGCCAAGGCTGATCTTGTTGTGGACTTTGAGAAGCAGAGTGTGCGCAGCATTGTGCATGAGATTATCTTGATCCTTGAGAGCCAGGGATTCCTTGATCGGTCGTAAAAAGGATAATATATAAAGAGATTTCAAACGATGGGATAGGGTATTGAATTTGATTGGCATGAACATGTACATTTGACGTTATGATTAGTTACCACCAGGGCTATAGCCGTATGATAGAGGTGTCCTTTAATGCAGTTCTTTGATATCGTTCTCATGATCGTGGGGTATGCGGGGAGGATGTCGGAGTTTTATCCGACCTCGCGCAACTTCCCGTAGCACAAGTTCTCGACGATCGATTGAGGCCGTGGCATATTTGTATATTCAGACTTCAACTTCAACGCGCATAGTGCCGAAGGAATATAGACAATAGCCATGTCTCAAGCCCTCCACCACATCGCTCAAACCGGCTTCTCAGATGCCTCAGCCTACGACAAACACCGGCCCACCTACACCGCGCACGAGACAGAACTAATCCTGACGCGCACATTATCAAGCCCTGGGGAAGGAAACCGGAAGGTCGTAGACCTTGCCGCCGGCACAGGTCTTTTCACAGAGGCTCTTGTCGCAGCGAGACCGAAAGAAGAAGGAGAAGCTGGGTTCTACGAGATTGTGGCTGTTGAGCCGCATGATGATATGAGGAAGGAATTGGAGAACAAGGCATTGCCTGGTGTGAAAGTGGTGAAAGGATGGGCATCCGAATTGCCCATGGAGAGTGGTAGTGTAGATGTGGTATTTGCGACGCAGGTAACCTATTTCTTACCTCGGATGGATATCAATATCATTATGTTAATGAGATTGTTTCATTATGTACAGGCATTCCATTGGTTCGTCTTCACGCCGTAGTACGATCTTCATGTACGTATGAATTGACATAACTATCGTTCAATAGGTTCGCCAATCTTGAATCCCTGAGAGAAATCCGCCGCGTGCTCAAGCCAAACGGGTATTTGGCACTGATCTGGCACGTTGATGCCTGTAAGTTGTCTCTCTAACTTCATAGAAGACTATTTGCTTCACTCTCAAGAAGGAGAGATTCTAACTGCGCATTGATGACAAGGGAACGGATACCGAAACGACCCTGTCCCGAGCGACTGGGAAGGAGTCATCAAAACGCACATCTGGCTTAATGACGACAATGTCCCCCGTTTTCGCCACGGGAAATGGAAAGATGTCTTTGACGAAAAGGAACAGACGTATTTCGAGACACCGCTTCAGGAGGAGAAGGAGTACAATACGCAGTGGCTTTCTGTGGAGGTTATTTGGGCAAGGTTGAATACATATAGCATGTTTTCAACGGCAACGGAAGATTTTTTAAAGGTTTGCCTTACCTTCTCTGCTGTTTAATTTGCCTATCATTTGGTCACGACTAATAGAGCTTCATAGGAATTCAAAGAAAAGTTTGATAAAGCTCTCAACGATGCACCCAGGAACGAGGCTGGCGAGGTAGCTGTTCATGGAGGAACACAGTATTTCTGGGCCAAGGCGCTGTAATTGACCGATGTAATAGAAATGCTTTATATTGACCACGTCATTTATGAAGTTACTTTATCCAGGAATGTTGCAGACAGCAGTTAGGGTTAGGGTATGTTAGACAAACAGTACAAACACATGACCTCGACATCGACGACCGCATTCATTTCTTTCCGCAACTACAATATCCAAGAAACAGAGCAATGCTGTCTCATCAAATAGTAGCGGGGCGCATGCCTCGTTACTCACGCCTACGACACCCATTACTTCTACCGAGGGTAACTCACCAAAGTCCCCGACCCCGACCGTTCACGAATCAAACCCAACAGTCCTTCGTATCTCCCTCGCCGCTCCGTCCTCAACTGCCATTCCTCTCGCAAACCCAGGGCAGACTACCGCTCGCCATCCATCTCCGACAGCATTTCACAAGACTAATATCCACCTCACGCTCAGGCAAATACAAACGCGGAATTTACCGGGGACTGAAGATTTCAATTTCTCTCTATGTTATGCTCTGGATGCTGCATTTGATTAAGACGGGCGTACATCAAGAAGAGATCGAACATAAATGGCCCACGCCGCCAGAATGGGGCTGGAAGAGTCGATGGGATTTGCGTTCTGCGACTGCGCTACAGCACCCCGAGGATATTGGGCAGGTGACTGTGCAATGGCAGAATGTCTATGGGTATTTGAAAGACCTGCTAGAACGCCTGGAAGACCCGAAAAGCGAAGGTCAGGGAATAAAAGACCAAGCTGATGGTGGGATATTGATCGATGGTGTCGGGAAAGTCGGATACGATGTGTCGATGAAAAGCGAACCGTGGAGAAGAGGATATTTCCAATGTTTGATGGACTCGGCAAAGGCGGCGGAGAATTTAGATGGCTATATGACGGATTGGAAACAGCGCGTGACCGCTCAGGCTGAATATGTTCATGGACCGTCTAATCCGAATGCGAAGACGTTGCCGGGCCGGACGAATATTGTGATGCGCGAGGAGGACTGCACGCCTTCAGCGCCACCCCCGGAGGTCTTTTATATGAAAATATTGACGACGACAGGATTCACTGCGAGACAAAAGATTGATGCGGCCCTTGCGTATGCCGATTGGTTGAATTACAAGGGATTAGGAAGCACAGCGAGAGAGATGTATTCATGGGCGATGGATATTGCTACATCAGGAGAACTGCCATATGACGCTTCTAGCGTCGTGGATACGAAGACGGGTATTCTGAAAAACAACGGCAAGGATATTGCCTCGGAAAACATCATGCGAGTATCCACTGCTTTAGGCGTGCACAATGTGAAGGCGGGAGATCTTACCACTGCATTGTCGATATTTACTTCCGTTCTAAAGGCGCGTCGCAGCTTACCAGAACAAGCAACGTCTCAGAAAGAGAATCGGCCGGTAGACTCGCGTGGCAGAGTGCCATTTGACGATTTATTCGAGAAAGTACGAATCATGTTCGTGCCTCCTGTCTATCCAGAAGCACCGCCAGATGGGAATCAACCACCAGTGCGAAGCATTGGCTCACCATGCGAAGAAGCAGGGTTGATGACATACATAGGCGAGATTTTATATGCTTCATCCTCAAAAGAAAATGGCCTAGCCTGGACCCGTGACGCCGTCGACATCGCCGAGTTGGCGTTGCTAGATCTTAACAGCGGCGGCCACAACAATAGAAATGAAGCAGAGCCACGCGGCCGATGTTCGCAATGCCTCAAGGTCAGCCTTGGAAATTGGCGCACGATGGTTAGCAATCTAGTCAGCGAGGCAGTGCAGGCGGAGCGAGCTGCTCTGGCCGAAGACAAGGCGTGGTATCAGTTTAGCGGCAGCGTGAAGAAAGCCGCCGAGAAGAAGACTATGGAACGGAAACGATGGCAGGCAGAGCAGATGATTATTGAAGATCGCGCCAATCGTTTGTTACGGTTGACGAATGATTACACACTGTATCAGCCGTCGGGTTTTGGGACTTCTATGTTTTGAAATTCTCCCTCTTTGTTGGCTGGTGTTGTGGCGCTTTGGTGTATATGATGTCGTCGTGGCATGGATTTGGTCAAGTACTTGTACAGTATATATTCTTTCAGAACAAATAATTCGTTAACCATTTCTACGAAGACGAAACATGCAACGCCAAAGCTGCTGGGACGGCGTTACTAAGCTAGTTGGCGGAAGCCCTTCTGACCTGATAGCAGAGCTTACGGACCCAAGTCGCGCCAAGCCTCTAGATGATTGGTTACTCTTCATTATATCACGTGTATTTATTCACGTGATAGTTTCCGTTGGCCGGCTGGAACGTTGGATATCAAGCAAAATGGCGTTGGAATGTTGGAACGGTTTGCCGTAATATGCAACATTGTTGAGGGCGCGATAGATATGACTGCCTTGCATCTTTTCAGCACCGGGGTGGTTCACTAGCTAGAGCCTGATAGGCTCTTAGAACTCCCGCATAGCCTGTGCATCATCACGGAGCTTTCGGTAGACCTTGCCAATGGAGTGTTCGAAAGGTTGTGCCATAACGCCTTCCAGATTGAGTAGGACCAAGAAGGTGGTTTGTCACCGAGTTTCGTCAAGGTAGTTAAGCAAAATCTACTCAAGTTAGTACTAGTTAGTTAGCTATAAGATTGCTTGCTAATTATGCATTATTTAAGTTACCCCGTCGACGGATTACGAACGGTTACCACAATATGCTGCGAAACACCGTAGAATAGACTGCCGAATACACAGTCAATACTACTATGAATCTGTAATTTAGGCTTGCACTTCCGCGCATGAAATCGGAGATTCAACCCCTGTATATACCTGCGATGTAGCAATTATAATAGATTCTATATAGTATCTTTATACCACCGCATTATTATATATATGGGAAATCAACAGTATATAATTAGAAAGACGTGGTCGTCGTATTTACAAGAAATTTGTATATAAAGCTAGCACTGGCCTTTTGTTACCGAGAATTCCTCATCTGTCGAGTCCTGGACAGCTTCTCATCAATCTATCAAAGAAGGCCACATCAGCGCCCTGGAAGGCCCAGTCTTGAAAGTCGGCTGTGATGGTGGGAAGTTCCAAGTGCGACTGCAGTGTGGTGTCTTTATCTAGGCCCAAGCGGTATTGGGGCACAGACTGCTGTTCTTCCCTGGATGCTTCCAGTTGCCCGTTCAGCTCTTCCGGTCCCAGGAGCTCTCCCAAAAACGGTGGGTTTTGAGGCACGCCGTGCAGATGGATCAGCGGCTCCTGGGAATCCGTAGATGATACATGAGGTACGGACGCAAAGGCGTCGTTGGGCGTAGCACGGGTTGACGAATCCACGTACGTAAACTCGGTCTGAGGTGTATTATATAGTTGAGATAAAGCGCTCTGTTGCAAGGGCTCCCGAGAGATAGGTCCCTGGCGAGTGATCTTGATGGTGCCGAGGTATGGGATGAGCAAACGCAGTTCTCCACAACCCTTTTCTGCAGAGTCCTGTACATCACCGTCGTGCGTTTCGACGCTACTGGCAGTGTAGCTGCTTCCATTTGCTGCATCGGCCTCGATCTCGAGTAATTTTCGGATCAGTTTACCACTGTCTTCCATGACGGCATCCTTGTTATCGTCTCTCATCACGTCCATTCTCTCCAAGGCTTGATTTAGCATAGCACGATCGCTAAGACGCTGATGGGCCAGGAAATTGGTCGCATTCCGATGATAATGAGAATCGAGGTGAGCAAGTGAAAGTGTCATCGCAGCTAAAAGAGCAAAAAAGTCTACTGGTCGTGAGCAGGAGGACTTAGGTTGAAAGCTTCGGTGAGCAATGAAGCGTGTCATAATCTCCCGGCTCGCGTTGACGCACGTAATCTTGGAATATTCGTGCTCGGTATCATTACTAATTCCGTGCATCATGTATGGTAGATGGAGCTGGATCAGCAACCCGTAGTAGTAGACCTGGGCTCCCAGCCGTACTGCTTCCAAGAGGTTGTCGGGCGATCCTACCATCATGTTCTGGAAATTCGCCGGACGCCAAAAGCTTGCCGGCATATTTTTAGACACTCTCAGTAGCTCTGCATCAATAGACTGGGTTGAGGTGATCTCGCTCGTAGTAAAGGCACGCTCATCACGTTCTAGTATGTACGATGCTATGACGGTGAGTTGCCGCTCGAATTGCCCTAGTGGAGGATCATGCCCTGAAGCCGATGACGCTGCTATGCTCTTATCAGTTGTTCCCTGGGGTAGACCGAGCAGTAAGCTGAGATAACGGTCCATATAGACAATGCGGAACCACATAAACTCTGGGTCAGCATCAAGCGTAGGGTCGATGCGCTTTAGGGGAGGGATAGGCGAGCGGTGCAGGCCCATCGTTTGTGCAATTGTCAGTGCCCTGCGATAGATGACCCACGCCTTTCGAAGATTGTCGCAGTTGGTTTCATAGACAGCCTCGAGAATGATGCAAAGCAGGCTCTCGACAGAGCTGTGCGTCTCCTCCTGGTCCCTCAACCATGTCACAGCAGCCGCAACCAAGCGACGGCTGAGGATGCTCGGTTGCTCCGAGAGGCCGATAAACTCCTCACATGGAGCCTGTAGAGTGATGGCAAAAATGAGCATACACTTGGCGAGAAGGATGGGATGAGTGTTGGAATCAGGACATTTCGCTGAAGGGTATGGCGCCCCGAGCGCCTCGTAAGTCAATTTGCTATGCGGCTGGGTGTTGACCATGTAGGTATAACGTGAAGTTCTCGGGCTCTCCTGAAGCAGAATTTTGACGTCGTCGTCGGCTGGAAAGGCTGCCCATAAGGGATGAAGGGCTGTGGTTTCAGCCTCAGCTCGATCAGACACAGCTGGCGAGTCTGAGCTAAGCAGTGCTGAGTGTAGAGAGTGTTCTTCAAGCGTCTAAGTAACGGGTTAAAGAACAGCTTGTGTAATAAACGGGGCGGTCGAGTTCCACTCACTCTTGCAGGGGTGGGAGGAGCTCGCACTGACGAGGGCGTCAAATCTGAGGAATAAGCTTTGAGAGTACTAGAGTGTCCCCTTTGCTGTAATTCTTCTTCGACTTGGCTCGCGGCTCCGATATCCTTGGTAGCAAGCAAAGCTTTCATAGCATCTTCCACTCTTGCGATGCGATCACCGAGACCGCGATTACCCTTTTTGGGCAGCGCCAAAAACTCTGGTATCTCCTGGCCAATGCAGGGCACCCGTCGGCGTTGACAGCAGAGACATGGGGCCTCTCCAGACGCTGGGAAAATGCACCTAATCTTCCGTCGCTTGCATTCCCAGCAAGACCGCGTCCCCTTGCGCACCTTTCTTGGATTATCAGCTAATGACTCTAGGTTCGGCGTTCCCATGGCCGGTCCTCCGTCCCAGTCACTGAGCCTGATCGACTGTCTCTGGCGAGGAATGTCTGTGTAGTTATGTAGCGCTCCGACACGGCGGAGAGAATGGTGAAGTGAGGTGTTGAAGCGATTCTTGGAGTTGGCGACGTCTTCCTCCGCCGTCGCGGGCGAAGCCAACGGGCCTAAATTTGTCAGCTTCACATCCGACTCGGCGGACCAACGTGCCTTTACCATCTAACCCCTTATTCCTAGACCTCATAAAATCGCAATATTTCTTCTTCGATATAGCTTTCTTCAGATTCGATTCATTTACTTACGTCACTACTTCACGTGTTATCTGCGGTCGACCTGGTTCGCTGCAATATCCAGCAAAATGGTCTCCCTGATCGAAGCCAACGAGAAGAGAGAGACAGCAAGTGACAGCACCAACACCGTAGTCGCTCCGAAGCCTGAAGTTACAAAGCCGGCGGGACCTCCACCTCCTCCTAATGGCGGACTCACAGCATGGCTTCAGGTTGCTGGAGGCTTCGTGATCTTCTTCAATACCTGGGGGATGATCAACACATTTGCTGTCTTCCAGACCTATTACGAGTCGGGCGCACTCTTCACCGAGTCTTCCTCCAATATCTCCTGGATCGGCTCAATTCAGTGCTTCCTACTTCAGCTGACCGGCATCGTTGCTGGACCTATATACGATCGAGGCTACCTCCGCCTACTCCTTCTTACTGGAAGCTTTATGATCGTTTTTGGTTACATGATGCTCTCCCTATGTCACGAGTACTGGGAGGCGATGCTAGCACAGGCTATCTGCGTTGGTATTGGTAGTGGTCTACTTTTCACGCCCACTGTTTCGCTACTTCCAACATGGTTCAGCTCGCACATCGGCCTGGCCGTTGGCATTGCATCTTCTGGTTCATCGCTAGGTGGCGTCATATACCCGATCGTGCTCTATCGACTCATCGGGCCGATCGGCTTTCCTTGGGCTGTACGAACCGTAGCCTTTATCGCCCTCGGGATCTTTGTTGTCCCAGTAATTGTGATGAAACAGCGCATTAGACCACCCAAGCCTCGCGCCTTCATCGACTGGACGGCATTCACTGATGTGCCCTACATGGCGTTTGCATTGGCCGTCATGATTGTGTTTATCGGTAATTCCGTGCTTATCTTCTACGTCTCTTACTACCCGATCAATAAGGGCTTCACCGACAGCTCGCTGGGATTCTACATGGTTGCTATCTTTAACGCTGCGTCGGTCTTCGGGCGTATTGCACCCAACGCCGTATCTGACCGCATTGGTGTGTTCAATACGTTTGTGCCGATGGCGCTGATATTGAGCATCGTGGTCTTCTGTATGCTCGCTGTGACCAATACGGCAGGAATGGTTGTCGAGGCAATCTTCTCAGGCTTTTTCAGCGGGGTTATCGTTGCGTTGCCGCCTGTTTGCTTCGCCATGCTTACGAAGAACAAGGCTGTGATCGGTACACGTATTGGACAGGGCTTTGCGATTGGCGGCTTGGGTCTGTTGATTGGAGGACCGAGTGCTGGTGCCATTCTTGGAACAACCGGGTCCCTCAACTGGACTGGCCTCTGGGTCTACGGAGGTGTTACAGTTGCTGCCGCAGGATTTACCCTGATTGCCGTTCGCATCATGAAAGCAGGTCCCAAGTTGATGGTCAAGGTTTAGTGAGTGCTCAACATATGTTAGCACTTAGAGGATGGTACATTGCATAATATCTTGTACAAGTGCAAAAGTCGTGAGAAGTGAACAGAACATATTTCATATGTGTATATTATTTCCTAGTTAGGTAATAAATCAAGAATCTTAGGGCTGGACTCTGATGACCCCCAGTGGGTCTGAGCGACCGATTAGATAAGCTTCTTTGCACAACAGCCTCCGATCCTCATCCTCACTTCCACCGATTCATCCAACAATAACAGCAATCAACAATCCAGTTGTGATAATATGAACACACAGTGTTTCACGAACAAATAGGGAAACAGTCCAATGCACCTCCGGCCCTACCAGACGCAAGACTTGCTCGCTCTCGTCACCATCAAAGCAAACTGCGATTTGTCGGATCCGCTGGCACTGTTCTGTCGACGACTCAGTCCACGACTAGATCAGCAGCATCAAACAGAAGAGAAGTATGAAAAGCAATGGAGAGCAAATGTTAAATCTCTGCGCCGTTCGTTGGAGTTAGAGTTACTATTTGCAGGGACTGTTTGCTGGGTTGTTGTTTTGGATGACAACGACAATGATCGGACCCAGAATCCAAACCAGCGTCTCAGTAGTTATAGTGATAATGACACTGGGAATGGTAGAAAGGAGAGAATAGTTGGTTTCGCCATGTGGAGTCGTCATGGGTCTTCGTCCGAAGCACGGAAATGGAAGGCTGAGGGGAATAGATTATCAAGACGTATGGTCCTCTCCTTTGACTCGATATTTTTATTAGAAAAAAAGAAAGCATGAAGAAGATATTTAATATTAGGGGTAAACAGGAATAAAAGCACTCATCGCCTACATACACATGACAATAACATATCCGTTCGACAAAAGCATCAATCATACACGAATGGCAAAATTCCAGCAGCGAATTCGATCTAGCAGTCCGCAATCTCACCAACATAATACAAAGCCGCCAAAACCGGCAAAAGAAAGATGGGAACTAGAAGCTCTCTACATCCATCCTCGCTATCAGCGACGTGGGTACGGCTCTCTCGCACTACAATGGGGTATTGAGACGGCACGTAAGGAGAATGTCGAGATTTGGGTGTGGAGTACGCAGGCTGGGAAGCGGTTGTATTTGAGCGGCGGATTTGAGACTGTTGGCAGGATTGGGTTTGAAGATTTGGTTGATATGAGTCTTGACGATCGACAGAGACCGCAGCAGCGCCAGCAGGAAGAGAGACAAGTAGAAGGGGCGGCGGTTTGGGCTATGATTTGGAAGGGTCCTTGAAAGACTAACGTGAAATGCGTAATATTTGATAATTAATATGTAATTTGTAATATGTATTCTAAAATCTAAATAACATGCTTATATATATTTATATATGTATCGAAGAATCAAATCAGCTTTCCGAACGGACGATAGGAAAGTGTCTAATTGGTATGACTAGGACGTCGAGATGCCGCTCGAGACACCGCTCTAGAGCCTGCAAACTCGTCGTCCTCGGGGAAAACAAACTTCGAACTCTCCCACGGCTTGATCCTGCGGACGTACATGGTATCGATCTCCTCCAATGTGCGATCCTTACCCTCGATGACAGTGAAGTAAACCAAGCCCGCCGCCAGGAACAGACAGCCTGCAAAGACATATCCAAATCGGAAGTCAATCGCACCTGTGATGAAAGGAGTGAAGAATGCCAGCAGAAAATTCCACAGCCAATTGGCCGCTGTAGCAATCGACATTGCGCGTGCTCGGAACTCGGAAGGGTACAGTTCGGCAATAATAGTCCAAACCATGGGGCCCCATGTTGAGGCAAACCCCAGAATAAAGAAGCAGGCAAAACAGACCATAGCAATGCCGGCAGATGGTGTATTAGCCGGGTTATTACGATCAAGCGAGAAATGGCCCACAGAGGCAAACACCATGAAACATATAAACATCCATAGGGCACCCGCAATCAGAGATTTACGACGACCGAAATGCTGGATATTGTAAAGACCGAGGAACGTAGTGCCAAAATTAACACCACCAAGGATCATTTGAGTCACAAACGAGTTTGAGATACCGGCACCTTCGAAAATCGTGGTGCCGTAATAGAAGAAGTAGTTGGCTCCAGTGAGCTGCTGAAGAGATTGCAGCAGCACTCCAACCAAGAGGCGGTATTTCATGCGTGGCGCACGGAGCATCATCATCCACGTGGTTTTGCCATGAGCACATTCTTCGACGTACTTTTGCCTGATCTCCTCGAATTCCTGGGCGAGAACACGATGATTTTGAGGGATGCCATAGATCTTTGCAAGGTTGGCAACTGCCTCGTCGGGTTTACCATGACGGTAGTCGAAACGTGGTGACTCCGGGAAGAACGAAATGCCAACCCCGAGGATAATAGCCCAGAGATACGTGATGCCCATAGGAATACGCCATGAGCCAGTGTCTGGCCTGGCCTCGGTGCCAAAATCGATGCAGTAGGCAACGAAAATTCCTAGGGTGACAAAAAGTTGATACATGCTAATTAGAGAACCACGAATATGTCGCGGACCGCTCTCACCCTGGTACATTGGTACCAAGAGGGAGAGTGCACCAACCCCGAGACCTGTAACTAAACGGCCGACAGCAACCTGATACCATTTCCCGAAAGGCGATGATATTTGTACCGTTAAGCCAACGCATAAGACGACACACCAAATAGAGATAGACCATTTTCTTCCGATCCAGTCCGCGATGGGGGCACCAGCCAGGGCACCAATCAATGTACCGATTGATAGCTATATAAGACAGACTTTGTCAGTCTACTACTAGTTCAGACACACAAATCGAATGAAGAGGAGAGTGAAAACGAACCAATCCAGTTATAAGTCCACTGCGCACATTGGTGAACTCATATGCTCCTTTAGCAGGATTCCATTGGCCAAAATTATACAAGAAATCCTTCGTTTGCAAGAAGCCGGAGATCTGGCCGGTGTCGTAACCGAAGACAAACCCTCCCATTGACACGAGAAGGCCCATCACCGCGGAACGCCATGTGAGCAAGGGGACAGGAGTGTCGATCAGCTCGGGGCCTTTCTCCGTGATGGCCTGAGGGAGATCGGCAGTAGTGATGTCAGGAGCATTATTGATCTGCTCCTGGTGCTCCTGTTCCACCTTGTCGTTGGACGAAGGCGTGAGATTCATTGTGCCTGAAGTGGACGGGATATGATGCGAACAACAGAGACTACTATCGTCTAGACATCCAAGGTGCGAAAACAACGCTCGCCGCACACTTCTAGATAGGAAGGGAAAAAGGTGTGGCAAAGAAGAAAAGAAAAAAAAAGGATGAAGAAAAACGCCTGGGATGAAGGCAGTTTTATAGCCTTTCACGTGCCTGCCATTTGCCCGTTGCCCACACGCTTCGGGTAAACCGGGGGATGCGCACCCCTGACGCCCCCGAATTTTTCTTCTCCAAACGCTGGGTGGAGAGCCATCTTCGTCATTTGATGGAGCCGGGGAAAAGCGATTCCTGGATATGGCAAGCAACGATGACGTGGAGAAGCGGCGGGTTGAGCAAATGACAGTCAGTTCCGGAGTTTACCCTGGCTCCCTGTGAACACGGGCAGGCCAGTTACGCGCTGCAGAGGGCTCGTCTTGACATCTCACAGGCCGAGAACTGTGAGGGCACATGTGGTCCGGCTTTCCGTCTCGGACATTTGATGGGTGAATGAAAAGCCGTCCAATCGGTTAATACTCGGGCGTCCTGAGGCCATGTTATACGGATATTTGTTATATTGTTCCCTTTCACCCCGCCCGATTTTCACCAGAGATTACCTCGTACGGCTTAAGGCGGAGGTGGACATGTAACCCCAATTGGCAATTGTGCAGCTTTTTATGCAGCGGGCTGAGCGATTGGCGGGCCGGGAGACATGTTGGGTGAGCCGAGATTCCCGCCGCCCGAAGGTATCCCGGTATCACACACCGTACAGAGGACAGAGAGCATCGGATGTTGAGTAAGCATAATAGTTAGCGCGAAACAAAAAGCTGGAGAAGACGACGAGAACTTGTTCGCCACCACCCCAGAGTGGGGCTGCGCTGCCTGCTTTTGTTGACCGAGTCTGGAACGGCCCCATTCCGTGCATCCGATTGGCTGCGCGGCTCGTGGCACGTCATGCTTCTACGCAGATATCAAAATGTACGCTCACAGAGCCAAGAGCACGGAATGTAACGATAGCAGCAATAATAGCAGTAGTATTATCTTGCGCATGGCATATCCTAGCTATACTGTACAGGAAAAGAAGGATGAGTCAAAAATCAGAGATCGGTGAAGAAAGATAGAAGTACTATGTGGCTGTCCCATTGCCACCGCCGACAACGGTCCCGTTTGAAAAAGTGATGGTAAAATTGCTAAAGTTGAGAGCAAACGTCTCCGGCAGGTGGACGCTCATTTCCAGGCTGTTAGAACTTGTGCCGATTGACTGAGACAGAAGATAAAGATCAATCTCGTGCTGTGCCGTCGAGGTCGCATTAAGGTCACGGGTCTGCTCAAATAGGTAAAGGACGGCAACACTTGCAAACTCATACACCTGAGACACTGCCGCACTAACCGAGACCGACGCCGACGCCGACGCTGCCGTCGATGTTGCTGATGCCGTCGTCGTTGGTGCTGAAGTTGTGCCCGTCGCTATTACAGCCGCTCCTCCTGCGGTCTCGGTAGCAGCAGAGGTGGTTGTACCTGTGGGAACATTCAGAATTGGCGGAACGTCTGTGGTTTCTGTTGCCTCTGCTCTATTGATAAATGTCCTAGTAAGTTTGACCCCCATATATCCGCTAGTTATCTGTGGCTCTGTTTCTAGATCCCTAATCTCAGTCGGGGATGCTCGGCGCCGGTGTTTGGAAGAGACTCCGCCAAACGAGACCAACGCATTTTGCACAGTACAAGAGACGTTGTTAGCATTAAACAGACTCAGGATCTCCGTCTCGTTCAGCGGGATACCGAAATAACTCTCTGACTGGGTCAACAGATCGGGAAGAGAGCTTCCAATAGTAGCATTGTTACTCTCAGAGGTCTCCGTTGTTGTGCAGCTGCCATCACTAGCCTTGCCGCACTGGGTCCCTGAGTATCCATCAACACAAACACACGCGCACGTTGTGCCGCTTTTAATGCTCACGCCACCGTTCATACAGGGCAATTTTTGCTCGCAAGTCATTGTCGTCGCCGTCGTATTGGCAGTACTTGTTGCTGTTGTTGAAGAATGATCTCTTTCCCGAGGAACGACCACCAGAACCACAGGGATAATCACTGCTGCTGCGATGATACAAAATACGACAATGCATATGAAAATGAAAAGTCGCCGAGACATGCCACAGAAGCGTCTACCAGGTTTACTAGCATCTTCAGCTTCTTCCACCGAGTTAAGCCGCATCTGCCGTAATCTAGACTTCTCGGTAGCATTAGTTGGTGGAAATGGCCATGAAGTTCGGACACTATTATCCGGCGTACCAGTGCGAGGTGGTGGAAACGATGCCAAAATATCCGAGAGCGATGCTGACGTCCGATGGTTAGAGCCGCGTTTGCCTTCCTTTCCAATGTCAAACATATCTAAAATACCAAGACGGCTCGCTGTCTTTCCGCGTTCCAGATTCGAGGCCACCTTTGTAGCACGTCGAATGAGATCAGGTAAGCTGGTGAGGCTACCCTGGACTTCAGCTGCCCGCACGGCATCCATATCCAGGCGAGGCGGACGATGAGAGTTGGGTTTTCTGCTACTCATCCCTGCACCAGGCAGGCCCAGCCCCAGACCAATCCCAATGCTTCGCGCTTTCTGCTCATTCTCAATCTGTATCATCTCCTTTTCTAGGTCTATAGAGTCGGTATCGGTCGAGACAGAATCTAGAGATGCCCGCCGCTCTAAAACGTTGACAGTAGAAAATCCCAAGTTGCTGTCATTAGACTTATTGGACTTTTCATGTAACAATGGTGCTTCTGTCTCTGGCTTATTGATCGTACGCAAAGACGGTTTTCCACGCTTGCCCAAACTTGCTTGTCGCAAAAGCACTACTGAATCACGTTTGCGTTTCGGCTCCTCTTGTTCCGATGCGTAAGAATCAAGGATCTCTGACATGGGTGGGCCCGATCCCCAGCTAGATGGAATGACCGTGCTCGAAGCGTAAGACTCTTTCTTCTTCTTCAATTTCTTGAAATTCTCCTCCGGAATAGGAGATACAGAGGTGGCGTTCAGATGGGAATAAACTGGTGGTGGTCCTCTCCTAGAAGTTGATGGAGGTTCGGTATGTTTCGGCACTTGCAGGCCTTGGACTGGCAAGATTGGTACTGGGCCTCTGGGATCATGTTCGACTTGATAGACAACCTGAACATTTCCCTCCTGTGAATGTCCACGGCCGGATTCGGGTCTGTGTGTCGGCTCTGGTCGCGGCAGTGGAGGCATTCTTCCATTATTTTGGTTTTGAGATGAATTGTCCGCACGAACCCCAGCATCTAGCATCTCTCGCGCACGTTTCACTGATCCTCCCCGCTGTTTCCTCCCCAGACCATAGGAGGATTGCTGATTTTGACTCATTGGTGAAAGTAGAAAGAATGAACTGTTAGGTCAAAGTTTGTTTTGGCAAATAAGTCAGAAAGTATTTTGGTTGTGCCACAGCAGAAAGAATGAATGCATGTAAGCAAAGCTAAACGACAAATAGGATCAGAAACAATCCGTTCCGGCAGTTGGTAACAAATACAAGGCGCTTGGCCCTCGCGGTAATGGTGTTCCGCAGTGAAACGAATTGGTCACTGGTTGAGGTGGCCGAGAAAAGAATGTCCATATAAGACGATATGGCGGTGGAAAGAGAAAGAAGAATGTGAATAGGCAGGCCTAGGCTGCAAAGGACAAACAATATAAAAGAACGGCTGGCACTCAATGCCTGGCGGTTGTCAATCATGATTCAGATACCCACAGATGAGTCCTTACCTTGAAAAAATTGACTTAGAGGAATAAACTCATTGCAGAACAATAGGTATCCCTAGTCTTGAATGTAAACTGGTGTGGTCGTACCAACCAAGTGACAAGCAACAAGACAACAATAAGAATCACAATATCTGCATCCAGCAGAATAAAGTGCTAAGGGGAGAGCTTCGAGCTTGTACGATAGAAGAAAGACCAAGTGAAGAATGGGAATGGCACCGTACTAGCGTCAGCATATATTAATCGTCCCAGTAATCCGAAACAAGCGAAATAAACTAAATAATGGCTGGTGCCATATATTGTTAGGTTAAGTATGGACCTTTCCTCATTTTCTATATTGCTTTACCCCTTGAGGCGTAATTAGTCCATGGTCGCTGCTCAATTTTGTCAATAGATGAATGTAACAGACTAGCAGGGGCAATATCGTTTCTGGCCAATATCCATATGTAAAAGCAGTGTCAGCTCATTTTCTTAATTGCCAGAAGGAAACATCACCAAATGAAACGCGAGTTGCCATTGTCTATTGCGAGATATTGACCCTGAATGGTTGGAGTGGAGCGAACTAGGTCGCATGAGAATCTCGGTGTTTCACGATGTAAAGGAATGAATGCCTTGTCAACCAAATCACAACGTAGCAAATGTCCGACGCTATCTCGCGTGGCGAGGTCTTTGCTTGCTTGTCGTTGGCTGATGCAAGTGGGAGAAAACAGACGGCGGCACTTGGCGCTGTTTCACATCAGATAAACCTTTTCCATTGCCCCATCAGACCTGACAGTCCGGGTCTAGGGAGCCGGGATTCATTTCTCCACCAGTTGAACTCAATAAGGGACGATGCGTGATGCTACCTCAGTAACATCACTCCACATTGCATCTGGATTGAAGATTTTAATAAGACAGCCATCATCGCAAGACATTGCGTGTATCCACGGCGAAGAAGTATATGTAGCTCAGCGGCCCTGCATTGTGTTCAGCACAGAAAACGACGACAGCTGAGGATACGGGGTAGTTATTGTTCCTGCTGACGGGCCACGCCGACGGCAGGCTATTAAAGCTGAAACGTACCCAAGTACGGATTACAGGGGGTGAAAACAACAATCGTAAAACAGCGCATTGCCGGACTAAGTTAACAGTGCTGGAGGTTGGTTTGTCCGGAAGAAAGCAAGATCCAGCAAGGAAGGTTGGAAGATTGTTTTTCTTCTTGTCGTCCGGTTGCGACTGCCTAGGGTCACGTTGTCGTCAACTGCCCTAAAGTGGAAGTCGCCGGCCGCGTTGCTTGTCGTAGCTGCCTCAGGTTTGTAACACAAGATGGCACTTGCCGCCTGGGGCAGAGGGAAACCTCAGCTTCGTTTCTCTCTATCTCTATCTCTTCTCCTGAACATGAAATGAGACATTCTGTGCATCATTCACGCTTGCATGGTTTTGTTGCTTGTTGATTGCGACTCCTCCCTCTTCAGAACTTACACTGCCATTTATCTCTTGACTGTACTAATACGAAAATGGTGAGAGGACCATTAGGTGCGAAATCATCAATCTCAAAGACGCAACTATATATAACTTTTTTTGCATACTTATTGAGCAATCGAGAGAAAGATGGTCCTCAGTCCGCTACTAAACTGCTAGAGTCCCAGATGGCGATGGCCACACTAAAACTTCGCGAAGTCCTAGTCCTCCACCAACCGCCGCTTATATTATGATCAGCAAACATGACCTAGACGAGCAATCTTCACAGGAATCTCATGCTGAACCTGAGGACACCCCGGTGCTATCACTGCCTGAACCAGCTGTCGGGCTAGAATATCATGCGTGCCTCCCGTTGGATTACCAAGCTCACAGCCACGTATCTCGCGAGCAGCAATCAGATTCGAGCGAAGATCTAGCTGGCAACCCTCTACGTGATGGTCAACTGACGCCATTTGCAAGTTCGACTGTTGACCCTAGCTTTAGCGGGCAACGTCCACCCATTGAACGTTCAAGCTCCCTCGAAGTCCACGCCTCGTCTCCAGTCCCATTGGAGAAAGACTTGAGTGAATTGTCAACCCTTCCATTAGATGAAGACCTTGAGAACAAACAAATCCTTGGCACTGATGGAGCTGCATCTTCTATCGGGGAAGAACGCGTCTTCCCAACACAGAGTTATGCTTCAGTATATCCTTTCTCTGAGACCACGAGCGAGTCGGGCAGTTACATAGTAGTGACACCACGAACATCCCATGCTGAAACCAAATCCTCAGCATATCCGAGTCCGAGATATTCAGAAGTACAGCAATTGAACAATTCTACAGTATTCATCCCGAGCCCCCATCTTGCGACGATAGACGAAGCCTTTGATGACCAGTTTTCATACCTGAGAACAACACATCCATTGGCAACATCCTACAATAGTGCGCCCCCGACATTTTGTGGTCTCAGCACACCAAACAGTCCAGCCATATATCCAACCAATCATGCCAGCGAGAAGCTACGACGACCACCGTATGGGGATGGTCTGAAGTATCCACCTTGTCGGACTACTGAGGATGGGTTGCTCATAGTACCCAGCGTACCTGGGGAGCTCCCTGGGGAGATATCGAAAGAGCCTACAAGGAATGAATATCCAACCCGTTCAGAAAGGAGTAATAACCCAGACGATCAATTCGCCGTCGCACCTCTCAGTCCTAACGTCACAGCGTACCGCAAGGGAAAGTATCCGAGAAGAAAAAGATACTCCAGCTACAGACAGTATATGCCTCAGCCACCTTTTGACGGGAACCAAACCATGTGATGTAAACGGAGGGAACTTTTTGCTTAAACTTCGTGCATTATATGTTCATCTGATGTCGATGTCATGATTTGGAAAAACCTGACGGACTTATTCTTACCTCCGAACACTTTCTCTTTTTAGATTAGGCAATTAGGGATTCAACTAGCTCATAAGTCCAGAATAGAAGAAGAATATATTTACTTATGAAAATTTTCTCGGAAGAAGGTTAGGTACCTAGGTACATGGTCATATGCACAACGCTCAAGCAGTCGTCTTTATCTGTCGTCGCAACTTGTGCACAAGATTTTCAACACGTTGCATCTCTCTCGCCACAGTGACGAGTTGTGGGATGCCATCATTGACAGCTTCAGTGAAGGATTGCTGCGCCCTTCTCAGAGATGGCGGTACTAGAATTCCATACCAAGCTACAGGATCATCGGATCGGAAAAGTTTCCGAGGTGGCACTTTTTTGGTGCCGTTGTGGTCGTCGTCATTGTTCGTGGCATCAACATTTCCATCTGTGCTACTATCCTGCGTTGTCTGTGACGGCGATGGTGGTGTTGCAGAGATCCCTGGTTTTTGCTTGTCTTCTTCGATCTCATTTAAGGCGCCATTGTTGTCATGAGTCTGGCCACCTGCAATTTCTGTAGTGGCAGTTGCATTAGCCAAGGCAGAATTGCCTCTTTCTTCTTCTTTATCTATATTTTTGTCCTCTTCGTGGACGTCCTCTGGCTCAAGTACTGATTTGTAATTGACTTCGAATTGAACCTTTCGCAGCCCCGTATTCTCGCAGCTATACCCTGACACTTTGTCCATTAAGGACGAAGTAATTTTTCTATCTCGGGTAGTCAGTAAAATATGTTTTCAAACATTACGGAAGGGGGAGAAGAGAAAGTGTTGCCGTCAGGTAAAATCTTACAATCTCCGAGTTGCTTTCATACGCTCGTCGTAGAAATCTTCACCGAATCTTCGACCAGGTGAGCAATAATTGGCATGTGTTAGCTGAAAGAATCCCTGGAAAATTTCGAAGTTAGCAATATTCATAAGAGTAGAGGTTTTGTGCTATTCTAGGTAGAAAAAATGGCGATGGTGGCTTCTCTGCATACCGATGCAAGTTGCTTTCCTAATGACTCTTGAAGCTTCTGATGACGGTCTAGAAGCTGAAGATAATGTTCGAGCAGTTCGTCGAGCAATTGGACCTTGTTAACCTCTATGGCTGTGCTTTCACACTCCTCGTTGGGTGGTTCCGCGGAGACTCCGCGAGACGAGGGAGGCGTTGGGATCTGTGACATTGTTCTGTTCTTTAACCACCCTCTCGCATAACGTGTGTCCGGTGACGATATGTAGCCACAATCATGAAATACTGGTTCGTTTTAATTTTAGGCGACTGACAATTGAATATGAGTCTGTCTGCCTTATCTCCGTTGACGGTTACCGGACAAAGTATAGAAGGCCGGGGCCACGTATTTCCGATGCTCGAATTCCCGAGAATTGCGGCAGAAGAAAGGGCAGCTCCGTCATCGCCGAAAAAGCAGAAAAGAAAAAAAAGCAAACCCAACAACTTGCTCTGCTTCAACCTGCTGGGCTATATGCACATCTGCTCTGCATTCCATAATTCGTACGCATTTTTATTTATCTTGACATCCACTATCGTGGCGAACTTGTTGTTTGGAGGAGTACTAATAACGTTCATCTCTTGATAGAGCTACCGTCTCTCCATGCGTCATCTTGGCTTCTGCTGTTATTTCAGATACACCACGCAATAAGACCTAATCAATATCTGCGGATGCAACTCTCCTGAAAGTGCATATTCACACGATTTCAGGTCCGGTTTTTGGGTGTAGACTTTTGATCTGCATACTATCATCCTCCTGTCTGTGCCGACGTGACTTGGGTTGACCGAACTCCAATTTCGACAATATCAGCCTTATCCACTGTCGCTATTTCCTAGAGATTTACATAGGCTCGCCATGTCATCAGTTGTCACTCTCCAACGCGATACGGCCTTTCAGGTTCGATCGTTGGTACGTGGCCTATGCCTCTTCATCCTGGCGATTCCTTCGAGATTATGCAACCAACAACTGGGGAATATGGGAAAGAAATTTGTGGCTAATGTTGACAATTATTTTGGATAGTTCCGATCTCTCTTGCGACAATCGTCTCAGTTCTCGAACTATAACTTCCGCGAGTATGCTCGGCGGAGGACGAGGGATTCCTTTCGGGAAAATGAGAAGGAGAGCGAGGATCGCAAAATACAAGAATTCATTCAGGATGGATTGAAAAATCTGAGAATAATGAAGGTACAAATCTCTGCTATGCACAATTTTCCTTTTATTTTATGGAATTTTAGGCTCACACCAACTAGCGACAAACCATAATTAGCCAGTTCTATCAATTGGATAGACTAGTTGTGGAGGGGCAGAAAACGGTCAGTGACGATCTCAACTCTTGCAGCGAGATAGATATATCTAACGAAATACAGGGCAAGCAAACCGGGGAGAAAGGTGATATTGTACGCCAAAAAGACGTTGGGTAAGTTAGTGATATGCCTCATTTTCTCTGAGCTTGCTAACACATCGGTAACAGCTGGGATTAAACGATACTGTCAACTTTAGATTTACATATTCTTTTCTAGTTCAAGAGGAGGTCCTCAATGCACTTTACATGCCACGGACTACTTAATAACGAATGCTTCTTATCTGTATACATACTATTTGTTTTCATATTGAAGTTTGGTTCCATCTGGATACAAGCAGATTATCTGTCAATTACAATTTACTCTCGACTCTGCCTCACTAAGGTCATTCAAACAAACTTGCATATATTTCCTCAATAGTAATCTGACATACTATCGCATTTACAAACTTTTTGGTCTTTCGTATGGATATGTTGTTCACTAGCAAATAATGTACCTAGGTAGGGCTTGACACGCTAGGACGGAAAAGGATGAATCACGTGTTTCCGCCGATTGTAACTCTCCGCAAACGCCTCCGCGCTTCAATTCCTCAGCTATTGTCAAATCGCGCGCCTTTTGTGATTAACAGATAATTCCAAAGTCGTTCATCTACTACTGTTGGATGTTATTTGCAGGGGACTTTAGATGATTCAAAACCATCTGCGAGGGCATCAATTGATCCTGGAGTAATTGCCAAGCGCGAGCGTTTTCTCCGCGCCTCATTCATCGAAGATGGCGCCTACAGTGAGTTTCCCTTTGATTCCTATTGTTTTCTTTCATAACTTGTGTTTTCCTTCTTTCGGTGGCCATGCGCTACAAGATTGAAGTAAAGTATGGCTTTTACGATCATTCTTGAAGATTGTGGTGGTCAATTTCGTCGCTCCAAACTTCCGCATATAATAGCTTCTTTTGAATAATCAACTTACCAAATCCAACAGTTCAGATCTTCCCGGTCCGGCCGGCAATTTTCAGAAAACACAAATCGCAGCCGGACGAATGCAGCAGACCATGACATCTTCGAAGGATTGCCTATTCGCCGCTGGACACGTCAGAACCACACGGTTTCTCAAGACGCCAAAATGGATATCCCAGACAACGCCGGCGACAGTGTTAAGGCCAATCAACCTTTCCCCGAGCTGCCGATGCCCAAGGACAGCCACTTATTAGCTCCTCACAGCCGTGCGTTACTTCGTGCTGCTCGAGCAGGATACATTTACCTACGTCCCGCACCCAAAGATACCCAGTCGGTAGAGGAAAGAGAGACGAATGAGATGGAAGAGTCGACTCCAGCTACGCATATGGAGAGAAGTTACACTGCGCGAAGATGGACCCAGCTTCCCAGGCATGTCGAGCTCCCAGAAGTTGAATTCCTGGCCAAAAGGAGAACCGGGTTGCCTTCGCTTTATGGTGCTTCTGGTGCAGTTACTGCCGCGGTTCCAAATGGTTCGCAGCCTATGCGGAAAACGAAAATCCGAAAAGTGGATCCTGGGACTGGCAATATTACTATTTACGATGCTTGGATCCCAGAAGGTCAAAAGGTAGAGGGAGAAATCAGGGACGAATTTCAAACGTCTGCTCGCCAAGATGTCACTATTACCAAAGCAACACCGGCACCGGGAACCGTGATAGAAGGTGTAGGGGTCGCGAATGCTGAAGGCATTGTCGTTGCATCAACAGCAGTGGAGTCCCCGACTAAGCGCAAGGGGCCGCCACCACCGAAGAGAAAGGGAAAGGGTTTGAGAGGTAAAGGTCGCAAGAAAGTCATGTTTGCGCCCGGTGAAGGCGTTGAAGCTGGTGGGGAAGACCAAATGGCTATTGACGGTGAACAAGACGACGACGAAGAAGACGAAGAAGACGAAGAAGGTGATGATGGTGATGACGCAGAGGGCGGTGAGGAAACTGTCAAGACCGAGGAAGTGAATGCAGTGGAGGGAACGCCTCAGACAGTCACGCATTTGAAAGCTACAGCTCCTACGCTAGACGTTGATACCACGCCAAGCTTGCCTCCATCTACAGCGGATAGCAATATTTTGCCACCACAAGAATCTCGGCCTCCTGGGTCTCCGGAAAAGTCAGCTTACACAAATGCCACAGAGCCACAGCTTCCAGAGACTCCCAACGTCGAGCTGATCAAGGCTAGATCAGAATCACCTGAAAAACCGCGCACTCCAGTTCAACCCCAATCAGAACAACTGACGCCACCAGCTGTACCCGTTACAAGCAATGAACCAACAATATCAAATGATCAAGATATTCATGATGAAATCAAATTAGACCCAGATGTACAAGATGGCGAGCCTAGTACTGGAGGTCCATTCATTCAGCACCACACAGATTTGATGGAAGACGTACAGCACACCCAAGCCAGCGCTGGGTCAATTGGCCCTGTTGATAATAATCAAGTTACTGAGAGTGCTCAGCCTGCAGAAGATAAAGTACCTGCGGTGCAGACTGAGGTTAAAGCTGAACAAACCACAAATAGCATCGGCCAACTACCCTCGATAGAAACGCCAGCCCCATCGGAACTAGCTTCTAAACCCCTGGCAGCTGCCTCTGGAAAAAGCCCTGATCTCGTGGGCGCCTTTCCAAGTAGTTTGGAAAAGGGGCCTGTTCAACCAGCACAGACAGCGGGCGAAGTGAAAATTGAACAAGAAGAATCAAGGACCATCACAGCTACTACGACAGCTCCAGCGCCAGCTCAATCAATGGCACCCCCGCCACTTATAGAATCGGTGCCAGCTCCTGATCCAATTGCTGCTCCGGCCACAACGTCAGTATCCAACATTGTACCCGAACCTGTCTCAGTGCCTGAAACTGCTACAGCTGATGGGACTTCCCTGGAGAATATCTTGGATGAAGCCCAATCCACAAAACCACCTGCGAAGGCTGAACTTTCTGAATCTGCCCCGCAAACATCAGTCGATCAAACAGCACAGCCCTCTGACCAAGCTCCCCCCCCCTCCTAAATTTGGTGCTGCATAATAGAAAACGTTATCACATTCTATGCCTTTCGTGTATTTCTGACGTCAATATACATTAAACAATCTATGCGCGGTTGATTTTGTTTTGTGTGCATGTTATGGCTTTATTTGGTCAAGGCGTTGGTTATCATATTTCTAGGAGTGTGCAATGTATTGCAGCGGGTGTCTATATTTCAGTGCTGGCGGTGTCTGCCATTTTGTTCTGGTAGATAAAATAATGAAGCAATTTATACACTTATATATAGTAGATAAGTAAGGTAAACACCAGTCACGATAATATACATGTTTGGATGAAGATCTAGGCAGCTCCGACACCCAAGACTAAGACTGAGACCAGTAAAGAACCCCCATCATGCAAGATCCACGGATATTCACTATGTCACATGATGATTTTTCTTTCCATCCTTGGATTATACTGACCGCAATTCCACATCATGTTCAACTTCATCATCATTGCGAGCAACAACTTGATAATCTCCAGTCCTCGTCTGGGACTGATTTGCTGCTGTCCCTGACCCATCGTCATACCTCGAGATGGTTAGCAATGCAATACCAACAAATTCCAAAAGGAACCCGCAAATCAGAGAAATAATGTTTGTCGGATCGTTGGTGTTGAGGCCCTGGTAGAAAATAAAGGAGGCTGATAACGTGCAGGTTGTGAATCCGACATAATACATTGCGTTTACCCTGAGCAACGAGCATTAGCTCAAGGATATGATATATACTAAGCAGAAGCCAGAAAAAAGAAGGACAAGGGGTTGCAAACTAACAAAGATGCAGTGTAAATGCTCATTGCCTTATTCAAGTAGTGTGTTTGTGTAAGTGTTGTGATCACGAGAACAACGAGAAAGACATAGGTGGAACCATGCAAAAACTGATTGTTGCCTGCAAAAGTGATCTTGACAGCAATTCCGAATGCTTTCACGCTCATCACTGATACTGAACCGACAAGCGAGCATATACTCATGTAGACTAGAGGGTTGGTGCGCCCACTCCGAGGGGCGATGCGGTAGATCGCATACAAAGTATAGATGGTGACGAAGAGGAGGTATATTACAAACACTTTGTTTTTCCATTAGTTCATTGCTCTTCGGCTTCCTTTTCTC
The DNA here is from genome assembly GCF_001907595.1 of Talaromyces atroroseus. Classification (NCBI taxonomy): domain Eukaryota; kingdom Fungi; phylum Ascomycota; class Eurotiomycetes; order Eurotiales; family Trichocomaceae; genus Talaromyces; species Talaromyces atroroseus. The sequence goes on from NW_017971433.1 coordinate 2,558,567, forward strand.
ACTTCCCATACCATCCTCATGCGTAAAGAAGACTTACAAGGTTTGGTAGCTAGGTCCAAGACTTCATCGATAGATTGTATCTCTCGATCAGGCGGAGCATGCAGAACGAGGAGAATGGAAGCTAGAAGGCAATTTGCGCAGCCAACGCGCCCGACTGTATTGAGGTTCTCATTGAGAAAGTATGCGCCCAACACAGCTCTAGTTTGGATAACACTGTCAGTCAAAGCTGTCCATCGCATGTCCATTGAAAGAGAGCAAACTCACCCGATGAGCACGCTCAACGCTCCCAACGGCGTGACAAGGACAGCCGGGGCAAATGCATAAGCAGCAGTGTTCATTAATTCACCGGAAACAACTTTGGTTAGGCAGTTGTGTAAGTGTATAATCGTGAAAGAGACTTAGAAGATGTCTACAACATACGAGTAATTGTGCCACACCACCAAAGTGGGTTCTGTACGTATTTGAAGCCAGCGCCATTATATCCATGGCGGTCAGACGATTGTATAAGACTCTGAACGTTTCAAGTCAGCTAGAGACCTGCGTGTTTCTTTCCACAGTTTAGTATAAAGACCTTTTTGGTGATAACATAACTCGTCCCTAATTCCGGTCAGCCTTGACTCGCGTCTACCTATAAAGATGCATAACCCTTTAACTAGAGACCGCCATTCAGCATACCAATTGCCACCGATGCCAGCATCGCCAAAGCCAGTCCAATAAATCTGGAGAGTGAAGGTTAGCTAACGATCAACCGACTCCATAAGTCAACGTACTTGTCGTGTGCTGTGGACATTTTGTACAATACGCGGAGGCGTCTTGACTAGAACATATATGCATGTATGTACGGGCTCATTGATGGATGACTCGGCAAAATAAATTGCTTCTACTGTAAAATAACAGTGATCAAATAGCGATTTGTTATAGCAGCAATCAATTATGCTTGAGGTGTTGTTTCAGTTCAGAAGTCAGCTAGGCCATTTTGGGTAAAAATTCAACAATCTTTGCGGCCTCAGGCTTACAAAATATTAGGCAATCAAATTCTATTGTAACTAAGCATGGAAACGTTATTTGTAACAAGCACCAAGGAAGTGCGGTCAGGCTTGACGTTTCACAAGCCCTACATTTTCTAATCTCCTCGTCTTGATGCAGCTAGCGATGAGGCTTATGAAAATCGCATATTGCGGTGTCTCGTGATATCCCTGCCAATTTCAAACCAAATTGGAACTCTTAGCAGCGCCCCGCGACGCCATCAAGGCACACAGGCCGCTATATATCAAAGGTAAAAGGTAAAATTCTGCATCGAGACATCTCTGAGAGCGACATCATCATAACGGACGCCAAAAAGACTGGCTTTATGGGGTTGCTGGTCGATTTGGACCATGCCGAGGCTGTCAGCACCGGACGCAGCGATGCACGCTGTGTTGACGCCATGCAGTTTCGGCTTACGAGGTACTTCATAATGTTGACCATACCTATCGACATGACCTTGAATCATTCTTTTACGTACTGATCTGGCAATGCGCACAGTCGTGGCTGGGGCGACAGATGGCCGGGAAACAGTCAGTTAAGCAGCTGGTATAGAGGCATTTATGAAACTATCGCCATCGGATTTTGATTGTCTCAAACCCCCTTGCCTGGAGTTGCGAGGGCTCTTATTTCATCTTCGTGGAAATGACATGTTCACGGACACACCTACAGACTCGGAGATGCTCTACAAGCCCATGGTTGAGGCATTTGACAAGGCTATCAAGACAATCAACCCTTAAAATGGATAGCCTGGCAATTAAATAACCCTGGAGCCTTTGTATCAATATTTATTAATAAGTAGCACTTATCATTCTTAAAGAAATTGACCGAATAGCACAATGCCTAAACCTAGATTCTGCCTAGAACGTTTCTCACCAATATTCGTTTAACGAGTTATAACAATCCCAGCAACACATAGAAATCGTATATAATAAAAATCTCTCCCCGACTAAGGAAAAATCTCATTAGCAATGAATAAAAGAGAGCCACTCTTCCTATCGCATATCACACTGTCTGGGAGCAAGCCAAATAATTCTGACAGCTTAAATTCGCGGCTCATTAATTGACCCATAACTAGTCCATAGTGAGGATGAAGGTAGTTCAAAGGTCGTTGTTTTTGAACTGAAAGAAGGGAAAGCCAAGCAGGGTAAAGAAAAGTAGAAGGGCTTGGGTAATGTTGAAAAGAATAGAACAAATAATAGAGATAACAGAAGAAAAAAAATGAAAATTCATAGCACCCGACTCGCACCAAATGCGAACATAAATTTATCCCTTATAAAAGGATCAGGGAGAAACACCTGCGATCAAACAGCAACGCCGAAGGGTCAAATAAAATGAAAGTTAAAGCCGATATAAGGACTAGAAGAGAACGGAAATGAAGCGCGCGAATTTCAAGCGGTCTCGAGATAGGAAGACTCGGCGATTAGGATTCTTTCTCGGTTATGGGGCTCCAATTAAAGTGTGGATAGTGATCGCTTCATTTGCTGGCTTTAGTAGAAGCCGCCTTGTTTCTGATGCTTCCATTCTGGCTGGGGCTCCTATTGGGCGTGTCCTTGGTAGGTGTTTTTGAAGGCGTCTTTTTGCCGGGAGTGGCTACCTTCTTATTTGCAGGACTCTTCAGTTTCAGCGTTTGGGTCCCCTTTTTGAAACTTGTTGAACGGCGGGCCGTCGCCTTGAATCTAATCCGGACTTTTTCTGATGCAGATACAGGCTTGGATGCGGCCTTTGTCTGGGTGGCAGTAGTTTTCTTCTTAGACTGCGAGGCCGCCTGCTGCGCTTTTCCTTTGGATGATGTTTTCGCTGTCGTGGCTACTTTGGTGACCTTAGACTTGCTGATTGTCTTCCTCGACTTCGTTGTGGCACTCGTCGAATTTCTAGTTATCTTCGTGACAGTGACATTCTTTTTGACCTGAACAGGGGCCTTCTTCTTGTTGTTAAGGGCCGATTTAGCTTTGGAGACTGCCTTCGAAAAGGTCTTTTTCACTGAATTGTTCGCCATTACCTTGCGCTTTTTGTTCAGTGCAGAAGTTGATTCATCAAGGACATTGCTGAGCTTGCGCTTTGTGCCTGCTAGAGCATTCTTCGATTTCTTTTGCTGGGCCCCCTTCTTCTGTTCTGCTTTTGACTCTCTTAGCTCACGTTCCTTGGGTCGAGGACCGAGAACACCGCGACAAGTTGGAGCTCCACAGCGGCATTGTTGCACATTCTTCTGTGAATATGGACTGATAAAAATTAAGCATGGAATCTTAGATAGCCATTATACGTAGACTGTACTCACTCGAAGTTGTAGTCGTAAGTAAGCTCTTCTCCAGTCATAATACCCCTATCACCCGCAAAGAGTGCCATGCGTGGCTTTCCTCCCACAGTCCACTTCTCCATGCGGCAGTTGGGAGCGCAGGAGTGATTAACAAAACGCGCAATGGAGCCGCGGGTTGCGTCAATTATCATGTTTTGGTCGAAGTACATCAGATAGTAGCACTGCATGTGGTTGCGTTAGACCATGCTTTGATAACGTAGCTGGCGAGAACACAACCAAGAACTTACCTCGTTGTTCTTGTAAACTGTTCTCATGCGCTTTTCGCATTCATTCTGTGTGATAATCTCCCCTGTGTACTCCACAATAACTTGGTTAGGCTCAAAGGTGCGATTGCTGCGTACGCCGTATCCTCGATCTGCTGTCTTAATAACCTCGACGCCAATATTATACTTGCCACCAGCCTTTGACCGCTGCTTTAATTCTTCAAAGCTTCGATTCCCGCAGTTGGGACCAATGCGACAATTGCTTGAATCGCATTCATAGAACATAAAACGGTTCTGACAGTTATCGTCGCATCCAGTCTCTTCATCGCAAAGGCAAGTAGAGAGTTCAATCTTCTTGTTTTCTCGCCAAAAGCTTGCAGCATCTCCAACAAACACATCTAGGGTTGGTTAGTTTAGCTTGGTTGATACAATTCATCCACGCGCTGGCGTTCAACTTACTTCGATTCACTTTTTTCCATTCGTCCGGCTTTGGTTGGCCAGGGGGCAGTGGGGAGAATATATCGAAAGGCAGCTTGAAATCTCGGCCGTTCTTTAATAAACGCTCGCCGGAGAACATTGGTAGGGGAAGGAGTTTTCGTTGTGGCTCAAAGGGCGCTTTGCGCTTTGCTGCTCTGATCTTATTATTGGCCTCATTCAATCGAGCGTCGTAGTCACGAGTTTGGCCAGTGTATAAACCTTGATCCAGCCACCGCTTAGTCCTAAACTGAGGCACAGCTGAGTTAGGCTTCTCGCCTTTCTCAGTCTCATCAGCCTCCACTTCCAACTTCTTTGATAAGAGATCACCCTCAGAAACTCGGCGTTTCTTAGCATCTGGGAGTTGAGAACTGCTTGAGCTTGCCATGCTCTCGTTTGCGGGCAGGGAGTGTCGAGGACGTAAGCTCGCCCGACGCTTCAGTACAGCCTTTTCCATTGCATCCCTGGATCGTTTGCCTAAGACACTAGCAGCTCTATCTAGTACTTCCGTAGCCCTGGTGACCAAGCTAAGGCGAGCCGAGCGACGTGGTGGTGAAGTTCTCTCTGGTTTGTTCGCTGACTTGGCCGCTTCTTCCATGGTACTATCAGGTGTCTGCTCCGTAGCTGGCTGGGCTCGTAGAGATCGACGCCTTGGTGCTTCCTCTGATTCTTCAGATCGTTTTGAATCGGGGGTTGCAAGATGTGGATTTTCGTCAGTCTCCGTATTCTCTCGTAGGAGAGTGATCTGGCTCCACGAATGGCCGTTGATGGTAGCGCTACTATGATCATTCTTCAAAGACGACTGAGAGGCGCGACTCTCGACAATGCTGTTTATGAGCGTTTCTCCCGAGACAGTACGGTTTTTCGCATCAATTGAAGTTGAAGATGGCTCCACGTCCTCGATTTTGTTGTCCTCCTCCATTTCACGCATATTCTCCAATCCGCGCAGCGACATACGCGTCACGCGCGTAGACCTTCGCCGTGTAATTGGTTTCTCATCGCCGGGGACGAGATCCAGATTGCTGGAGGTTTCGGAGCGACTGGCTTCGGGGGTGAGCAAAGGACCGGAGAAATCAACGCCAATGGGGTCATGGGCGTGGTCAAAGGCCTCCGGTTCCATGTCTATTGCGACGGTTATCGGAGGCGCCGACGTTGATTCTAGAGAGGAGCGGGTTCGGCGCGTCATGGTCTTGGAAGCCGGAGCAGCAGCAACGGCCTCGCGCTGGACGGAATTGGGCGGGGCCGCAGGTGAGAGGAAGTTCACAATCGACTCGAACATGGAGATTGGAAGGCAAAGGCAAGCCGCCCCAGCTGGACGGAACCTGACGGGGGGAGCGCTGCGAGTGCCGGATAGAGGTGGAGTAAACGGGCTGGCTAGCTGCAACTTAGATGGTTCGACTCCTCCTTGCCAGTCTGATAGCAGAGACTGCAGCACGCACTGCCTCTTTCACGCGTCCTGACGGCGGTGATTGGACTCGAGATGGTCTGAAACACGGCAAGGCTGGGGAAGAGAACGGCCAGATATGCTGCGAGACCGAGCCCGGTCAAAACACCACGGAGCACGCAAACGAGAAGAAGACAAGGGGTGCAGCAATAGCCGCCACAGAACAGAGTAGAACAAAATAGCAGACAAACGAAATAGGCCTACACAAAGAGCAGAGGCTGTTGTATTAGGGGGGACAATGACTGAGCCAAGTACGGTGTGGCGCAGAGAGAGAGAGAGAGAGAGAGAGAGAAAGGTAGAGAGTGGAATGTCCTGAGCACAGATCAGTCAAATGCCATCCCCTACTTGGGACTGGAGGTAAGCATCACCCCGCCGAGTCAGCATTCCATGGAATCCGGCCAGCCTAGGAACGTCGTACGTACTATATGAGTAAGACCCGACATTTCTTTGATTCAGTTCTACATAATGCAGTGCTTATCAACAATGCATGTGGTGCTAAATAACGACATTTGCTCACTGGGATGGAAATTAGTCAATATAGTAAGTACTATTAGTAGAAAATTATAGGCTATAGGTTATAAGAAAGAAGAGAAAACGTTTTTGTACAGCCAAATTGGGAATCATCAAAAGAGAGGTCGTCGTATGAATGACAGTTCAAGATCGTTATGCCAGCATATGGAAGAAAGGTGAACAGTGTCAGTGAAAGCTGGGTATGCAAAAGATAGAAAGAACAGCGAGGAACTACAAGTGATTCTAGTATAATAATAATCAGACGATGAAGGAAAGGTCAAGATTGGTTTTGCGTATTCGGTCGAGTTGAAGCAGAGTTGCGCTCAACAACTTGCATTTCCATTCCAGCTTGAGACTCCAGGTCTTTGGCCAGGTACTTGCGCTTTTGTGTTGCAAAACGCTGATCACCTTGCTGGTAGGGCTTTTTGAATTGGAGATAGGTGGGAGGCCGCGGCCGAAGGAGGACAGCAATCCAATTCCGTAGAGTGCTGCCTTGGGTGAATGGTCTAAGACGGTCTTGTTTTGCAAATTTGTGGGAATTGAGATATTCGCGCGTAGTTTCGCCACGTCCCATGAGAAAGAGATGGTATATCAAAAGTGCCGCAGGGTAAGGCGCGGCTAGTATCCCATATATCACCATGGCAAATGGAACCCTCCATTTGTTAATAGACTCGCCAAAAGAGACATGTTCCCGAGTTTGGTATAGAAGGACGTGAGCTAAAGAGGCTCCGAATAAGAACAGCGCAAGGATTGTTCCGGAGCTCACAAAACTGAAGAAATAGCGGTAGTTGCGACGGCCAACACAGTTGTTGAGCCACACACAATGATGATCCAGTGTTTCAACACAGTTGTCGCATACTCGACAGTGGAAGCATCGCGGTGGCCGCCAGATATTGCAAGTTTTGCAGAATTTAACGGGAACCACCATAGCATCAACTTCTGACGTTGCCAGTTTGATCATTACCCAATCGTTCGTGGGTGGGCCAAGGGCCAAGGGATCAGCTGCCGGATCAGTTGTCGGTAGAGGATGCAAGTTTCTTGGGATTATCTTCACGCGCAGTTAATTAGCAATCACAGTCCATCCAGCATAGAACCAATTCCAGTCACTCACCCCAGGATCCACAACAGAGGCGTGAACAAAAGACGAGAAGCAAACATAAAAGACATAGGCGAATACAATGGGGATTGCTGGCGAGACATGATGCCATAGCCAAGGCGCCCTGTATGAAGATTAGCCCAGTAATTCCGATAATCTAGCTCCCAATGGGTATACCATACGAAAATGCAAAAAATAACGCGACGGGAAGGACGATTATAATGCCCGTCGCAATATTGACTGGTTTGTCACGGGAGTTTTGGAACCTGCCCCTGCCCCAGAAGACGGTGTTGCCCGTGAAGTATTCATAATTCTTGCCGAGGTCTCTGGGCGGTGGTGACGATTGATGCTTCTTCATTGAGCGTGGCGACGAAGATTCTAAGGAGGACAATCTTTCGTGGCTTCTACTGTCCGGCCGTGGGGCTTCTTCGCTTTTACCGTGTAGAGATAAGAGGCCTGATCGGAATGAAAGTGGTGATCTCTGAGGCGGGTCGTGTAGAGAGCCCGTTTTGATCGTTTTGTTAATAGCGAGGCGTTCCGGAGCAGACTTTTCGCGCTCGTGGAGCAATTTCACGCTTTCTCCAAGGCTCCGGATAGTCGTGTTCCCTGTCGGGCTCGCGTTGGATGTGTTCCTGTCAGGAGTGACAGGATCTGTGAATTCCGTTCCACGGGAAGGGGGAACTTCCGACTCGACTGCGTGAGCGCCAAGACGCACCGTACTGGCCGAAATCAGACTCCGGCGGTTCAGACTCTCTTCGTCTTCGGCTCCTTCTGCTGTGTCGATGTTTGTGTCCAGGGGGACTTGACTTGGACGACGATGTGCCTGCAGCCTTTGGGAGCTCATGGGACGGAAGAACGCCTGGGGGGTCAGCGACGGGACATGGGTCCTGCTGATTCGACTTAAGCGACTCGATGAACTAGCTGGGCGAAGCGGATTCGAGTTTCCTGTTGATAACCGCGTTGGAGGCGGGCCTCGTCGGGATGACGGTGGCTGGACTGCACCCCCCGCAGGAGGCAATGTAATCGAATTGTCCCCATCTTGAGAGGTAATGTCTGTCATGCGCGAGGAGATGCCATCAACCGAAGGGGGCCGCGGGACATCCAATGCCGGGTATGTTGGAAAAGAGGAAGAAATAGGAGTAGACGCGGTACTGGAGTCAGCCATGACTGCCCAGTTTTTCCCGTCGGTTTTACAGATATCTCGTGGCGATCAAATGGAAGAGCGAGTATTCATGATTCGTCGATTATTGGGTACCGGACATCTCTGAGCAAAGTAATGGACGTGATGCTGATCCGGGCGGCGGTGGGCCTGAAGGCGAGCGGCAAGGAGCTGGAAATGATATTAAAAGTGAGGGTAGTACGTATATAAAAATGAGCACGGCGCAGGTTATAAAAGAACGGACGGGGATGCAAATGAGGGACAGGGACGAAGAGGCGTCGAGGCGGATTGGATTTGTGATCAGTCTGCTGGTTTTCCCCTTAACAACATTAGTTAAACTGCGATCTAAGGAAGGAAGTGCCTGGCGCGAAGCCCGATCTAGTCAAGCGCCTGGCTTATATCATGACTGTTGAGTTGACTGACTCAGGCATCAACGCTTCTTCAGTCCTCAGTGCGAGTATTGGTTGTACAGTACAACATTATCAACCAGTCTCTGCAGGCTTTACTGTGCCTACGTATTTGCTCTCTGTGCAATCGCTTCACTGTTTCTGGTCCAGACGTCATAGTTTGCCTGGCAATCGTGGCGAACCATTGTCGATTATATAGCAGTACTGCAACCACAAGTACTTTCTCATATATAAAACAGATTTTCTATATTAAGATTATACATGATCTGATCCAGAGAGCTAGTAGATTTCAAAATACTTACTTCTCAGATTCGAAAGTTGACAGTTACACCTTAGCAGCCTCAGGCACCCACTCCTTTCCGCCGTCCGCGCCCGGCAAAAAGCAGAATCACCTGATCCGCGGGCCGAGATATCATCGTGTCGACATAAACCAAGTCATACCCTCACGCCTTCTAGCACCAGACCCTCTCCCCTCGCCTCTTCTCTCTTTCTCTTCACCCACGAGAACAATGTCTTCAATTGCTGCTTTTACAGCTCGCCGGGCCTTTGCTGCCCGTCCAGCTCTTGCGCGTGCTCCTGTTCGCCGCTATGCCTCTTCTCCCACCAAAGCTGAAGAATCCGGCTTGGACAAGGCCCCCAAGCGCGATCCTGAGCTCTACGTATGCAATTTCCTTCTCCGATGAGCGATTACAGTTGAATCGCGTTTTTCTAATATGCGATAAATTATAGGTCCTCCTTGGCGTTATGTCCGGTGCTTTCCTGCTTGCTGGATGGTAATTACATGCCTTTCCCTCGTCCTCCACAAAAATGATAATCCGCAATTGCGACACTCCATTGTGAATTCGTATACCGGACTTGAGAAGGAAGGAAGAAGGAGAATTAAGGAAACAAAGCTAATGATGTACAATTGTGAAGGTACTTTGGTCGCAAGCCCACTTCCGTGACCTCGGAGAGCAACGTCCGCGTCGGCGAGTCTTCGATGCCTTGGGAGGGTTCTGAAAAGGAGGGCAAGGTCTTCAAGTACCAGTACCACCCTCACGGCGACAAGAGCCAGCCTCTTCGCAATGCTCCTAGCGCCCTCAACACCGTCATTGTCCCCAACGTGACTCTACCTGAAGTACGTCTCTATGCATGCGTTCTTTGGAGCGATTGTTATTGACAATTTTATTCTCAACAGGACCTCCACGAGAAGTTCAACAAGTACGGAAAGGAGGAGTACGACTACTAAATCGCAATATTGTGTCGATAATGAATCTATTGATCACAACCTACTCCATTTCTTTTGTTCCCTGCATAGATCCATCAACCCGACTTTGCGGAATGCTTGTACTCTAGACAAGATGGTCAGCCAAGACAGTCATCATTGTCACCGGCAACAAACCCAATTGAAAAAAAGGAAGAAATCAGACAGGCTATTTGATATTGTTCTTGTATAGTTTGAGCAATTGCGTATACAAAATCGAAGAACCATTTTCATTTGTTTATTTATACTTCTCAATATAATATCTATCATTAAAGAAAGGGTCAGACATCAAGACCATACATATATAAGAGATTGTAATTTTATCTGCTAGCTTCATTCATTATAGAAATAGCAAGGAAATAAGGTATGTTACAAGATGGAATGAATGAACACTATAACAATACTGCATCAACTGCTGGGAAAAAAAAAAAGACAAAGGCCGCTTCATAAACCTTCAAAATATCAACTTATTTTGTTGCTCCCTGGTTCTCACTTGCTGGCTTGGCCGCGCTGGCTTCCTTTTCATCGTAATCCGACTTTGCCGAACCTGCAGCTGATGCTGGCTGGTTACGAGCAACGCTTTCCTCGCCATTGTTGCCCTTTCGATTGGTCTCTGGATTTTGACCCTCAACATCAGGGTGAGGGGGAGCGTGTTCATCAACATGAACATTCTTGATGATTTCGTTACCATCTGCATCGATGACGCGGGTTTGGGTCTGGTATCTTGTTTGTAATGAGACCTTGCCTTCTTTCGATAGCATGGATACGAGTTCGGGATTCAGAACATTGCCGTATTCATCGCGGTATTCAACACGCTGCTCACGACCAATAAATGTCGACTCTGGCGGTGGCGGGTCGGAGATGACGAATTGGGCTTGGTTTTCTGGTTTGTCACCAATTGGCTTTTGCTTCTGCGGTTTGTGCTGCTGCTGCTGGTGGTTGTTTTGGATAGGAGAAACAGGAGGCTGTGACCTCACTGGCTCATTGGGATTCGTGTATGCTGTTGTGTACTGGCTCAACTATTTCATCCATCACTCATTAATCACTGAAATTTTTTGCCCTGCCGCGACGATGCGACTTTCGGACCGGAGGACTTACGTCAGTATGGAAGATGGGACAATCAAAGTCCCATGAACTTAACAATTTCACGCTGTTACAAGCGTCTCTTGTCCAAGGATTTGCGTAGACCAAAGGAGAGTAGACGACAAAAACAGAGATGCTCAGAGCAAGGAACGCAGCGATAAACCCGCTACCGACCACAGGTCGTTTACCAAGGATAGGCAGCTTAATACGATTCAAGACGAAGTCGCAAATTTGAGACAAAGCCATGATGGCAAAGTAAAGGGCGGGGAGGTAGTGGTGCAAAAATAGTTGACGGGCCATAAGGAAAAAGGGGAAATAATGGAAAGCCCAGCCAAGGACTGTAGTGCCGACTTCGTAGTCGAAGCGCTTGAAATTGACGTTTTTGTAATCACCATAACTTCGTTGCCAGCGAAGAACTGCAATACCCTTGAAAGCAACATAAACAGCGATCGCAGCAGTCGATGACCACCAAATCAGGGGGTTTCCGAGTAGATATACTTGACGATGGTCTTTACCCCAGAAGTTGATACCGCGGAGCAAGGTGGGCCAGGAAGGTGGGCGAGAATCCCAGGCATGCGACTCAGTCAAGCCTGCATTAGTGGTCCACATGACCCTCTGGAGCTCCCAGAATTTACCCAAGAAACCAGGGTTTCTGTAGTTAACCTTTTCTGCATCTTCCGGCAACGTTGGGTGGGCGTTTGATTCAATATACCAAAGACTGTTGGGGAGGGTGCCTCCTTTGGCGCAAGTGACCTCTTGCTGGTCATATCCCCAGTCAGGCAGTTTCACTTTGTGCGAGAACAATGTACAACCAGTCATAATGTGGACCAGTCGGAATTTCGTTTCAATCGTGCGCAGGCGCTTCTTGGCCTCCTCGCCATCGGACCAGGATGGGACAATTTCGACCCGGAAAAGATCATTGGCATCTCCAGCGAATCCTTCAAAGCCATAGGCTGACACCTCGTTCTGCCAATCGGCTTCGGTGATAGGAGGACGTTCATCATGGGAGTGAATACGGCGGTGGGTCAGTAAGTGGTACAAGCGAATTGTAGCTCCATCATAAATGTATTCGGCAGTCACGTTATCCCAAGCCAATGGCCCTGCAATTTCTTCTCCATCGACACCAAGAGGCTGCGTCTGATTTTCGACGAGGAAGATATTGTTCTCATCCTTATGCGGGTAAAGCGTCACTTGTTGCTGATTACTTCCAGTGGGATACATGTGCTGATGCGAGTGCAGATAACCACCTTGGGTGTTGACATGGCGAAGGGTAACACGGGAACCAAATGCAACATCAGCCGGAACATCTTGCATGCCTTTAGAGTTGAGAGTAGCCTGGAATTCAGAAGACATGAAGCCATCACCTTCCCCAGGGTTCACTAAACAGGTAAAGTGGATTGCAAACATGCCGACATAGAAGGCGAGGGGAATGACAATGAGACAGAAGACCCGGGCAAAGAAGTGTTTGAACCAGAGGCGCTGACGACTATTAGACATGTTTCTACGACTGTCCGTTCGGGTATTATAGACTTACCGGTGTAACGGTCTTGGGGTCACCCAGGAGAACCCATAGCTGAAGGACGGTGATGGACCCTAACCAAGCCGTTGTAAACAGTCCGACCCATTTAACGCTGAGCGTGGCACCCAATGACAGTCCACTAAAGGCGAGCCAGAACCACCAAGGCGCTGTGAACGCTCTGGAGGGGCCCTGCTCATGGTGATTGGTGAAACACGAGAAACTGAAGGCGGTTAAGGCGGTAAAGAAAATCAGGGGCGAATCAAGTAGGATTAGACGGGATTGAGTAGTAAGAGCGTTTTCTGTGGTGTTGTATATGTAAGCTTGCCTGCCATTTCGGTGCTCGTCAGATAATCACTCACCAAAAGTAACCATAACTGCACCCATGACGGAAGTAGAGGTTCTACAGCCGGTTGCTTTCAGAGTCAGGAACATGAGAGGGACGGTTAAGACGCCGAGAATTGCCGGCAAGAGACGCATAGCAACATAGGGGACTTTTGGTTCAATATAGTCCATGCCAATCTCCTTGAAATCAAAGTCACCTTTGAAGCCGGCAAGCCATCCAGCCAATGTGATAAGCAGTTTGGCTAGCGGGGGGTGGACATCCATGAAGAATGTGCCCTTAATGTATTTGGTTGCAAATCCACCGAAACTATGGAAACATCAATGTATTAGCCAAAGCAGTGCCTACCAGTGGATCTAACAGAAATAAGAGTGCATAACATACTGGACCTCATCGAAGACGACACTGGAAGGTTGATAGATGCGAAATAATCGGACTGCGGCCGCCACCAGGGTCAAGCCAACAAGCCATTGATAATCGGAGGCAGGAAGTCGGAAGATATCATTGTCCGTAACACCCTCCGATGAATAGTCCTTTATCGTTTTTGACCCGGACTTCGTCGACTTAGGGTTGGGGGAACGAGAACGGCTGCGCGAACGGCTTCCACGAGACACCGGCCGCACACTAAGCGTATCTTTAGATCTTGGTCCCATGATTGCAATTGGATCGCATCGGAGAAGAGTTCCAAAGAGTAGGGAGAGGGCAATTGACTGTCAGCGCTTTCAATTGTGCGACTGGAATGGAGAATAAGAAGTGAGTAAGTAGTCTTGCCAGCGACAAGTATAAAACAGGCAATAGGAGAGCGGATGTAAACGAAGGTGGGGAAGCGAAGAAGGAAAAAAAGATTAAAGAAACGATCCCATGTCAAGAGGAAGACAGCGAGAGATCCAAGCGAGCAGCAAATCCGGAGTTCCCAGGGGCATCCAACGGGAGAACGTGGTTGAGGCTGTCTTGGAGCGTCGACAGCTGGCCAGATGAATTTACGGGGCGGAACAACAAACCACATGAAAGCGGCGAGCCACGCTATTTTTAGCATGGCCTCAGGCATCCACACTACTACCTACTAGTATGATTGCGTCTAGCATCGATTATACATTGCATTTCCTCGCAGTCCTATTGAGATTAAACTACGTCTTTCTTCTACTAGTAAGAAAGCAGATGCTAAGCACACAGACTGAAATGTAGCTTGCTTAATAGACGCTCAAGGCCGAAGCGCGCGGCTAAAAAAGGCTAGCGCGGCGGCAAGAGCTTGAGAAATATCAATCAATCAATGCGACGTTCTGCCGCCCATCCCCAGACATCCTCACTCGCGCTCCATCGGATTCCTTTGGATTTGCACTACCGCACGACAATATGGCTGCCGCTGTAGCCAACGGTAATCATGCATCATCAACGCCTACCACCCTAGAAGAAATAGCGAAACCCCCGGAGGGCGTGGTCGTGCCGCCCAAGGATATTCGAGGTAAGTCGGAGGAGCGACTTTTGTTCTAGAGATATACATTTGCTAATCGCTTCCTTACAACACCAGCGATTGTTGAGAAAACAGCAGGCTACGCTGCCCGAAATGGTCCCGTGTTCGAACGTAAGTTGAACACTCTAATACGTTGGTTTTCCAGTGCTAATCTTCCATACACGTACAGAACGCATTCGCGAAAAGGAACAGAGCAACCCAAAATTCTCTTTCTTGAGCCCCGGAGATGCATATGCGGCATACTATCTATGGCGACTCGATGAGATCAAAGAAGGTCGCGGAACCGACATTTCAGCTGGAAGGCCGGGCGAAGCGCCCGTGACGCCAGCTCCAGAAAAGCCCAAGGGACCGACTGCCCCACCGGAATTCCATTTCTCAGCGCGAATTCCTATTATTAATGCGCAGGACCTGGAGGTTGTCAAGTTGACGGCACTTTTTGTTGCTAAAAGAGGAAAGTCATTTATGACCTCACTGTCGCAAAGAGAAGCGCGAAACTTCCAATTTGACTTCTTACGGCCACAGCACAGCTTATATCAGTTTTTCACACGCTTGGTGGACCAGTACACGATATTGTTGAATGAAGAAGGAATTGATGCGGATACTACAGCAAAGCGTCGGCTAGGAGAACTAGACCGGAATATCAAGGAAAAACATCATATCTTGGATCGGGCTAAACAACGAGCAGAATGGGTCAAATATCAAGAACAGCAGAAGCAGAAGAAGGAAGAACAGGAAGAGCAAGAGCGTATTGAATACGCACAGATCGACTGGCATGACTTCGCTGTCGTTGAGACTGTCCTCTTCGATGAGGCAGACGACCAGATAGAATTGCCACCTCCGGCTTCACTTGGTGATCTACAATCAGCATCTCTAGAGCAGAAGGCTATGATATCGATCAATCCATTACGGATTGAAGAGGCAATGCCCACAGATGAGATGGAGCCTGTATATTACAATGCCTACCCGGCGGAACAAGTTGGTCCCACACAGCCACCAGTACCTATCCCCACGGACCAGCAGCCTATACAGCCTGCCTTCCAACCTACACCTGCGAGTTCTGCCGCCAATGAAGAAGAAGAGCGACGTATTCGGGAACGTGCCGAAGCGCGCGATCAGGCATCCGCAGCGCAAGCAGCGGCGAAAGGCCAACCGCCATCAATGCGTATTCGATCCGACTACGTCCCACGGGCACAATCTCGACGACAACAGAATGCCACCGTCACAGCTCTCTGTCCCAACTGCCACCAGCAAATCCCAGTTGCCGAACTTGATCATCACATGCGCATTGAAATGCTGGATCCACGCTGGAAAGAGCAGCGCGAAAAGGCAGATTCTCGTGCCGCCCATACCAATCTCATCACAACCGATGTAGCCAATAACCTGAAACGTCTAGCAAGTCAGCGTAGTGACGTGTTCGATTACGCCAACGCTCCTGCTCCTACAGCCGCTGCTGCTACCGCTGCCACTGGTTTTGGAGGTTATGAATCTCACCAAGAATCAGAGGAAGAAGCCCGCCGGAAACGGCTCGCCATGATGGCTCCCCCAGGTACGACAACAGCAGTACCCGCGCCAGCCCTAGCTCCTCCAGCAGCACCTGGTACACCAGGGTATGAAAGTGCAGCGAGTGGACGATTCCCACAAATGCCCACTGTTGGTCCACCACAGACCATAGATATCAACGAACAAATCCGGAATCTGCATGAGAAGTATGGTGCACAGCAGCAGCAACAACAACAACAACAACAACAACAACAACAGCAGCAGCAATATCTCCACCATCAACAGCAGTATCCGGGAAGTCACCAATAAATTCCTCCATTTAAATGTGGATAATAATCGGGAAAGATGAGAAAAAACAAAGAAAGATTCTTTTCGTGTACTAAAAACTGGAGTTCAAATGTGACTTTTTGGAGATCAAAGCATTGGGCAGCGTTATGGGCGGATTTGTACGATTTTGGTTTTTTTTGTTTCTTCTATTAAACTACTGCTTCCTCTGTGCTGTAAAACTTAGGTAGCAGAAAGGGATCTAAATGAACTCAAAAAATGGGAGAAAAAATGCAGGATCCGAAAATTTTTTGATTTCATGTACTCAATTACCATGACTGAATCGATTAAGAATAGCCACGACACATGGACAAATGCATGTATCAAAATGAAAAATAGAAGCATAAAAACAATATATATATATATATGTGAATGTCCAATGAAAGAAAAAAACCAGAAGGTTGAGAAAAGAAAAGATCAGAAGAAAATAAGGGCGAGAAACGAGAAGAAAGATGATGCAGACACAACGACAACGACAATTAATCAGATTGTCAAAAGAAAACCCGAATATCTATAATGAGTTTGTTTTTCTCCAGGTGTGTTTGAGATGAAAGAAGGGAAAGTCATGCAAGAGCAAGGGATTCGGATGAACCGAGAGCGCTCGGTATCAATACGGGCTTCTCCAAGGTTGAAGATAAAATGCAACGGGTGAAAGGGTGAAGAAAAAGGGGTATGGGTATGTGAGTAAATATTACATTATTAATACAATAGAGCAAATATGTAGTAGAGTATAGGATATATGGCGGGGGAATCATCAAATGCAGAGCCAGTGGTGTGGAAGGGATGAGGAAATGGCGAACCCCCGAAAAGGGAGGGTCGATGCTGTAGGAATAATAAAAATGGCCATTAGCGATATGTCCTTCTGCTCCCGGGGATCGAGAGAAGCATGGCTTCTTAGTCAAAAGCACCAGGGACGGCCTTCAAATTGTCCGAGTCATTACTCTCTGAGTCGTCGTGATCATTGGGTTGTTGAGCCTTCTCAGTTGTTGGCGTAAATGGAGCATCCAAGGTGGCCGCATTGGAATGTGACGCGTCTGGAAGTGTGGTTTCCAAGTCAGTGTGCAATTGCTTGTCCGCATCGTCATCGTCGTCCTCTCCCTTGCTAACGACTTCTTCAGTCTTGTTTTCGGTTTCTACTATCGACACCGTCTTGACGTCAGAGTCGATCGAATCCATCTCAACGTTGCCATTCCGCAGCGGCAAAGCAGGAGGCGTCGTGGCAATCTCTTTGGCCGTGCCATCTGGTGTTGAAGACTCAACTTCGGTCTCAGTCTTAGACTCCGTGGTATTGGATTCCGCTACAGCAGCAGAATCTGATACAGGCACGACCTTCTCGGAATCGTCAGTAGAAGTGAAAGAGGGCACGACACCACCTCCAAGGCGAGACCAAAATATCCGCTCTCGTAAACGAATTGTCTCTTCCCATGCTTCCTTCTCTTCCTCCACGTCTCCAACATGTACGTAGCCGTCGAGAATCATTCTGAGATAGCCCGCGAAATCGCAGCAAGCTCGGACCTTCTCAAGACAAAGAACGCAAAGAGAGTATCGCTGGGCACTTTCGCTATCAGATGTCCGGAATCGATGTGTACGTTCATTTACATCGTCTGTCCGTCGCTCGCCGCAGAGACTACAGGGAAACATGTATTTCTTATGGCTTGCGGGCATAGGTTCCACGATCAGTGTACCATCGCAGAGACTGCTAAAAACAGATCGACGTGTGAGCCAAGAAATTGAAGGTGCAGCGTCTAAACGAAGTGTAGGCTCAAAATCTTCGACAAGAATGCGTTTGTAGAAACGAGTGTCCTTTAACGGCGTGTGGACGACATTCGGCTGAGGACTACCGTTAGGTGTCGAAGACTGGGGGGTCAGAGTACCGCCAACATTCGAATTACTGCCGCTCGAAGTCAAGCCAGCAAGCCCCATAACGTTCAAGCCCCCGTACGAGCCACTTGCAACTCGACTAGAGGGCTTAGAGGTTTTGGCAAAGTTCATCAGCTCACGAAAGTCGTCATATGCAACCATGTCTACTCGATAAACCGGCTTGATCAGATGAGGGAAAGAAGTGGAGGGCGCAGGAGATATATCAGCAGCGATCATAGCAGAAGAGAGGTTGGAGGAATCTAAAAGGCGGCCTATATTGGCCTGCATTGCTATGGCTGGCGATGAAGGAGCGGTCGACTGGTTGGGCGTGGTGTCAGTCTCATCTCGTGAAGAATTCATATCTTGCATAACTGTCTTCAATTCCGCAAGTTGTTCCTTTTGAGACGCGACCAGTGCCTCGGTGTCCTGGATCTGGGCACGAAGCTGCTCATTCTTCTTCTCCACCGCTTCCCGTTCTTGTTTTGCAGCAGCAACCATCTGTTTGATTGTCAGCAAGGCCTTTTGTACTCCGTATCTCTCAAATGGATGACGATTATACCTTGTTCGCTTCTTCAAAAAGTGCCGCAGTCAAAGTCTCCAGCTCCTGCTCCATCTCTCTTTTTTCCTGCTCCGCCACCGAACGCTTGTTTTGTTCCTCTTCTAGAGCAGTTTTCATAGACAGGATCTCCGATTCCACATCGCTACGTTTGACCATGATGCCACTAGATATGTCTGTGCGATACTGTTCATTCTCGGATTCAACAACTGCCAATCGTTGTTGTGCTGCGTCCAGTTCCTGACGAGTGGCCGATAGCGAATCATCGAGACTGGTTTGGATGTTGATTGCTTGCACTAGCTTGGCACTCAGAGTGGCCACCTCGCTGTTCAGATCCGGGTGATGCGACGAGTCGGCGGTGCCGGATAAATCGGTAGTGCTTGCAACTCGCGGGTCCCTGAGCGTATTGAAATCGCTTTCCTGCAGATCTTCCAACCCAGCTGGAGAAAGCTTTCGACCATTTCTTAAATCCGAGAGGGCGTTGGTTGATTTCATTTTGGTGAGAAACCTCGCAGGCGAGCGCGATCGCTTCCCTGCGGAATGAGACCGCTTGTGGTTGGTCGGTCGAGACAACATGCTGGATGGCGATAGAAAACTGTTATGTCCGTACGAGTGGAGGGAGATAAGGCTACTTGAATAGTCGGTCAGTATCATGGGAGCCATGTCGTGCTTCAAACTTACTCAGCCATGGTGAAAATTTCAAGAGGTGATGATGTCAATGTCGGCACACGTTGTTTTGTTGGACAAGCCCGTTGCAAAGGAACGAATACGGGGTTTGATGCGCTGAAGATGGACCAACGCGGGCCATAAAACGAAGGTAGAAGATGGAATTGGCCAGCGGATCGATCTCGTTCTGGCGTTGTCGCGACGAGTCTCACTATCTCCGTGCGGACAGCAGCATGTTAAATGAGGACCCACAAAGGATTGAGGCTGGGCAGGTCAATCAAGAGGCTTGTCGGTGCAGTCTGGCGTGTTTTGCGTCGTCCCTAAGGAATGGAGGAAGCCACACACCGTCGACCAGCCCAAGACGACAAGATGCCGGGAAGAGACGTTTGGCAGTGGAAGAGAGAGTAAAGTAGTCTACTAGAGCCCGAGTTCGTTCCAAGTGGCAAACGCTTTTTCCCCCGGCGGCTTGGCGGAGACGGGCGCAATTCAGCGTGACGGGCGGCGAGGGCGAGGTGATTGGCAGATAGCGGGTGAGGAGAAAGTGAAAGTAGAGTACGTGATGAGGAGAGGAGAGAAGAGATTCGTCACGATAAGCGCCGCCAGGAGAGAAGAGCAGCTGGTGGCTGGCCAGGCAGAATCGTTAATGAGCTCGCGGACGCTGGCGGAATACGCAGCCAACTGCTTGCGGCCGTCTGGTTGGCTCGTGCTGCGTCCCGCCGCCCCGCTCACGCATCCGCTAAGCCCAGTCGAGCAACACAAGTCACGCGACGCCCGCCAATCAGCATTGAGAATCCGCTGCCCATCACGGCGCCTCAGGCACCAGTCTATCTCCAAGCTTACCTAGGATGCTGCAAGTAGGTCGAAAGCACGGAAGATGACAGCCCGTCTGCAGAGCAGCAAACGCCTAGCAAATCAAGCGGCCCTGCCCCTACTCAGCGACGTAATCCAAAATTGTACGCAAAGAGGATTGTTTCCTCAATGGTCATTTGTGATGACGCCAATGCTGAGAGCTCTCTCCCCCCCACTAGGTGAAGCCTCAGGCCGCAAAGTGGGGTACAAAGGACTGTCGATGGTAAAGTAAAATAATTCTTCCGAACCAATGCATTGCTTTGGTTTTGTCCGGACTGCGTCGTCGAAAGGCAGGCAGAATCATACCTGAACCACTGTGTTGCTGGAGGAGCAAACCACTTCGTCATGGCGGACGCCGAGTTGGAAGAGGTAAAATTGTTGCGCCCCCGTGAAGACCTGCTGCCCCGCCGGCACACGATGCTGCTTTGCTTGTGCACATGTGATGTCACTTGCGTAAGGGAGATAAAATGGACTGATATACTAGATCTAGATTCGAAGAGCTCGTCTCGCTCAGTTACAAAAGCAGGGCGGCGGCCGAGGGGGCGTTCCCGGTGGTGAAGGCCAGGATGATCAGAGAAGGTCAGTATATGGCTATGCCTGCCTGTCATATCGAACCTCTGTTTGCTAATATCATTTCTTCACGCGGTTACAGACAAGCAGAAGGTAGTCCTAAGATTGCCATGCATTTCCTCCGCAAACTCCAGTGTCAACTAACTACCGTCAAACCTTTCGCAACACAGCCGAACGACGTTCCTCCATACTCTCCCAGATTCTCGACCCAGCAGCAGCAGACCGATTAGGGCGAATACGGCTCGTCAAGGAGTCTCGCGCCACCGATATTGAGAACCGTCTGATTATGCTTGCACAAACGGGACAACTCCGCCAGAAAGTGACCGAAGATCAACTAAAGGAACTTCTCAACGCCGTTGCCGAAAACTCCCGCAAGGAGGAAGAAGAGCAAAAGGTCGTTTTTAGTCGTCGCAAAGGCGGTTGGGATGACGATGACGATCTGTTGGATTTGTGAGTCGTCACGGTTATAAGGTTCTTACAATTGGGTTATGCTTTTCAGAAAGACAAGCCAGGGGAACATTATTTTCGGACATGTTGTAATGAATGAAATGTTATCCATATACCCATTTACCCGAGCTGGAGTGCACACAGCAGAGCATCTTGATAACGATCATTGAGAGACAAAAAAGGCACAAGAAAAAAGAAAAATAAAACGCCCCAATGCAAATGTGTATGATATCTGTTACATGTAATGTACAAAAGGCAAGAGCCGGACAGAAATACTAACTTAAATACTTGATAAGCCTATATCTGCTTTGGCTCGGAGCGCTGCTCCTTTGCCCTCTTTTCCTGCTGTCGTATCATACGACGGATCTGCCTCAGATCCGGCGGAGCCTCGATGTTTAACTCAGCGCGCAGATCATCAACATTCCGTTCCAGCTGCTCTTCCCAATACACGTTAATCAATTCTTCACTCGACAAGCCACTGCGAACCGCCCATGGAAGATGAAGCTTAAAAAACCTCTCCCGCTCAGCAGGTTTCAATCGAACGACGGCAGCAAGACTCAGGGCTGTCATGGGGAGTACTGTATTCAGAAACTCAAATGCTTTCAGCGCCAATTCGCCTTCCACCATTGTTGGCAAGCCCGTCACAGCATGGTAGAAATCGTGACACTCGCGATATCGTTGCATGACATATGCACATTCTTCATCATCAATATACTGCACGCTGTCCCGCGTGTCGGGGGAAACGCCCTCCCGATCAAGCCATGTCGCGTACGTCCGACCAACAGAATTCTCCGGTAAAGTGCGAAGGTAAGGGAGCTTGAGGGATTCGGAGGTAAGTCGAGGACGGTCTCGGAGGATACGACGGCCAGTGGGATTGGCTAGCATAGCGTCACGGAGGCGGTAAATGAAGTAGGGTGTTGCGGTGGCTTCACCGAGTGCTGCGATTAGATCTAGAAGGAAGTGGGTTTGTCAATGGCTGAGCTGGGATTCAGAAATTGCGGATGGTGACAAAAACGAACCGCCTCTCCTAGGGTTGAGTAAGGACCCAAAAGCTGAACCTAGCGTAAGCACCCCACGCTCAACTCTCGTGAGAGGAACATGGCCTGGATAATTTGGAGGCGGCCGACTGAGAACGGAGAACGCGCGGCGGGATGATGCACTTTTTAGCGCGACGTCATGGCATCGCGAGCAGCAGGATTTTGGCGTAATGAGAGATGCAGATTTGAGAAATGGAGGCATTGTCTTGCTGTGACTCGGTAGCCGAGCAGTGCGTAGTACTTTGGGCATAGAATTGATCAGTTATTGGTGCTGGTGGAGTGAGTGTCAACTGAGAGCAATGGAAGTAACATGCCAGGTGGAGAATCACAAGCTTGATTTATCCGTAAGGACCATGTATCAGCTAGTGTGTTACACATGTGAATCCAAAGCCTGCCTATGGAAATGCAACGACATATGGTAATTTACCCGGTAAATACACCGTACTGACCGGAATACCTGGAAAATAAGGCCCACAAATACTTATCAACGAAGCTAGCCGCCCTAACCTTAGCTGGACAAAAAAGACAGCAGCACAATCTCTAGTCAAGCCCTAATTACTTGCTTTCTGGTTTTCCACTTCCAGTTAGCTGTACACAAGCTGATGTGTAATTGATGTAGTTGCAAACGAATTGCTCTTTGATGACTAAACAGCAAAGGTCGCCCTAAAATCTGTCACTATAAATTGGGACACAAAACCCTAACTCGCTTCCAACTCGAGACTCGACTCCCTCCCCCTTGAACACACCTTTGCAGCCTACACCGCATGACAAACAAGCAACTATTCGTCTTTTAATTTGCCTTCTTCTTAACTTTCTTCTTAAAGATAAAAGAAAGAAAGGAATATACCATGGCCTCTGAACCGATTTCTGATCTAACCCCTGAACATGCCACCAAGGCGTCTGCTGAAGAACAAGCCGAACAGGCCATGTTCGCTAAATACCCTTCACTCCAAAAAATGATGGGCGTCCCACCTGAGGAAATTGTTGAATCACACGACGGGCGTGAGACAAGCTTGCTCAAGTATATTTACAGCCATCCCAAGCTAGACAGCGAATTGCGCGGCTCCCCCACAGCCATCATGGCGGCCATGGACGAATTCGCCGCAAAGGAGGAGTTCTTGATCAACATCGGGTCTGACAAGGCAAAGCTTTTGTCTGACTTGATTCATGAGCATAAGCCAAAGGTCCTGCTGGAACTAGGTACTTATGTCGGGTATGGTTTTTTCTTCCCTTTTTTCTCTGAGGCTATCATCTCTAATTTCGATTGATCGAGTCTTTTTTTTTTGAGCTCTGGCTAACGTCTATCACTGGTACTAGGTACTCGGCTATTCTCTTCGGAAACGCCATGCGAGAGGTCAGCCTCAAAGGAAATGAAGCGAGAGACGAGAAGCCTCGCATCTACAGCCTTGAGCTTGATCCATTGATTGCGTCGATTGCAATGAACTTCGTCAACCTCGCCGGCTTGGGTGACATTGTGGAGGTCATTGTTGGGCCCTCTGCTCACACGCTGCAGCGTCTCCATGACCAAGGCGTCTTGGGCAGTGGTAGTGTTGACATGATCTTCTTGGACCATGCTGAAGAACTTTACAAACCGGACCTTGAACTGTGTGAGAAGCTGGGGTATCTGGATAGTAGTGGCGCTTGTGTCGTCGCCGACAATGTCGTCCGACCTGGTGCACCGGAGTACAGGAAATATGTGCGCAACAACTCTCGATTCAGCAAGAGTTGGGGAGTGCCTTCGCTGATCGTCCCGGGAGATCTTCACGTATGTTTATACTACTTCTATATTTCTATTCTGCCCTTCTATCAAAGTAGAAAGAACACACAGGCTGACTTACTGCGTATAACAGGACGAGGTTGAGATTAGTCTCGTTGGCGACTCGGAAGTAAAGGGGGCCGAGAAGAAGAGGCAGAGGACCGAGTAATGCAACTGTTGGCAGAATCAGTCAAGTAGCAGGATAATGTTGCAGAGAAGAAATGCTCTTATCATTGTGCATATCTGGCTGTTTCATTGTTTCATTGAGGATTTCGATGATATTTTACCTTCCAAATCGAGCAGTTTTGTTGATCAAGCATGATTTCCTTTTTCGGCATGGTGGATAGGTCTTCGATGTCACGACGTGATTGGGTGGCCCGATGGATGTCGTATTAGTGGTCAGCCCTAGGGCTAGTCCCACTTTCCTTCTTTCTTCTCATATGAATAAAGCAGCCTCAGACATCCAGTTCTTCATTCTACACATTTTCAAGTATTGATAGCGCAAGATACCCATCAACGTCCAATGAAAGGACATTAAAACATTAGCAAGCCTATACAACCCACGACTCACATTGCTTGCAGACCGACATAGAAGATGTCAGCATACAGTCCGCCTGGTGAAGAGCATGTCGCCTTTATGCAATGGGCTATTGATCAGGCCGTCAAGGTGAACGGGGTAGAGCCCGCTAGAATTCCTGGCCGAGGCTTGGGCATGATAGCCACAAAGGATATTCAAGTAAGATTGTATACACATGCTATGCTTTGTATCAGTCAATTGGTGTCCTAAAAGATTCTGCGCCTAGGAGGATGAAATAATGGTTGAAGTGCCACTATCGGCCATGCTAAGCATTGACAGCATTCCAGCCACATTTGTGAATTTGTTCAATGGCAAGATATCCTTACAAGGTCTGCTCGCGGCATTTTTCACCCATGGCGATCCAAACATTCTAAAGAAATTTGATCTTTGGAAAGCTACGTGGCCCAACATGGAGGACCTCGAGGAGGGATTGCCCATTCTCTGGTCCAAGGAACTTGGAGGTCTAGATCTGAAGCATAATAGCCCCAATGAAACTGCTATTGCTGATGACTTGTCAACATCCATCACACTCCCGCCATCAGCTTCGGGTCTATGGAACACATTCCGCAGAAAGTCCCTCGTTGAAGATTACCAAACAAAGCACCAGAATTTATTAATTCGGCAGGAGAAGCGACTACGAGATGCGTGGCACGACGTCCTTGCTGTCTTTCCTGACACTAACTGGGAAACGTTTGCGTATTATTGGTTGATTATAAATACCAGAAGCTTTTATTATTTAATGCCTGGCCAGGAGCGCCCCGAGGATACGAATGAAGCTATGGCACTGGTGCCGTTTGCAGATTATTTCAATCATATCGACAACGCAGTACGTGGTCAGTTCTTAGTGCTAATTTGTGAATACTAATAATTGAGTTGAAAAGGAGTGTGATGTGAACTTTGATGGGCAAACGTATACATTTCGAGCAACGAAGGTTTACAGTCAGTCTCAGTCTCTTCTCCTTTTTTACTTATATGAGCTGATTCCGGTTCCTCCTGTAGAAAAAGGGGAAGAGGTGTATATGAGTTACGGGCCACATCCGAATGACTTTCTTTTCATTGAATGTATATTAGCCATCCTGCCTTCCCCAAGTGCTTCGAATGCTGACAAGATCATTAAAAAAGATGGGTTTTTCCTTGAGGAAAACGAGTCCGATGCGTTATACCTCGACGATATCATCTTCAAAGACTTCACAGCTGCCGAAAAGGAAGAACTGATCTTTGAAAGATATTATGGGTATGTATTGCGCATCTATTCCCACGCATCCGTTTCTAAGAAGTTATAACTGATGGCTTCCCTTTTTTTCTAATCGTCCAAAGCAATTATCAAATTACAATCGAATCTGGACCATGTTTCCGCACTGAAGTCGCAGCGAGCATGAAATGCATGTCTCGCCGTAACTGGAGGAACTATATTCAAGGCCGCGGTGCTGCACCGAATGCCACCAAAGTGAATGCCATCATCAGAGATTGGATTGAATTGTACCTCAGAGAGGCAAGGATTGCAATTGATTCACTGAAGGAAATGCTCTCCGAAAAAAAAGAAACTTCGTCACGGTCAAAGATTAAAATGTTGCTAGGGAGGTGGGAACAGATTAGACAGCTATGTGATGGAGTGATCTCAAAGCTCGATTGATTTATGTATGACGACGACGATATATGGGTATACATGCGAAAAGGAATAAAACAGAAGCGAAATAGAGAGAAGCTTCTATCATGCTTCATCCTCAGTCTCTAAATTAGACGTATCAAGCGGAACCGCACCAGCTTCTCGAAGCCTCATGATATGATTTTTGCCTAGCACCAGCTGCATGATCATATAATTCAGAACGCATCTAATACCGAGTTCATCCCCTCGACGGACAATGTACCCATTAATGTATTCAATTTCCGTTCTCTTCAGCGCCTGCACATCCTGAAGCATTGAGCTCGTATTTGCAGCTGTTTTGTTGGCCAGGTTGACTGCTAGATTCTTCAATCGTTCCGTCGCGAAACGTGCCTGAATGCCAGGCACGCCTTCCAACTCAGGCAGTGCACAGATCACGGTGGATATTTCGGCGAGCAAAAGTCGCATGGAGCGAGTTATATGGTAATTGTAGAGGAGTTCCCCATTTTGCGAATCTAACAACACTGTAAATGGGTTTATGACGCAGTTCATGGCTAATTTTTCAAGTTGGCATTGTAACACGTTAACTGCACTCTCGGCAACGGCTACTAATGGTGGTGTCAGAGTTAGTGTGCGTAGAAGGTACTTCGTAGAGGGAGCCCAGTCCTCTTCCTGAACGTCGGAAGTCGTGCGTGAAGGTAATGCTCCGAGAATGGTAGTCCCGAGACCGGTATATTCCACGTGAAATGGCCTCTTCATTCTAAGGCCATGCGAGATAACTCCCTGTATATAGTGAGGGCGTTTCTCGGGGTCCGGAAAGATTTCCTTGTTTACTTCGTCAATAACTCCCATGCCATTCTGAAGGAAAAGCACTGTCGAGTCCGGCGTTAATCGGTGACTGACAGAAGACAATGCTTGGACTGTTTGTGGTGCTTTGGTCGTTATGATTATACACTCTATTTTCTCGTCGTCTCTTTCCGACGTGAGAAGGTCCATCTCCTCGTCTGTTTCGAATGCGTGAGTGGATTCTAGATCTGGGTCCTCTTGACGCCGTGATATCAAAATCTCAGGCTCATGGTTGTCAACGTTGCTGTTATTAATATTATCATGTTGATTCCAATATGGTAGAGAATGCCATGTATTCTCATTGAAAACATTGACATCGAATCCAGTCTTTATATCGTCCAATCCATTTGTCATTAGGGCTATCGATTGTTTTCGCTGTAGCCACCGCGAGTACATATCACGATTGTGCAACAGCAGGGTTATTGGTGGCCGTGTCTTGCGAGATGCTAATGAATGCGCCACGAAGCAGCCAACATTTCCCAAGCCTATAATATGTATTCGTCCAGACAAGCTGCCGCTTCTATGCGTCGCATCGTCCAGCGTCTCCTTCTGCACGGGGTTAACCAACGACGGCTGCATTTTGGTTGCGTAAGTTCGAGACGCAAAACAGTAGCCCCATGGAAATGGCAATATGGACGACTGACATTTGGCGATTCCATGTGCACCGACTAGACCAATCCGCAAAAGCGGATGGTTAATGCTTTTGGCATGCACTTTGGCGACCTTTCGGAGCGTTGCGAAATCGTGGCTGATTTAAATATCGGTATGGATTGATATGGAGCAATAATAAGCCTCAGCTCTTCATCATGAGGGTAATCTGGCGTGTTTGCTGGCTCCAATTCACATCAAATGTCAACAATTGCCGGGAAGAATTATTTGAGCATCGATCCCTGGCGGGTTGCTTGCCGACAGACCGCCTTGGCTCACCGCCTTCTGGTGCCGCCGAAAAGAACCGTGAGAAACTTTTTAGTTTCATCGCTTCACCGCATGCCATTTCAAGATCAAACACGATCAAGCGCCCAAAATGGAGGTCGCGGATTTGATACCGGTAGTCGAGCGCTTCGAAGATAATCTTGATGATTTGGAGGAAGTGATTAAGCCGCTTCTTGCGCGCTCGTTGGAAGAGACATCCAAAAAGCTACCGCTGTTGGAGAGGGCCAAGCTACATGCTCTGGTTACATATACAGTGGAATCGCTGATTTATTGTATGTATGACCGCGATTTACTTTAGATTATTTACTCACGGGACTAGCATACTTGCGTCTTCGAGGAGTGGAGGCCAAGGAACACCCTGTCTTCACGGAGTTGACCCGGGTGAAGCAGTACTTTAGAAAAATCGCAGCGTTGGAAAGTGAACCGGAGAAAACAGACAAACCAACAATGAGATTAGATCAGGGCGCGGCCCGTCGTTTCATATCACATGGTCTTGTATGTTTACTCACTCCCGTAATATATTCTTTCAAGCTTACTGAGTTTGGTTCCAGGCTGGCAATGAACAGTACGACAACGAGCGAGCCGAAAAGCTAGCAAAAGAGAGAGCACGAGCGCAACTCAAGGCGGCGATGCTCGCCAAGCAGTCAAAAAACAAACCATCGACTTCAGTTTCGTCACAAGAACCCAGGGAATCGTCCACTTCCGCCAGCAGTTCAGATTCCGAGGCCCATTCCGAGTCCGAGTCCGAGTCTGAGTCTGAGGACTCCGAACCCGAAGCTCAGTCGCAGTATGTTGAGAACAATCGTAAGGTACAACCATCAAAGGAGCCGCAGGCCCCGGAAGATTTTATTCAGTTACCATCGGAACCATTTGTTGGGTTAGAAACTGCAAAGTCGAAAGCAAAGAAGAGGAAAGAAGCCGCTTTAGCTAGGAAAGCCGATCGCAAGGCAAAAAGAGAAGGGAAGCCAACGAACGAGGCTAGCAATAACAAACAAGCCCTCGATCAGAAGAAGGAGAGGCGGCGCAATAAACAAGCCAAGAAAAAGGCAAAGAGAGCCAAGCAGAAGCAGAAGGGAAATGCCTAAGGCGATATATTTGGATGTTATAATTTAGTCAAACATGCTGACTTTTGTTGACTGTGCATTGCATCTGGGGGCGGTTGGTTGGCGTTTGGAGGCTCGTTCGCACTACATTGATGTACATACTACATCATAGCATTCGTACGCATTGTTATGCTCTTGATTCCAGTGATCATAGTCCGTTGTGTACAGAGTAGAAATGCATCGGGAGTAGATCCATAAACCCGCGGCTAACCCAAGGAAGCCCGCCAGCCAATCAGACAAGCGCACGGCAACATTCGGACGATTTTGCCTCACAAGTCCGACTTTCGACTTTCTTCTGGAAAATACTCAACATCCCATCCATCTTTGATATTCTTCACCCGTACGCTTCCTAAGACGCACCGATCTATCTATTTTCACCACCACTATTATCACCACTTAATAAAACCAGCGAACTTGAAAATGCCTCGTCAAAACCGTGGTCGTGCCCCTGCCGCTCCTGCGCGCAGCGCTCCTGCTCGCCCTACTGCTGCTCCTGCCAGACCTGCTGCTCCTCAAACACAGCAGAGCCAGCCTCACTCGACTGCTGCTCATGCCCCTGCTCCTGTTCAGCAGGCTCCTCCTATGCCGGTTCAGAGCCAGGGACCTGGTCTGTTCGGTCAGATGGCCTCGACTGCTGCGTAAGTTTATTTCACCGTCAACCGGTTACCCATCCTCCCGCATCAGTATGCACACTGCAGTGCAAATCCAAGCTAACCTATTTGCTTTTCTTCAGTGGTGTTGCTATCGGTTCCTCCATCGGCCATGCCATCGGTGGCCTCTTCTCTGGTGGCAGCTCCAGCGCCCCCGCTGAGGCTCAGCCAGCTGCACCAGCTGCTCAACCCATGGACAACGGACTCTACGCCAGCTCAAACAGTGCTTCGTCTTGGGAAAATCCAGCCTGCGCCACCGATGTGCAAAATTTCCGCAAGTGCATGGATGATAACCAGGGAAATATGTCCATTTGCGGATGGTATTTGGATCAGTTGAAGGCTTGCCAGGCTGCCGCTAAGCCTTATTAGAAGATTTCTTCCTTTACCCTTTTTGTACCGAATAGTTTGCTTTCATGGAGCATTGTGGCATAGCATAAGATATCATCTCTAGGCAAGGTGGTTTTGTCTATGAGCAGGTCTTTTTTCTTTCTTATCCCTTATATACCTGCCGACTAGTTGACTAGAGAATTCTTGTACACTAATCACATATTGGCCTGATGACGTTGTTGACATAACAATATTCATTTAAGAAGACCACAAAACGAAAACCAAAAAAAAAAAAAGGAAAACCTCCACTCAAATTCGCTTTGTTTCTGATAGAGGAAAATAATCCCACATCTTCACTGGTTCCATCACTTCCTTTTCCATAAGAATAACTCTTTAGTCGCCAGTCATCCATTCTTGTTAAAGAGAAGGTCATTGAACTATAACCTATATATTTTCGCACAGTTGTCGCTAACCATCGGGGACGAATATGTTGCGGCTGTCACTTCTCTTTAGAATCATCATCTTTCTTCGGCTCAAAATTTAACTTCACGAGGTAGAGCATCGTCAGCATAAGCAACTCATCATAAAAACGGAAAATGAGAGAGATCTTACAGTGTTGCCGTTATAAAATTCATTCCTATCTTGGTCATTCCACTGGTCATGCAGTGTTCGGATATTTATTTTCTGACTACTTCTTGTTGTCGTAGGCCGCGTATGGTTGTTACCGGTAGAATCTGATGTTGATGTTGCTTGTAGATCAGGAGTACTGCCATATCCCAAGAGACCTCCAACCATCCCAGTCACACCACCCACTACTCCGGAGACAAGGCCATATCCCGATGATATCACGCGACCTGGAAGACCGCTCATCACTCCAGATGGGGCGTATGCTTCGATATACGATGGTACTGGGACCATGACCAGACTAGCTGTTGGTCCCAATTCTAATTCCTCTAATGAACGCTCCTCTTCTGACACAGAGATAGTGCGGTTTGGGAGAGGAGTCAATATGTGTTTGAGATTGTAAGGCTGAGAACCATCTGAACGCTGAGTTTCAAGCCAAGGGCGAATATCCTTTCGAATTGTTGCCGAAGGTGGAAAGTTATGGCGAACTGAACTACCATCAAAGAGACGGATCTGCAGGCGATAATCTGATGCCTGTCTTTTCTCTGGCCTTTCTGCTGAAATATTCTTAGGAGTAGAGGAAGAAGTGGATGAAATGCCTTTCTCTTCTGCAGCGCGCTGCCTTCGGGCTTCCTGGTCATGTTTGATTTGATTCCGAATCCTCTCTCGCTCTTCTCTCTGTTCCTTTTGTTCGCGTTGTATCTTGAGTTGCAATGCACGACGGTCTTCTTTTTCTTGCATAGCCTTCTTCTCTTCGGCTGTCATCTGTTTGTCAGGCTGTTTGCCATCCCGTACATTCCGCCTATTTGTCCGCTCTGTCGACTCTATCGTAGCTTGATGGTTTTGGTATTGAGCTACGGGCGTGTGAGTTTGGTTCAGATCATGATCCGTCGTCGCCGTAGTTCCAATTGTTTGTGAATTTCCCTGTTGGGCAGCAGCAGGAGGGGGAGTAGGAGCAATCGGGGCCGTATTCGGATTTGGCGATGCTGCGAGCACCGTCTTCAACCTTGTCTGAAATTCATCCTTCATCGTCCCGGAAAAAATATATTCCTGTACCACACCATTCCTTATCACTATGAGGGTCGGATAGCTTTGGACGGGACATATCGAGATCAGAAATCCCGTTTCTCGGGTACCGGCTACGAGGCGAAGGGCAACCGCATAATTTGAAAGCAGCTCACGTAGCTAGTTATTTCAGAAATCAGTCGACTTCATTATCATATAGAGCTATCGGTACCTCATCGTTATCAAAATAATCATCTTCCCAACGAGTGCTTTCTTCCTGATTGTCTATACGACCGATTTTGTTAGTAAGTTGTGCTCGACACGGAACAGTTGGCATACCCCGAACGAAACAGACAACAGCCTTTGCCTCGCGCATGGCGAGAGCAATGCCGCTTTGTAAATCGCCTTGGTAGAACATTGCGAGCTACTGCATTATATCTGGCTTTGGTTCTCAAATGGGTTTGTGATGAAATCAATGGAATAGTAAATGATACGTAGTTGCTTGTCGGAGCGCATGTGATGCGGAGAGCTGATCATTTCGGCGATTGCCGCCGGTGAAATAATTGTGCCTGAGGCACCAATCCGCTCTGTCCATTGCTCGCATCTAGAAGAGCAAGCTTGATTTAGCCAAAAAGAAAAGAAAGAAGAGAAACAGAACATGTCCTATTCTGTTAGCTAGAAAGTCTACCAAGTTAAGTTTCATGAAGAGGTAAATTGAATTATGATTCCTAGGTCTAGGTATTGGAGTGAATTGTAAATATATAGAAATAATCATTGGTGATAGATTCGCAGAGTTGGCGTGCATTGGGTTGACCCCTAAAAAGAAGAAAAGTATCTTGTCTAGAATCGTCTGCGTTCAGGCTTCTCAACTTGAAAAATACCGAAGAGAACATTGTTTCATGGTATTGCAACGGTGATTTGAAACAGGCGAACCTAAGTAGCAGCAACAGCCTTGGCCCCAAACAGCTTCTCCCTCTTCAGGAGCATTCCCGTCACAAAACACAATGCTCCTGCCGTGATCACGAGAGCATAAAGGCGAGAAATAGATTTTACGATTATGTCTATCGCCTCGGTTTGAATATCGCTTGGCAAACTGTTGAGCAAAGTGCTCTGGGATCCGGCGACAGCACCGTGGATCTGCGAGGCAGTGAATCCCCGAGGAGTAAGAACTTTGCTCAGGTGAGTAAAGGTGACATTTTGGAACACAGTGCCGGAGATAGCCAGAGCGACAACCAAACCTCCAATTTGAGCAACGTTTATGAACCCGATTGCTGCTGCCATATCCTGGGGCGCAGCTTTAGAAGGGGCCACACTGTAGCCAATCTGAGCAACCAAACCAGCCCCGATGGCGATCAAGACCGAAAAGCCGTAGATAGTACCTGTATGAGTTGTGGCACTGGTTGTGTACATGAGAGCGGCGCCGACGAGTAGGAAAGCCCCGCCAACGATGTAAAGTACAATATAGTATCCCAGATACCCCAAGAGATGCCCAGAGCCCATGATGAAAACACTGAGAACACAGATAAACGGCAGCAATCTTACAGCAGATTCAATCCCGTTGTCACCATGTGAAAACTGGAACATAAGAGGGATGTAGTATATGACGACAAACATGGCGGTTGATCCGCACGCCGTGCAGATGTGTAATATGACCATGGTCCGAGAAGCGATGAATTGGATGGGGAACAGCCGGCGCTCGGGAGTAGTAAGTATAGCAAAGTACTGCTGGGCCATGAAGAGCAACAAGATCACGCCGCAGACTACCAAGGTGGCGATCGTCCGACCATCATTCCACTCCCATGTCACGCCTCCAAATGTAAGAGCCATTACAAAGGTGGTGTAAAGTCCCGCAATAAGAGTTGCGCCGACCCAGTCAAGCTCCTTTAGTTTCGTGAGTGTTGAGATTTCTGGTTGCGGGTTAAAGCTTGGGATGCAAAGGAGTGCTGGCGACAAAGCTCCAAAGATGACGAGGTTGATGTAGAAGGCCTGAAATGAGCTTGTTAGCATCAGTTGCCAGTGCACGTAAGACTTAATCCAATGACGTATACCCATCTCCATGAGGCACTCGAGTCAGCAAACGCGCCTCCTATGACAGGGCCCAAGATGGTTCCAGCTCCCCAGATCACACCGGTACCACCCATGTACGCAGGTCGCTCTTTTTCTAGGGTATTGATGGCAATCAGGTTCAACATGCCGAGATATAATCCCGCGCCGCCGACGCCAGCAATGACTCGTCCCACGATGAGAGCGTCCATATTGGGGGCGCCACCGCAGATAGCACTCCCGACGGCGAACACGACGATGCTTCCCAGATGAACATACTTGACATTAAACATTCCGTAAGCTTTCCCACTGGAGCAAGATGTTAGCTTGGCAATCCTCACTGGCGGCTTTGACGACTTACAAAGTCAAGATGGTGGCAACGGATCCTAGGGGAAACCCATCACCTATCCAAGCCAGCTGTCCGACATCTCCAAAAGTGTCTAGGACAGAGCTCTGGATGTCTGCAGCAATGGTATTGTCGAGCCCGTACAGAAAAATAGCGCAGTAGAGGCCGGCACAAACCAGTACCCATTTCCAACCCGTCACAGCTCTAGTTTCTGGCTGCAGCTCGGAGGAGTCGGGTGTGATTTGTTGCTCCTTCTCTGAAGCCTCATTGAAGGTCTTGTCGGAATCATCGAAAGGAGGTTGTTGCACGTCTGGTGCGGAAGCCATGGTGAGTTTCGGCCTGCAGAAATAGGCTTAAGATGAAGAGGACGAGAGTGCTTGCACGCCATGACCATGGTTTTTGGCTTCGATACATATAAATAATACCTCTGAGGGAAACCGAGGAGCGGGAGGAATGGTGGTGGGAGGCCGTCGACAGCATTATACGCGAATGAAAAAACATACACGAGACGATCTCGGGCTGACAAATGACGCTATTCTAGGTTAGCTGCCGTGTGGGATGCGTGAGGAAGGAGCGTCGCTAATTGCACATTTGTCAGGGAAGATCAGGGTCTAGAGCGGGAGCCGGGTCCACACCGCACGGGTGCTGCCGTAAGTGCTGACTATTTTGGCTTAGCGGTGCTGTCTCGGACCCGCATCCATTGACAAATGACGTCTCGTTCGCATTGGGCTTCTAGTTCTACAGATGAGGGAATCTCCAAGTCACTCCCGCTTCTCTTCTCTCCACCTATGTGGCTCTTATCCGGTATGGTACACACAGGGTTCAGCCGCGGTTGCGAACGCTGCCGGAACAAGCATCTGGCATGCGATCAAGCTAGGCCACAATGCACAAAGTGTGCCTCTTATCGAGCTTCTTTACGTGTTCTAAGAATTGGGTTAAGCTATGCGCATCTTTAGTGTTGCCTCAAATATTGAGTACATGGATGATAGGATAGCTAGCGCTTCTCACATAGGATCACGTCCTTGAAATATTGTCTTCATGTCAGCTAAATTTCCTTGGCCTTCATTACGTCCTCTAGCAAGTCATCTTTTACCAGGAGTACTAGGTTCAGTGATCGACCTCCTTTGATACTATAACCCACTGCGTGCACCTCGGGCCCAACCCACGTATTAATACCTGGTGCGTCCAGCCAATCTCTGAGGGCGTCATCTGTGATACTCTCTCTGTCTAGAAGAATTCTGTACGCCAAATCACCGGTGGGTTTCGGCCTTTTATTCATCCCTACTAGCTTTAGCCGAGTATCTGATCAGATGCCATCGGCAGCAAGCACGATATCCCCCTCATCTCTCCTCCCTCTATGCTCACGCTAATCTCTTCAGTTTGAGGCCGTTGCTCACCGTAATTCACACCACTGACTTTGCATCCAAGCTTAATCACGACGCCCAGCTCCATTGCTTTCTCTGCCATGGCCACTTGTAAGTCTGCACGGTGCTGATACCACAGGGGTGATCCGTGACGACCCTCTATCTCCTCTGCATACTGCGTACGTTCATCAAGCCATTCGCCATTAAACCTGCGCATTTCTGAAATATTCTGGAGGGGCAGCTTGAGGACCTAGAGTTTTAGCAGGGCCCCAGGCTGTCAGGAGGCGTGTGCCATTGGGCGTAATTTGCAGGCCAGCGCTACTTCGCGAAACTCTGGTACGGATTCTAGCACTGTGACACGATTACCGGCAAGGCGGGTAGCAATAGCAGCAGAAAGACCGCAGAGGCCACCGCCGATGATAATAAGGTGTAGAGGTGGTTCCGGGGCTGCCATGATGCTCTTGATGTTGAGTATACTGTGGACATCTAGATGATGCGTGCAGGTGTGACAGTGTCAGTGTTGGAGGTTGAAAATGAAGGAGCCAAAACTCGACGTTTAACAACTTCATAATTGCATAACCTTTTCGTCCTTGTCCATGTTGCTATCTCTCTCCTAACAAAACGCGGGCCCATATCCAAACGGGACTTCACGCCCCCACGTAGAATGTTACGCTCTACTCTGATGCGTTCGCTACTGTAGTAATAACTAAATAGAGAAATGTTTGCGATAAGACCATGTACATTACGATAACTAGACGGCATAACCTTTGCGGCAGAATCTATAACGAGATGAAGAAATATCTGCGAAATGATGCACTTCCATGTATGCATAAACTTTTATAGTGGGCCTCTCTGTGACACGTGGGGGCTATAATAGAGCCTATACGTACATGTAGTGGGGAACTGTAATTAAAAAATAAGATCGTAAAGTAGATCGATCTACCTATGCATGCCTTTTTGGCAACGCCGACGAGGCTTAGAAATGCGGCAAGGCTACATCAGCTGACGCCTCAGTTGAAGTGCCGATATTCATTTTGCGCGACTGATGATCGCATATATTCCTCTAGGCACCATTTCACCCCATCCGCGATAACCTCTGGCTGGGTCAATTCAATCCTATGGCCACTTTCTTCGGCGATCAAAACCTTTGAATTGGTGGAGTAGACCAATCCATGCCGGATGGCCAACGCTTTGAGGACTTCCAAAGGCTGAACCGTCCATCACCGGATATTCTACGTCTACTAACTTCGACAGTGATATCCTTCCACAAACGCCTCACACTGACCTTGGTAGTCTGACCTTTGTGTTTTCGTCAACACCTGGTCTCCGAGTGCTCCCCCCTGATGTCGCGCAGAAGCCTGGCGCCTACAGTGAGTCTGACTGGCTCTATGTTGAGCCACGAGCTGGGCACGCCATTTGCCAACATCGGTGACTGCATCACCATGATGACTAATGGCCTACTCAGAAGTGCCCTCCGCCGAGTTGGCCCTGTTACTGGATGCGCCATGCTCGAATGTTACAGTCTGGCATACCTCATGTGGCCTGAGGATCAAACAGTGCTGCGCCCTCTAGATAGTCCCCTCATCCCTCAATCTGTTGCCCCTGAGGGAGCCGCTGTTACCAATGATGCATTGAGCAGAAAGAAATTCATGGCCCTCCGCGGCACAAAGGATGCGGGCAATTTTGATCAAATTCTTACTGGCGGCCGAGGAATTCTAGTTTAGGGAATGGAATGACTGGATACAGAGCTGATTTTATGTACACCTGATTTGTCTTCTTTTTTCTATTATTTTTTTCTTGAGCAGCGTAATTTGGGAGATCGAATAAGCAGGATTATCTACTTTCCTTACTTTTTGATTTAGAGCAAATAGGTGGCACTCATCGTGGAAATGTGTAGGCTTCTACGATGTGAAGATATAGTATAGCGGATGCCGACACTGAGCAATAAAGCTAAATATTAGCAGAATGGCAAAGGTAGCAGCAACAGCATATTAATTGCGAAAGGTTTTTGGTCGAAGACGAAGGGTATAGCGCAACTTTATTCACATGGTTGATCAAGGGAATGCGGACTGCGCTCCATGTTTGGACAAATTCAAAAAGAGCGAAAAAGAAAAGAGCAATATATCTCAAGTCTAAACTTTCAAAATCAATTCCCAAATACCTTCACCAGATCCGAATTGAGTAGTCTCAAATTGAAATCGTCCGTCCATCTTCGCAGCACAAAAACTAAAGGCAATCTGGATGCACATATCCCACCCGGATATAACATTATCTAACCAATAGCCCTAGTATAAAGTCACTTTTGGCGCTCAATGAGGGCCGTGATATGGTATGCATGTTGTAAAATATCAGACGTTATGAGGCTTGCGTTTTCATCCGAGGTGACAGTTTTGGACTCCCGGGTTACAATGTATACCTAAATATATGATTCTTGTGTTCAATTTTTGGCCCTCTCTTTCCTGCAGACTTGCGGGATAGGAGAAACCCTCTCTGAAAATTGGAGCAGTTGTACGCGTCAAGTATTGAGAACTAACCTCCTAAGGATATTGCTCGTATCATGCAGATTCGTCTATCTTCTATTCGGTCTTGGGCTATTGATCTTCTCTAGAGCTCCTAGTCAGTCATGATAGTAGTATTCTTTCATATTGGCTAGCCGCAATTGCCAATCTTCGAGTTTCCAAGAGGCGATGGCAAGATCTCATCAGAATTTTGGAAGAACGAGGGAAATCACATTTGCTTTCCATGTGCGGCCATGTCACCTATTGTACGAAACATTATAGATATATGCCGCGCAGGAAACAGCTAAAGAAATTCTTAACCTATTTTGTAACATATACCTAGGCACAGCCCATGTCAACAAGCATCTGAGATAGATGCGAGGAACTTTGCCCAGCTGTCCCCATATTCCACTGCCAAACTCGATGATCAAAAGCAGTACAATAAGTGAGTACAAACAGTGTCCATAGTATATGCAATCCGATAACATTTCTTTAAATCCTGGTGTATCTTCTTGAACACTAAAAGTTGAGGACCAGCATGGCTAGTCCTA
This sequence comes from Talaromyces atroroseus, assembly GCF_001907595.1. Taxonomy (NCBI): domain Eukaryota; kingdom Fungi; phylum Ascomycota; class Eurotiomycetes; order Eurotiales; family Trichocomaceae; genus Talaromyces; species Talaromyces atroroseus. Next base: position 2,596,891 of record NW_017971433.1, read on the forward strand.
GTAGTACCAGTCACACACCGAAGTCATGAAAGCTAGTTGAAACAAACATCTTTACGTAGACAAATATACTCTGGATAAACAAAATCTCTATCAATCAAACTTCAAAGAGACAGTAGGGCTTGATATGTAGAATTGCCTAATTAGGACTAGCGCTAGTAGCTAAAGCAGCGGCGGCTCTACGGAACATTTCTGTTCATCGTCAACATCATTGATTGCTCTATTTGCACAGAGCAATTGGCTTGTATCAAGATGACACCCTCGCTCTTTGGTCTGTCGAAGACTACTAGCTCGTCTAGTAGTAGGCTATTGCTTTTATTACCACACAAACGTCCACTTCAAGTATCATCGGCCTTCGAGTTCGTATGCCTACGATGCCGACGTCAACAACTGCAGCATCTCCAGCAACAACAACTGCCCTTCAGCTCTAGCAGCAGGCGTTGGAATCAGCAACCAGCCGATGATCCCCAGTGGGTGTCTCCTATTGACCGGCCGTCACAAATTGTACGTGTTGGCGGCCGTCACGGTCCGGGGCTTATTCTTCTTGGTAGCACCCCCTCCGCCCATCCAATCGGTTTTTAAGACACATTTTTGACTTATTTTGCTACTGAAAAAGCTCTCATCCCAATAACAGCGTTTGTCCTGGGAACATGGCAAGTGCAAAGACTCGACTGGAAAACGAAACTAATCGCCAAATTCGAAGACCGCCTAGTCAAGCCTCCACTACCTTTACCACCGCGCATTGATCCCAGCGTAATCCCCGAATTCGACTACCGACGAATCGTAGCAACCGGGAAATTTCGGCACGATCAAGAAATGCTTATTGGGCCGCGGATGAACGAGGGCGAAGAAGGCTATATTGTCATTACGCCGTTGGAAAGAAACACAGATGATGGTAAAAGTACTAGCACGGTGCTGATCAACCGAGGCTGGATATCGAAGAAATTGAAGGACCAGAAAGATCGGCCATTGGGTGTGCCTACTGGTGAAGTTGTGGTTGAAGGCTTGTTGAGGGAACCCATTAAGAAGAACTATTTTACCCCGGAGAACAGACCGGACAAAGGGGAGTTTTATTTTCCGGATGTTGAGCAAATGGCCGAATTGGCGGGAAGCCAGCCTGTTTTGATTGAGGAGACCATGGGTATGTTTGAAAGCTTCCTCTTATGATTTGTTTCTTATTTGAAGGGATGTGCTGATTTCTACCAGTTCCTGATTTGATTGAGTCCTATGAGCGAACATCAAAGGGTATACCCATCGGCCGACCGGCGCAAGTGAATCTGAGGAACAATCATCTTCAGTACATTTTTACATGGTATGTCCATATATATCATTCATTGGTCACACTCTAATCGATCGACGTTGACATCTATATCAGGTACGGTCTGTCCGTGTCAACAGCAATCATGCTGTGGATGGTTGTTCGCAAACGTCCAAATGAAGCACTTCGTCGAATTCGCCAAAGCAAAAACATGTAAATTTCATCTCGGCTCAGGAGGCCAAAATTCGATATACGATATGACATACTTGTGTTGTGTATGATATGTACATCAGTATGCAGTCTTTTCCTCAATCAGGACCAAGCCTTGTATATAGAGCCAACTCCATAAATCCGGTCTTCAACCCCTTGGGTCCTGCATTGCGCGATGCAGCGGGATTTTATATACGTCTCCTGCAAATGTCGCTATGTTCTTAAGATATTCCATCAATAGCCAGACATGCAGCGACTCTGTATCGACAATTATCGACGGCGGGAGAATATCGAAAATTTCTAATGATTATTGTTACCAACAGCAAAGATGAGCAGTGGCTGGTCGGCTAGGGCGGTAATGACAGTCGTATATCTTGTAACAGCTCCTTTGGCAAGTGTTTCTGGGCCAACGAAAATACCGTATTTGTACTATTGACGTGACGTTGTCTGTTCATACATAAGTGAGGAGAAAGGTTCAGCAAATGGAATTTAAAAATGGAAGAGATAGGACCATACCGTCGCATTAGTGTCATCACATCGCTCTCGTCAATAGTCTTCCGATTTGCATGTTTCGCATACGTGGCAAGATCCTCACTGGCTTGTTCAAAAAACCATTCGGAAGCCTGTTCAATGGCAGTGAGGGTTTCTTTGTTGATTTTGGATTTTGCACCTGCTCCCACACGGGCGAAACGCGTGGCCAGTCTTTTGACCACGCCCGTGGGTAGCGTAGGGACGGGAATTCCATGACGGGATAGCTTCTTTTCTTTTCGACTCTTTGTACGTGGCTCGTCTCTGAGACCGCCTCCGACAAGTTCAGCTCCAGCTTCGGCAGTACCTGTAGTACCGGCGTCGGATACTTGATCTGCCATATTCACCTCAAAGCCTCCGAAATCTCCTGCTCCTGCGTCATCGGAAGACGGATATGGAATATCATCGGCTTGTTCAGTCTGCAGCATAAAATCCTCTTCCTCGTTTCGCAGAGGGTCAAGTCCCGCTGCTGGAGCAACGGGACTTGGGAAATTGAAATCCAGATTGAATCGCCCTAGATCCGCAGTTTCACCGCTGGTGGTAGATTGTTAGGGTGCTTTTGTTCGGTACAAAAAGGTGCGGTTTTTTCAAATGACTTACCCAGCGTCGAATGCTGCCTCATCCAGCTGCGACTGCTCAATGCCCCCCCCATCGTCATCCTGAGGAAACATCGTGGTGTCACCGTGTTCTGAGAAAGCATCTAGCCGCGTAAGGTCGCCAAAGTTTTCACTCAATCTTACGTCTCCGAAGCTCATTCTCTCCAACCGTTGCCGATCCTGTTCGCTGATGGCTCTTCGTGGGTATTCCACGGACCGTTGCGTAATGTCGTCTTCATCGAACTGCAAGGATAGCCGTGGCGGAGGGAGATCTGGACTGCCATTTTCACTTGTCCCGCTATCGACATCAATTGGCAGAGACAGACGCGGACGCTCCGGCAAGGGCTCATTGTCAAGAACCAATGTCTCATCTTCTTCCTCTGATGATGAATCCTCCGGACTTGGGCTTCGTTCTTCTTGTGGAGACGACTGTATAGGTTTGGAAATGGGGGCCAATGCTGTAGAAATGAAAATTATAAGCATATGATTCTCTTTACGGATATCAGCGTCTTCATTTACTTCTGCCAAGATTTCGCAAGATGTCAAAGGCTGTTTCTTGTTGTGGGCCACGTGTGCTCCGTCGCCTGTCTCTTCCGGGCGTATTTACACGACGCTGTATTGCGCGAAGGCCAAATGGTGTCAAAGGACCGGCGCGAGGAGTTCGTCGGGTTGCTGAGCGGAGAATGGAGGGGGTCCCTAGTGCGGTATATCGAGGTGTTGTAGGCTGTATCTCTGACGCTGTTGAAATCTGAAGTTAAAAAATAAAACTGTTAGATAGATTTGTCCAGCCTTTCGATTTTTATTCTTTTGGGCGAAGTCAACATACAGTATGTGTCATGAAATCTTGATCCTCCATGTTTGTTGACATCCGCTTGGGAGGTCGACCGCGGTTGTGTCTTGGAGTCGCCATTGCGAGCTGGCAGCTCACAGAACAAGCCTGTATTCAATTCAAATGCTGCAATCCCCAATTTGCAACCTCAGCTAGACGATAAATCAAGTCTCTATGCCAGGGACAGACTTGACGTCGATGTATGCGTGAGGGAACGCGTTGCGACAGTCGCGTGGAGCTTTTTCGATAGGCTATCGACTTTCCCCAAAATAGCTAGTTCGTCAGTTATCGATAAGATAGTGACTAAGCATGCAAATGCGACAAAAGAAAAAAACCGCAAAATTTCTTGAGTCTTCATGTTGAAATAAAAAAGACTTACCTCAGAACGAGCACTGTCCGAATCATCAATAACTATGGCAGGAACTCAAGCTCCAAAGGTCCAGGACAAAAAGCGAAAGAGGGACGACGGCGACAAGACAGCGCCAGCTAGCAAGAAGCAAGAACGAAGCAAGGACAAAAAGTTCAGCAGCAAAAAGAACAACTACAACGGCAAGAATAAAAATAAGAAGGGCCAGGACGATAAGAAATTCAACAAACAAACGAATGCCTACCAGCAGCCGGAAAGAGAAGAGGGGGTTGACGAAACTATCAGCAAGATGAATGAGCAAATCCTCGCAGACTATTTTATGCAAAAGGCCAAATCGCATAACAAAGACTTGACAGCTGTCGAACTCAGTGACATGAGTGTCCCTGGTAAGATTTTATTCGGAGTTGAATTGGGATATTCTTTTTTTTCCCCTCTTGTTCCTACTAACCAACAAAAATAGTGCACGCATTTCTCGACACCACATCATTTGAGCCATCGCGAGATTTGGAGCAGTTGCCCGATTTCCTCAAGACCTACAGTCCCGATAAAGGCGCTCGCCTGGGCGATGCATCGGAAGAGAAGGGCAGCCCGCACACACTGGTGATAGCTGCAGCAGGACTTCGGGCAGCCGATTTGGTCCGGTGAGTGAATTAGTGCACTAGACAAATATGAAATATCTGGTTACTAAACGGAATCTTTTTTCTTCTCTTTGCAGTGCTCTGCGGTCTTTTCAGAGCAAGGATGCTGCAGTAGCGAAGCTATTCGCGAAGCATATCAAAATAGAGGAAGCCAAGCAGTTTCTCGAACGATCTCGAGTCAGCATCGGCGTCGGCACTCCACAACGGATCATTGATCTTTTAGAATCGGGTATGTCAAGTTCTTTTGCCGTTGCTTTGCTTTATTTTGGTCATGCTGACTCGTTGACACGCCAGGCACACTCAAAACTACGGGACTAGAACGCATTGTGATTGACGGTTCGCATATCGACCAAAAAAAGCGTGGTATTTTTGACATGAAAGAAGTATATGCTCCTTTGTTGAAACTCCTGGCGCGAGACGAATTTCGGAAACGGTACGGACCGAAGGAGAAGAGCCTGATGGTCCTTGTATATTGATTCTATTCGATTCTGTAGAAAGCATCAGGCTGGCGTTCTTTGTTTATTAGTTCATTCCTTTTTTTTTTCCCCTCTTTATATTCATGGAAATATGGAGTATAGTCCGTGACTTTCCCGCTGTGATTCCTGCAAGAGACATCCACCGATGAACAACGAAAAGACAAGTCAGCCGAACCATACCGAGGTAGGCAAGGGACCAGAATATTCTAGTGCAGCACGCTTATTCCCGAGGACGGAGATTTGGGACAATGCACGGAGGATATTTATTAATATCATTCAAGGCTTCAGCGCATGCTTCAAAAAGGCCGTGTAATTCAACTTGTATTGTATTAAACCCCGGTAATATTACGGCGCCATCCCGATACAAGGTAAAGCTAAACGGAACTAGATTAGCTCCACATAGCCAGCCACTACCATTGGCTATTAACACGCATAGTGGGGGCCCCTGGCCCTGTCTCTCGGGACGGCCTAGGAGAAATACGTAACAATACATTGCGTCAGTAACTACTAACAAGTGACATCTTCGTTCTTAGTCGCAGAACTTCAACCGATACTCAGACTCACTCATGCCCAACATACACTAAACAGCACTTTTCATGCTGAGTTATTTTTGCCAGCGCCATAGGTCTAGTTCAAAAGTTATGCAGATGCGGCATCAATGCGCCCGCCAACATCCATCACAAACGCTAGCTCCGCCTTTCACTCATAAGGGATAACCCGAGAGTCAGAAGGCGCCCGGGACGAACACAAGGGCAAATAACGGGTGTCGTGTACTACATAGACCTATATATCGATGGCATCCTATCGGTGAGAACGAGGGAGCGAAGACACGCAATTTTTTTTTCTTTCTTTTCACCGACTAGCGGAGAGCCAGACTCAGAAAATGGCGGTCGTCGATAGAGCTTCAAGTAATGCTCGTCCGATAAGCAGCAGCAATGCAACACCAAAAGTGGGCGAGCCACTGCATGTCGACGTACGCGTGCTCTCGATCTTTCCACGCAAAGTATGAGTAAAATCACTAACACCGATTTCACATGGCACTATATAGAGAGATCTCAAAGACACTGTTTGCGACGCAGCCTCCACAATCGACGACCGCACGACGATTGTGTCCTCTATAAAGCATTATAAATATGAGAATGGCCGGCGGTATCATTCCTTTCGAGACGGCGAATACTTGCTTCCCAACGACGAGCGGGAGCAGGAACGCTTAGAGCTGCTAAACCACATATTTAGGATGCTGTTAAGTGGCGAATTATGCCGGGCTCCGATCGATAATCCTACCAGAGTCCTGGATTTTGGCACAGGTACAGGTGTATGGGCCATTGACTTTGCAGAGGTATTTCCCCAGGCCGAAGTACTAGGGACGGATTTGAGTCCGATCCAGCCATCGTGGTTCCCGTCCAATTGTCGATTTGAGGTGGATGATGCAGAAAGCGAATGGCTGTACGGCAATAAACCTTTTGATTACATTCACGGACGGGGCATGACGGGCGGAATCGGCGACTGGCGGAAACTAATTCGCCAGGCCTATGACAATCTACGGCCTGGTGGGTGGTTGGAGTTGCAAGAATACGAAACAGAGATTATGTCAGACGATGGCACTCATCTACAGGCACAGAGCTTTATGCTATGGCAAACCCAATTGAATGAGGCCAGTCGGCTCTTTGGCAAGGCTTTCACGGACTACCATTATCATAAGCAGCGGATGGAAGAGGCGGGCTTTGTTGATGTCGTTGACGATGCGTTCAAGGTGTGTGCCACATTCTATGTTCATAGAAAGGAGAAAGAAAGAGGCGGATTAACATTTCGAATGACTAGGTCCCCATAGGCACATGGCCCAGAGACAGGCGCATGAAAGAAATTGGCAAATTCCAGCTCTACCAGATGCTTGAGGCAGTCGAACCGTTCACGCTGGCGGTTTTCACTCGCGTGCTGAAATGGAGACCTGAGGAAACGCGAGATTTGATCGATAAAGTCAAGGCCGAAGTGTGCAATCCGCAATTCCATATTTACTCCCTGTTTCGGTTTGTATATGGACGCAAGCCTGAGCGCTAGCCAGCGGGTTTGATTTCTCACGTTGTTTCAGATGGTGTTGCATGTGGGAGGTTGTCTGGCTGGAAAGCTTCGTATATATTTGAGTCTGCACATAAGCATTGTTTACTTTATTCTGCCTCCCACCACACCGCCTTGTTCCTCGAACACCGCAGCGCAGCTCTTTGATTGGCCAGAACTCCGGAGCAGCGGCAGAAAAGATTAAAAAAAATAGGCCAATTGATATATATTCCCAATTATGTCTTCTGTTCCTCCTCCTATCCTCCCTTCCCTTATTCCAAGAAGTATCTATCCGAGACAAAAAAAGGGGGAACCAATCTTACCGTCGTCAGAAAGATAACAAAACACAAAAAATTAATAAATATAAAAATGGGCGACAAAAAACGAAAGCGTGAAGAAGCCGCGGGGGCCGCCGAACAGAAACCCAAACGCATAAAAAACAAAGCCAAATACCAGCCCAAGGGCAACAAAGCGCGAAAGAAGGCTGCTGCTCCATTGATGAATGGCGCGAATGCAATTCCTGTAGGGGTACGCGAAAGCCTGACTACTCGTGCTGAACCTGAATCCGAATCGAAAGAAGATGTGCCAATGGCAGAAGCACCAAAGGGAGATGATCAAGAAGATAAAGGCAAGGAGAGCAACACCAATGACTTTTTCATGATTGATACTACGCCTATGGATGCCCAGGAGGTGGAAGAGAAGACAAAGAGCAAGGCACAAAAGAAGAAGGAACAGAAGGAGCAGCAGATGACCAAAGAAGACATTGCCGCTAGAGAGGAGAAAAAGGCGGCTAGGAAGGAAAACAAGAAGAAAGAAGATAAGATCAAGAGGGAGAAAAATGCTCTGGAAAACAAGGAGAAGAGGGAGCAAAAGGAGGAGGAGAAGAGGGGACGGAAAGAGCTGATAAAGGCGGGGAAGGAGAAGAAAGAACTAGCAAAACAGGAGGAGAAGAGAAAGAAGAAGGTTGAAGGAAAAGAAGAGAAGAAGGAATCTGATTCCTCTTCCTCCGATTCCGAGTCTGAAGTAAAACAGAAGACCACTACTACTACTTCTCCTAAAGAGACTCTCAAAGAGAAGAACCCCGCCCGCGGCAAGCAGACTGACACCAAACCAGCCAAAGCTGAGGAAGGGCAATTAGGCTCAGACAACAAGTCTCGCTTCATCGTTTTTGTCGGTGTGTATAGCCGTGTCTATCCCTCAGAAGACATTGAGATTTTACTGACATATACGACTCGCTAAAACAGGAAATCTCCCCTTCACTGCCAGCACCGACAGTGTCAAGGCACACTTTTCCAAGATCGAGCCCATCTCCGTTCGTGTAGCCACCGACAAGAAAGACACCGACAAATGCCGGGGCTTTGGATTTGTTGAATTCGAGCAATTCGATCGCATGCAGACGTGCTTGAAGCTGTATCATCATTCGTCATTCGACGATGGAAAGAGTCCGGCAAGGAAGATCAATGTTGAGCTTACGTATGTTTCTCTTATCCCCCCCCTTTCTTTCATTGCTTCCAAATGAACCCCTGTTAATAAATTGATGAATTGAATGCATGGACACTAATCCGATATACCAATCCATACAGAGCCGGCGGAGGCGGGAAATCAACAACGCGCAAGACTAAACTGAGAGAAAAGAATCAAAAACTCGCCGAGGAGCGTGCAAAACTGGCCGCGGAAAAAGGAAAGAAGAAGAAGCAAAGCAATCAGGATGGACAGCAGGACGGGAACGAGAATGAGAATGGTGAAGACGCTGGAGGCGAGTTTGCGGGAATTCATCCAAGTCGATTGAACAGGATGGCTTAAATATAATTTTCTCTTTTCTTTCTTTCTATTCATGCGCTCTTTTTGGCTAAGTTTATATGCAAATCCTCCATGTCGATATTAATTCTTCATCAAAAGTCTATTTCGGTGTTTTACCTCCTAGCCAGGTTTCTCTCTGTAGTTCTCGTGGACTTTAAAAGTGTTGCAAGGAGAAGATCTATTCGAATATACAATATATACGTTATCTGTCCACGTCACTGACATTGCCTGCTCTTGTTAGAACAAGCCAAGTAACAAGTGACTTTGAAAGAGAGATCGAGATTGTGAATAAATCATATATCGTATCGAGGAAAGAGAAACACATTCCAAAAAGAGAAAGAGAACGCCTCAAAATTAGAATCAATCAATCAATCAAGCCAGTTGAGCTGAACAGACGGTATACATAATATATATGTATGTATATCACACAAAAATCAATATGTAGATCAGATGGTAGTGTAAAAATGAAAATAAGGAAAAAAACGAACAGCAGGGATATAGGATGGAGTATAAATTAGAATATGAAAGATGAAAGATGAGAAATGGAAGGTGAGAAATGAGAAAGAAAAGAAAAGGATTGTTGAAATAAATTCACTTCTTACATAATGACACATCTCTTTGCCTTGTTCTTAGGTTGAGGACGGGGATTGAGAACGGCACTGTATGTCAAGATTAGCATAATACATCGATATCTTTAAATGAAAGAAGAAAAGAAAGAGGAAACATACCGAATAGCCTCGTCAAACACACTCTTCAAATTCCTCTGCGTCAACGCCGAACACTCCAAGTATTTGTGCGCTCTAATCTCCTTGGCCACAGTGAGAGCTTGCTCATACGAGACGGGCTCCATCTTCTTCGCCCGCAGACCATCCGCAGTAGCTCTGTCCTCTCGCAGATCCAGCTTTGTGCCGACCAGGATGATGGGGACGCCCGGGGCGTGGTGCTCGATTTCGGGGTACCATTTCGCCTTCACGTTGTCGAAGGAAGGTGGACTGACGATGGAGAAGCAGATCAGGAAGACGTCTGTTTGAGGGTAGGAGAGTGGTCGTAGACGGTCGTAATCTTCTTGACCGGCAGTATCCCAGAGTCCAAGGCTGATAGGTCGGCCATCGACCATGACACTAGCGGAGTAGTTGTCGAACCTATATTTTATTCGTTTGGCGTTCAGTGTGTGTATACAGAGATTGAATCAAGGACACAAACTGACACTGTTGGAATGTACTCTCCTGGGAAAGCATTGGTCGTGTATGAGATCAGGAGACATGTCTGTGCTCGTCAGTTTGACTGTTTGCACACATCACGATCAACTCCGTTGCAAGGGTACGTAATAACTGACCTTCCCGACAGCACCGTCACCAGTCACAACGCACTATCCAATTAGCCTGTCGTATTCTTGCTTGGAGGCACGTCGCGAAGGTACCTTCAATGATTGAGTGGCAGGCCCAGACGCCATTGTTGTTTGGTTGGTAATTAAATTATTTTTTATCCTTATTATCCGTATGCGATTGAGAAAGAGAGAGAGAAAAAGTGGGCGAAAGACGAGGTGCGTTATCAAGTGAAAGTAAAAGTAAGATAGTGATAGAGCAGTCCGGCGAAGGAGGAAAGGGGGGAGGGGTATCTGAAGGGTTACAAAAGCCAGTCAGTACGTATATCGTCAAGGAATCAGATTGCAAAGGAAGAAGGAGAGAAAGAAAGAAGAATAGAAAGAAACAAAACAAGCTGCTGGGGACCAGGGTGACTCCAAGTCTCTTGCAGTGCTGCAAGTCTGGTTTGGTTTTGACATGTCTCACCTCTATTAGTTGCTGCCAACGTATGACTCTCGAACGTCGCAGCACAAACAAGCGGCGAAGACAGAGTGCAGAATAAAAAGGAGGGAAAGAGTAACAGCAGAGCGCCGGCAATGGCAAGCAGGCGTGCGAGAGAGAATGAGAGAGGGAGGAAGATAGGAGGGAGAGATTACGAAGGTTAGGGAGGAGGTTAGTTAGGGAGTGAGCCTGAGTTCTAAGGCCCGAAGCGGAGGGCGGGGAGACGCCAACGTTGAACTTATCTCTGCTCGCTCACTCCCTCACTCACTCAACGCCGTCCCAAACTGTATCTGATTTGTCTGCGAATGCGCCAACCGGACAGTATGCTACGCTGCCGACTACGTGACTGCGCAGCATTCTCAGCTTGGACTCAAACCGGCTCGATTGGCAGCCTGTCGCAATGCAGAGTCCGGCATTTGCTCGCTGACTGGATGTGCTTTATGCAGGCCTAATTTAGTCGGCTTTTGTGCTCGAGTCATTCCATGGCTATTTTAAGCTATGCACTCGGAAAAATCTGCTATTTCTTCTCTTGCTACTGAATTAGCTACACTAAGAACAGGCCAGCTCGATTGCTCGCCTAGGATATTACTACTACTTATCAGGGAGGCCTTCTATGGATCGTGTCAGATCTTCATGCATGTGAGCTATCGAAATTTCCTGTACATTCAAGAAAAGACACATCTCATTCCATGCGTTGATTGTCCAGGGAGACATCAGCTAGCTAACTGATCTATCATTGTATGGGACTACTCATTGTTATTCTACGGATCTGTAGTCTTCGGCCGGATATAGAGCATATAATCACCCGTCACAGGTGAAGCTCGCGCGTGTCATGGAACTGCTTACGACTTCTCCCAAGTTTATGTCTGTGCCGTACTCGGAAGTCAGTCTACCTGATGTAAAGTTTTCTTTATTTTCTTGTTGACTAATGTGACGTATAGGACTAATATGTGCGTGGCTAGCTATTCTCGGAGTCGCCTAAAGATGCGTACAATGGTTTGTCGACACAAACACTCTATGAATCGCAATTATTCTGGCGGTATATCTAGGCTTAGATAGTGCACGTCTACAGGAATGGCCAAATCTCATGGCCTTCTATGCCTACATAGCGTCGGCTCATATCTCTCCCTCACGACCCTACGTACGCTATTTGGACTATGCGCTATGCTTTTGAGGAACGACCGGTGCCCTGGGATGCTGCTTTCGAGGGTGAGCGGGACCAGCGCATTATATCTGCTGCCCAGTTTATTCGGTAAGATAGGTCAGAGCTGTTCATATTCTCCCCCCAGATCGACGGAGGACAACCCAAGCTGGGCACTCGGCCTTTAGCACTTTAGCGAACACCGGCTTTCTCTGCGAAGATGCCATTGTTGAGAGGATGGCTTTAAGAAGGCTGCAGCGGACAGCTCGAAATTGAGTGAGGAATGTAGAAAATTTGCTGGAAAGGCGGCGACTTTGATCGGAGCAAATGAAGAGTATTTGGTGTTCTAGATGCTTATCTTCGTTTATCTGGTTTATTTTGCGTTACCTAGGTACGATGGCTCTCTCATATATACAATCTCTTTTTAGTCATTCACAGCATTGGGGTATCTTTAAATCACAAACATAAAATAGCTTTTACAAGGCTTGCCAGTGGTAACCAGCTGGCACTAAATCAAGACAGAATTCTTCAAAGCCCCGTCGGCGCAACCATAGACTCCGGAACACCATCAAAGACCCAGTTCAGCGAATCAAAGAAATCGGAGAAACTGGCCTCGTTCATAAATGCGTTATCCTCGAAATTAGTCGAAAGTATCCACGACGCATCGTTAAGTGGTTGTTCGGGATGAGGGCCCATTACACCGCTGGCTGTAGCTTGAGTTTGATTGACATTCGCTGTACATTTGATTAGCCGACTTGTCGGACAAAAGAAGAGGGAGCAGAGGAAAGGAAATCACCTTGGGCAGTATCGTCCGAAGCCTTTGACTGCCTAAATCTTCTCCTCCATCGCCACACTGTGTCGTACACGTGACTCATGCTCATCCGACTACGTATTCCAAGATGGAGAGCATCATCCCCAGAGCTCCCTGCATTCCACATTTGGGATATAATATTCGCCAATCGGACTGGTCGGTCGTTGTCGACTACGCTAATTCTTCGGATCGACGATATCGCCCCGTTGAAGAGAAACTTGCCGTGGTCGATATCAATCTGTCGCGCAAATGAGCTCTTTAGCAGTTTCATCAACGCAAACGCTGCCGATACAATCATCTGGAGGATGTAGTTTGTCGCGTGGATGAGTAGGTTCCCCGGGGACGTTTCAAGCTCCAGCACTCGGCCGAGGAATGTTGTCGTTGCAAGGAAAAGGTTTGTCAGATCATCACTTCTAGCGTTCTGACTCAGGAAAACAAAGTACCGAAGATGCAGATTCGCAGCACGTAGATGTATCATGTTGATCTCTGTGATCAATTGAGTATTCATCCAAGTCAAGATTGATAGAAAGAGAGAGTAGCTTACGTGAAAGATCATTTCCAAAATCCAACTCCATTTCCCTCAACTCGTTTTCCAAGATTCCTACAAGAAGCAATTTGTCCATGCTGAGAAATTCTGAAGGTTCTGGCCGCCCATTATAAAGACTCCTCGTCACGCGATCACAAAACTTCTCAATGCGCAGCCTCGCTTTGAGCTCTTCGGGCAGCCTGTAATCCGCTGCTTTGAGGGAAGCCGGCTCCAAAGCCCAGTCATAGATTGTGCTTGGAGGTTGTCCGTATCCAGTAGCGACGCTAAATAGAATTAGGACGCGTTCTCTTTCTGCTTCAAGTTTGTGTGAAATACTTACTTTTGCGCCACGATATTGCACAAAACCCATGTCTGTAGACGATCTTTTAATTCCTCTCCTCGAACCTCCATACGGAATGTCGTAAATTCTTCCGGCTGGACGGGGCGATGTAGACCCAACTGCATAGCCAGGTTCATCATCAAGCCGCTAAGCATGAATGTTTGATCGCTCTTCTGGCTCGTGGTAGGCAGAGGCCATGTACAAAGCAAGCATAGCGCCTTAACGACGTGGTAGTTCTGTGGAACACTGCTGATGCTTGCCCACAGCAACCTGCTGAACGGACCTGACAACGACACCAACAATCCCGATTCAAATGGATAGCGTCGGCTAGATACGCATATGACAGTCCATGCAAGGATTTCAGAGCAGCTCCGACACTCTTCGGGATCCTTTGTAGGATCCAGCAAAGGGAGGAAGGGATGATAGAACCTGAAGTATCTTTGTTGGGGTTATAAGAGTTAACAAAAATGCAGCATACTTTGAAGAAAGAACTTACTGCTCGAAAAGCCGATCAACACGTTGCTTTGATAGTGATATGTCCTCGAGGACCCACGCATTGCTGCTGTGAGAGACAGGAGTATCACTAGCGACATGAGATGGCAAAGACGGTCTCATGGGAGATGGCTGATGATCAGCCGAGGCTGATAGAGACTGTGCGCGCGACGAAGAGGGCGGAGAATTAGCATCATAATAACCCTCTGCAGAGGAAGGATTGATGTCGTTTCCGTCGCCAGCATCTATATCATGCTCTCCGTTGGCCAGGCGCCGACGAAGGTCGGCAATCTCCTTCTCCATCTCCGCATTGCGCCTTTTGGTATTTGTTAGGATGACATGTGACCTTCACCAGAGGATAGCATAGACTGACCGTCTCTTGGAGATACGCTTGAAAGACGACTCTACTTTACATTCAATGTTCAGCCTCTTGCAGCGCGAGCACGGCGAGCGAGCTGACACAGGAGCCTGCACAATATCGCAGCGCAACTAGAGTATAGACAGACCGTCAACATTTGTTCTGGCTCCACAGCGGGCTACATGCAAAAAGCGCACCTTCTGCTGCTTGCACTCATTGCAAGCCCTCCGACTGCCTCCCCTCCGCTTTTTAATTGGCTGCTGCGCCTTGTCTGGTTCAGCGGGCTGGCCAAGCAGTACCGATCCTAAGACTGGCCGGGGAACTGGCGGAGTAGGCATGCCAACGGAAGTGTGAATGCCCAGCGTTCGTCTGAACTCTGGGTTCATCTGTTCGATCATCGACGGCGGGCCATAGCCGGACATGATTCCTTTTGATCCTGATTAGCTGCGTCGAGGCGATCCAATCTGATATGTGCAACTCCGGCAATCGGCAGAAAACTTTGCGACGAACTCGGCACTTCTGCTGCACTGCTGACTCAGCCAGGCACGTGCGCTGATTGGTGCGGCACGGCGGGTGCCTTGGTGCCTTGGTGCCTTACCTAACTAACTAGTAGTTCGTGCCTTACTGCCTCGGTGCCTGCCCGCTGCCTCAGCCCCGTGTGGCGGAGCGAGCCTGCGGTGGATCGCCGACGTCGATCAACGTAGCCACATTTCACGGGGGCGCGCCTGCAGTTTGGACTTTCCCAAACTCAACACTGCTCTTTGCCCCAACATTCGCAGCCATGGCAGACTCTTCCTCCCCAGCTGCCTCGTTCTCTGCACATCGCTCTTCGCAAGACCACGATGAGGCGCTCAACTCTGGCGCTGCTGCTCCCGCCGACATCATGTCGCCCGGCGAGCCGGCCCCCAACGACCAAACAAAAGAGCGCATAGAAAGGATTTTGCAGTCAGAGGTATATTGCTTGTTGAGATGCGATGCCACGCGATTCCATGCGATGCGAATTCCTCCATGTCTCTCTTGAAACTAATGTTCGAGTCCCTGTGCGCAGATCGGTGTTACCACGCTCCTCTCTCGTTTGAAACAGAGCATTGCCTCCGCGCGGGTCTGTGACTTTCTCCTCCCCTTTTTGTTTGGCATTGTCAACCAAAATTCTCATATCTCTTCCCACCATAGGACTTCGCATCATTTCTTAAAAAGCGCTCCATTTTAGAAGAAGAGCAGGCGCAAGGCTTGAAGAAACTCGCTCGCAACGCACAGGAAGCCGCCCACAAGCCTGAAACCCGCCAAGGCACGTACGCTCGTGCCCAAGATGAACTCACAAGAATACACGAGCAGATGGCCGACCATAGTCTGCAGTTTGCCGTCTCGCTATATCAAATGTCTGTCGACCTTGCCGAGCTATCCGACAATACCGAAAAGGGCCGCAAACAATGGAAGGCAAGCGGTCTCGCCGCCGAGAAGAGAGTATCAGACGCGGAAAATCAGGTTGAGAAGGCAAAGGCAAAATATGATACGCTAGCAGATCAGTACGATCGCGTCAAGACCGGTGACAGACAGGGCGGGAAATTTGGCCTGAAAGGCCACAAGTCTGCGGTCCAGCAAGAGGAAGAGCTGAGTCGAAAAGTTCAAAATGCCGACTCCGATTACCAGGCCAAAGTTCAGGCTGCCCAGATAGCGCGCCAGGAGTTGACATCGACGCATCGGCCTCAAACTGTTTTCCAGCTGCGGCAATTAATCTTCGAATGCGATTCAGGGGTCACTCTTCAACTGCAGAAATACGGTATGTCCGCTATCTTGTACCGCTGAGATTTCCAGAGGGTACTAACATATTTGGAATGAAGCCGCCTTCAACGAAAGGTACCTGCTCGGGAAAGGCCTCTGCGTCAGCCCGTTGAAGAACGCTCCATCCGACGGACCAAAAAGTTTGCGCGAAGTCGCGCATGACATAGATAGCATCAAAGATTTTAACCAGCACATCTTGACTTTTGAGAATAGTTCCGGCTCGGTTGCGGCCCGAGAAGTGCAATATATTCGCCATCCCGTAAGTAGTCTGCTGTTTCAAAGCTATGTTAAACAGCTCGCTGACTTGCGCGCAGACCCTTGGGGCCTCTACATCCGCGCCTGCGCCTGCACCGGCTCCTTCGTCTCAGCCGAGCACCTTTAAACCACCTCAGGCATCAATGCCTGCACTTTCTCAGCCACCTGTGGTAGCAGCATCTTCTCCTTCACCGCCAGCTGCGTCGTCAGTATCAAGCGGCCTTACCCAACTACCGCCATTGTCTATTCAACAAACTCCTGACAGCTTGAGCACACCGTCTCAATACCAAGTTTATCCTGGCCCTGCACCTTCAGCTCAACCCTCCGCAGGGCCTCCGTATCCTCCCTCTCCTTCCGGAGGGTATCAGCCGACTACGTCTAACGCTCCGATGATGCATCCACCGAACGGTTATCAAGCGAATCTTCCTCCAGTCAGGCCAGTTTTTGGGATATCGCTTGAGGACCTCTTCCACAGAGATGGCACAGCGGTTCCGGTGATTATTTATCAATGTATCCAAGCGATCGAAATGTTTGGTCTTGACATGGAGGGCATTTATCGACAATCCGGAAGCGCCAACCACATCAACCATATGAAAGCGGCATTTAACAATGGTTAGCGCCAAACTCCCAAACCTTACACAATTACCAAAATTGACTCATGTCTATTGCAGATTCTTCTCAAGTAGACTTCACCAACCCGGAGAACTTTTACCATGACGTGAATAGCGTGGCCGGGCTTCTAAAGCAGTTTTTCAGGGAGCTACCCGATCCTTTGTTTACTCGACAATTCTATGGCGACTTTATAAATGCTGCTCGTACGTAGATGACCTTGTTCGGCTGCTATAAATTTGTGCTCATTCGGTTGAATTTAGGAATTGAAAATGATACTCAACGCCGGGATTCCTTGCATGCCATTATCAATGGTTTGCCTGACCCCAACTACGCGACTTTGCGAGCTTTGGTTCTGGTAAGACAGACGAACTGCTCCCTGTTCTTTTATCCTCAGACGCTGATTATGTTGTACAGCATCTCAATAGAGTTCAGGAGCACTCAAGCAATAATCGCATGACTGCGGGGAATATCGCCATTTGTTTTGGGTTAGTAATCCGATTGCATTTGTTTTTTGGGGGGGGGGGGCGCGATGCTAACATGCCTAGGCCAACTCTCATGGGCGCGTCTGGAAGCAGCCTGATAGATTCTGGATGGCAAAACCGTGTCATTGAAACGGTGCTTCTCAACACGTTCCAAATCTTCGACGACGACTGATCGAACACGCTACGATTATAATTCATATCCTGGATTATTAAACATATACACAGGTCGAGAGTCCACATTTGCAATACCCAGGGTCAGTGATGCTTGCATTTTACGAGGAGCGAGGGTTCTCAACATATCTCTCGTATTAGGTTGGCGCGGTTGTTCTTTGAATCCCTTTTCTTCCTTTCGTTCACCGATATTCATATTTGTTTTTCCTTCGACGTGTTTATATTGCGCCTAAATCTTCAGTCGTTTTCTTTCGTCGTTTAATTCACTTGTCTATTTTCTGTCGACCTTGCGTGCAAAAATGAAAATCAATGAATGGCGCGAGCGAAATGTTAATTCATCTAATTGTCTACGGCCTATATTATTGTTATCAAGCAGCATGTTACTTTGGCTTCAGAGTTACGCGATTCAGTTTTCTGTCCGAAGTAGCTAGTTATTTAATTCTACACGTGTACAATAATTACTACGCAGTCTTCCTTCCCTTCCTGCCCAAACGCATTTTGCTGCTAAGAAGAAAATGAATCATAATGTAAAATGAAGTGCCCCCGATACCTAGCTACAATCATACCCAGAGAATATATAACAGAATTAAGACATACGCAAACTCCTGCAGCGTCTGGAAGAGGTACGTCACATCAATTTGGTCATTCATATTTGAAGATTAACAGACATACAGGACAACTGCCTACCTAGGCAGTAATTCGCAGACGGCGTTGCTGCACATCGTCTGCCTTAAGCAGATACCTATTAGGCAGTATTTTGTATCTATGTCTCGCTGTGTGTACTCACTCCATTGTCTGTGTGCGAGATGTCTCGTGTGCCCCAACTTAATTTTTGTCTAGTTAGCAAGGGAGCCCAGGCACTGAACAGCAGCTAGGTCTTTGACATTTGTGCCTAGTTACTAAACCATATCCAGAAGTGACAACCCATATGAATTGAGCAACCTTTTGCCTGATCTGCGAGTGAACCATGGAAGGCCCTAAAGGCAACAGCCCTACCGTAGACTGCCTGATTGGGTAAAGCCCAATATCTAGCCCTAAGACGTTGTCCTCATCTCTATGTTGTTTCGTTCCTTCATGACTCTTGTGTTTGATTGTCAAGCGACACAACACTGCCTAACTCTGCCTAGTATTGCCTATTCTTATACATGTATTCTGGCGCGTTGTATGTCTTGTCTGTTTATGGTTGTCCAGACAGTCATGACTTACCTGTATTCTGAAGCATACAGTGCATGTTGTTCCAAATAATACACAAATTAGGCAAAGTAGCATGCGACAGGCAACGATCTCTGAGCCTATATAATCGCAGAACATCGATAGCCCTGGAGGTAGAGGAAACCTCTTTTCTCTACTCTCCTTCATTTGTTGACGCGTACTCTATTATAACTTCTACCGGTTTCACACACTCTACTTTATCACTTCATTCAAACTTTATTCAAAACATCCCAGAATCCCACCTGCTCAGTCAGGATGGCTGCCGCAAACCACTTTCAACCTCCGCAGAGAGATCCGCCTCAACAGCATAGCAGGCATGTGGCTCCGGAATATGCTTCATTTCCTCCTCCACCTTCTATTCCTTATCCTATTGCTATGTATGATCTAGCCATAGCATTCTACTATCCATGCCCTCAGCACCTGCCGCCTTGTCATATGGCAGGAGAAAGCTACCATTCTACCTTCGCTTCTTCTTCCTCTTCTTCTTCTGCCACTCCTATGCCTGTTCCTTATTTCCCCCACAATCATACTCCGTGTGATAATCTTTATTATTACCATCCTCAGGGCTACGCGCCTCCTCACCATCAACAGCAACCGTTAATGCCCCCTTTCCTGCAGGGCCTTCCTCCTCCTCCTCCTCCTCAAATGAATATGGCAAAACTAGTGCTGCCATGCCAGAAAATGGCCGACCCCGAGGCAAAGCTGTTTGTTGGAGAGTAAGTACCTCGTGAGCAAAACTTGCTGTCAAGCCCATACTAACAGGGTCTGTTCTAGTCTACCCATGCAAATGACGACAGACGAAATGCGGAAGGAGCTCATTGAAAAGTTCAGTTTCCATGGTCCATGTACAGTCAATGTTATATGGAAGTCTACCATAACTCGGGTGAATGAAAAGCCAATTCCGACTGGATGGATACAGTACAAGGTATGTATCTTTTAGCCAACAAGGAAGAAGTTCGCCATACTAAAACACTCTGGTTAGAACTTTATCGATGCAAACGCAGCATTGATGTGGGCCAAAAACGAAGGATTTTGTATTGGAAACCGCACTGTGAGAGTTGAACGAGCTGATGGCAAGAGTACGCCTCCCCTTGTAGTACCAGTCTAGTACGAAGGTTTGTTATTTCTAACAGACACAATTAAATCAGGAATCTGCCGTCTCTACCCAAGCGACCCCCGCGCTGTCCCGACTCTCGAGGACTTCAAGGATATTATGACGAAGTTCATTCATTGGACCGGCAAGCAGAAGAATGTGCGTATGCCAATACACATTTCCGATAGAATTGAGATGGTGGCAAAGGATTTCAGAGGGCAGAGATTCCAAGTGCCCTCGGTGGGCGTTAACTTCAGATGGTGCGAAGACGCACAATTCGCACAAGATGCATGTCCTTCTCGTTTGTCATTATTGGGATCAAAATGGCTGACTTCGTACAGAAATTCCTCAAATTCTCGATCCAATACAGAATCGACATTGAGCGGGTGAGCATCACTAACGACGTTTATTGGCGACTTCCCTCTGTCCTCCCCGAGCACCATCGTCTTCTGTCCTTGAATGGCCTAGGTCTGGACCCTAGCGAAGTATGGCGACAGGACCGTCAACGTCTGCGAGAACAACGAGAAGACCGACACAAGTTACGATTGCAATTGCACGAGCGGGCAGAGGCTAACAGCAACAACAACAACATCAACATTCATGGGAATGGCGCTTCGGATCCCTGTTACGACTTTGTCGATAAACTGCCCTCGGAGATACTTCGGTTCCCTAAGCAGAGCGCTGCTTCCCGCTTCAACAGCCGTCGAGGTAGCTCCATGATGGAAAAGAAAATGTCATATATAATAGGTATGGAGTTGAGAGACATCTGCGATCCGGCGCTTGAATCGGCATTTATGGTCTGAGTTTTCGGTATTTTGACCTGGAGGAACTGAATGGATGGAACGGAAATTGAGGGTGACACTTGGGAAAACTGAAAGATTTTGATTTGATATGTTCTATTTATCATTATTAGACTTATTATTATATGAGCATCGGAATAGAGGATTTTGGTGGTTATTATACATCACTTGCCTTATTTTCTAGACAGACAACCACTGATTCACCTTCTCCTCGCCCGCCATAATATCCAAAACAAACCTCCCAAAGTCATCTACTTCCTCTGGACTCGTCTTCTTTAACAACTGCGTACCCGACTCCAAACTCTGACAAAACAATAACCCATCACCACCGCGGCTGTCTTTCGTCTTCTCCCGACACCTCGCCCACCATTCATACGCCGACTCGGCATGCCACAGGCCCGCGCGAGGCGTAAACATTAATCCACCAGGGCACGCATTGATGCCGTAGCTCAACAGACTATAAATGCACTGCATATGGCCGGCGACTAGCCAGGTGCGACGAACGCTTTCGGCGAGGATCCAGGCCTGCCAATCTGAGCGAAGTTTCTTTTCGACGCTTGCCTTGCCGTTACTGCTACTGCTCAATAGATAAGGGCCCATGGATGTCGACATCGAATACACGTATTGGCTCGAAAGTAACGCGCTGTCGAGCATTTGCATGCACCACCGTGTTAGCACTGGGATGAGAGACTCTGCCATGACGCGCGAACGGATATCGCCGTCGTAGAGTCGAATTAGTTGATATACCAGTAATGCTTGGACGCGGGCTAGATGGTCTAGTACGCTTTTGGTCTTTGTGTTGTTATTCATATCATCAGAGATATCCCTGGTTGAAAATATACCATTGTCACCGTCGTTGTCATTATTTTGATATTCTCCTTGTTCTGCCAATAATGTCGCTACTCGTTGCTCAATAATCCCCAACGCCATTTTCCTATTCTTCGTGGTACACGCAAAATATGCCGCGCAAGACGTGTACGCATCTTGAATGCATTTTGGCATGTGTAGCCCGGCTGCGTCCCCACCATGAGGATAGCAATCATCATTATAGCTGTCGTCATGATAATAAAGGTTTTTGTGAATGAACATATTACTCCCCTGCTCAATCCACTCTCTCGCCCAGCACTGTACCTGGTGTACAGATTTATTAAGTTGGGGAATCGTGCGTCCAATACGATTACGGCGCGCCATCTCACTGCTTGCAACAGTCCACGAGTCGGGGACTAGGAAATATAGCGGATTTATCCTGGTACCTTGCAGGAGTAGTAATTCAGCTGAGTATAGGAGTGAGTGCGTTGTAGGTGGGAACTGCTGCATAGTAGCAGTAGCAGTAGCAGCCGAAGAAAATGACGGCGTTAAAAAGGGAGGGGAATAAGAGGACGGTGATGATGATGATAATGAGGTCGAGACTAGTCCTTGAGAATCGCCATCTTGGCTGTCCCTGTCCCTGTGCCGCCTACTACTATCACCACTACTACTGGGTGTTGCAGTAGTAATAGGAGTAGGATCATGGAGTCTCGTAGACGGGTAGTAGCACTCAATGCCCCTAACAATGCACCGTCGGCATGATGGATGTTGCAGGTCGCATCGTCTTTTGGCTTTGATGCATGCGTTGCAAGCCTTTCGCCGCGATTTTGCTGTTGCTGCTATCCGTCGATGACGGGCGTCTGCCGAGTCATGAAATGGCATTTCTTGTATCTTTTTGCTTTACTTTTCTTTTTCGAGCAGCAAGTCTGTCTGTCGATGATCTGAGATGTATTTGTAGAATGGACGAATTGAATTGAACTAAATGATGTTGGAAGTAACTCCAACTAGGTTCGTGGCTTACTAATCGGGGTGGTCCCGCTTGGGTTAGGGTTAAAAGTCTAGCTTCCAACAATGGAAGATTTTGATTGATCAATGGCTTCGTTTATATGGCAAGAGTTATAGCAACTTCCACTCAGTCATGTTCTTTACTGAGGAATTCGTTGATAGTACGTTCTCCGAAACATTTGTATGATGTCGTCGTGCAGATCGAACTACTTGATGGTTATCAACCATCTCACGCCTAGGAAACAATCACATATATGCCATGCATCCACTCGTGATTCCAATCTAGCTTGCTTCACTAAGAGAGGAACGAGGATTATGAAAAGGAGAAAAAGAAAACGCTAGTCAAATGGAAAAGACATATATACAGCCTGCCTTTCGCCCAGTTATCATATAATAAAACAACAAAAGATGTTTGATCAAACGCCATGCCCTGGAAATGCATACCACAATGTTTTGTCGTAATCCAAATGCTCCCATCGAGTGCCCCATAACTTAAACGAACCAAAAAGAAAATCAAATGTCCAATAGGAGAAAGTTACAGAGGGAAGGCGGAGTAAAGGTAGATAGAGTACAAATGAAAAGGGTCATCAACATAAAATGGAGGAATCTTTCAATAGTCCCGTACTTTGCGGGCACCAAAAAGATTCAGATCAATCGCAGTGTCGTTAGCCCCAACCACAGGAGCTGCCTCTTCTAACATCTCCCATGGGCGAAGCGAGTACGAACCGACTATACGTCCGCGACTCTGTACGCGAAGCCGATTGCTAATTGCCGAATAATCTTCTACAACCGTACCTGTGTTGACGGCAGACATGGCAGGTGGATTGGCAGACGGTGTCAACGTCGATGCTGGCGATGAAACCGAAACAGACCCGGGAGCAAAGGTTTCCGACACGGGTCCAAATAGAAATAGTAAACGAGGATCGTTTTGAACATGCAAGGATGGAGGGAACCTTTCCCGGATGAAATTGGCACATTGTTGGCGGGCCTCGTCGGGAAGACTGTCAACGAGAGAAGACGCCATGTCCAAAGCGTAAGTTTGAATGGTATTCTCCGTCCGTACCTCGCTTGTCGATGTGTTAAAAGGCGGTAATGCAGATAGGTCTAGTCGAGGTTGAACTGTGAACCCCATCGGCGTCCGTGATAATGCTAGACAGCATATGATAATAAGAGTTCGAGAAAGGTCTATAAATGCACCTGGACGATTATTTGTAGACGACGCCGGTTGGTCAAACGCTGCTCGGTGAATGCGAATCATTTGCAGTATTGCCGTGAACCAAAATAGAAAGTTTTCCTCGCAAGCTGAAATCGAATGCGTGGCCACCCCCGGCGATGTATGATTGCGGAGCTCACTCAAGTTTCTCACGTTTACGTGCATCGCAAAGAGTTTGTGAAGAAGCGAATTCAGCTTCTCGACCAAAGGAGGTCCCACGGAAGGGACACCCTCTTCTGGGATGCTATATGCAAGTCCGTCGATGACGGCTAGATATACGCGTGCGTTTTCCTGAAGATCAAGTCTTTCGCTCTCCGAGTCTTTCTCTAGTGCGCTATCCGATTGAGCTACGGAGAAGAATTCCTTCTCTGCTCTCTGGCGAATCTATTGAAAGGTTAGTCAGTCTATGCGCACTTCACCTGTGAACTCTGAACTCACCTGCTCTGCGGCCTCTTGACCCATCGTAGATACCAGATCAAGCCAGTAAGTATGGCCAGCGCGAACATCAGCTATTGCTGATTTGTACATAAGATCCACGATGGTATTCATGATATCATCGCTATGCTTCTCGTTGAAAAGGATCTGTAATTTCATTTGACACAAAGGCAATGAAAGATTATCTGTCTTCTTGATAGTCGTCGCGGCCTCGGTTAAGAAATCCAAACTACCTTGGTTGTTGTCATTTAGAAGCATATCGACCGTCTTTCGGACAACCAAACCGAATGCCGGATATCCCTTCACCAGGGTGCGAATAGTGTCGAGTGTGATGTCATCTGGATGGCGCACAATAATCTCCCGCAATAAAGGAACCATATATCTGACTAAGGGTTTCTGGTCGTCAAGCAAATCCTTTGACTGAGCCTGAGTGCACTGAGAAACGGCATCCTGGATGACACCAAGAGCTTCATGAGAGTGTTCACAAAGAAACTCCTCCTGGGCGATGCGGAAGCGGTACGACAGGAAATCGCAAACTGGTCCGAGATCATGGACAGGAACAAGGAGTTCCAAGAAATCAACGAGCAGTTCTAGCGGCTCCGGAACCGTGGGATTCAGCAAATCAGGCACCAAAACTTTCTTAATCAAGATGGCAAACGCCGGTAAGGTTACACATCCAATGCTAACGAGTGGGCGCAGGGTACGTGACAACTTGGGTCGTGAAGTAGTCTTTATAGTTGCCTCGAGCCATTGGACCAACAAGAGATCAAAATGTTTAGGATTGAATGACCTCAACTGCACTAGATGGCGACAGACCGTGCCGGGCATGGAAGCATCCTTTTCGTCGTAAAGCACAAGTTGTTGAATCAATTTCTGAAAGACGATCATCATCGTAGTTTCATCCATGCTGTTGCCAGACGACAAAAGTTGATCCATGTCCTCATTGAAAGAAGGGTTGGAATCACTCAATGTCTCTGCTACATGGTCGGACACAGGAGAGCAGGCAGCTAGCGCAAGATTACGATCCGCTCTCGAGAGCGCTTGTCGAAGCACAAGGAGTGAGTTTACACCATTGGGAAGACGGCGGGCAACTTCACAAAGCGAATATGCGAGGTCATAGACAG
Organism: Talaromyces atroroseus; assembly: GCF_001907595.1. NCBI lineage: Eukaryota > Fungi > Ascomycota > Eurotiomycetes > Eurotiales > Trichocomaceae > Talaromyces > Talaromyces atroroseus. The sequence continues at coordinate 2,622,109 of NW_017971433.1, forward strand.
GTTGTGGGTTGTGCTTAACGCGAAGGAAAGCTTCGTAAAAATTTCTGAACAAATCATTCAGAGCACCGATGACGGTGAAGCAACCGAAATGGCAATTTAGCGTATCGGCTCCACATGTGAGTAATTGAACATCGTCAGAGTTAGATGCATTGATGAGAATATCCGCGAGCATTGAAAGATCTCCATATTGCTCAAGTGTAGATCTAATGGTGAGAAATTCTTCATGAGTCAATGATGACACTTCAATTGAGCCTTCATGATGATAAATCTTCTGCTGGTAACTGGGGCCATATTCATAATGTTCGGATACAGCTGCTCGAATCCACTGGCTAATATCGGCTTTGATAGACCAGGTAAGATTGTTTCGTTCAAGGTCAATCGCCATTTTATGTTCCTCAATGTCATCTTTCCGTAGTACTTGAGGGAGCCGCTTTTTCAATTCGCCTTTGATACCTTGTAAAATGGCTGTCTCGGAAGAGAGAAGTAAACCTGCGCGAGTCATGAGGGTGTCTCGAAGATTGCGCAGATGTCGTGGAAGACGCGAACTGGGAATATGGAATAACAAATCTATGTCAACCGGGACATGAGAATCGGGAGAACTTCCCTGGCGATACTGTTCGACGGCGCCTCTTGCTACCAGCCACTGTAGATATCGACCAACAGAAAATGTGTGCGACCGGATCAATTCTACAATCGTATGATAGATATTTATCATATGTGCTGTCTGTCCAATAGATGTCTGTGTGAGGAACGAGAAGATAAAGGCGTCGATATCCATGCCTGAACGCTTCCATTTACGCAATAGGCGCACGGCAATGTATACACGGATTATCCCCTGCCGAAATGGACTCGCTGTCCACTTCAACAATACAGAAACAAGTTCTCCTCGATTCGGCATAATACTGAGGCAAGTATGCGACAGAGCACCTATGTTGTAGGCATCGCGAGAAGAGTCCAGAAGCTTAATGATTTGCTGCTGTGGTGAACGTCGACTGTTTGAAATGTATGCTCGGGGTCTCTGAACACGTGCATTGCGAAGAACAAGAGATTGGAAAAGGGCCTTTTCCTTTGGATCATCGGACATGAGTAAAGAAGATATGATATCCTGATATCGATCCCATGACCGAGGAAGAATAACGCAAGGTGAATGGTTTTGGCAGAGTCGGCGGACTATCACTGAAACTCGATCAATCAAGGGCTGTAGATGTGCTTTGTACTCGGATAATGTAGCTTCTCTGAGCTTTTCTAGCAGCGCTTCCGAAAGACGTCTCCCCCGTTGTCTGAATCTTACTAGGTTTTCCCAATAGATACTAAGCATCGCAAGCCAGATAGGGAAAACGTCTAAAGTAGAAGCCTCTATCGAAGACATATACCAATCAAGGTAGCAATCCTGGTCAAGCAAATTTTCGAAGAACAGACGAGCAGCGAGTCTCACTCTGCAAAAAGAAAAAGAAAAGAAAATTAGTGTCATAACCAAAGAAACGGCAGGCGAGACGAGAGATCCTTACGCATAAGTCATTTTGCTTCGCCAACCCTCCTTGCCACATGCACCTATCACTCCTTCAATGAATTGTTGCACGCCGATCGTCCACTCACGAACCCATTTTATTTCCAGTCCATGTGAGAGCGAGCCGCTGGTTCCTTTTCTCTTGAACGCGCGAATTTCATTGGCACCAACGCATTTCGCCAACCACACAGCTCTTCCGATGGGAACTCCCTTGCCCAGACATTGGTCGAGCAGGACTTTTCCCCGAATGCCATGCGGAATTGTTCGGCTTAATCTTCGTAAAGGAACGGCAGAGTTTGCCAAATCTCGGAGCCACGCTTCTCGCTTGTTGTCTGTGAGAGTGACACGGGGCGGAGGTTTGAAAGTCGATGTTGAAGAGATCTTATCATGTACTTGCCTCTTATCTAGAGCGGCAGCAAACACGGCGGACAAAAGTTGTAAGCCGGATCGATTCTTCAAATGACCAGAAAGTTTGGAAGTGTTTGGTTGTAAATCGTTGTTACTTGAGCCTGGTATTTTGTCATAATACCCCTGCTTGACGGCGAACTCGGTTAGTTTGTCTTCAGGATGGTTCCCTAAGCGGCTCCACGGTGAATAATCGGCCACTTCTGTCACAATCGATTAGCCATTCGCCCTTTTGCGAAGCAGATAGCTTGTTGAGGATGCAGCACTTACTTTCCCTGTTGAGGCGTGGAGCAATAGTTGGGATTTCTGGGCGGTAGGGATTGGTCTGGACGTCGCGGGAACGGGTATCTTCTGGCGGACCAACATTTTCAACTTGCGACTGGCGTGCAGGAGCGTGCATCCAGGGTCGAACGGGAAACGGCGGCGGGGACGGGGGTTTGGGGGTTTGCGAGCCGGGAGTCGCATTCGCTGTGAAGGCAACCCCTCCATACGTGTCGGTGACTAGCTCTTGGAAAGAGTAGGCAGGCCGGCTGCGGCCAGAAACCGCAGTAGTTCGTGCAGTACTGCCATTGAGTATGACGCTTCGAGCTTCGGCGCTTTTAGAAGGAGTTCGGCCGTCGTGCCCGAGCGCAGCCACATTTGTGTCCAACCTAGGTCTTTTGTGAGGCTGTTCAGAATCCAACGGGCCGCCGTCGGAGGCGGACAAGTCGATGAGCTGTTGGGCAGGAGCTGCCGGGGCTACAGCCATGGACGGGCGAGGCTCGTTTGTAGACGCAGGACGGGTATAGCTTGTCCAGGTCTGATTGCCCGTCGAGGACGGAAGCGTGCTCATCTCATGAAGACGGGAGACATGGTGTCTCTCGTCGGTCGACCGGTCGTTTCAATTCAGAGCATTGGCGCGGTTTTGCGCGATAGAGGAGCAGAGCTGGTTCGCAGTCGTCTTAACCCCCGAGATCAGGTATCCGATGTTGGCGGAGACGACGGACGGATGGATGGATGGATGGATGGGATGATATGCGAGCAGAGGGCGGCAATCGTATGACTCGCGCCCGGCGTCAGTTGATGCCGTGTACCTAGGTATATGAATAGAGGACAGAGGATAGAGTTATGTGTAGGAACAAACAGATGCGGCATGCAGCGAGGAAGGAAGTATACAGCGGGCGGCGCGGGCTAGCAGCGAAAGGGAAAGATAACCTTCGGCGGAACCGGCTGACCAGCAATTATTGTCTCCGAAAAAACGCGGTGTATTGCCATTACGCACATTTTGCTGGTTTTATCCCCGGCTACAGACGTGCTTACGGTCAGAAAATAGGACAAAGAATGCATCTATTATGACTATAAATCTACTAATATAGTGCAGTGATCTCGCAATGCGGCAAAGACATCTCCAGACGCCTGATGCACGGATGTACGGACGTCGGACGATATTCTTCGCACGTAGTAATATAATAATGTTCAGCTAGTTAGTTAAATGCCTGGGCTAAGCCTGAAAACCCGCGTTGAGTTCTCTCGCTCGCGCTCCGGTGATCGGGAGCAGCGTAGACAGGCGATAAGAAGTGCAGCTCGAACATTTATAATTATAGAGAAGAGATCCGTTGTATGCCGTGCAACCGCCTTGCCACCATAGTCAGCTGTTGGCTGCAGATCCATTGATACGCTGCGATCTCACTAGCATTCCACCTATCAAAAAAGGCACAAAGGGGCCATGAACAGCAGTTCCGTTTCAGGTTGCTTTTTTGTTTCCCAATGCCAATGCTGGATCATTAGTAGAGTAGTACGTAGGAGATACTGCTCGATCCGAGATGATGCGTAGAATCGGAGGGGCGAGTCTCATTGGCGGAAATGCCCTCCTTGTCCAGAACAAGCTAGCTTGGCACGTGTCCGGAGATGGTTAGCTCTCTCAGCGTACGGGGGTGACTGTCAGGACTCAGTGTATACTATCACCGCACATCCTGCACCCTGAATCTGCATACAATGGCGTCCAAGAAGGATATGCGCCGGGCCGACTTGGGTGAGATTGCTCTTCGAACTCTGGATGCCGTGCATCGCCAGCGGAACTAACTAGCTGACTTGTTGGCACCTGGCCTAGTGATCCCATACGTCGAGCCTCCCGCTGAGAAGAGCGATGCCGATATTGGCGGTATGCACATGCAGATACACAAAGAGAAAGCGGGTCGGTGTTGATGGCGAGTTGCAGGTACTATGAGCACAACGCTGCCAATGGCTGCGGTAAGTTGATCGACTCATCTGTTTTGCATTTCTCTAACGCGCAGTATTACCTAGATGTTCACCCGGAATCGGTATGCTACCCAATTATCATCCACACGATAAGGACTACGGTTTTCAGTTTCTATGCTGACACCACGATTTTCTCCCCGAAAGAATGATCGGATGGTATGTGGCTTCTCACCGTCGAATATGACAAGGCAGTTGGGCTGATGGCAGCCATGGTTTCTTAGGTTGGCCGTTGTGGTTTCCCTCCAGAACTGGTTGTCTGAGACGCCCGAACAGAGCAAGAATGCCGCCACGCCCGGCTATATGTCGATCTTCATGTCCCGTAAGTCATGGCGCTCATCGAGCACTCGTCGCGCAAGTCATACTCCGTATACTAATCGCATTTCTCAACCGTTTAGTGATGTCTCTAGCTGTCGTATGTCTATTACACCCCGCGACCCCAATTCAATTCAATGCATGGCAAGGATAGCGCTAACGCCGATAACCTAGACATACATGCCCTTGTTCTTCCCTCCGCCAGCCGCTCGCGGTAGCAGCACGGCCGCTGCTCCACCCCCGTCGCCGTCGCCATGAGAAAAACGGGAAAAGTGCGCTTAGTTGGGAACTCGCATAAGGATATTCTATCGCGAATAGATTCGGTCTATTCAAAAAGGGCCCGTGCCTCGTGACCCATGTAATAATATAGGACATCTACTAATACACGCATAATAGCAACTATGTTGTGCCGACTCTCTAGTATCTAGTTGAAGCATTGCTGAAACGCATACTGTCTGACCCGGCCTGGTGACTCGGGCGCGTTGCCACCTGACTGGCTGTTCGGTTCAGAACAGAACAGAACAGCCGACGTGTATCCAGCCAGCGCAGCGACTTGTAGTGAGGCGCGCACTGCCATAGACTGCCGCAGTGACTAGTTATTTGTGATGGCTGCAGTGACTAGCTTGTGCCCTGTGGTGAATGTAAAGCCACGGAGTAGACGTGGTCAACCCCAGTTTTCGCACGCCGCTGACTCAGCCCGCCTGGCCAATCAGCGCATTGGCCACCGGGCTGAGTCATCCACGCTTGGCTGTTTCGGGCTGCTCGACGCCTCGCCCCTCGCTCCTGCCCTCCCTCTTTTCAGCTTTAAAAAGAATCCCCTCCCATCAACCCATCGGCTCTTCCTCCATCTCTCCGCTCTTACCCACCAGCTCCAACCCGCAGACGCTTCTTCCACAGAGACCTACGAGTTCTCGCTCCCCGCTGCTTTATCTATACCCCCTTTTTCAAACAAGTTCCAGCAAAAGGCAGAGTTTATGTCCATCGAAAACCTCAAGACCTTCGGTAAGTCCACCGACGATGCTCCTGCCGCAGTCCTCCATCGTGCTACGCCCTGCTACACAGCCTGCTCTACCCACTGGGCCGAGCGGGCGGTAATCGCGTGTTGCCGTGTTGGAATAATGGCTGCCGCGGTCGTGTTTGAAGAGCGGGGTATTTTTTTTTAGTTCGTGCAACTGGCAAAAGGCTAACAATCGATGATCACCACAGACCCCTTCGCCGAAGCCGACGAAGACACCGGTGAGACTAAACAGTCTCAGAATTACATTCATATACGAATCCAACGTATGTTTCTCTCTTCCCCACCTTTTTTTTTTTTAATTCCCAGTTGCTGACTTCTCGCAGAGCGCAATGGTCGTAAGACCTTGACCACCGTTCAGGGTCTTCCTAAGAAGTTTGATCAGAAGAAGATTCTCAAGGTCATCAAGAAGAAATTCGGTATGTTGCTGCGTGTACTTGAACGTCAGGGAAAAAAAAACACACAACAAGGCTGATAAGATGAATCCACAGCTTGCAATGGCACCATTGTCAACGACACTGAGATGGGGGAGGTGATTCAGCTGCAGGGTGACCAGCGTAAAGATGTTCAGGAATTTTTGGTCGACAAGAAAGAGGGTTTAGAACTCGACGCCAAGACCATCAAGGTATGCTCTGTAGTGACTGTTCTTCTTATTCCTGTGCTAACAGTCTATAGGTCCATGGGTTCTAAAATCACGCGCCATGTCGTTCCGGTCCTTCTCGACAGATCTTTCCTTTGAGGATACGATGGAAGTGCTTGTCTTCTAGTCGAATATCTGTGATATCATTCCTCTAAACAAGGGGATTTCGCACGACGAATATTCTTCCTTTCTAAAGGCACTGAACTGTCCGTCTGCTCACTGGCGATGCCCCACCATGGGGCCTTGGATCTGCTCTTTTTGTCGAACTTTCTTTACAAAGGGTCAATCAGTTGGTTCGGTTTACCTGTGCTCTCAGGTGAATGCAATAGCCGAGGCGCTTTGTTTTGTTCTTCGATGATTTTTCAATTTTAGGGACGGGATGGACTGGAACATGGCGTTGTAGATACCCATAGACGATATTGCTTACTTCCTTTTTTTTTCATATATAACCTAGTCTAGCATCATAACTCAGTTACAGCTCAGTCAATACGATGATGCTAGCTTTGTGCTTTGTGCTTGTTAGTATGCAAATTGATCAGAAGTATTTTTTGGCAATCTTCCATTCCACTCATGCAAACCAGTAAATTTTCAAATCAACCTAGGTTTATTCAGATATCAGGTTGATAAATAAAGCGACGATATATGGCAAAATCAATTTGAAAATACGATCTAAAAAAGAACAGAAGAAGACAACCGTCTTGGAATAAGTTTTGAAAAAGAAAAGAAAAGAAAAGAAAGTTAGGCCCCCGTCCCTTGCGCCGGCACAAGCGTAGTAGTAGTAGTAGAAGAAGAAGATATAGTAGTAGATGTAGCAGCCGCTATCCAATCCAAAACCTTCTGACCCATGACAAAAGCCGGCACCTCCGGCTCATTATCTCGTGTCAAGTGCATTTGCAGAAGGATTAGGGACATGCTGATGTAGCTCGCTACTGACAGGACAGAAAGAGAAGCGGTTGTTTCGCGTTTGATCATGGCGTGGTTTTGCGTTGCGTGGTAGAGGAATGTTAGTGTCTGTTGAGCAAGTCAGCATTGATTAGATGTATAAAAGGGAGAAAATAGCCCATACAGTGGTTATCGAAATCCAAGCAGGTAATAATAACCGTGGATCGGAAGAGGCGCCAGAAAGGAATAGAACGGAAGATGTGAGGTAGGCAAAAAGACCGTTTGTGGCCAAAAGACGAATCAAGACTGCGGGGGGGCTGTAGTTGAGGAGCCTGGGATACAAGTCAGCAATTCCTTCTTATATTCTGAAATAGTCAAGCTTGTGTTTCAACTCACCATCGAGACATCATACAGTCCATGAAAAAGTAGGAAAGATACGCTGATGCGCAGCACTACGAGAAGTCAGTCAGTCAGTGTGTACTATATATCCTATGGAATAACTCCAATACATACCCACATAATAGCCAAAGCGACCTCTGTGACTCGAAATCTCCTCTCCACATCCCAATCCGCTGCTGCACTGCTCACGATGATAGCCACCCAACCCTCACGCCACATGCCAGGTCTGATGCGCAAAAGCTCTGCTAAAAAAGTAAATGCACATCGCAAACCCCACCAGAGAGCCGGCACTACACTGAGCGCTCGACAGATGACGAGCGGTAGATACCACTTACGATCGACGCCGAGTATGACGGCGACGCGCGGAGATAATTTTGACGATGGTAATTGCGCTGATGTTTTTTCGGCCTCGTTCTCGGCCGCTGACCCTGACTCCGACTCTGACTCTTCATCCTCGGGAGGTTTCTCTCCTTCTCTTCTTCCTCGTCGTTGGTGACGGTTGGCAATGATAGCATCGCCTGTTTTGTCCCGCTTACTTCCGCTGTTGTGCGAACCATGATGCGCAAGCGAATTTCGGCGAGAATTCAGCGGGGACGGGGGTACAATTGTCGAGGCATCATCGACATCGTCCAGATCCTGTTCATCGTCTTCAGCTTCGACTTGTGGGGTTGTCGTTGTGCCGCCCAGAGCGTTCATGGGTACGGAAGAACGAGATTTATAGTATGCAGGCGGTCGTAGAGGAGCATCGGCCCTCTCTTGTTCTCCTTCAAACGGTTTCGAGAATGCCGCCAGTGGCAGTTGCTGTTGATGCTGTTGTTGCTGTCGCTGTTTGGACAGTTGTCGTCCTACTAGGGTCGACAGGTGCGGCGAGGCGAATTGGAGGTTTGCGGCATCGCGGCCGGTGGGAGCCAGTCTTTCTCTTTGGTCCTACGGCATACGCTGCCGTAGGGTGCTACGTATTCTGGAAGACTCGCGAGAGGGTGCGTTGAAGTACTCGATTGCGAGGGGGTAGGAGGTTGATTAGATCAATGATGGATGGCGTAATCAATGCGGGCAGGTAAGCCTTGAGGTAAGGAGGTTTAGGGAGTACCGAAACAACACGCCAACGCATCAACAAAATCCGCCCTTGGATCGATTTTGCTCTGCTCTGCTAACTACGTAGGTCTACTACGTGGCGAATGAATATTAATTGCTAAACGGAGTCGACACTAATATTTGATATGTAATGTACTATGTCTGGACCTCGGCAAGTCCTGCATACGAAGTGATATGCTTGATGAGTCTATGTGATAGATACAGAGCAAAGTGAACACTGAGCCGCGTGCAAAAATCAAGCAGACTGGAATGACTATTGCGTATCAAGCAGGTAGTTTGGAGGAGTTTGTGTACAATAACAAATAATATTGAACAGAGTGATGTTCATATGCTCCGTTCTGATTGGCCAATGCGAGCGGTGAGTGGTAGGTCACGTGGTAGATATTCTGCCGGGCATTTGTTTCTTCTTTTGCGGACGGAGCAAACAGAGTTGCTGCGAAACCAAGGCACATAATCCTATCATCCCAACAGCCTCCCCCGGGACTGTGGCGAGGAAAGAAATATCAAAATGGCACAATCTCTCGGAATCAGGGCCAATGCGCTTTCTCGCAATGCCCCTCGCTCGATATCCCTACACGCATACGGACCGACGACTGTCTTCTTCTCCGACACACAATGCCGCTCGTTCTCTCAAAGTCTAGCTCCCAAGGCAAAAGGTGGTGGCATCATGACAGCACAGCCAGTCATGCCCAAAATGCAACCGGAGATGAGTTTCAGGAGCAGGTTGCGAGATATCAGGCCTGAAGACATGCCCACGGATTTTGGTTTATTACCGGGCACCTTCGTGAAGCCAGAAGGGAAAGATATGCCCGACCTCTTTAAAGAGCCTAAAGATCGATTACGCATGGAATGGGTATGGCTAAAAAATTGGTTTTCCAACGTGATTGGGTTAGTACCGCATGTTATTCGTGATGTTATCACTATCTGTACTTACGTCAGTATAATAGAACGCTCTACTACCACAAGTGGAATTTCAAACCGGGCCTCCCATTGGAACTTAGAGAGCGGAGAGAAATAGGGAAGAATCTCCATCACACAATGTACACAGAATTCGCTCGGTAAGAAGAGGCACCCATCCCCTCTCATGTCTAGCAACGCCTGACAAACACCTCTCTCTAAATATAGCGGCAACGAACGACTTATACGGGAAAAATGCTGTCCAGGCTTAGCCAAAAACCTCATTTATCGTATCAAGAAACGAAATGTCGATGAAAGGGTTTCCTGGAGCATCGAAAAATACAACCGCACGCCATCCACATTCTTCACTGGGATTCGTGTGCTGTCAGATCGCGCAACCACAATACCCGATTTCGCAGATTCGGGAATCCGACAGATCGTGCTACGTATTAGCAGCCAGCAGAGCAGGCAAACATTCTCGGCGGCGTCGGGCCACCTCTCAGCGTTATCGGCGCCAGTCAAGACCCAGGACTGCACCGAGTACATCGTTATACAGAAAGTGAGGATAAACGGCATTCAAAAAGACTGGGAGATTTGGGGCTTTACTAAGCCGACCACGTTGGAGGATCTGGAGAGTCCTTACTTTGCGACGGGCCTTACTTTCAAAGAGCGGGTGCAGGCTATGCAGGATATGATGACGGGGAAGCGGTAAGAAATATAAAAGCCCTCGCTTCGCAAATCTGCTTTGTACTATTTACTTTCACCTGTATATTACAACGACCTGGAATAAATATCTGCTTCTGTCCAAAGTAACGAGAATGATACATAACGACAACATCGGAGTAGGAGTCGGAGTGGGCCTGCACTAACGCCTAATCGGGGTAATGGAGAGAGACCTTCCCTCCATGATTTTATTTAATTACTCTACCCACGTTTTTTGTACTCTTGTAACTCTGTTCATTCGATCCAACATGCTCTTGGCCTTAGCGGTGCATCTAGGGATCCAGCTCGTTTTACCTCGAACATGATGAAGCTATCACAGCTGCTTGCAAGCAACCGAAAGCCATGGGCTTTGCGACTTCGAGCCAGCAACTGGTTTACCGTGTTTGTGGTCACCTTTGCCGTGTTCACTGATGTACGTTTCGTCTCCCTTATGACCGTCTCGCTATCATCTGAGCTAATGTAGCTATGTATAGATTTTTCTTTATGGGGTCATTGTGCCTGTGATTCCGTTTGCTCTGCAGCATAGAGCGAATGTAGATGCCACTCGGGGTAAGAATCAGTACACCGATTACTCGATTACTCACCCGTGTTCTACTAACACTGAGTAGTTCAGTATTGGGTATCGGTGCTGTTGGCTGTATACGGTGCGGGCTTATTGGTCTTCTCTCGTGCGACGACCCCCCCTACCGCACTAGAACGAAGAACGTTTCACTGACATCGATAATAGCAATATGTGGCTGGTTCTCAGACACCATTTCCATGCGTCGATTGCCGCTCCTCCTCGGCCTGGCGGCTCTCCTCGGCGCAACAATCATGCTGAATGTGGCCACTAGCCTGGCCGTGTTCATCATTGGGCGTCTCCTCCAAGGAATCAGCGCCGCGGTTGTCTGGGTCGTTGGACTCGCGCTCATGGCGGATACTGTGCCCAGGGAGATGCTGGCGCAGTACATGGGATACGTGAGCCTGGGGATGACCTCTGGCTTCATGCTTGGTCCTCTCCTGGGAGGTATTCTGTATCAGAGAACGGGATATAATGGAGTCTGGGCCTTGTGCTATGCATTCATCGGACTGGATTTCGTGCTTCGTATTGTCCTTATTGAGAAGAAGGATGCAAAGCGTTGGATTGAGGATACTAGTAATGAAATACCGATTGAGGAAGGTGTTGTGATCGAGAGTTATCAAGACAATGTCGACCACCCCCATGCACCTGGGTCGAAAGAGCAGAATGTCGACGGTTTACCAGCAGTACAGCCGACACCATCCTCACCGCCAGACCTTCTTTCCGGACTGGGAAGCTCCAGCGCTACCTCCAAGTTAACGCAGAAACTTCCTGCCGTCGTTGCTTTGCTCGCATCCCGCCGTCTCCTCGCATCCTTGTTTGCCTCCATTGCGCAAGCCACTCTCATCGCTTCCTTCGACTCAGTACTCCCGCTCTTCGTCAGCGAGACCTTTTCATGGGGCTCATTGCAATCTGGCATTCTGTATCTCGCCATCGTCGTCCCAACACTGGCATCGCCAGCATTGGGGTATCTAGGCGACAAGTATGGGGGCCGCTGGTTCGCCGCAGCTGGGTTCCTCCTCGCCTGTCCCATGTTCGTGCTATTGCGTCTGGTCACTCACAACTCGATCTCGCAAAAGGTGCTCCTGGTCGCGCTCCTTGTGCTCATTGGGCTTGCTATGACGCTGAGTTTCCCGCTCATCATGGCGGAGATTACACATATTGTGAGTGCCAAGGAACGGTCGAGACCGAAGGGCACGTTTGGTGCCAAGGGGGGCGCATATGCGCAGGCTTATGGTCTATTTAACATGGCGTTTGCAGTCGGTACGCTGATTGGGCCTATCTGGGCTGGGTTGATCAAGCAGGACTATGGCTGGGCGACCATGGCCTGGACACTGGGGCTGTTGAGTGGTGTGACTGCCGTGCCGTGTGTGATCTGGGTTGATGGCAGTATAAGGAAAAGGAGGAAGAGGAGGATGGAGCTGATGCCGTAGAGTCCTGGTCCGACAGATGTATATATCTCGCCACTCCAATTGTATCTCCTCTCCCCCTGCTTCGTCGTTAGACCAAGACGGCTTGTTTGTGGAAGCATTAGCATCGTCACTGCACAATCTAGGCATCGAAGCCGAAATCATCTGCGCAGTCTTGCTCCGGTGAGACAAGCGACAGATATGTTGTTGGGACATGAAGAATCTTATTTCAGGGCTCTGAAGAGTAGTCCAGAATAATCGGAATAGAAAAAGCGAAGCTATTAGAAATAGAAATATTTCCAATGTTGCATTGGAAAGAACACTGTCGTGATAGGTAATGTTTAGGGCGTTATCCCGGCGAGGTGAGGCGCAAATGCTTACGGCCCGGGCGTACAGTAAATATACATAATGTCCTCTGTTTCTCGAGGCGCCTATCGGTAAGAAGTTCGCATTTGCTGTATGCCCGTGATCGTCTGGAAGTTGGACTGTTGGAGAGAGCAGGTTGGTTGTGCATTCCTAAAATGGCCATGGCTAACCAAATCGGGACTAGAGTCCTGCCTTGGGCATCGATGATCGGATTGGGAAGGCGCGCTTCCTCTCTGCATGGATCTCTCCATCTCTGCATCTCTTTTGCCTGCCTTCTCTTCATGCCAAATCACCCAAAGAACCAACAGAGTCATTCAAGTATCCAATACATTACCGGAGAGAATATCTCAAAAATGTTCCGGCGAGTCAAGGAAAAGTTCGGCGCAATGAGCGGGAATGCAAAGTACAAGCTCAGCCAAGAGCAGAAAGATCATTTCATGAAGTACGGCTATGTTCGAGTACCCGATTGCTTCTCTCGAGAAAAGGCGTCCGAATGGACCGCAGATGTATGGACTCGTCTGGGATATTCGCCCACTGATAAGGAAACATGGACTTCGGAGATAACTTACATGCCGGGTCATCGCCATGAGCATGTCAAAACTTTCGCCCCCAAGGCCTGGGCGGCCATATGTGAGTTGGCTGGAGGAGAAGATCGAGTTCTGGAGGAGGCTGCCATGTGGAATGATGCCTTCATTGTCAATTTGGGCAGGAAGGACATGGAAGGCAAATGGCCGAATCCTAAAGACCTCCACGGATGGCATGTCGATGGAGACTTTTTCATCCATTTCCTTGACTCCCGAGAGCAAGGCTTACTGGTGATTCCAGTATTCACAGATATCGTCGACCATGCCGGTGGTACGGTTGTCTGTCCAGACTCAATTCCATTCATGGCAAGGCATCTGGTGAGCCACTCATACCTTTGGAATATTTCCAGTACTGACTGACACTCCAAGTATAACCACCCTGAAGGTGTGACCCCCCACATGGTCCCTCGGGGCCAAGAGCCAGATCAGAATGATGGATTCTACACAGACATAATCAATCAATGCTCCGAGTTTCACGAAATGACCGGCAAAGTCGGCGATGTCATCCTTCTTCACCCGCTAATGGTGCACTCTGTGTCTGTCAACAGCTTGCGGAATCCGCGCTTCATCACCAATCCACCGGTCATGCTGAGAGATTCTTTCCGGTTTGATCGCAAAAACCCGAATGACTTCAGCTTGGTCGAGCGCAAGACACTTCAATCATTAGGCGTTGATCGTCTTGACAGTTGGAAAATCGTCGGCGAGCGAGAAATGGTAGTCCCTGAGCGACTACGTGCACAAGCCGAAATGAAGCAGCAAGAGTCGGAAAGATTGGCTGCTGCTGCTTAGCATGCATGTATTCTTAAAGCATAGGGAATGAAACTTAATTTGACGTTCAAGTGATGAATGTACTAACTTTGATTAACTAGGTTAGCTACATTAACACGATCAAGAAATGTAACCGATGTCGAATTCCATCACCCCTTGGTCTCATGCCAGTGCTACTGAAGACGTCAGTGCCAAATGTCAAGCAATCAGACCCATTCCCAAAGTTCTTTTTTTTTTCTTCTTCTTCTTTTAATTTAAGAAAGAAAACAAAACAAAACGAACATGAGTGGAATAAACCTGAGAGCTGAAATGGACAGTATCGAGCAAGCAGCATAACTCAGCCTGAAGTGAGTTGCTCAACTGGTTTTACCGTCTCGACTTCAACATCACAGCATGATCTTTTGAAAAGGAAAAGAAATGATTTCAATTCAATGAATGCAGTAGCAGAAAAGGGGAAAGGAAAGAAAAAAATTCCGAATCTGTCCATGAGAAATCATATGTATCCACACCCAGTTTTTACTATGATTGTTCTCCGTTGGAAACCACCGTCATCATCGCCGTCGTCATCGTTATCATTTGAAGCCTCGTTGCTGTTCCTAGACTTCCTTGCATCCCCTGTTTTGCCTTCAGTCCTGGGTACCCATCAATGCCATCATTTGTTCCAAGGACATTTCCATAGACACCTTCTTGTTCTCTTCCTTGTCAATCTCAGATTGTCCACTCACAGGGCTACCATCTTCATTTTCAAATGGTTTATTCGTGCGTTTGAGAGTAACTTTGATCGAAGACGCGGAAACATCAACCTGGGGAGTTCCATCTGTTCCAAGGTAGCGAGGAACATCAGTAGCGAGGAGGCGAGACAGAGCTGGGCCCAATTGAGCCTGTGCAGATTTCAGTGAAGAAAGATTGCGAGGAGCAGCAATAGTACCAGGTGCACCGCGGGCCCCAGCGCCAACAGCAGCAGAGGAAGCAGCAGATACCAATGATGCTGCTTCTCCTCCCTTCAGACCTGAACCCAAAAGGACCTCTTTCCGAGTGGGTCCAACATTAGGCCAGGGGAGTAAGTATCCGTTTGCAAATCCAGTTAAGAAAGTTTTGTCGAACACAATGTCGGTTTCGCCCTCGCGCTTTGGTCTTCCCATGAGAGACTCCACAGACAGGGTGAGCCCCTGGCCGGATACAACGACTTTACTCTTTGCAAAGTTTTTATCATGGCCAGGCTGGATGTTGATCACAATAGTCTGGGCAAGGGTTTTGTGGAATGGTGGCTCGGCAGCTCTCACCCATTTCTCAACAATTGTTTCGCGGTTAGCATAGTCAAAATACATCAGGAGCACAGTCTTGGTCACGCTGTCACTCTGGGTAAACCACCAGTCGACGCAGAACTGCAAGTATTTACGAGATGCGACGTTGGCGTGTGCGGGGCCAGTCTCGATGACCATCGTGGGCCACACGACTCCATCAGCGTCAAACTTGGGGTCATCGCGGCGAGGGATGAACATGCGGTCACAACTGTGAACTGATTTGAATTCGGCTGGGTCGTCTGGGAAAGTTCTGACACCATCGCTTTTGCGGCTCCTATTGCAAAGAAAGTCATACTCGTCTTCGATGATCCCCATCCTGGCGAGTTGTGTTTTTATTTTGTACTTGATTCTGCCGAGAGCATGTCCCTGGACGCCATGGTCTGTATCGTCGTACTTCAACTGGTCACGAGGAAGGGACTCCATGAAGCGTGTCTCTTTGGCGATATGTATGATGACAGTTTTCTGCACTTCGAGGTACATGAAGCGACAGTGAGGAGCAACATTGAAGTCCCAGACCACATCGTTATAAATGAGGTTGGGAGGGATGGGCTTGACCAAAATGAGCTGGACATTGGTCTTGCCATCCTTGAGGTCATTTATGTGCTTGTTCATGATGGTGTAGAATGCACCCCTGTTGGTGAAAACGTACTTGGCAAGCTCAGGGATCGATTCTTTGATGAGAGGACGCATGGGCTCAGGGAACGCCTCGTCGTACCAACGCTCAGGATACATATCCATCATGCGCAATTGAAGCTGGTGATGGAAACGTCTGAGCTCGTTGGGTGAATAGGTTGAGAGCCTAGTTGAGTAGTGAGGATATCCCTTGACTGCGCGTCGAAGAGGGTGACACGACCAGTATCGAGGCGATCTGCGAGTGCTCTTGCTACTTGGACTTGAGCTTGAGCTGGTGTAGCGAAGGACAGAGGATGAGTGGGAGGGGGGATAAAGATGAGTGGAAGAGGGAGAGTGGCAGTGAGGGCAAGAGCAAGAATGAGAAGAATCAGTCAGAGACTGGGCTTGCGCCTCATTTTGTCGTCTCTGAGCTACTTTCTTCTTGGGTCTGAGTGTTGACAACGACATCGTTGCTTTCCCAAGAGGGCTTGGTGTGTTGGGATGTGCTGGGGTGTTGTCGTGACGATGAAACTGGTCGGGGTGAAGACGAGTGCAATATCAAAGGGGAGAATAATGGTCAGTCAGCTGACTGGGCAGGTAGGAATTAGGCAGAGCAGCAATTCAAGGTGGCTGGGCTGGAAAGACATTTAAATGTTCACACAATCACAGGCGCTTCCCATTCATGGGCACTCCCATTGATACTTCCATTGCATACCAACCTGCACCAGCCAGACCCCAAGTGGCCAAGTAACAGTGATTCTATGCACATTCACTAACTGGTAGAGGCTCATTCCCTTCAAAAGAAGTGTTTACAGACAGAGAGGTTGCCACAAGACTTGTAGCTGATTGAAAATAGTCCTAGCCTTCACTGGCCTGGCATCCAACAGAAAACCACAAGCCCGGAGAACTTTGTAGGATACATTAGTAGATTTTTATATTAAGGGCACATTTGTTATATAGTAGTTACAAGTCTGAAGCAGTAACATTGCTAGCCACAGGTTCATCATTCTACTCCCACTCCTCCTTCAGCCCCTTTAAGCCCTTGGTGCCAGTCACCTTCTTTTCAGCCACTTTTTGAGTGTCTTTCTTTTTGTCCTCAGCTTCTTGCTCCGCAGATGGAAAGGCCTCTTTCTTCGAACCCCACAGCGTCCTAACACCTTCATCAACTGTCAAGGCATTCTCACCACATATCCTCCTCTCTTCCTCGATCTCTTCTTCACTTATGCCATTCGTAGCCCATATTCGGTGTATTCGCAGATCGTAGGGACCCTCCACTCGATCAGTAAGACCGATCCCAATTGACTTGACTCTATTTTTCAGTAAAGAGTGCTGCGGTTCGATGATCATGCCATAATTTGTGCGAACAAAAGACTGGAATGGTAGAAGCACAGTCTCCCATCCTGCCGAGCCAGATGTTGTTGCGCTTATAATGGTCTCTGCAGGAGGAATATCGGATAGCGATGGAGGAATGCCACCGGGATACAGCTTGTCATTAATGTCATTAACCTCTGATGCTTCAGCTGCCGCGGCCAGGGGACTTGAAGCTTCGGACGGCCGGCCATGGACGCGATGATGTCTTGTGTAAAGTCTATGTTGATGAATATCAGTTTCCACAATGGAGTCGCTCTGAATATT
Source organism: Talaromyces atroroseus (assembly GCF_001907595.1). Classification (NCBI taxonomy): domain Eukaryota; kingdom Fungi; phylum Ascomycota; class Eurotiomycetes; order Eurotiales; family Trichocomaceae; genus Talaromyces; species Talaromyces atroroseus. Next base: position 2,639,459 of record NW_017971433.1, read on the forward strand.
GATCGTATATCTTCGTCCATCGCTCTTCACTCGCAGGGCTAAGTATGTGTAAGGATCGACGTCCCAGAACAAGCGCCCAAAGAGCCAGTACCCTTTATCTCGGTTTCGGAAAGCAGCATATCCCGTGCGCTCCACGCGCCAGTTATTTGGCAGTTTTGTCGATATGCTTCCGTGGAATCGCGCATGTGCCGGCTCAGTCGCAGTCGCAGGGACATAGTCTAGATCGGCTGTACTGAAACCGCCGACGGCGCGATCCGCCATGGTCTTGCAGGACGCGACTGACGATTCATCTTCGAAATCGAGAAGCTTGTATGGCTTGGTTGGCGTTGAGAGTGCTTCCGTGTTCCATGCTAGATTGCAATGATGTTAGTGAACTACTCATAGGCGATGTGAATGGCGATGTACCGATGCGTGTCAGACGACTGAGCTCTTCCGTGCTTTTCTTGAAGAATCCAGGCGGCTTCGCAGCTAGACAGCGAGCTGTAGGAATCATTGCGCAGGTATTTCAATTATTCCATTCGACAGTCCGTGTGCTTGCAATGTAGAATAGGTGTTCAGCGATGATCTGGCGATGGAATGTCGTCGGATGACGATGTGTGGCGCTAGGAGAATAAATCAGGCCAAGCTAAGATAAGATAAGATAAACCGCGTTCGTTATCTACTCTGTATACTACGAGTACATGTGGTGACGCTGTGTCTAATCAACCATTCAAGTCTTTAATCCTCTCGTTCAGCTGTAGCCTGCTTGCGCAGAGCCAGGAACTTTGACGCATAGTCATTGGCCAGAACCAGGTCGCCGGACAGATGCATGACGGTCGCCTTTTTCGCCATCATCTCACATTGGCCCAACACGTCTTCAATAGCCTCGTACTCGTCATAAGAGCAATCAATGTATGCGAGTGCTCTCGTTACATATTCTTTCTTCTTCAATGGATCAGCGGTTTTGTGGTTCCTACCGTCACCGCCACTAGTAGACGAACATTCACCGGCCAGACCCATGTTTGCATCCACCAAAATAGAATACGACCGTGCGGTGAGATAACGATCGTCTAGCTCGAGAACTTGGGGCATGATGCTCTCCATCATCTCTGAAGCGGCTTCGAATTCATGAAGACTCAAGAGTACTACGGCAAGTACACGAATAGCCTCCCATAGACCTGGTAACACACGAGATCGGTGAGCAATGCTAGCAGCTCGCATTGCCATGGAAAACCCTCTTTGCGGCAGGCCAGTTTTCTCAAGAATTCTTGCTTTGTAGCAAAGTAGTCTTATTTGAGTCAAGACGTCGAAGTTTTCTTGTTGTATGGACTGCGCTATATCCTCCACGATTGCCATTGCTTGTGTATAGTGGCCCCTGCGGAGACGGAATTCGATTTCCAAAAAGGAAAGCTGAAGAATTAGGTCAATGTCATGGATTCCGATGTCTTGTAATTGAGCAAATAGATGTTCCACGGCAACAGCATCATCCCTAGTATACAAGCGTCTGTTAGTCAAGGACTAGGGCTTCTTGGTTGGTCTTCTTTCTCCTTCGTTGGAACTTGCCTATGGATCTGTCGCTGTAACTTCAATATCCCTGAGAAATATGCCCAATATTGGCTCACTTTGAGTGACCGTGAATCTGCCGGCAGTATATCGTCGATACGAGCCATTGCTCTTTTGTGACCACCGCTATGGGACATCTGCTTTTTATTAACAAACGCTCAAGACTTGAATCCTGCCCTGTACTTACCAACTGACTGCTTCGATAGGCAATTTTGAGATGGTCTTCCACAGGTGCTCCCTTTGCGTAGCATTCGCGGAAAATGTCGCAGTGTAATGATGCGATGTGTGTGAGACCTGCAGGCCATTAGATGATTTGATTGAGAAAAATCACAATATACTCCTTACCTATCCGAGAAAATAAGGATGCCTCCAGCAACAGTTGTGGGCCCATCGTTGTTCTCAAATCCTTGGTCAGATTCAGGTAGGAAGATTTGACGACGTTTTCAAAAACAGACGCCAGACTCTCGCCCTTTTTGCCCACTGATTAGCAATACGTATGAAATTGTCTTTTAATTGTCCACCTACGTTCTGCAAGTCGAGTTTCGCTTCACTCAGATGGATCGTACTGAGCAAGCCCCATGATTCAGTCTCTTTAGCCTTTGCCTTTAGAAAGGCAAGGCCTTCCTTTTCACTACCAAGCATGCCGGTGTTCTGGACATGCTTCATTTCCTCCGGAAATGCTTTTCCAAAATGATATAGCCAGCTCATGCAAAAGTTCAGACAATTCATATCGTGCGATTCCCGCGCAATTGAAATGGCTTCTTGCATGGCAGACACCGCCTCGGCATAAGAACCAAAGTCAGCATGCAAGATGGCTAGGTTGAGTAAAGCGTATTGGTAGAAACTTCGATCTCTACTGTGCACCGTATAGTCAAAATATCGATGCAGATTATCAAAGGATGATGGATAATCTCCAGCCTTCCACGCATCTAAGAAGCGTATATAGTGTGACATGCTCGGAACGGTCACCCCGGTCGAAATAATATACTCGAGCTGGTCCCTAACTTCATCCGGCACTCGACCACCAATTCTTTGCAGTTCTTCGACCTGGAAGATTAATAATTGCTCCACATCCTTGGTGCTTATTCCAGCCTCTTCATCAGAATCATATTCAATGTTGCGATAAATCACCTGGCCAAGGTAACTGCCAGAGTCCAGGCCAAGCTCTGCTAGGTTGGCATCAACAGCCGACTGTCCTCCAGACGGATGTCGTCTCGCCCAAGCCCGATATGTCGGCAACCGATATTTTATAAAGCCACGCCATAATCTAACCGAGTCGTGAAATTGAAGCCTCGTAAACTCAAGCTGGGCTCGACGCACAAAGGCACCGAGAGGAGAAGATCGGGACAGAAGCATACGATCCATCACAGGCACAATACCGTTGTCTCTCTCGTAGATCAGTTCTTCCCTCGGCTTTTCAACAATGCAGTGTATGTCGGCAAAGAAGCTTTCCAGGGCATCGCAGCAGTCTAATGACCACATTTTCCGAAGTAACAGATCCCACACAGAACGCCCGGGAATCGAGGAGGCATGGTACGCAAGAACCTCTTCCAACTCATCCATAGACACAGCGTGGTTCCTGTCTCGATTGAATGCACGGGACGACTTGTCTGAGTCTCCGGGGCGCACAGGGAGGATATGAGCGACTAGAAAAGAAAGAATCGGTACAGCCGAAGTGTTGGGGACAATTCCTTCGGTGTACAAGGACACCAGACATAGCAAGGCGACCTTGGAAGGCGTAAGATAGCGACTCATGTTGCGCTCTCGTTCATGTTTAGACCTCTTGAAGAGAGTCAGTCCTCCTTATCACGCCTCGGACGTTTCAGCCGAAAGCACCAGCCTGGATTGGGGAAGTCATGCAATTAGCGGCGAAAGTTGCGGAATGTTGGTCAATCTTCTTAGGTATCAGAAAAGTATCAAAAGCGAGATGCTTCAAGCTCTTGCAAGTCCGTTTTGAGGCTGGCCAAACGCGACTTTGCTTCTGCAACGGCAAGAACGCGATTGGCAGCCTGAGGCATCCAAGCCCCGCCGATAATAATCGCATCAGATTCCCCCGCAATAAAAAAATAACTCGCATACTCAACTCGCAGGCATTGCTCTCCAACAGACACAATGGCTGAAGCTCTTACAAAGACCGACTTGCAGGGCATGCTGCCGCTCATCGCTCGCGGTAAAGTTCGCGATCTCTATGAAATCGACGAGAAGACATTACTCTTCATCGCGACTGATCGGATCTCAGCATACGATGTGATTATGGACAATGTATGTCTTCAAACAGACATGAGCTATATAATATGAACATCGACTGATGCGTAATCTTTTCCCCTCAGGGAATCCCAAACAAGGGCAAACTTCTCACCCTGTGCACAAAGGCCTGGTTCAACATCCTCCAAAACGCCATTCCTTCCCTTCGCACCCATCTCATCACTCTCGATCTTCCCCCTCAAATCCCAGAGTCGCAACGCGCCGCTCTCCAAAATAGAAGCATGCAAGTGCGGAAATACAAGATCTTCCCGATTGAAGCGATTGTGCGAGGGTATATCACCGGATCTGCGTGGAATGAGTATAAAAAGTCCGGCACTGTACATGGGATTCCCGTGGCACCCGGTTTGAAAGAGAGCCAGGCATTCCCTGATGGTCCCATTTACACCCCTAGTACGAAGGCAGAGCAGGGAGAACATGACGAGAATATTCACCCGGACCAAGGTTGGTTTGACTCATGCTTGATCTTCATCCCCTAGATTGTCAAACAAGAAAACATCAGACTAAATAATCCGTATAACAGCTGCCAAGATCGTTGGCGAACCCTACGCCGCAAAGATTGCAACCCTCGCTATAACACTCTACAAGACCGCTCACGCCTACGCTTATGAGCGCGGTCTAATCATTGCCGACACTAAGTTCGAGTTCGGCCTGGACACAGAAACCGATGAAGTAGTTCTCGTCGACGAGGTGCTAACACCAGACTCGTCTCGTTTCTGGCCCAAGGACAAATATGTCATAGGCCAGGGCCAGGAAAGCTTCGATAAGCAGTATTTGCGGGATTGGTTGACGCGCGAAGGCCTCAAGGGCAAAGAAGGCGTCAAGATGACGGACGAAGTTGCTCAGAAAACGGCGGAGAAGTACAAAGAGGCATGGGAGAAGATTACTGGCGGTGGAGAGTTGTAATTGCATACTTCTTCTCTCCTTTTTCATTCTCTTTTTGATTTACGACATTGATAACGGTGGGTTTATATAGATGCAACACTGACACACATCATGTAGCTATACTTGTAATTCGAGAAAGGGGTGGCAATTTGAATGAGTATGTAAAAAACTTGTTAGCATATAGGAATAGAGTAGGTTCTTCCAGAAAAGGGGTCTTTATTTGCTTATGCGATACAGTAAAGAAACCTTCTAGAAACCCAACCATCCTCACAACCTGTACCAAGCAATCTGTCGAACACATGCACCCATTCCCATATATATTTTGTCTATTCAGAATTTCTTTTTCCTGAGATCCTTTTCCACCCTGTAGCGATATGATAAGAAGAAAGGGAATCCGAAAACTTTGTTTCTGGTATAGATGAGCGTGTCTCTTCATTTTTTTTCATTTTTTTCTTTTCTATCTTTTCCAGCGGTGATGTTGCAGTGTTCGGCGCGTATAAGTAAACCAAATGTCTGTCACACTTTGTATATTTGAAACGCTCTACTTGCGTCTCTTCATTGTCTTCTCACACATATCGAGCAAGCCGTTCTTAGCCTCGCTATCAGGGAAGATTTGAATAGCAGCGGCAGCCTTGTCAGCGTATTCCTGAGCGAGAGCCCTGGTCTTTTCAATACCGTTACTTCGAGCGACAAGTTCGCGAGCCTAAAAAAAGAAACACCGTAAGTTAGAATCGCATGTATATAGAAGCGAGCGGAACAAGAGAGAGAGAAAAGCAAGCTTACTCTTTCCACATCACCCTTTTGCTCAAATTTCCGCCCAACTAGAGCTCCCAACTCGGGATTCTCCTTCCAGGCGAAGAGCAATGGAGCAGTAGCGAGACCCAGTTCTAGGTCAGCTCCCGCCGGCTTTCCAAATTCCGCCGAATTAACAGTGTAGTCCAACATGTCATCAACCAATTGGAAAGCGAGGCCAAGGTTGCGGCCATATGAGTATGCAGCCTCGACGATTTCGGGAGTGCTGTTTCCAAGCAGTGCGGTAGCACGGCAAGACTTGCTGATGAGGCTAGCGGTCTTGAGGTAAGTCTTCTGCAAATAGTAGGTGATAGTGTCATCAGTGAAGACGGGAGAGGCCTCGTCCGATGCAGTGTTCTTCAACTGCATGAATTCCCCTTCAACCAAGTTGGCAATCACCGTTGCTAGGAGTTCGATGACTTCCGGGTTTCGTAGTCGGGCCAGAGCCACGGAAGCTCGCCCGAGGAGAAAGTCGCCAGCCAGCACAGCCATCTTATTTCCAAACTGTGTATTCGCCGAGCTCGATGATCTCCGGGTAATGGCGTTATCGATGACATCGTCGTGAAGAAGAGAAGCAGTGTGGATCAGCTCCGTGATTTCAGCGAGTCGGCGCTGAGCAGGCAGGATGTTGGGGTCTTCGCCGAAGATGCCTTCCAGTTCAGCAGCTGGTGCTGTCAGGGGGCTGGTGTCGGGATTCGCGTCGGCTAGCACAAGCGGGGAGCTAATGGGCTCGCTGATGTTGGACTGTGACGAGGGCGAAGGAGCAGACAAGTGAGAGCTGCGAGGAGCAATCGCCGTGGCTTGTGACATGAGCAGGACAAGTAGCGGCCGCACATGTTTTCCTTCGCTCCAGGTGTAGTATTTAGCGACCTTGTCCAACATGGGATGACCCGATCCCAAGAGCTTGCGGATATTCTTGGTCAAGAACTTCAATTCCTTCCCAACAATGCGTAATGGGTCGACCGACACGCCTGCTGGAGCTTTTGGTGCGAAGCCTTTGGTGAACAGATTCTGCGCCGCGGCCACCGCAGCGCCAATTGGTGACACATCTCTTCGCCGCGAAGGATGGTATTTTCGCGAATGAATGGGGACGATTGTCAAAAGGAGCTCATCTCGTAAGCATTGGGAGCAGATCGAGGTAGATGGAAGAGCTCGACTCGATAGTAGCAGCCCAGAAGAGGCGCGTACGGCTCGAGCTCGCATGCTCAGCAAAGTCTAGTAGTAGAGTAGTAATGCAGTGGAAAATAAGTAAGAGAGAAAAGGGAAAAAAAGAGAAGAAAAGAAAACGAAATATATAGTACAAAGGGAAATACAGCGGAAGGTCCTGAGCAACGACAGGACGCTGATGTCGTCAAGAGCTCCCGGAAGGTAAGCTGAATTTTGATTTGGGCCTGGCCATCGAATTAGCAAGGCACAGACCATCGGCGGGCGGCTTCCCGAATCAACCCGGCAGAGGCACTTTATAAGTTTATGATATCAATACGAGCCTAACATACATTATTTAACTAGCTACAGAGTGAACCACACAATCAATTGCATACGTCTTGTCTAGCGTTGCAGCTGCAAACAAAGGAAAGTCGGCAATGGCTGTCCTAACGCACACGGACTGTACATGGGCCAACCCATCCAGAATCCTTCTTCGGGATTTGGCAGTAAAAGTAATGTGAAGAATGAAGAAAGAACCCCTTGAGAACATAGTAGTATTCCGAAGTGCAGTAAGCTGTCCGACTTGTCTGAAACCCCCCTGACGCAAAGAAAGAAAATTAGGAACACACATGGCTTCGAAGTCCCCTCAGTATACATGTAGAAAATGATGGGTGCATCGCTATACTGGCTCTATCCGTGCTTCTGCTTAAATGCCATCAAAGTCACCGCCAGCATCGTCTTCATCCATATCACCTTCCTGGATTTCTTTGACAAGTTCTCGCTCCCGTTCTCGCGCTTCCTGTGCGTTCTTCAATTCCAGTCGATGTTGATTCATGGGGAAACGCATAGCCTATGGGTCAATGTCGTGAGCGACTGGGGAGAAAGTAGTGTGGGGAAAGGGGGAGAAGAACTGACCTTAACGCTCTCATCATGGAGACTTAAGCAAGCCTGAATACGAGCGTGGAATGCCTCACCTGGCTCGCTTGTCAAATAGATATCACCCGCGTCCTTGCTCTTCATGAAACCCTGCTCGTGATCCAAGGTAGCGTCGATAACGCCATCCCGAATAGCTTTGGCGACAATATATTCCGCAGACTCCTCACTATGCAGACCGAGCCGAAGGCAGATGTCGCGCAGTGATATCCGCGAGTAGGCAATTGACATGACACGAATGCCAGTCTTGATGACATTTTGCCGTAGTCGCAATATCAGAGTATAGGTTCCGTCTTTTCGGAAAGTTGCACCATGAGTATCGACAATGTTCAAGAATACATCAAGATCACCTGTGCTAACAGCACGCACAAGGAGGAAGTAAGGGTGCAGCGCTTTTTCCAGAGGCGGCTGGCGGAAAATCGAACGGTCGGGGATATCGCCCATGAGCAAATCCACGATGACCAAGAGCTTCATGGACACCTGGTAGAACCCGCCAGCGCTATGACTGGTCGGTGATTTACGGGTAGCTCCAGTTAAATGGTCGTGCGCTTCACTATATCGCAGTTGAATGGCACGGATGCGACCCAGGTAGTAGAGGTACCGAGCAATTTGGTTGTTCGATGCCGCGGCTGGAAATTCGTTGTGGGCAATCAAAAGATCGGCCTGAGCGATGTGTGATGTGGACAAGTAGTTGCGCAGTAAAAGCGTGATTACGGTCGCCTGGATATCAACATCCTTGCGGAGCACGGCGGTGCGAAGCGCAGCAAGCAAAGGCCTGCGTATCTGAATGACGGCAGCAGAAGAGGACGGAGGTAAGGGAGCCAGTTGTTCATAGAAGAGGGAGAAGTAAAAATACACGCGTGCGATCAAAGAGTCCAGAGTTCGACGGTTCAATAACCGCAATCGCTCAACCAATTTGCTCGAAAAGTCGGCGCCAAGCTGAGTTTCTTTCTGGTCGTAAAAGTAAATCTGAACGAGGATTGAGAGATAAGTATCGACTTCTGGCAAAATTTCACGGAACGCTTTGGGTTTATCCGAATCTACATCCATCTTCGATGAGGCAGCTTCAAAAGCATCCGACTTTCCAATGGCCTCTAGTAAAAAGGCTGCGGTCGGGTTTGAGCTAGCATAAGTATCAACAATAACTTCGGCAAGGACGTCGGGCGAGATATATCTGCGCATGGAGGATATTGATCGCAGGACCCGAAGGGTAAACCGAGAGTCGAAGTGCGTAACAGCACGCTCCAAAAGACCAAAGTTGTTTCGGATATCTGAATAGGCAAAAATAAATAGCGAAATGGTCAATAACAAAGCACGTTTTCGAGATTTTCTTTCTCTCCACTACCAAAAGTGGGAAAGACACTCACCTTGTACAGCCTTCGCCCTGGGGTCGATCTCTGGCTCTTCTGCCTGAGCATCCTTCTCGTCTGAGCCTTCCATGGCCACGTCTTCCTCTTTGTCTTTCTTGTTATCCTGGCCAGATAGTCTGGCACCCTTTGCTGGGGGCACTACAACAGTCATCTGGTCACCATCATGCTCCCTGCTGGTTTGGATGGACGATGTAGGCCCACCTGGCGTATCCTCTTCCATCTCCACGTCTTCGGCGCGGTTAGCACCGTTCTCTACTGGGTCTGTGCCATTTCGCTGCGGCTGGTCACCACTCATGGTGCTATTGTTGTTGCTGTTCGAGGCGCTGGCACCCTTTCCTGTGACGGTCTTCTTGGCCGGAGCAGATTTAGCCTTATTCGCCGCCGAGCGGGTTGTCGGGGCAGCTTTATCTTTGCCCGAGGTAGAATTCGAATTAGAACGAGCTTTTTCGCCGTTGGTCGATGAAGAGGTATCACCCTTGCTGTTGGACCTCAAAGATCGTCTTTCAACTGGCATTTTTCCCAGCTTACGATAGCTCCGATCGGGGGCGACGGAACCAACAAGCAGCGGTTGGGGGAAGGGGCTGTGGCACGCAACAGCCAGACAAGACAAGACAGAGCTGAGCAAGCAGACGAGAAGGGCAGAGAAGAAAAAAGCGAAGGGCCGGGGAGGGGGGTGGTTGACAAAGCGGGCGATGGGATGGGGGAGGAGTGATGATGATTGATGATGATGATGATGATGGAGGCAGAAGGTAGCAGAACAAGCAAGAGCAGCGCAGGGAGCAGCAGCAACCAGCAACGCAATAGTCAGTGCCAAGCCCGATGCCGAATTAGGTAAGCTGGCCTGGGTCCGCCTTCGTTCTGCCGGTCACGCGCTGGCCAAGCAGGAGCGACCAGCTTCAGATGACAAGCAGCAGCAGGCCTTGGTCCGCTGTGCAGTGCTCGCTGCTCGCTGCTCGCTGTTCCCAGCCGGATGCGCTGGCATGGTGCGTTGTTGTGTTGTCAGTCTTCGACGCGCGCGCTGTCATAGCTCCTGCCTGAGGCCGCCGCAGCTGCCAGTCTTGGCGCTGATTGGTCGCGGCTCAACAACCTTGGAAGTTACTGTAACGACAACAACAACAACAACAACATTTAATCGCGCTGTGTAGCAGAATACGCCGCTGTCTTGCTGGTCGCCATGTCGCTCCTGGAGAACCACCTGGAGCAGATTACGCTCTCTGCAAATGCTGTTTCTGAACTATCGTGAGTTGTACACTAACAAGGTCAATAAAGATTCACCAGGTCTTACTTCCGAACCCCTCCCGCAGATTCCCCCCGCCCAAGATATTCACAAATGCTTTGCTCAACACCCCCGATATTACCGCCTTGATCAGGGATACCGAAGCGCATGAGCGCGCCCTGTTTACCCTCGATTCATCTACCAAGCCCTCGCAAAGGCGCGCTACTCGTCGAGGGACTACATACCCGGCCGACACTCAACGCGAGACTATGATCAGTCGAATCAACGCTGCGAGAAACAATCGGAATCAATCTGCAGTTGCCCGTGTTCTCGGCACCGACATGATGGAGGAAATCAGGCGCTCAACGGGCTCCTCTACCAGACTCGCACGTGGTGAGATCAACGTGGAAGTGCTTCTCAAAGGCGCCGAAATCTTGTGCAATGTCTAGTACGTTACTTTCGATTACTTTTGTCGCTTTAAAAATTATCGAGCAATATCCTAACGAATGGCTGTGTACAGTCCCGTCGCTGGCGCTGCGGAAAAGATATCAGACCTGCGTTACCGCTACTCTGAAATCAGCGAGTCGCTCGTTCGACTGGAAGCCCGGGTCGCCGACAATGCTGCAGAGTTAGAACGTATGAATGAGGCCTATGATCGGGACAACGATATTGAGTTTTCTGAACCACATCACCATGAGATCCATGTTACCGATGAGGATATTGAGCGAGAGCTTGAGGAGATTCGAGACTTGGAGAGGAAGAAGCAGAACCTTGAAGACCGCGTTAACGGGATGGAGCGAGATCTGGGAGGCTTGATGAGATGATTATGCTCAACACGCATAAGTGAAGCTACTCGTTGGAAGCCTTGTCTCGGCTTTGCATATCGATTCTCACCCATTTGAGCTCAGCTTAAAGCTACAGAAAGGGTGTCTGATTGCGATGTTGTTTAATCCTGGCAGCAATAACGCTATGGCACCGCCTATCGTCGGCAGACAACCCATGGGGAGCTCTACCACGGCCATTGCACGCTTATCGGTAGACAGGGGACGCCGGTCCAGATTCTGGGAGTGACCCAACAGTGCATCGTATGCCAGTCACGTCAGATTGGTGGACTGTGATGTACTATGGATTATAGGCTGGATACTGGTCAATATCTTTTTTCGGATCTAACTGCCAACAATAGCATACTCTCGGCAGATCGATACTGGCTTTGCAAAGCAGAATTGAGCATATGTGTAGCACGAGCCCGCCTATCTCATCCATAGGGCAAGGCCAGTTCCTAATAGCATATGAAATCCCACAGTGTATTGGCCATACAATGATTTGTAGATTCAGGAAAACTCCAGACATGGAAACCCCCCAAGACTGTAACTAATCAGTTAACTAAGCATGGAGTTTATTACGCAGCGGGCGGAAGGCCGATGCCAAGCCCTGACCAACCAAGGATGGCAAAGCTCGGATTTCTGCCAACTCCCGACGTCAAACATCCAACAGACTTCAAGTAACTGTACGGGCAGGCGAAGAACGTGTTGTCCTCCAGGTATACCGATTTTATAACTATCGGAAATCTCCATTGCTCTTGCATCGCACCTGTATATTTCCTCAGAAAACCCTCTCGGCGCTCCCACGACGAAAAGGGCAGCCATGGACGGCCAGGGCGCCCAGCCTGCTACGAACCAGCAACTCCCTCCTCAGCAGCAGCCATCTCTAATCCGCACAGATCAAGTGGCCAAGTTGCCGCATCTCACTGATGCCCAGAAATCGCAACACACCCAGCTAGTTAGGGGCCTATGGGACATCTTAAACTCGCGCGACCCTTCGAGTGACGAGTATCGAAATGCGCAAGTACGGCTTATGCAGGTCTCACAGACCCTCATGAAAGGGATGCAGATGTTCAGGAATAAGCTACAGCAGCAGCAGCAACAACAACAACAGCATCAACAACCACCGCAACCACAACCACAGCAGCAAACGGCGCAACCACCTGCTCAAAATCAACAGCCCGCCCAATCAAATAGCAACCCAGCAACGTTCAATCAGCTGCTCCCAGCTATTCAAGCCAAAGTAAACAGCATTCAATTCCAACTTCCGCCAACCAGTACCAGAGAGCAGGCGGCCAACTGGCTTATCGAAGCCAAGCTTCGATATGGCATGGCGCTTCAGAAGCAGGAGATCGGACGAACAAGGAGCCTTGAAGTACGACAGCAAGTTCAGGCGCGTCAGGGATCGATAAGCTCAGAGGAGATGACAGCCTTCAAGACAAGACAGCTGCAAGCAGAAAAATTGTTTCGTGAAGGCCAAGAGTTCTTGAAAAAATTTCAGGAGCAACAGGAATCATTCAGAGCTGCCAGAGCTGGTGGTCAGGGCGCAGTTGCGCCACCAGGACAACAGCAGGGCACTAGCCAAAACGTCAGCTCCACGGCAACCCCCGCAAGCACATCTACACCAGTCCACCCAGGACAACCACCAGCTCCAGCCCCTCATACTGTCAACTCAGCTGTTAACGCTGCACGAGTACAAGCAGGTCAAGGACAAATCAATGCAGTGTCTTCTGTGCAAGGTCAGACAGCTACAACTCAGGCACAGGGACAAACGCCTACCGCAACTGCTGTAACACAGCCAATTGCGCAGCAAGCACAAGCTACAACTCAACCAGACGGGACAACCATGTTGCAAGGTCAAGCGCCCAATACTCAACCTCGCCCTCTTTCGCATGAAGCGGCCATCTCTCAAGCAGCGAAATCGTACCAAGGCAATAACCAGCAGCAGCCACAGCAACCGCAGCAAGCAGGCACGCCTCAAGCTGCCGCTGCCTCTCATGCACATCCTCCTGGTTACATGCAAAATCGCTCAACTGAGAACACTACTCGCAACCACAACATGGCTATCCCTAAGAACTTGAATATCCAGCCGCCTGAGCCTGTTGCAATGGGCACTCCACGACCTACATTATCAGGAGGTCCTAGCCACGGTGCCGTTGGAGTTATGGGCCAACCTGCAATCCAAAAACATCCTGGATACGTCCTCGAAGGTGAAGGTCAGAGAGTGTTGAGCAAAAAGATGCTAGACATTCTGGTCCGTCAGGTAACTGGAGGTGGAGAAGGTGAAGGCCTCACACCTGATGCCGAAGAAGTAAGTCCATCTAACTACTACTCAGATTCGAATGAGCTCGTCAACTTTCCACAAATGAACTATAACTAAATCTTGAATATCTGATCTAGTTCATCTTGCAAATGGCCGACGATTTCGTCGACGACGTCATTACGGCAGCCTGTCGCCTAGCCAAATTGCGACCTTCATCAACCCTAGAGATTCGCGATATCCAGCTCGTGCTTGAGCGAAACTACAACATGCGCATCTCAGGCTTTGCGACAGATGATCTGCGCACAGTTAAAAAGCCACAGCCAGCTCAGGGTTGGACCCAGAAGATGTCAGCTGTGCAGGCAGCGAAGGTCACACAGGGGAAAGCCGAGTAATCAACTTTTCTCTTTCTTTCTTTTTTTTGCAAATAATGCCCATTCATAATCACAACATCATCATGAAACGGAGAGGATAAAAAACGGGGTAAAATATTTTGGTTCGACAAGCGTGGCGTTTATGGGAGGGAACAGTGCATTATCATTATTCTCGAGGGGGGTTTTATGGGAAAGGACGTCTTGTTTTTTTATCTATTCAAGCATGTCATTTATTTTCAGACTATATGGAGCTTCAAATACTGATACAGAAGCAAGTTTTGTCTCTCATCTACGGTTCTTAACAAGTCATTGCTTTTCAGGGGGGTTATCCAGACAAGACTAAGCAGATTCTATCCCGACATCAAATGAATATATATATATATATATATATGCATGGGAATGGACACGTAGTGTTATATTTACAACCATACTAATTATACCTGTCATGCATGCTAATCTCTCTCCCCAGACGAACCACGCGACGACAACGACCTCCGCCAAAACCAATCCTTCCCCTTGCGCCCACGCTCATTCAGCCACTCCGCATCCTCCTCTTCGACCAACATCCCACTAGTCCTGCTAGTCCTACCGGGAGAAGAGCCGCTGCTATGCGGTCTTCTTGCAGATGACGATGGGGAACTGCTACTTCGAAGACGTTGGCGGTGCTGGCGAGAGAGTGCCGCTGCTACAATAACGTGGGACATGGGATTAGAGATGGGGGTATCAGTGCTGGCATCATGTGGTTCAGCCGCGGAGGAGGACACCGTTCTTGCTAATGCGCCGGGAACGGTGAGATGAGTTGTAATATTTGTATGATCTTGATCATGGTCCACTGACGACGGTGCAGATGAAGACGAAAAGACCCCTGGATGACCTGATGTTGGCGCAGCAGGCGCCGACAGAATTCCAGCAATCTCCGTAAGACCCTCACCAATGGAATGAAAGTTATCATCATTATGAGGGGCAGTAGTAGTATGATCACCGCTAAAACGCTCGTCACCGCTGATACTGGTCAAATCCTCAAAATCGCTATTCAAATTCATCAGACCCATTTCCGTGTCTGTTGTTTCCATGGTCGTCGTTGCTCGTCTGGATATCTGTCTTGTCCACCGTCGTGTTAGGTAGCGCTGGATTCTGGAAAGTGTGCCTAAGCCATCGCCTTGCAGCAATGCCCTTCCGGATATTGTGTCCTCGGCATCACTGGTAAGCGCTGCTGCGGCTGATGTTGCGGCGACTGTCATGCTGTTGCTGCTGTTGTTGTTGCTACTATTCAGATTTGTACGCCGAATCCAGTGCTTAATCAGGCTCCATTTCATGCGTGCAATTCTGCCGTCAACATGGACATAGTCTCGCGGGCCATTGCGAGACCAGAGCGTCGGGTTTGTAGCTGCCATCTGCTGGAAGAAAGACTCGTATACTGCGCGTTCGTGCGGCGAAGGCCGGCTGTAGGATGAACCGCGTTTTATAAAGAAGTAGAAACCGATGACGCCCACCATGAAGGGGATTGCAGCGATAAAGTACCATTTGATACTAGGGTTATTCTGGAACGTATCAACGTTCATTCCTGTTAGGTCAACAAACGTTAGCAGATCTTTCCGTGCCATATCTTCATAGGTGCATTCAAGTGTATAACACGCACCAAAAAAGCCGACGATAAAAGTCAATGGGAGGAATACAAAGGTAATCCAGCTCAATCGCCACACTGCGGTCGTGTCAGTATGCTTATATACTTCTTTCCGAGCCTTAATAGACCAGCAAAGATAGGAAAACAGGTAGACGTACTGCTCAGACCCAATTCCAGACTATGCCTGCTATCCCTGATCGAGACGCTCTGATACAGCAGCGAAATCAGCGACTCTGTCGGTTTGGTCAAATCCTCCGTAACCATGTTCGTCAAACGCTCAAAGTCTCCAGGGCTATCCTCAAGCCAGTTATCTTCGGAATCAACGTCGTCTGGAGCTCTTGTCTTTAGTCTTGTTTCTTCATTTCCACATAACGATGCTTCACCCACCGGTTAATTCATGCAACCGTGCCTTCATTTCTTGCATCACACTAATATGCACATTGACCAATTTCTCAACTTTGAGCCACGCACTCGAATTCACCCACAGCTCCGGCGCGCGAGACTCGTCATCTGGGCGATCGTAAACCTTATCCTCCAAGATATTCATATGCGTAACAGCGTGGTCCAAGAACACCGCCCAGTTCATAGCAAGAGCCTTGAAGATATCACTCAGGATTGACTTTGAGCAGTTCAACGCAAGTTTCGCATCGGCATTATCGGCATTATCGTCGTCTTCAATGGGGTCTCTGGACTCAAATGCCAGTAGAAAAGGTAGACGACGCCATCTGCACTCAAGCTCTCGTCGGGCAGGGATCAGAGTATCATCGAAGCTTCCCGAGAACGAATTGTCGAAGATGATGATCACGTTGCCATTGTCGTAATTGCGCACACGATATTGTTTATTCTTGAAGGGTCCATTGGCGGGGTCGTCGTCTTTGTTATCACCAGCGCCGAACGCATCTGGTGGGTAGAAATTCCTCCTTCTCGGCGGTGATTGATCTCGCGATAAGCTGTTGTTCTCTGATGGGGCTTGCCTGTGCTGGATATAGCAACTCAGTCGCTGCGCATACACATCATGACTGTATATCGGCTCATCTAGCACTATTTAGCCACACTCCACTTACGAACAGAATAGAAATGAGGGGGAGGGGGAAGCTTACCATTGTCATCGAAATCATTCAACTGCATCACTCTATCAATCTCGCTCTCCTCTCTGGCTCTATTCCCTCTTCTCACAGAAAACCCCTTCATATAATCCAACCCAAACGAAGTCTTATTAACGCCCCTGAACGGATCATACTGCACTCTCCACGTCTTGCCCACCAAAAAGGGCTTTCCGCCGCGAATCTCCGGCTTTTTGTATTGCAAATAACGCCCGAAATCAGCACCGACGTTCTCGTCGTGCGAGGACCTGGAGGCAATGTTGAATTTGCGCAAGAGGAATGGAACGGCCCAGTCGGCGTTTTGCACGTGGATGACGCGCATGGCGGGTGGCTCTGTTGCTGCTGTGACCCCTTGCTGGGTTCTATAGAATTTGTGGAGAGCGTGGATGTTGAAGACTTCTTGCGCGGAGACTTTGCGCATGTGAGAGCGCGATTTGTCTGTTTTTCCCCCTGTTAATTTAGGAAAGCATACGTACAAAACAAAAGAAGAGAGAGGTTGAGTTGAAAAGAAAAGACGAACCACTTCTTGCATAGTCAATCATGAGCACTCTCCCAGACTTCACGTCCAAGGCCGAATACTCCTTGTGCCATTTCAGGCCGGGGTCTTGAAGATAGCGACGGTACGCTGTATGGCATTATGGATATGAGCGTAGTGTACACAGTGTGGTGTGTTTTGATACATCTGCAAGCTCACCATTCCGTCTCTTCCCGGTAGTATTTTCTCCCGCGTCACTATCTTGAGTCCGCCGCTTCTTCTTCTTCTTCTCTTTCCTGTTCTTGTTCTTCTTCCTTCTATCATCTTCATCGCTGTCGTCGTCGCTGTCGTCGTCCCTGTCTTTGTTCCGGCGCGGAGTCTCAATGTGATCCGAAATGCGACTCTGGGAATCATCTAAAAAACCAGCAGGCCAGTCAGACTAGCGCCTATTTATCTTAATAGGACATAGCATGAGTGCGTACCTCTGTCCTCGTCTTTCTCGTCGGCGAATCCAGTGTCTTGTCGGCGCGTCTCAGTCGGCGACGACGAGGCCGTGACTGTTAGCGGCGGCGCTTGCCATGCGGGGATGTCTGCCATGGCAGATGCAGATTTGTACACAAATTGACAGAAGATTTTTGTACAGTAAAATATATAGAGAGAGGGAAAAAACGAAATGAAAGACGTTAGATGCGCCGGCATCGCTGATCGCGAGCTACCAACAGCTAGCCTAATGCCTAGCATGAAGGTAATTTGTATATCAAAACAAATACGAGGCTAGTTGCAGTCAGCTGAATGCTAACCTTAGTCAAGTAGACGCACATCTTGGGCATGATATATATATATATGTATGTATTGGTGTATGCATCGCTAGTTGACGTTAACTACTCTAATCTAAGCTAATCGACGACGAAACAAGCTGGTATAGAATCAACAAAAGCAAGCAAACGGCAAAACAAGACAATACCGACTTGTCTGTCAGCAGGAGTGAATAATGGCATACAATTTGAATGAGACGAAGCAAGAAAAGGAAAAGAAACAGCTGAATGAGCTAGTGGTGTATGTATGTATAAGTCATGATCAGGTTGATCACTCCCAAAGTGTGGTGTGGTGGTGAGTGGGAATCTTATATAAAAAGCAAGGCTGACAGTAGGAAATATATTCACGGAAAGGAAGGAGAGCAAGGCAGGCGAAGAAAAGACTTCCGCAAGACGCTTTCTGAAGAAAGATAATAACATAACAACGAATAGCAAAGGAAACCCGAGAACAAAAGGCGGTATCATGTCAAAGGAACAATAATTGTACAAAACGGTCGTTCATGATGGAGATAGAAGAAGAAGAAGAAGAAGAAGAAGAAGAAGAATTGGAATCAGCTTGGTGCTGGGGGCGACAACGGCGAAGCGACTCGACCTTTTTCGGATGCGCGATCCGACAACTCTGCGCGATTCTTGGGACTGCGGCCACTCTTTTGACTTCCAGCTTCACCGGCTTCGTCGACAATGGGCAGCGTGGACGGTCCGTTAACACTATTCGCGTCTTGCGGATCCCACATAGTCGACAGAGTGCGTGTTTGCGGCTCTGGGCCAGAGTGTCGGGCCACGTTCTCTGCTGCTTCCATGGTCCTTTCCACTGACTCCCGGCGCATGCCTTCGGTAGCCCTGACTCGGTCTTCAGAGGTCGCCTCATTGGCCCTGGCCTGCTCTAGTCGCTCTGCCTCTTCTTTGGACATTGTAATCCCTTCCATAAAGTTGATGAAGCGCTCTCCATATTGCTCTGGAGGGATAGGTGATATCTGTGTCCGATTGTTCGACAACCCCTTCCAGAAATTCTCGGCCTTCTTAACAATGCCATACTATAACCAAGCTCGTCAATACAATCATAAGGCATAAATAAGGACATACAGAGTCAGGGCCAAAACTTACCGGGGTCAAACAATCAATAATACCAAGGTAATAAATCTCCTCTCCCCGCTGCCCGTTCTCATGTGTCGCTCGAAGCCCGCCATCATCAGAATAGAAAACCAGATTCTTCCTCTCGTCGAGAATCTCATCCGGCATCTTGGCTGCCGTCTGCTGTATAGGTACCGGGCGCTCTCGTTTCAGCGTCAGCCGTAGCTCTCTAGCCTTGCGCGCGTTCTCCATTTTGGATGGCGTCCTTGTCAAAAAATTGGCACTGGGATCTTCATCCCGATCCCCCCCGGGCTGAAAGACTTGCAATGTCTTGTCGCGCAGCTTCTCCTCATTACCGCGACTCAAATCGTGAATCCCGACTAATAGCGAATAGTCCATGATCTTGAGCCTCTGCAACAGTCGCACATCTCGTCGCAGCTGGGCCATAAAGACCTCTTTCTTCATCGGCCCTTGCTCTAGATGACGGTTTCTTCGTAGCCAGTTGAGATCCTTCATTGTTGCGCGGGGGTTTCTTTCCAGATCTTCTTCGTGCAAATCGCGCCCAATAGTCGAACCTTTTAGATCGAAGGTCTGGTGAATATCGCGATGTGGAGGGAAAAGGTTGTTCATGACAACGAAGTGAATCTTGCGACCATACGCCATCTTCACGCGATGCAGGCCATAGAATTGAGAGATCAGAGTATTCGGGTTGTTCTCGATATGCTTGTAGTAGTCCGGCAAGATCTTGCGTAGCAGCTTGTGTTCCGAGTGGTGGATCGTCTTGATGATGTATTTATAATCCCGGGAAAAATAAAAGAAGCTTCCACTCTTGCCAGGTGAGCCAAGCTCCGAAAGGATATATTTGCTCGTCAAGGACATCAAATAGTCTGCTGGATCCAGCTTGAATTTGGCGCGCAAGTTGCGAAAGACCCAAGGAGCGTAATCCTTAAACTTGAAGTCGTATTTGGCAGATGGCGTCAATTCGTTACCAGTTCTGAACACTCGATTAGCTTTTTGACGTGCCTTGGAAAACAAATATTGCAAAAATGAAAAGACGTACATGTCGAATGAAAACTTGTGTTTCGCATTAAAATCAGCCGGTTCCAGCTCACGATCCATCTTTGCATTGATTCTCGATACCACAAATCGGATACCGGTCAACATGTTGTAAGCAGTCACCCAATTCTGGTGATTTTGGTCTACTTTGGTGCCTACAATCACGCGGTCGTCATCTTCCTCCTCGCGGCGCTTCTTCCTGGCCCGTTTCTGCTTGATCGCTTCGGCCCAGCGAGCAGCATCTTCATCGGTTAGGGCGTCGTCACTCTGGTCCTGAGCGCCCGTCCGAGTAGCTCGACGAACAAGACTCAACGACGGGCGACGGTGGTGATCTGAACGACCGGTTGCGTACGCTCGAGCCTCGTCGAGGGAAAGCTCACGGCTCCTGCGGGAAATCGATCGCGGGATTTGGAGCGTATGTCTATGGGAATAGGAGCTCGGAGAGGAAGGTGAACAGGATTCATAATTGATCGGCGCGGGAGGAGAAGAATATCGATGCTGGGAGCGCCTGCTTGGTGGCGCAAGACGGTCAGGTTCGGGGGGCAGATGATTAGTCGAATCGTCGGGGAGCGAAGTAGACAGCGGAGCATGCGTGTAGCTTCTGGTCGAATGGCTGGGGTCTAGATAAGAAGCCCGGTCATCGCTCGTAGACAGCCTCTGAGGGTCGCCGTTGGAGACTGGTTTCAAACTCGGCGATCGTGAGGGAGTCGATAACAAAGTACTACTACCATTCATATGAGGCGGCTCCAGCTCGTACCCCTGTTGCGCATGCCCATCGACCATCGCTGATCCTCGACGGCTAGGCTGCTGCTGCTGCTGTTGTTGTTGTTGTTGTTCCCGACCCTCGCGGAAGGACACGCTATTCAGCGAGGGCGTGCTGTCTGTCCTGGAAAAGGGGCGATCCCGACTATAAGAACCGATGCTTGACCGCGCTCCGTTCAAGGATGGAACACTGCCATTCTTCAGGTTGGTGATGAACTGTTTATGGTCAGATTGCTGGTGGTTGAAATTATGCGGTTCGAGACGGCCCACATCGCCATTGGCGCCAGGGGTGTACAGAAAGGTGTTGCCAACGGAGGTCTTTTCGTAGGACTTTCGCTGGGCAATATCAAACGAGCTCGACGGACTGGCACTGGCGGGCTGATAAGGGCTGTCGGCGACGATTGCGGGCATGTTCCCGACCGTCTCAACCGTTTGTCTATGTATCTGTTCCACCCGTTCTTTTTCCTTCGAAAAGGGAACAATGACGTGAGGTCGGCGTGGAGCGGTTCTGGCGGGTCGAAAGCGCAGTTTGTTTTGTTGGTGGTGCCACAGAAATCAAAGCCAGAAAAACTCTCGGAGTCGTTCGGCAGAGCAATCAGGAGGCACGGGCAGGCGTCTGGCCAATGAATAAGGGAACGGTCCAAAATTATGATTAGAGACAGCAGAAGCAGGGTTAGAAACAGAGGCACAGAAAACCAGCAGGCATCGCTCGCTGGCTGGCTGGCGGGCGGAGGTGGTGCAGAGAGGAGACGACAAAGGGGCACACAGAGAGAGAGAGAGAGGGAGAGTTGCGTTGGTGGCCGATGATTACTAAGTTGCACGGCAGGAGAGAATGACGCAGATGGCCGATCGCTGGTTGCTGGTTGCTGGTGCTGGTGCTGGTGCTGGACAGAGGGCAGAAAGACAGAAAGGAGCGGGCTCAGGCTGCAGAGAGCGGTCGGTCAGGGAGCAGAAACGAAGTTCATGGAAGTTGCTGGTTGCAATAGGAGACGAGGCAAGGCAAGGCAAGCACCGGCGTTAAGCTGTTTCCGCCCCGGCGTCTCTTCGCAGCCCTTGGCGAGTGGCTGAGCCCTGCAGGCAATTTGATTCCTGTCCTGGCAGCACGTAGGTTAAGCACCCTGGTCACTAGGAGTGATTCGATGATGTTTTTCTTTCTTTGTTTATTTGCGTGGTGAGCAGTGCAGATGGTGTTTTGGTTTGGCTGTCGCCAGCAGCCAATCAGCTGCTCGTACGCTTGGAGACTATGCCTATTCTGGGGGGGCTCCTGTACTATATCTAGTAGTAGGTATAGTAGACGCGTATCTCTATATAACCATGGATATACCTAGGTATTATACTTGTGTTGTCTCCTGGAGGGAGTCTGTCAGTCAATATAGGCACTATCTATTCAAAGTACCTAGGTATCCGCAGTGAGGGTTGGTATAGATATCTACTACTTATATAACACTATACATAGGCAACAGCCGACGACAGGTACGTATCTCATCAATGAATAGGTAAATGTCATATGCATATAATCTCAAATCCCCATTATCTAGCTCGCTCCACGCTTCACGCCTCGCAACTGGATCCAAGGACCCTGACCCTTTCCAGTGAAATAGTCGTGGATCTGAAACTGCCCCTTAATGCGTCTCCCCCATGGACCGCTCGACCCGTGTCCCTCCCCAACCGTGTTCCTTGTGGCATCGTCCGTCAGGCGGATGTCATAATGATAGAGGAGTCTCGCCATCATCAGGCTGATCTCCATATACGCCAGTTCCTTGCCCGCGCAGCCATGTCGTCCCGTGCTGAAAGCAGCAAACGCAGTTCTGGCAAGCGTGGCATCTTGCACGACTTCTTCCTCCGTGCCTGCACCGTGTAACCATCTCTCTGGCCAGAACTCAAACGGCCGTGGATAGTATTCCGGATTGAGGTGTAGAGCAGAAATGGGTACACCTACCTCCACGCCAGCTGGGAGATATTGCCCATCAATGGTGATCCCCCCTGCGAGGACCTCGCGGCCAAGATATCCTGGAACTGGCGGTGATAGTCGCAGTGTCTCATCTATACAAGCCCTTAGGTACTTTGCGCGAGAAAGCTCATATCCGCGCCGGATACTCTGGGCCGTAGAGAAGGTCGATCGAATTTCGGCGGTAAGCTTTTCGAGGCATCGCGGATTGTGCGTCAGATAGAAAAGCATGCCAGCCATTGCAGTCGCGGCAGTATCAGACCCAGCAACGATTAACGTAGTTGCTTCGGACTTGATCTCCTCAACGGCATCTTTGCCGAGATTTCCGTCCTGGTTGCGGAACAGACTGACGAAGTCGTCGTTCTCTTTGGAATCTAACCCATCCATCCGGGCGACTCGCTCAACTATGAGGTCGCTGGTGAATTTGGCAAAATTGTGAACTTCTGGGGGGATCAGGAGGCTCATAATCGGAGATCTCAGAATACAGTTGATCCCAAACTGAAGCGCGCGGGGAAGATGGCCAACCTATAGATGGTCATTTAATAAAAATCATAGGATGGTAAAAAAAAAAAATAAAATAAAATAAAATAGCTCAAGATATACGTACCGCAAAGTTGATCGTGACTAGATTAGCAAAAGTCTGAGGCAGAAATCGGAAACGCTCGCTCCTGGTGAGGTTGAAATCCTTGCCAAAGCCAATCTCGCCAACAATGTCTATCGTCATATAAGACAGCCACTGTGTCATATCAATAGGCTGAGTCCAGTCGTCTGCCTGCTGGCCAAATGTCTGGGTGACTTGGTCCAGCCATGACTGTTGATGTTCTACAATGGAGTCCTCTTTCAGTCGCAGGGCCCTTTCCGAAAAGGCATGAGAAATGATCTTTCGCTTCCGGCTATGCACTTCGCCATCGGAGTCGAGGAGATCTACACGCCCGTGGTTTGAGGCGATGAATGTGTCGTAGAGGGGGCCTTGCTTAACGTTTGCCTTGGCATCATATATAGTTTTGAACGCCGTGACGGTGTTGAAAGACACCCGGTTGGGCGCAATGCGGACGGTTGGGCCGTAGATTTCATGCAATTGCCACAGACGGACGTGGCGGTCGCCCGACGCTGCTGCGAAAAACTCAGGCCAGCTCGAGGCGGCGTTGAGAATGGGCCCTGAGATCTTGGAGAGAGGGTGCCAGAGGAGACGGTACAGGCGGGTAGAGAGTAGCAGTACTACTGCGCTACAGAGGTGCAGTACGAGTGACGGGGGCGCCATGGTGGTTTGTTGAACTTGAAATACCGCGAGGTATTTGCAAGGCCTGGGCTCAATTTATGCTTCCTTGCGAACAAAAGACATCTCTTAAGCTTACGTGAGATTTCCAGCTTGCTTAATTTAAATCCTCAGCCCTGAAGTCTGAAAATAATGCGCACGTGGCAACGACTTTCACAGAAGAATCCAGGAAGAGAAAGAAAATCGTTCATTGGTTTGTACACACTATTAAGAGAATAGAAAAGAAAAGAACACATCCCTATCCACGAATAAAAGAAACAATCCAAACAGTCAAAGCGAGTCGCCTGGTTGCCACAACAGAAAAAGGTGAATAATAGCAATAAACATCGATTCCCCAAATCCAACTCGATAACTTCAATATTCCCATAATCAAAAAGAAGAATGACACCCACCGAGCTTTCATGACGCCAGCCAATACCGAATAATTCAGACAGAAAAAAGATTTAAAAAATTTCCCACAACCATTTGGCGTCTTTCCCTCCTGTTCCCTTTTCAATTTTCCTCCCGAGGGTATGAAGTAGAAGGGTTGGGGGAAGAAAGGAGAAAGAGAATATCACAAAAGGAAAGAAGTAACACATTCGTAATCAAATCAAAGGCGAGCATAACAAAACAAATACGTGTTTCAGTTTTATGCTGCGGCCTTCTTCTTGGGAGTGGCCGCTTTCTTCGGCGCGGCCTTCTTGACAGCGGGCTTGGCCGCTGTTTTTGTCACGCGTCCGGACTTGGTCTTGGTGATGACCTTGGGCTGGTCGACGACAGCAGGAGCTGCTGTCGAGGTCTTACGCGGCTTGGCAGTGTTTGCCTTGGGTTTGGCGACAGTCTTCTTGGTGGCAGTAGCCTTCTTTGCAGGCTTAGCAGCAGCAGGCTTCTTGGCAGCAGGCTTCTTGGTTGTGGTGGTGGCGGCGGCGGCCTTGGGAGCAGCAGGCTTCTAGGATATGGCATTTAGCGACGGCGTTGTTACTACAACGCGAGGTGATGGACACGTACCTTGGCAGCAGGTTTGGCCGGCTCCTTCTTGGCAAGCTTCACGGGGCCAGAGGGTCCTGAGACGCGTCAGTATGTAAATGTTTCAACAATGAGAGGGGAAACTAACCCTTTGGCTGGCTGAACTCTCCCTTCTCAACACCAGCCTTGATGGCCTTGTTGAACTGAGAGTCGAAGGCGGCCTGCGACGTGACGGTGATCTTGTTGTTTGATTGCACATACTTCTTGAGCGACTGACGGCTGTGGGCAGAGAGTTAGCCTATTGCACCAGCTAACAGTAAAGAGTGCGGTGGTTGAACGCGCCATGGGGAACATGGCTTGATGATCCAGCCATGACGCGTAGGAACACACCCGGGAAAATCAAGCGCACAACATACCTGCTACCATTGCGTTCTTTCAACTGCAGTAAGAAAAACAATAATGTTAGCAAGGCGGAAAATACAACAGCAACAACAATAACAAAGACCATTTAGAAACAGCGGTGTTGGTTGGTGGTGGGAGCGCGCCAGGAATCTTCCACGGTCGCAGTTCCCGTGCCACAACAGACCACAGCGACGCGCTTGATCTACTCACATTAAGGATAGCATCCTTGATCATATCTATACGGGCGCAATCAGCATTGGCACGCGACTCAAATGACATCAGCAGCGACTTGACGCGACGTGGTGGCGCGAAAAGATCAGGCAAGACGTACCGCGATAGGAGGCATGGCTGGGGGCGGCCTTCTTGGTGGCAGCGCCGGTAGCTTTCTTTGGAGGCATCGCGAAGACGGAAGTTTGCTGAGGGCGCGTGGGTTGATGGAAGTCGACGATGCGCAGAAGCTATAGAGATGTCCACTGTGGAGGTGCCAGAGTGGGAACTGCAGAGGAGCAAAATGCGAGGAGAGAAGGGGGAGGAAGACGGCGAGAGGAAGCCGCGGGGCAGGGCAATTTATAGGGCAGCGGGAGCTGGCACCAGATCACCTTGGCTGCTTTTGCTCACGCCCACGCCCTCGCCCACTGCCCACGCCTACGCCTACGCCCACAGGTCACGGCTTCTCGTCGTAGTATTTTGCCTTTGCTTTGCTCTTGCAATTCCCCCATTGGCTTGCCTCCGCCCTCGACCCGTTTCCTCCCAATGTGTTCTTGTCTGTCTGGTGCCAGACTCGGCCGCTCACTGGTCCGTCCAGAAATGCGGACGCGTCTGGACGTGGCACGTACATCTTCTTTTCTTTTCTTTTCACTTTACTTTGTTTATTTAATCGTCGTTCGTATACTAGCGTTAGTACCCTATTTATATAACCCTTCCATGTTCTTCTTGCATCAGATCCCGACTCGAAGAGGAGCTCTGCCGCGAAAGGATTTAATCGCGCGCGCTGCCAGGATGAGTGAGAGAATGAATGATGTGTATCCGAATGCAGCATCATCGTCACCACCGACACTGGCCTGAGAGAGAGGACGCGATAAGGAATAAATAATACGACCTACTGCTTGCGCTGCTGCCTAGGTGAGGACCGCCATTATCCTGGTAGGCCCCAGCATCTCGTTCGATCTTCTACGTCTCGGAAAATATGACGACACGATTATTTCCCGGCATAGATACGGTTCAGCGATGGCAAGACTGCGCAGAGAGAAGGCTTTGACGTGGACAGAGTAGGGTTCCAGCGCGCAGGTGATTCGCAGCGGTCACATGCATGCCAAAGCTGGAGCAATCTTCCGCTTCGGGAAGGCGCCTTCCCTGTGTGTCCTAGCGTGCGCGGACTAGGCTGCATCGGGGCTAGTGCACCCGGACATCCAGCGTCTGCTTTGCGTCTGTTCGTTTCTCCTCCACCAACAAACATTGATGGTGTCGACTCGAGATGCCTCTGCACCGCGTCGTGTTTGCTGATCCCTCGCACCACGGCGAGAAACCGGGCTTATTATTGTCGCCGACCATGCGGTGGGTGGCAGGCCTCTCTCATGCACTCCTTTTTGTTTGTTGATGAA
The DNA here is from genome assembly GCF_001907595.1 of Talaromyces atroroseus. Taxonomy (NCBI): domain Eukaryota; kingdom Fungi; phylum Ascomycota; class Eurotiomycetes; order Eurotiales; family Trichocomaceae; genus Talaromyces; species Talaromyces atroroseus. The sequence continues at coordinate 2,666,138 of NW_017971433.1, forward strand.
GCATATGCCACCCAAAATCAGCAAATGCAAGGGTCCATACGAAAACGGGTGCTTGCATTTGCCTGCATTTGACCTCCCCGACCCATTGCCAGCGACCAACGCAGTTTACATGTATAAAACATGGGATAGAAATGGAGCGTAGAGCTCGTTGAACACGGTGAGACTATTTCCGTTCGTTGTATTGTAGATTTCCGTGGAAGATCACCAAGGTTAGTTAGTCCGTGGTTACATACAGCGTCTCGTGATCTTTCCTGATCTTGGTCCCATTCGCACTCGCCAATGCCATTTTCTGAGTTTCCACAGCTGAACTGATGCAATGAAGCAACCTAGAGAGAAACAATTACACAAAGATCCCTCCGTGCCGGAGCTGGGAAGAAGATTGGTTTGTGACTGCAAGTCCCGGAACGCCAGTAACTAACGCCCCCGCTATATGCAAAAATGACTTCAAAGTTCACATGGCCCGGCGAATATCTCTGGCAACTCTTTGGGGCCAAGAGTCTTTTGAGATAAAAACATGGATTATCTGATTGCCAAGCAACGTTCATCGAGCTCAAATAGCACCGCGCGGCCGAGCTTTGGCTTCTTTCTTAGCCTTGGCCTCCTCTTTCTTCCGTTTCTTCTGCTCCTCAACCTTCACCTCGTGCTTGCGTTTCAGATTAGCTTTCTCGGCGTCCGTTTTAGCCACTGGTCGGAAAAACCCCTCAAGTCGAGACTGCTGTGCCGACTTCAGATTCTTCTGCAGCCGCGCCGCGCCGTTGCGAACTCGATCCTCACTGAATCCTTTATCCTTGACTAAAAACTCCACCAGTCCCTCGACATCAGGGCTTTCCCACTTAAAATCGCATTCCGGATCATCGGCCTTTCTCACGTCAGGGTTGAAAAATAGCTCGCGTGCCTCCTGGTACGGCCAGTCGTCAGGGATCGTATATTTTTTCTTGGGGTCGTTTTCAATGGCCTCCACAACCTTCTCGAGAGAACCATGTTCACGAATGAGCTTCAGTGCCGTGTTTGGCCCAACCTTGGGGATGGGATCCAGATAGTCGCAGCCCAGAAGAATACAAAGATCAATGAACTAAGGTGAAGGGTTTTCTTAGCCAACGAAAATCTTCTCGCAGGCAAAATCCAACACTCACCTGCTTCCGGTCCATGCCAAGGCCTTCAAGTGCCTTGTCTAGATGGATTTCTTGAATCGGTTCCTTCCGTTGTTCGCTAAATGTCAAATGCCGCAGTAAGATCGGCGCTTCAAAGCAGAGTGTATCCATATCCTCCGAAGCGGCGCCATACACCTTGCCGGCACGCGCTAAGACCGCACATTGAGCTTCAGCCTCGGTTGGTGCATCAATGTAGGGAACTCCCATCAGCTTGAGAAGCTTCTTGCACTCTGCATTATGCTCTCGGGTCACCCGCACCGTTCGCCGCGAGTACCTCTCCATGTCCTCCGCCGTACCGGTCTCTTTGGCCTCTTCATGAGCTTCGTGGGCTTCTCTTTTCCGCGCAGTTCGTTTGGCGAGTTCGCCACCCTTCATTTTCGGAGGAGCACCGTCGAAAACGTAAACAGGCTTGATTCCGTTATCGACAATTCGCAACGTACGATAGAACATGCCTAGTAGATGCGATGTGGTTTCGCCCGCTTCGCTCATCAGTTGCTGACCGTCTGAGCGGACCGCAATCAAAAAGCTGTAAATGCTCATAGATCTGTAGAGAGGAAACGAATCAGTATTTTACACCACGCCTAACTAGTCGGTATTTTAAGCCGACGGAAAATATTTACGCGTCCTGCATGTCCACGTCAGCGTAACTGCGCTATTTCTCGCCTGGATATACATACTATGGCGACTTTCCGACCAAAATGGTTCTTAATCTCGCCGGTCTTGACAGCATCGGGGGCATTTTCTGAGATGACCTGGAAGAGGTCTGCGCCAAACTATTAGTTAGCTCTTTTTGAAAGCATGGCGGATGGCAGAGAGTACTGACGTTTGATACCCATGGTGAGGGGTGAATCTCCGCGATTGTGAGTTTTATGTGCAAGTTGGATAGCAGGATACCAAGCTCAATCTATAGGCTGTTTATCTGCTTGACAAGGTTCTCTTCATGCAAAAGAACGGGCGCAAGTTGGAGGAGAGACGCGGTCGCGCTGATGACCTCAGCTCAAGCCTAACCGCGCCCGCGCAGCTATTAAGCCCCATTGGGACTAGCGCAGACCAACGTTACTGCCTTATCTTCTGCTGGGTAGCCTCAGGCACTACACGAGCCATCACGTGGCCGTTATTTTGTTGCGAGTCGAGGGTCCGGCCGCCTTGCGACCGTCAAAGGATTCCCCGCTCCCTTTTGATCCCCGGCGTGACTGCCGAAGTGCGCGCTCGCTGCAGCTCAATGTCACAAATCTTCGCCTGTTTCCACTCTGCCAACCAACCCTGCATTGCGGCATCACGTTCGCTGCTACTGGATCATCGTCACAATGTCCTTTGACAGGTAAAAGAACAGGGGGAAAAGCTAATAAACAAAGACAAAGAAAAAAAGAAAAAGGAAGAACCCCCCCCCCGGCCGACGATGAAGCGGAATCGCATCCAATTCGAGACCAATGGGGAGTACTCATCCTCCTCTCCTGCTGGGGCTGGCGGTGGAGGAACCCCGTTGCACGCTGCTGCAGATGATGATGCACGAAGCGCTTCCCGACATATACCCAAGATCTCACGCAAGATTCGGGCGTGCACTGAATGTAAGCGGCATAAGGTGCGCTGTGACATGAAGACCGGAGACCAAATCTGCCAGCGATGTCAGCGAATGGGCCTGCAGTGTGTGGTTAACAAAAGTCTTCAGACGCTGTTAGACGATGAAGCCGAGTGGGTGTCTGCTTTGTTTGTTGCATGACGATGACGAAGCTAACAGGTGATGATTGATAGATGGAAGACGACGATAGAATTAGCCATGGCAGACTTATTGAGGAAAGCCCAGCTACCGGAACTCTCGTACTACCAAGGAGGCGGTCCCTCGCCGCCTCAAAATCGCTTGAACGAACGTGGCCGGAAGCTATCTACTGCCTCTGTTGAAGCTGTGCCTCACACCGGAGAGAGTATGAGGAACAATGTGACAACTCACTCTCGTCAGCCCAGTTCTGGACATCAAATGCATAGAGAACAGTCGCACTACTCCCCGGAACGAGAGGAGCCTGGCACAGCGACTCTAGTAACCGCGCCAATGGGTAGTCTCTTTGAAGTTACACAACTAAGCAACTCCCGGGAAAATTCACCTACGCGCCAATATGCGCCCGACCGTATGGTTGCGGCGGATTTTATATCGCGGGGAGTCGTGGACTCTGCCGAGGCCGAAGAACTTTTCGCCTACTTCCATGGACGTCTCAACCACTACTTATGGGCAGGAATGGTGATGCCTCACAGGAATCTACTCTCTGTTCGCCAGTCATCCACACTACTTACCGCTGCTGTCCTGGCCGTTACAGCTATACATATCCCCAGAAAGGAGCGCACTTATGATACCTGCTACGCAGAGTTCGCGAGGTTGGCGTCAGAGTCGATGCTGAATAGACATCATAGTCTTGATGACCTGCGAGCTTTATGTATTGGCGCATTCTGGCTCTCTGAGGTTAGCTGGAAGCTTTCTGGCTATGCAGTCCGCATTGCAACCGAACGAAATCTCCATCAATGTTACCGAAAGGCTATACAGGGCTCACCAGAGCATCGAGAGCAGGGCCAGCTGTGGTATATTCTCTACGTACGTAGTGCCCCAGTCTGTTTAATGCGGAAGAAGTCTTACTCACATGTCATATGTTTCTTGCTTTGAATACAGGTTCTCGAACATCATTACTCTATCGCATATGGTAGACCACCTATCATTCATGAAGACATTTGCATCACCAATCACGAAAACTTTTTGAACCACCCATCCGTTGAGCAGCGTGACATACGCCTTCACAGCCAGGTTGCTTTATTCATCATACTGACCCGCATCTACCACGCATTCGGCCCTGATGTGGATGTTGAGGTTCTTGAGCATGAACTTCCTCGAATAGAAGAATTCGACAAGGACATCGACAACTGGAGGAGGTCTTGGAGACCGCGTTTAAGTAAGATCGCCTCGTTTGGTCCAAGTCTATTTTGCGGTACTAATGGGCTTTATTCTAGCGGGGAACGTCTATGTTGGCGATCTACCTTTCAAATCCGTGAATCTTAACTGCAGCTTCTCTCGCCTTACCCTAAATTCCATAGCCCTGAGGACGTATCACTGTGCAACGTCGTTTCGACCGCTTTCTGCAGCACGCAAGAAGCACGCGGAGATTGCCATCAAGTCGGCCATTTTGACTCTTACTATTGTCCTAGACGAGCCCGACATTCAAGCATGTCTGGTGGGAACGCAGCTCTTTCTGCTTAGCATGATCACATTCGCAGCGGTCTTCCTGCTCAAAATCGCTGTCAAAGTGCACCCTGCTTGTGTTACTGGCCCAGACAGTCAACGGAACTCTCTTGCGGCTGCCGGCCTCGATATCGATATTCCTTACGTACTCGAAGTAATCGAAGAGATCGCCAACCTGATGATATCCGCGAGCCAGAAAGCGAGCGAATACCACGTGAGCCATCATATCGCGCGAGGTCTGCGCAAGATGCTGGCGGGCTTCCGCGAATGGGAGCAAAAGCATGCGCTACGTAATAAGAACAACAATGATAAACAGCCAGCTCGATCACAACCGCCGCCGCCGCAGCAACAAACGGGACCGAGCTGGCTCCATGATACAACTTCACTTTTTGGTCCAATATCCCTTACCAACCCACAAACCCTCGGCGAACGAGCGACGATACTCAACCATCCGCATCCACCTGCGATGCTTGGTGTTGCACCTCTCTCGTCCGAACGTGGTAGCAACAACAACAACAACAACACCTTTCCTTCTTCAGCTTCTACGGCAGAAATACCCGGAAATCCACCCATTGGCGGCCTGTCTGAAGGATCGCTGGACCCGATGATGACGGATATGTGGGGATTTGAGGAGGAATATTTCCCTACGGGCATTTTTGACTTTTTGCAGTCACAGATGCCAGCATAATCGATGCATACATATACTATGGATATACTGTATATATACACACCATTATACCCTTCAGTGTCAATCTATGTATATGATGAATTCGAGTTGTAGAGAGAAATTAAGGATTTCAATTAGATCTGCTCAAAGTGACTTGCCCTAAGCGAAAGACCCATTATTGGGAGTCATAATTTGGCTTTTTCTCCTTTCTTTTTTCTTTTCTCTGATAATCAGATAGGTAGGCAATGCATCATTAACTAGTTAGATGCCACATCCACCATGGTCCATCCATTGTCGACACCCGCATCGCGAGTTCTAAAGCACAACGTTACCTTCTGCGCGGCGGGGGCCAAGTATTCTTGTTCTTCTTCCTCCCCCTTAGCCCTGAAGTGACGAGACGCTTCCTCCACAAGCCTTGGCCAGAACTCTGAGCGCACCACAGCAAGCTCAATGTTGAAATCTTCTTGACAAGAGTGACGATGGAGCACCGACCGATCCGGAAGACAGACTCGCTTGTTCTCGCGATCATACCAGATGTTGTGCTCATGAACACCGAGCGATGAAAGCCGCCTGGAGTAAACGTGTCGCGAGTTTATGAAGGGGTATGACTTTTCGTCGACAAGGATGCTGTAGCTTTTGCGTTTCGTGTGTCTGATGGTCGCGGTTAGTGAGATGAAGGATGAGATATAATCTGGAGATATACTAATGACTCACTTTTGAATCTCAAACAACCCATTCTTAATCGCCATCAAATCCTCGTTCGTCAGGTCACGCACAATATGCGAAATTGGTCCCCCAGCCGGCTTTTCCATGGCAAACAGGTGCAAATAGCCACTGGGGAAAAACCCAGTATGATCCTGAATTTGATTGACACATTCGATGCATTTGCCATTTGTGTCTGGGTCAAGGTCTGCCATGAACTTTTCGCGTTTTGCTTCGAAGGACGACTTTATTGATCGCTCTTCTTGTGTTGGCGAGGCAGGGTTTAGTCTACATATGAACTTGTATCAGTCGCATTGTATGTATTTCTATGATGAAATCCGACTTACTGCATACAAACCACCGCCAGACAGTCTGTCTCTTCATTCGTATAAGTGTCGACACGTCGTGACTCAAAAACGCCAGTTATATCATGCAGCACCGGGTTGTAGAATTCGTATAGGAAGTTGAGAAGCCGGTACTGCACGCTGCCCATGAAGGCCGTGTGTATGGTAGAGCCTTGCTTGGCTTTCATATAGAAGGTGTCCATTCCTGCAGAGACGTGCATGGCGGCGTTTGCTTATCTCCCGTATCTGCCAGGTTAGTTGTATAATGAGTAAATAGATGGAAAATTGCTGGTCTAGTCGAGGTCAGTGGATGACGCCGTATACAGTCATGCCCTAATGTATGGGCGTCACGGTTATGCCGTCTACCACTAGGCAGACACGTCTGCATCTCTGGGCTGTGTAAGAGTGACTCAAGATGTGAGGGCTACTGGTTAACAAGGAAGCATCCTAAACCTAGGATTAACTAGACCTAGGTTCTCTTTTGAGAGCTTTTTAGGGCTTCTTCGGCTTCATCTCCGTAAGCCACAATATCAGTTCGTTTGCAAAACCGTATCTATTTTACTTCTACTTGATATTTAAATAAAATTCTAATTTCAATTTGTAAACGAGATACAGAATTGAATACAATTCTGTTGTATGAAAAGCGATGGCAAAACAGTCTTGCAGTCTAACTCGCTGACAAAAACCATGCTCGAGGTTTAAGGACGTATGTCCAACCTCCAAGCACATCTACGTGCAAGAGAAGATGACATACCAGGCTGTCAAAATCCCTAGTCAAGCATACTAGTGTAGCGCAAGAGTGAGACAGGTGGTGACCGGTGAAGCACATCTGAGACGCCAAAAGAACGCCTCAGTGTGCCGCCTCCAAACCCAGACCTTGGCAAGACGCCTAAAAAGAGAGAAGAATTACTAGAATAAAGTGGATCGAAATACAAAATAATGTATTTGATCGTAAAAAACCCTGTCGTTCTCATATGAGCGTAGTTATTTATGCAACACCTTGCTGACCTTGCATACCCCTGACTGTTGACGATCATGGAACGAGTGTACCAATCCAATGCATTTTTGAAAATCAGCCTAATACAATTTTACGCTGATACGCTAAGTGCGACAGTCTACTTCTTACATTGATGATAGACAAGACAAGCTTGAAACCAACTTGTCTCTCTCTGTTGCCATGGGGCGGAATGAACTCTACACTATGTACCTAAGCTGGGTATATCAGAGAGCAGGTGTTGCCCTTCCTGGCATTATCATTTCCTTGGCCGTGTCTATGCTTTTTCTAGCCAGAGCAACTTATTGATATAAGTTGATAGTCCTCGTGGCTCGGTTAATTCGTCTTCGCCAGCTACATCTGCTCCCTAGTACTTCGTCCTTGTTTGTTCCAAAGATGGATATGGAGAAACTTCCACCGGAATACGATGCGGAATCCAAGAGTGAACGAGCAAGATGGCCGCCCCTCACGAGGATGCTGATGTCGGGCGAGATGAGCAATTATGAGCCTAAGCCATTGACAACTAAGCAAAAGTTTGATCGCTGGTATGGCGCTTGTTGCTGGCTATTCAGAACATGACTGACAGAGACATAGGATGATCAACGAAGGATGGCGAAGATTGTAAGCTCTACGCTACCAAGAAAAGCATTAAACTTAGCAATGATTAGGCGAGGCTAACTAAAAGACGTCTTATAGTACCGTGGCTCTCTTCGTACTTGTCCAAATCATGGTCTATGTGTTCGCTTTTGTAAATTACGCACTGAAAGTAAGTTCGGATGTGGACATCAACATAAACCGTGCTGATCATCGTGAAGGACAATTTGAATGATGCGCGTGCAACTTACACATGGACATACATGGTAGCAAGAGCTGCGGCGTTGACTCTACACTTCGACGTCAGCTTGATCTTGTTTCGTAAGTTTCGGCTGTGAAATACTTCAATTGAATGGCAGGATTATTGGATTCTGACAATTGTCTCTTTAGCTGTTTGTCGGACTCTCATCTCACTAATGAGACAGACGCCTCTCAATGGAATTATCCAGTTTGGTAAGCTCCAACAGACAAGCCATTTGTATCTGCTTCTGGTACGAGACTCACAATTGTACAAAATGCAGACAAGAATATCACCTTTCATAAACGTGAGTGCCTCCAAAGCCTCATTCTGTCTTAATGAAGGTAACCAATGGGACATAGTGGTTGCATGGGCAATCGTGCTCTTCACATGGGTGCATACAATTGCGCACCTGAACAACGTCGCACAGCTCTCAGCGAAGAACGGCCAGGGCTTCGTTGGCTTTCTTCGAGCCGGATTCTTGACGGGGCCTACATGGACCGGATGGATTATGCTAATTTCGCTCATGATCATGGTTTTCACGTCTATCGAGAAGCCGCGACGAAATAATTTCGAGCGGTTTTGGTACTCGCACCATCTTTTCATCGTCTTCTTCATTTTCTGGTCAATGCATGGTATTTGGTGCATGATCCCAGCCGATTTTGCTCCGTATTGCTCTGGAACCGGAGTCTTCTATCAATACTTCATCTACGGAGCTGTCATCTATCTGGCTGAGCGAATAGCGCGAGAGGTCCGCGGGCGACATGCGACGGTGATTTCGAAGGTGATCCAGCATCCCAGTAATGTGGTTGAGATACAAATCAAGAAAGAGAAGACCAAGACCAAAGCCGGCCAGGTCAGTTACTTCTCATCTCTTCTTGAGTAGTTTAATCTAGGTACCTAGATATAGTCTGTGACTGACTGATTCTGGCGAAATGCAGTATATATTCCTCTGCTGTCCAGAAGTGTCTCTCTGGCAATACCACCCCTTCACCCTCACCAGCGCCCCTGAAGAAGACTACATCTCCGTTCACATCCGATGTGTTGGCAACTTCACCAAGGCTTTAGCCAAGACGCTGGGGTGTGATTTTGAGTCCGGAAAGAACACCGGGAAAGATGGATCCGCTCTTGTCGGAATTGACAGAATCGGCACAGGCGACAAGAGCATTGACCCTACCATACAGCGTATTTTGCCTCGACTGTATGTCGATGGTCCGTTTGGCAGTGCATCGGAAGATGTGTTCAAGTACGAGGTTGCCATGCTGGTGGGAGCTGGTATTGGCGTTACGCCGTTTGCATCTATTCTGAAGAGCATTTGGTATCGCATGAACCACGGCAAACATCAAACTCGGTTGCGCAAGGTCTACTTTTTCTGGGTCTGTCGAGATTTCGGATCCTTTGAGTGGTTTAAATCCCTGCTTTCTGCAATCGAGGCTCAGGATTTGGGCAGCCGTATTGAAATCCACACGGTATGTTCCTTACACTTTTTCAAAAGTATTCATGCTCACTGTATAATCCATAGTATCTAACTGCTAAAATCAAACCCGACGATGCTACTAACATCATGATCAATGACGCTGACGCAATGCAGGACGCCATCACGGGTCTTCGAGCGCCCACCAACTTCGGCAGGCCGAATTGGGACATGATATTTCGATCAATTCGCCAGATCAATTCACCGGCAGCAGCAGGTGTTTTCTTCTGCGGGCCAAAGGGTTTGGGCAGTCAATTGCACATCAAATGCAACCAGCACTCAGAGCCGGACTTTGAGTTTGTATGGGGGAAGGAGAATTTTTAAGACATGGCATAGGCTTGCTTGTCTGACATGTATTCCATGTTCTCCTGGAGAGACATACCTGTAAGCGTGGCTGGTAGCTGTACAATGGATTATTCCTCTTTTAGTAATAATGGACAAAGTAGGCAAGTTAGGGCTATGTTTCTCCCGTTGTGGTTAGACGCGGGGCCCTTAAGCCTCGGCAAGTAACCCGTTAACGCTTCCGACGGTCAATTGCTTCCTCTCGTCTCTCCTCCAGCTCCCTATGATCTTCGGATCTCCTTCTTCTTCGCTTCCCTCTGTCTATGTAAATGTGAGTCTTCGCCATTGAATGATTCTAAACCCAGCACAGCACCAATTGCAGCCCAGACTCGGATCCGCGTCGCGTCTAGCACTTATCCGACGGATAAACGTCATCATAGCTGACAACTTGCGCGTTCTTCTAGATCGCCATTGAACTTCTATCTCTCGCCTGATATTACGGAATCCTGTTTATTCCCATTCTCTAAACATACCGATTTGATTTACTGGGAGAAAGGAAGGCCAAATGAATCGACCAATGCTCTCCGCTGCTACGCGGCAGTTGCAAGCTCTACGGAAGACCCAGAACGTGCGAACGATACTATATCGTGGCAGCGCCCAGACTTATAATCGCCGCTGGGCGTCTTCGACGACTTTCAATTGGGAGGATCCCCTTGCGGCGTCTGAGTTGTATACGGAAGAGGAATTGGCTATTCAAGATACGGCGAGGCAATACTGTCAGGAGCGGTTGCTGCCGCGAGTACTGGGTACAAAAAACAATGCTTTTCTTCTCTTTGAACCATCATGTGCTGACGTATGCGTTGACGCTTGGCGCGACAGAGGCTTACCGAAATGAGGATTACGATCGCAGCATAATTGCCGAAATGGGAGAGATAGGCCTACTAGGCGCGTCAATCCAGGGCTACGAGTGCGCCGGTACTAGCACTGTCGCATCCGGCCTCATTACAAAAGAAGTTGAACGGGTAGATTCAGGATACCGGTCGGGGATGTCTGTTCAGAGTTCACTCATCATGACGGGTATCTATGAGTTCGGGACGGAAGAGCAGAAAGAACGATTTCTACCGCAACTCGCAAAGGGGAAGCTGTTGGGATGCTTTGGTCTGACCGAGCCAAATCATGGCTCAGATCCCGGATCAATGGAAACCGTGGCGCGTGAACACCCTTCAAAGAAAGGATATTATAGTCTCTCGGGCACAAAGACATGGATAACAAATTCACCCATCTCCGATGTTCTACTGGTGTGGGCCAAACTGCAAAGCACAGGCAAAATCAAGGGCTTCTTGGTTGAACGAAGCAAATGCCCACCGGGTACGCTGGAGACACCGGCTATCAAAAATAAGACTGCTCTGCGAGCATCCATCACTGGCATGATCCAGATGGATGACTGTCCGGTACCAGTGGAAAATATGTTGCCAAGCGTTGAAGGCTTATCCGGACCTTTTACCTGTCTCAACAGTGCCCGATTAGGCATCGCTTTCGGCGTCACAGGTGCGTTGGAAGACTCGCTCAGCCGGGCCAGGGAATACGCATTGGAGCGTAAACAATTCAAGGGGAACCCGCTGGCCAAGTATCAACTTATCCAGAAGAAGCTCGCCGATGCTGCCACCGATGCCGCTTATGGCACTCTCGCTGCTACGCAGGTAGCTCGCCTAAAGGACGCAGGAAAAGCGACACCGGAAATGATTTCGATGGTCAAGCGACAGAACTGTGATCGGGCGTTGGTCAATGCGCGGATGTACGTTTTTTCTATTCCTCTCATCATGAACAAGCTACTTTTACTGATTTTTGCCGCAATCTATAGACTTCAAGAAGTGTTCGGAGGCAATGCTACCAGCGACGAGTATCACATCGGCCGTCACGTAGCCAACCTTTTTGTAACGCAGACATACGAGGGTCAGAGCGATATACACTGTAAGTCCAAAACAGATACTTCACAGATGGTTTGAAAATGCTGACCGCGATGAACTTAGCACTGATCCTCGGCCGGGCGATTACTGGAATTCAGGCATTCGTCTAGATGTTGTACACTACTGTATTATATGTTATATATACTTGGTGATGCTACTTCGAAGGTTCCTCTTAGAAATGCAAAGAGGAGATTTCGGTATACGGAGTACATATTAAATACAAGAGTATACACCCTCTTGTGCAAATATTGATCGAAAGCTGTCCGGAGGATCATGACCTTATCGGTGCAATAGTCGGGAAAAAGAAAAAAAGAAAAGAAAGAAAGAGAGAAAAGAAAACGTGTGCGTAATCTAATGATTATAGTTGCTCCTGCACATTATAAGCATCGTGAAGCAAATCTTATCGGTTGTCCTGACGCATTCAAAACCATGTATCAAGGCAGTAATCCAGATTTTACCCCCAACGTCATGTCATGTTCAGTCCGAATTCAAATGTCCCGTCAGGATCTTCGACCCCCCTCCCCTCCCTTCACAAATCCATGCTAGATATGTCGTTATTTGGTATTTGGGTAATCAACTGTACCAATCCGTCGCCCAATTCTAGCAATACATTTGAATCTTCAGTGATATTGATTGGAACGATTGCTTCAGACCTGGCGGCAGGCTGATGGATAGGAGCGTAACGAAATGGCGAGAGACGATTCAGACATGCCATTTTTGATGGCGTGTGGACATGTTCAACTTCCTTTGGCAGCTTGAAGTGGCTAGTAAATGTTTAAAGAGACTTTTGGTTTTCCACAGGCCAGGGGCTATGGCTGTCTCTGGTCAGTGTGATTAGAGAAACGACACTGACCAGGAGAATATCTGAGGCTGGAACAACACTATATTGCAAGCTTGTCCCTAATATCTAGAGGGTGAAGAAGAACTGTGCCTGAGCCACGTATTTTATGTGTGTGCGCTGCGGCGACGAAATGGGCACCGCCAGGGCGCTGGGCTGAGAAGAATGCCTAAGGCATCTCATCAGATACTCATCTCACGGTTGAATGACATCTTGATGAATGTCTCATTGTGGTCAAAGGCCATTCTGATTCAAGATTCAAATCTGCATCTGTGTATCTCTAGACAGGACGCCTTGCTGACACGCTAAGTAATAACCTTGTATGGCGCATAACGGCAAATGAGGGCGATTGAACGATTTGGCGCAGTTGCCTCAGAGAATGAAGGATTAGATCTCACGAGGATAAGCATTGAATAGAAAGGGAAGCCAGGCGGCGTCGGTAAGATATTGATGTACATGAAGCTAGAGAGTAGTACATACATTTTATTCTTTATTCCGTCTATACTGCAACTCGGAAAATCCTCTAAGCTCGATGAATCAGGCCATTCTATGCTATATACTGCCATTTTTGACCTGTACCTGGCGGCTGGGTCCGTAGACTCGGTGCGAAGCAAGAGGAAAAGAGCCTGCACGTATTGTCTGCGTTGCCATGCTTATACGCATCGAAGTTATCGCATCTCGCCAGATTTCAATTATTAAGTCGTCTTTGATTGTGATTTGAGTGTGCCTCCTGAGCTCCGGACATGGGCTTCCCACTTTCAAATTTAAGGTAGAGGTCGTCTGGTAACATTTTTCTTCCATCAGCCTTAGAAACCAACAACCTGTCAATTGCGTTGTCATATTGGACAACAGCGCTACCGTCACTTTTCTTCACCACATCAATGATCTTCTTAATCAGTGTGACTAGATTTTTGAGATCGCGTTGGTGACTGTCTTCCCATTCCCGAATTTCATCTGTAATGCCTTCGACTTTGGGCCGCTCAAATAAACCATAATTATGGGAAGCACGCACGAGATTGAGAGTCTGAGAGACCCATAGCTGGGGAAGTACTTCCTGAAGGTCGATGGGCTTGTGAAAGACACGTGTTTTGATCTCCAGAATTGAATCCTTCGGTACTGCTTTGCCGTCTTTTTTGATCACCAACTTCGACCCGACAGAAGCGGCATGATTGCGACGTTCGAGAGAGGGTAGAGTCATAGGTACTGTCATCTCGGACTGGTTGTCATTTTTTACTCTCGTACTCCTATTTGGTGCCTTCGAAGTTAAACCAATGTATCCGTCCGTTTCATAGCGGACCATCAACTTTATATCACCAAACCGGTATGAGATAATTCTGTGGTATCCGGTACTGTTTTCTACCTCACTAATGGTGAAAGCTTTCTCGAACTCCTTTCCATAGCCAACGAAATCATTTGGTCCAATAAATTGGACAGCGTCTGTGCCTGTGCGACAGAAAATGGCAGTGTTTTTAGTGACCTCAACGTTGATGATGAAAGGTTCAAGCCCGTTTTTGGCCAACATTGGGTTAATGAAGGACAGAAGCTTGCGAATACTATTTCTATCAGTCACCAGATCTACCGAGCTTATGTCAAAAGACGGGTTTTCGATGTATAATGCTCGAAAAAGGGGCTCGAGTGGACTGTCTGGGTGACGAGCAGCATTCTGGTTTGCGTAGACACGGCCAGAGTCCTTGGGCACCCTCTGGTGATCTCTTGGTGGACTCCATAGGCGAGGAGCGCCTGGAACCACAATGGTAGGCTCCGGTGCGTCAATCCAGTTGTAAGAAGACAGGTGCTGGACATCAGTGATTGATGCTGTGGTTGTGCTTGTTTTCGGATCTTCTGCAGCAGGTCGTGCGAGCTCTGCTATAGTGGTCGAAACCATCCTAGTGGCTTCAATGAACACTCGACGCAAAGAGGGCAGACTTGTTGACCTACCCAGCTCTGGGAGAACGCGATGATGAAGTACGCCTGAGAGAGAAAGAGTATGCCCCAGCACCGCTCATCAGGCGAGCTCTGCATGCTGCGAGGCTAGCCATATCGAGCACCGACGCTGTCATAACCTTCACAAACGTCTCTGAGTTGAGCAGCTTTGTGATATTCATGGCATTCTAGTTAACTTCTCCTAAGCAGAACCTTAGTAAGCAGAATAAAAATAGCCGGCAATGGATTTTATTCATTCATTGTAATTTATTTGTATTACCATTACGTATGTCATGTATTGGCTGATAAATACGAGATCGAAACGGTGTTACCCTGTAGAGTATATACCCCGCCACAGCCGCAGCCCGGTTCAAGTGGGAGTAATCGGCGTGGCGAATTTGAGTTTCCTTTTTTGTGAAAAAAAGAAAAAAAATTCCTTATTTTGTTTATATCTCCCTTTCTATTATTCTATTCTCAATCACACTTTCTACTAGGATAGAGTCGATGGAAAAAGACGCCGTAGTAACACTCTCATCACAAGCATGTGTTGATTAAAGAACAAGAGATAAAGAGAGGGGCAACGGTAATTTACGGCCATGATACGGTGATACGCGACGAGGCAAAGAACTCCGCAGAATATTACTGAGCATTCGGGTGAGTACCGTGCGGGAACACGTATTACAAATACATACGGCGGCTGCCTGAATGCCTGGCTGGGTCTGTTCGGAAACCGCAGGCCACATTGGGCTTAGCGGCAACGGTGACTAAGGCTTTGCCTTTTCTCAGCGCTCACTCAACTTTCCCTCTCTCTCTCTCACCTCTTCCCCATCCACGAGACCACGACCGACTTGCCAGGTGAGCCCTCTCCCTGTCTGCGACCTCTCCTCACTGTGTCGCATTTGATCTATACACACTCAACTTTATTTTCATTCTACCTTGCCATCTCAGCTGTCTTGAGGACTAATTAACTAACTGACATTGCCGTCGCTCAGAAATCTTTACTCAGCATCCACCTCCTTCGCTCACGCTCCATATCACATCATAATCTCTCAAAATGGCTTTGAAGCGCATTAACAAGGAACTCACAGACCTCGGACGGTATGTCTTCGTCCTTGTTCTCTTTTCTTTTCGTTTCGTTTTTGACTGTGTGTTGCGTGTCCTACTCCCCACTGCCGCTGCGGGGCATTGCGATCCTTCGCTGTCAAAAACGTCATCCACGAACACCATCAACGGCTTTGATCAGCCTTCTTTGATATTCTTTCTTGGTTCCTAATGACTGACTGGTCTCTCTCTCAGTGATCCTCCCTCTTCTTGCTCTGCCGGTCCTATCGGAGATGATTTGGTATGTGTGGCGGATCCCTGACTACCCAGCAGTGCAATCATCATGACTGATATTACAATCTCAATGATCGTGGCAGTACTAACCTTGTTGACTTAGTTCCACTGGCAAGCCACCATCATGGGCCCAGGCGATTCCCCATACTCTGGCGGTGTCTTCTTCCTAGCGATCCATTTCCCTACAGACTACCCCTTCAAGGCCCCCAAGGTCAACTTCACCACTCGCATATACCACCCCAACATCAACTCCAACGGCAGCATTTGTCTGGATATCCTGAGGGACCAGTGGAGTCCGGCTCTCACAATCTCCAAGGGTACGTAGTCTTATTGCCCCTTCTCCCGGTAGTAGATTCTCAAGGCGCGACTAACGTTTATCAAGTCCTTCTTTCCATCTGCTCTATGCTTACAGACCCCAACCCCGACGATCCGTTGGTGCCTGAGATTGCGCACGTTTACAAGACAGATCGTGCCCGCTACGACGCCACGGCTCGAGAATGGACGCGCAAATACGCAATTTGATCTTTGCCCTTTCCCCCTCTTCTTTCTCTTAATCGAAACGAAACTACCACTTTCAAGAAAAGTCGACAATGAGATCCGATCGATCGTTAACGGCCGATTTCGGTCTTTCCAATGGCCGATTTATTGCATTTATTTCTTTTCCATGATGGGTGTTTCTTTATTTTTTGCGAGGAAATGAAAATCAAAAAAAAAAAAATATTGATAACGACCATTAGATTAAGATCCGGAAGTAGCTAGCCTTGGCGTCCTGTGGTGGTTTTTGGAGCTCGAATTTTTCTTCTTCTTTCTCTCATATTTGCGTCGCGCCCTATTCTCTCCGCTGTGTCTATTACCTAGGGTTTTTTCTCCGTGCAACTTTTTCTCTGTGCTTGCTGTGCAATCATCATCATGATCATCATTCATCGGCGGGATATCGTTTCGATACTGGATATCAGAATACTAAAATCAAAGAATATCAAATATGATATAATCACGTCGTTATCTTGTAGCCAAACCGATCAGGAACGCGAAAGTAGAGAATTCATTAAGAAGGTACCTGAAATCCAGTGCTTAAGGCTAGTGTTAAGGCCTCCAAATAGTGAAACAGTAATTGAATACATATACAAAAAGAAGATTGAAGTAAGTCAATGTGATAAATCATTTCAAATCCATTCCGTATGCATCCATGCTGTATGTCAATTGTAATTGTCCTGTTGCACCAATCGCTTCCAAAACCTTTCAAATTTTATCGCTGTCGCTGTTACTGTCGATACAAATCAAATATTCAATATTCAACAAGGAAGAGAAAATCAGAATCAATGCCTCGAACCACTCTTCAACGAATGAACCTTGGAGCCCGCCTTGACAGTGCGGTCACTGCGCTCACTGACCCTCGATTTCGCATGGATATTACTCGAGACCTGACTAATGCTATCGCTTGGTTTGATGGGCATGTCGAATTTACTCTCCTTCTCTCGTTTGGACGAGGCAGTCGATGACGGGCCTGACCTCGAGCGATGCGAGCGTCCAGAGGACGATCTATTCTCGTTGCTGGTGTTCACGCCCACCTGGCTTATACTGTCATCCGGGGTGATCATGGTGTCTGCATCTGCATCGACCGCGTCAAGAAATACGGTGCTCGGAGCAGCGGATTCCGGCAGTGGGATTTCGTGGGGGGAGTATCTACTGCTTCGCTTCGATAACGTTGAGTGCTGGGCGGAGTAGGTTGAGCCTGGTTTGCTGTCTGGTAAGGCGATCTTGTGCGCGGACATTCGCGACGATGGAGCAGCGCTGTATACGACTGTTGCCGCGGGTTCCTCTACTTCGTCATCGGGGTAGCGACTGTGGTGGCTGCTCGTGTGGTGATGAGAAGAATGATGTGATTTGCTGCTCGATTTGATTGAGCGATGGGATGATGAAGTGCTCGAGTGATTACTGCTGGTGTGGTGGTATTTCTTCTCGCTTCTGGATGACGACGTTGACGAGCGTTGAGCCGACGACGCCAATGATTTCGCCGGTTTGATTGTCGATATTGATGAGAACTCACTCTCTGCGTCTCCGATGATGTGTCCTTGCGGTTGCGGCTCGGCGTAACTGCTGATGAATGTGCTGGGATCACAAGGGTACGATTTCGAGCGTGACTTTTGGGATGTTTGGGACTGTGATTGCGATGTGACGCTCATCCCGCTTGTGTATTCGATTGCACGGATGGGGAGCTCTCGAGTAGCATAAACGCTTCCGTTGGCTGTACGACGAATGCCATTACCACTGTTACTGCCACTGCCGGTCATGGTGGTTGGTTCTTGGGAATAGACGCTACCATTGAGGACTTGCGGCCCTCCCTCGATGGACGGGTAGTACTCTGTGTCCTCGTAGATGGTATCAGCTCGTGGACTTTTGTTTTTAGAGCTCGATGACGATCGCGTGAAGGCCGATATTGCATCGTTGGCAGTGAAAGTGCTCCGAGCTGCAGCTGGGGGTGCTTCGAGCGCACGGTATACTGGCTGTTGCTCTTGGAAAGATGCCGGCGCTGAGCCAGGGGCTGGTCCCAATAAGGGCATGAGCATTGGCAGGGACATTGACATCCCGTTCTGTGGCTGCTGCTGCTGTTGTGGAGGGGGGAGTGGTTGCTGCTGAATGTATTGAGATTGCGCAGGCATAGGCATGGGGTTTGGCGCAGATGGTTGAGACGTCGGCGTCGTTGGAGCTGAAGTCGACGCCGACGAATCCCCCTTGATCATCGCATAGGCAATTGCTGCTCCAGCAGTGGCTCCGAGAAGTGTGCCGATAATAGTTTTGGCCGACAGGTTACTGCCATTGCTATTTCCGGTATTGTCACTCTGCGTTTGAGTAGTGTATGATTGATACATTGATTGTTGTGATTGCTGCTGATCGTACAGCATCTGGACCCTTGACGCCGGTATATTCTCAATCGCATGCACGGCCCTGTCTTGCTGCATCACAGACTCGGTTTTGGTAGACCGAGCCCGCGAGACGACGGAGCCATTTTTGACTGAACCCGTCTGCAGAGCAGAAGGTCCCCCACGCATAGATACTATATCATAGCCGTTGTTGCCATTGTTAGTCTGGCCAGGAGGACGATAGACAGCCTCGATACTGTTCCCATCCAAGTCGACAACAGCAGCACTGAAGTATCCGCTTTCAGGATCTCGGACTTTGGGCTCGCCGTGGATTTTGCCGCCGGCTTTCAGGGCTGAGATGAAGAAAGAGTTCACAGCTTCTGTTGAAGGTGCCGGGAAGGCGATGTGTGCTGCGCCTGCTGGAGTTCTGTTGTTTGTGGTTAGCTTTTCTTTTCTGTATAATGGATGGAGGCAGCTGACCCCGGCTGTTCCTGGGCAAGCCAAAAGTCGGCTGGCTCGTCGGCTTTGGATCCAAAGCCAATGTATTCGTCATGGCGACCAATGAATTTATACCCCAGCGGCTGAAGACATGATAGGAAGAAAGAGGTTGAAGTAGGAAGGTGGGAGACGGTCAATGTGAGGTGGGAGAGGGGCATGTTGGAGGAAAAGTAGGCGAACAGTTGAAATCAACAGGGGGAAAAGATAGAATGAAGATGAAGTGATTGACACGAGTTGGATATTAAAGCTGTCGTTTCAAGTGGAATAAGTAGACGAGGTAAATGAGACGGTGAGGTTGGCAAGGAGTCTGCAAAAAGAATCAAACAAAAACCGCCCACTGCAGTAGACACCTAGATATATGTATTTATGCAATGGTATATATTTCTGAAATTCCAATCTGCGGATCGGCTTTGGACATTCGACGTAATTTAGTCGGTGGACACTACATACATTTTGAACATGGAAATACAACCTTACAAAGATGCGTGATGCCCAGTGAAGCGACCAAGTTTCGCCGCCTTGATGCGTGGCCAACCACCCAGTACCTAGTTACCAGTTAGTGCAGTGCAGGCGTGGTCCTATGGCTCGCTTGATTATTACCTCCTGTTAGTGATTCTATTACGGGGCGAGGACCCGTTTTCTGTTCGTTAGCATGTAGACCCAGAAAGGCAAGTTGTATGTACCTGAGTCAAATAGGAAACAGGGCCCAAGACCACAGACGAGTTGAGAGTGAAACGAAAACACGATTCATCGATGGCAGTCCGCGGTTGATCTGATAGGCTGCCCTTTTTTCCCCCTCCCATGCAGCAGAAGATCCATCGGGGTCTTACTAACCAACAGGTAGTAAGAAGTGTTGCTTCCAGACCTTCGGTTTTTTACCACGTATGGGATGCTATTGCGCAGGTCAGGCAGCTATCCGTACGGTGACGCTCTCCGACACTCACTCGGTGGAGAGAGTGCAAAGAGTCCTTGCTATTAGTTGGACTTTGGGCACTCGTGCTGCTGTTGGTCATCCAGTGACCGCCACTTATTCGACTATACAATCTCTATTTTGTAACTTAGTTCAGTAACTAGTTCGTTGGCTGTTAACTTGTTCGAGTATCTACTGACTGTGGTGACTCTCTCGGTCCGGTAGTTAAACGGCGTGAATAACCCCACTGGGTCTGACAGCAGTTGTAACTAGCAAAGCATACCAAAGTAAGATCCGAGACACACACAGTGTCAGTGGCCATATGAAAGCCCGATCAGCTAATTCAAGGCTATCGCAATCTGCCAGAGTCAGGCACTCGAAGTCGTCGACAAAAGGAGGAAGAAAGAAAGGCGGACGGACGGCCGGCCCGGGTAAGCGGGCCGTACCGTTTCCTACCTTTGTCTCGTCTACAGTCATTGAGCCCATTAGGTACTGAGGACATAGAATATTGATTTACGGAGTACTTGCGTAGTGACTTCCGAGTATTCGTTCAACTGACCGGCTCAAAGTGATGCTGAGAGAACGAGTCACCGAGAGAAAAGAGTTAAATTAGCTGCTCGGATCCACTCCAGCGCCCTTTTCACCGCAATGACCACGGGCATTTTGGGGCATGCCACGTCGAAAACCTAACTTACCTAATGAAATGAAACTAACTAGTTAAGTTCTACTCTAGGGCTGTGTCTGGCAGGATCAAGGGTACCTTAAAAAGGCTTTCATCCATCCAGCGTACCTTCTGTCAGGCAGTACTATGTCGATACGATGATGACCTCTAATGATAAGACTCATAGGTCTGGATTCCATAAATCTGGTTCACATGCCAAATCTCCCTCGGTGATAGATATGAGACGGTTGGGGTTTTCTGATAAACGTCGTCGTAAACAAAGGAGATGTAGAAAGTTTTCATTTTTGTTCGTCTGCTCGTCTGTCTCTGCCTCCAAATCTCAAAAACGGAGATTGAGAAATTGCGGCTGTTGAGACCTGGCCACGTTTTGGTTGTAAAAACAGATCAGATCCAATCAAGCAAACAATCAACCACCAATGCGCTAGTTGCAGATATCCTTGTCCCTTCAAAAAAAAAAAAGGTCCTGTATAAAAGATGGCTGAGATGTTGTTATCATAGCCATCAATTAGACCGGTACCCTTTTTTTATCGGGACAGAGCCACACGGGACAGATGCCTAGTCCTTAGTCGAATGTCGGAGACAGAAAAGTAGAGTGAAAAAAGAAAGAAAGAAAAACATAGACAAGTAAAAATAGACAAACGACAAGATACATAGTATCAGCATGAGGCATGGAAAAAGATAAGGAAGCCGCATTTCTATAGGTCATAGCTTGGTGATAAATGTCGATGGAAATAGACTGAACTTGCAGTTAGTGACCAGGGTGGATCCTGTGGAAGCCTGTTACCTCGTGTGTTAGATGTATAGCGATCGCGACCAAATCGACTAGACTGATGTCTAGAAATCTAGATAATATCCCAGACATCTTCAGCGGCGTGGCAGAATTTGCTGCAAGCCACACTGGCACTGAGACTGTAATTGCTAATAGCGATTGCATCATCTTTGAATGCGTCCGCGAAATCATCGCGGCCTTTGGCCATGGCGCCAACAAAGACACAAATGCTTTCTTTGGGACCAAGAGAACCAATGTATTCATTGACTCGCACGACAGGAGCTTCGAAACTCAGAGTGACTTTGCGGCAATTAGGCGGCAAATGGTCCGTGATAGGGTTCTTAATGACCTTGAGCAACTTTTCTTGTGAGTTGGTAGAGCGGATGGAAAGTCGATGGAGTAGTTGCACCATCAAGCCGGCAAATCGTTTAAAGGTACGAGGAATTCGGACGGTGGGGCTGACTTCAATGAGCACGCCTTTGGCTGTATGGATATAGATCTGGAGTCGTCCGGCTTTGTTGATAGGCGAGTCGAGCAGGGTAAGCAGGCACTGCCGCACATCAATGGTTAGATGGTGCATTCTTCTTTCCAAAACATTGTATCCCTCACCTGATGAGTGATATCGGGGCGAGCATCGCTAATATCCCGGTTCATTTTGCGCATTACTCCAATATGCTCATCACTGTTGAGGAGAGAGTATTTCTCCTCGCGACCATTGCGCCCACCATGCGAAGATCGATATGTCTCCAAACTTGCGTTGGATAGCACGACAATTAGGCGCTTGGTGTCCTGATCGCCAGGAGCGACAGGCACATGTTGTTCCGCGACGAGTTGGGGGAGCTCGGGGGGAGGGCAGGACTGGGTCCCTGCGTCCATGTTCGGATCAGTAAAAATAAACGAGGACCTCGATGTGTTGAAGCATCCAAGATCCGCTAGCGAATGACGCTTGGGAGCGCCATGCAATAATGGAAGGGAAAGAAGGGGGAGATTCGATCACTTGTAGTCTTTGAGGGGGAACGAAAAGAATTCTGCACTTACTAGGCCGCTTTCTCTTACCGCCGTCCTCTGCGCCGCTGTTGCTTGCGTTCGACATGATGACTGATTATCCGCGACGTGAGTGATTCTCGTCGTTCGGAGATATTTCCAGGGTTCTTTCTCTTCTTGTCCAGTGGGTGGAAATCAAAGAAATTTGCGGAAGCGAAGAGATTTTGGGATCTCAGGGTTCGACGGGATCGAGGAACGTCAAGCGAATTAAGCACGCACCACTCCAGTCATGGACCATGTGTCACAACAGCAGGACGGATGCAACGATTTTGCACACAGCCAGACAAAGTCCGCGAGCAGGCAAAAGACTGTCAGACTGTCAAAGAGTCAGCTTGTACGGTGGGGGCTGGATGACTGCCGCTGCTCGGCACGTGATTGGTTGCTTCTTTCGGCGCTCCGGCTTATTATTAATTCGCTCGATCCTTCTGCAGCAATTCACATCACAGTTCTCGGCTTCGGTCGGTGCTGTCGCTTGATGCATGCCTGGACAGACAGGATCTGTTAACAATCAGTGGGATACATCGGGGATTTGCTGGTGTGCACGGCTTCGGTCTTGTATGGCCTCTGTTGCCTTGCCCGAACTTATCTGTGTCCTAACTCCGCAGACCATCGAAAATCCGAAGATTTCAACTAGGGCATGATAACACATCGATGCAGCTGGGCTCCGACACCATCTCGTATTCTGACTTTGGAGCGAGTTTTGTTTTCCAGCGACTGCTGAGGCCGGCTTACATTACAGTTCATCTAGGTCAACTCAGCCTTGCTAGTTAGTTAGAGAAATCGAAGGCTGATCGTGACGTGTTGGGGGGAGCTACAGCGCGTGTACAACAACTCCAGCTTCCATTTGGTCTCACAAAACTGGAGCTCACTGGCCAGAGGCGTAATTTGGTGGTGGCAAAGAGCTTTTAGGCAGCCTGTAAGCATCCGGCATCTGGTGGGCTAATCTGACTTGGCCCAAGCCATGGAGGTACCTCAATTAAATTTGCTATCCGTCCTCTGATTATGATATAGCACTAACTCATCACATCACAATAAGTTCTCTACCTAGTGAGTCAATAATAATTAAGAACACCTATGTAGTAAGGCAAGCTGTAACTCCAGTCCCAAGTTAGGGGGCCCTGCCGGGGATCGCTGCTCCTTGGGGCCCGCGAAAGCTACACCAGCCAACCACAACTGCAGAGGCAGAGCAGAGACGTGACTCGTGAGACGTGAAAGGCTTGAGAACGAGGGCAAGAAGAGATAAAGCTTGAGTCATAGCTGTCTGCCTCCATTCCCGCTCTTGACTCTGCTTTCATTTTTGCCTCCCCATACCCAGGCAGGGTATGGAACAATAAGGAAATATCGATTTGGCTTCCGGCGAATTCCGGGCCTTTTTTGTTATCATCATTCGATCGCGCTCTCCTTTTTTTTCTCCAGCGGCCTTGATTAAATATTCGCTTCTCGACTCTGTGGAATCTCACGAGCGAGTCCTGTAAGGAGAGAGCAGAGAGGGTTCTTTTAGCCGGCACGAGGCATTTGGCAAGGTGGATGGGGCTGGGTAGAGCCATCTACTCATATCACCAGCCAGGGCCAGGCAGCAGCAGCCGCCGCCATAAATAACAAGCGACTCCAAGCCTGCTCGACGCCAAACGCAAGATTGAACAAGCAAAAACGGCGCGGATGGCCGGCGGGTGACGTTGAGCCAACACCGACCAATATAGCCCAAAACGGACTAGCCCGGCCCTGTCGCGTTCATAAATTATTTGCCCGCCCGCCCGCGTTAAAATAATAACAATAAAAAGTAAACACCATTCTCTGCTGCACCCATGAAGTTTCCCGTTACTGAATCCACCAGAGCCCAGTGAGATGCCGTGGACGGTCACAAACTCATTCAAAAGGTAAGCCCAGTCTACGTTGCGATCAAATCCTCTACCCCCTGAATAGGAGCTTGTCCTCGAGCTGTGCAAATGATTCCAAAAGCGTCCATTCTAACAGAATCAGGGGCCTCATGAAAACATACGGGAGACAGGTCCGTCGTGTTCACGATGAAGACACATATCATGCTTCGAAAAAACGACGCGTAGAAGCCGCCGACGATTCAGAGGATGCCGAGGCAAACCTGCGATATGCCATTCGCGAGTCGTCGGTCGCGGTGGCTGTGTCCAGCCCATCGCGACGCAACTCGGTCATCTTCTCGGAAGCGACACAAGAAGAGCTAGACGACCTGTCCACGCCGCCCTCGTCGCCGCCACCCCGTCTGACCCCGCCTCCCGTCAACACCCGGAAGCCGACGTTCTCGTTTTTGAAGCGCAAGAAATCATGCGCCACCAGCACCAAAGAATCCGCGAATGGAACTCCCTTGACGGAGGTGAATTCCAACAGCGTTCGTTCGGGGACCGATCACCAGTCCAACAAGAAGAGCCAACAGCAGCCTCCCGTGCTGAAACAGCTACAGATCGATGCCGGCATCAATGTGCGACGCAGTTGCAGTCTCTGCGGTATGGAATATGTTCCGTCCAATGCCGAAGACGCCGATCTGCACGACAAGTTCCATTCCATGAATGCCGTTGGTATCGACTTGGGCAAAGCGTTTGTCAAGGCAAACGCGTCGCGTTGGGTCTACGAAGCGGCGCGGTGTAAGGAAGGCTATGTGGTGATTGTCGATCGCAAAGGCTCGCCAGCGGCAAGGAATCAAGCGAAAAAGGTGCTTGATGTGGTCAATCGGGAGCTATCGTCGCCGCCAATCGACGACGCGACTTTATGGAGCCAAGTTGAGCCACCAAAACGCCTGCGCAAGAACGGGAAGAAGGAAGAGACCGACCGTTATAAGGTTTTCCTTCACATGAAAGACAGCAAATGCATGGGACTGTGCCTCGCGGAGCGAATATGGGAAGCACAGCCCGTCAAGATGGATAATGCGGCAACTGGCAGCGGTGGCAATGATGAACACCAGCATCAAAGTTCCTCGATCAGCGTACACAATACCTTTGACCCGGCCATTGTAGGCGTTTCGCGCATTTGGACTTGTGGCTCTGCCAGACGGCGAGGCATTGCCATGGATCTTCTAGACTGTGTCGTCAGCAGTTTCATTTATGGACTTGACATCCCAAAGGAGCAGATCGCCTTCACGCAACCAACAGAGAGCGGGACACGCCTGGCTGGATGCTTCTTTGGTGCTGGAGAGCCCTGGCACGTATATAACGAAAGCCCAGATGTGTCATAACAACCGTTCGCTTTCCCGCTTTTATATGCAACAGTTTTTGCTTTGACATATACACGACTGTCAACTTCTGTTTTGGATAGGGCGATTGTGGCTCTATTATATATTGATATGCCTGACATTATATTGCAAGCTATGATGGGCATTGTACTACTATTGACTACTATATTTTCGGCATTCTGTTTTATTCCGGACACTATTATATGAGCAAACTAGTTAAGTATCAAGTATAGTTATGATTACTCCCTATGGAGCCACTGGATATTTTCTTAGTTTTCATATCAATCGTATAGTTCTCTTTGAATTTACTGGTAGATAATTCCTGTTGAATGCTGAAAGCGGAGCTCCCATGCAGGCTGCCACTTACCTCGGAGGCTTAACAAAAACCAACACCACCACGCTGCAACTTTTTCCTTCTTCACACACAAACACACTTCCCTCTCTTCTTCGACCCTCTTGATGCTTGAAGGTACGCGGGTTGTTTGCGATGTCTGGGTCAAATCCTTTCCGCCGTAGCAAGATCATACCCACCGATGAAAGCCTTCCGTCAGTTCCGAATGACAGTCATGACGCGATAACGTCCGGCACAGCACATCCTTTCGATGGCGAGTCTTGAGGCCAACGCACTTTTCTTCCAATTGGCATACTAATTATATCCTGTTTTCACAGTTACAGTGTCCTCCGTGCCTCAATCCTCCTCTCAATCCAAAATAGTTCGCATTGCAACGCCGCCTCTGCCCTCTTCTCCGCCTTCCGACTCGACATCAAATTTCCCCGCAGTGTCCTTTACGGGGATCGGGAGGACACACCACAGAGGCTCACCATCACCGGAAAATAGCGACAGCAGCATATTGTCGGATCTACCTGGACCGAGTCGTTTTGATCCGCTTTCATCCGACCATGTCGTGACCGAGAAGGACAACAGTTATCGTCACCGCCAGTCCATTGCCGACACGAGGAGCCCCGCGGATGCAGCAGGGGCTTTGCCATCGCCACCTTCTGAACGACTCTCTTATAGCCGGTCTGTAATGAGCGAACCAAGAAGATTGAATGGGAAGTCAAATAATGACGACAACAACAACAATACGCTTGACGTCGATGCGTTTACGAGATTACTCTTAACGGGCAGTGCGCAAGCTGCGTCAAATACCACATCCAGAGCTACTACCAATCCAGATACAGCTTCGGATCCGGTCACACGCGCACAGTCGGATGTTTCTGGCGTTGATAGTAAGCCCAATAGCAGTACCGAGCCGAACACTTTGCGACAAATTGGGGTTGATGATATCGCAGGGATGACTAGGGCCTCTACGCTTCCTGTTATGACAGGATCAAACGAGATTCTGAGGTCATCAAGTACTAGAAGACCAAAACCACCACCGCCCAGATCTCATCATGGGAAACCTATCAAGCCCGGGGATTCGGCTCCGCTTTCGAGCAAGATTAGTGAACGCGACACGCCCAACTTCATGTCGGTGCAGTTTCGGACGCCGCCGCCTGCGAATCATCGAGAGTCACTATCTTCTTTGGGTCGTACATCATCACCTACCTTTTCAGAAACTGATACAGCAGATGATGCCTCCTCCCTGCGCAGAACTCCTTCTCAGTCGAAAAGACCACCCACGCCACCCATCGCGCGACGCCGCAGTCAAATGATAAAACAATCCACTTTAGACAGGCCCAATCGTTTATCAATGCCACCCAAATCTCTCGGATCTCAACTCTCTGGACCTCTGAGTCCCGGGATTGGAGCCAAGACACCTCCTCGACCGCCATCCCGACGTCACGATAAAGCGGTGGCCGCAGAATCTGTCTCACAACCCAAGTCCTCACTATCGCAAGGTGAACTCACACCACCAGTCAGCCTCTCGATGGATGAACAAGCTAGCACTGCGTCATTATCTCCACCCTCACGGCGGTCATCGGTCAAACAGAATCCAGCAGGTTCGACGACGACGACGACGGAAAGTGGAACGCTTATGCCACCACCTCCGCCGCCTCCTCGACGTCTTCGGGCTTCCAGCAAGGGCAGCAATAGTAGTGCGCAAGCGACTGCTCTCGTCGCTGGTATTCCCGCTGAGAAGGCTGGTGTGGATGATAATGAGACAAATACTGAGCCGCCCTCATCATCCAACATGCAGGACATTCTCGCCGATCTCTCGAGGCTTCAACAAGAAGTCGACGATCTCCGTGTTCATTATGAGGGTCGGAGGGTTAGTCAATGACCGAGTATCGAATGATCCAGTGAGTTGTATTGTATTCAGTATATAACCGTTCCTGCTACGATCTAGTTTTTACAAGGTGTATATATTACCTAAGGCCCGGCGTTTTATTAAGGTATCTGCTGTTAGTTTTAGATATCATCTTACATATTGAACATACATTATCTATCTATATATTTTTTTTTTAAAAAAATCCATTCGCTCCCTCGCATTTCTGCCAGAGGACATGACGTCAGCGCTACCGGCCAATAAGAGCCGCACAATGTTCTAGTGAAGCAACCCCCACGTCGAAGTCGGACTTCTTCCTTTTGCTCAACTTCATGCATGTTTTTCTATCTGCCGACTTTTTGTGTGAGCCAGCAGATGCAGAGGCCATCGTTGGATAAGCAGCTCTTCAAATTGCAACAGCTGGCGACTGTGTACCTCTACTTCTACAGACCTGCCTGAAGTTCCTTGCACAATCGCTCCTCGGCCGACACTGTTAGCAATACACGACAACCCTTCGTTGATATATACGACTCAGTTTGAAAGAGTCGTCAAAAAAGAGAAAACATGACGGAGAACAGAATGTCAACGCCAACTCTCATCAACTTACCTCCTCCGCCATCAGATCCCGTTACTCCTTCTGAGATGGGGCCGTATGAATCCCTCTCTTTCTAATCCTTAGCCATACCGTATACTGACCGAGTAAACCGCATACAGTGGCACTCCCAACTCCGGCACTACCTCCTTATCTGCCCTATCAACAACGGCCATCAAGGATGGTCACCAGGGCCATCCTCATCCCTATGCGCGGCACACGCACCATTCCTCATCGGCATCTGCCACATCAACCTCCACTCTAGATGCAGAACGCGCAGATCGCATATCACGTCTGGCTGGATTAGAGCGGATAGCAACAGCGCGGGCAGGAGGAATGCAACATGGGATGTCCGGTTCGGCGGCGGCGGCAGCAGCAGCAGGCGGAGGATTCCCAAGTCACAATTATACTAGCCCCAACAACAATAGCAACAATAACAACCAACTATACAACCAAGGATACTTCGATAGCTATCCACAGATGCTCAAAGAGAGAAGCACAGTTGGCAGCGCAAGTGCAACGGGCAGCATCGGAGGACGCACGACATGGGCTAGCGGGAGCGATGCGTTCTTCGACCCAGATAAGATGAGCGAGGACCATGATAATGACGGCGCTTCGAGTGTGGGCGGCATGAGTGACGAGGGGAATGCGAGTCTGGTGGGCTTTGGTGAAGGCGCCAATAGCACGATTAGCGGGCCTATTTCGAGTGCGCGATACCACCAGACTTCTAATTCTTCCTCCTCCTCCAACAACAACAACGTTTCAGGACGAACGCCGTCCTTTGGCAGCCCTCCTGGTGGTGGTGGTGGTGGCGGCGGTGCCACCAATCGCAATAATAGTGGAATGCAACCATTATCATTTTCTTCGCAACAGCAGCAGCAACATCTGTCTCCGTCGCCGGCTGGATCGAATACTCCGGAGCCATTGGACGATGCGCGCATGGTGGATGGAATGACGTACGATGCTGATGTTGTCGATACTACTGTGCGTACACCCCGTCTGGTCGAGAGCAACCATGGCAGTGAAGTACGAGAGCAGAACTCTTCTCATTCTGCTGGGGAGAAATAGTATGCCTTTGGTCTTGTTGCTACATTCGTGCTGAGTGGTGGGTTATAGCTTATGGCGTCTCTCCAGATGTGAGCGGGGGTTGTTTTTTTTTTTCTTTCTTTTCTTTTTTTCTCCTTAAATCTTGGAACATGACTGTGACCTTTGTACCTCTCTTCGACGGCATGTCTTATAACACAATTTGAAATACCTTTTAATTTTATTATCATGATTTTTCTGCCATATAAAAAATACGCCACGCCCCTACTTAGCTGATCTACCCGCAGATTAGCCGTTAGTTAGTAAGGTTAGCTTAGCTCCTCCACACAACCCAACAATCTCTTCACGTCGCCCTCGCTCTTCCTCTCTTTCTCTCTCCGCACCGCTTCTCCAATCCGCCTCTCGCCTTCCCCCCCCCCGTTTCACCCTTGTCATTGCTGGCATTTACTTGTCAAGCACAAATCACGGAGTGGTTCCTATTTCCTGCAATTTACTACGACGTCTAATTGCTCTTTTCAAACCGAGTCGAAAAGACTGACCCGCGAGCGCTGTCAGCTAGGTATGA